>NC_086444.1:1243013185-1243678185 GCF_028390025.1 Pseudophryne corroboree | reverse complement strand
ATTGCGCCAGGTCAAGAGACCCGCAGGCGATAGCTGTGGACACTCTAGTGACACCGTTGGTGTACCGGTCGGTTTATGTGTTCCCTCCTCTTCCTCTCATACCAAAGGTACTGAGGATAATAAGGAGAAGAGGAGTAAGAACTATACTCATTGTTCCGGATTGGCCAAGAAGAGCTTGGTACCCGGAACTTCAAGAAATGATGTCAGAGGACCCATGGCCTCTGCCGCTCAGACAGGACCTGCTGCAGCAGGGGCCCTGTCTGTTCCAAGACTTACCGCGGCTGTGTTTGACGGCATGGCGGTTGAACCTCGGATCCTGAAGGAAAAGGGCATTCCGGAGGAAATCATTCCTACGCTGATTAAAGCTAGGAAAGAAGTAACCGCAAACCATTATCACCGCATATGGCGAAAATATGTTGCGTGGTGTGAGGCCAGGAAGGCCCCAACGGAGGAATTTCAGCTGGGCCGTTTCCTGCACTTCCTACAGTCAGGGGTGACTATGGGCCTAAAATTGGGTTCCATTAAGGTCCAGATTTCGGCTCTATCGATTTTCTTCCAGAGAGAACTGGCTTCTCTACCTGAAGTTCAAACTTTTGTTAAGGGAGTGCTGCATATTCAGCCCCCTTTTGTGCCTCCAGTGGCACCTTGGGATCTCAACGTGGTGTTGGATTTCCTAAAGTCACATTGGTTTGAGCCACTTAAAACCGTGGAATTGAAGTATCTCACGTGGAAAGTGATCATGTTGTTGGCCTTGGCTTCGGCCAGGCGTGTATCAGAATTGGCGGCTTTCTCATGTAAAAGCCCTTATCTGATTTTCCATATGGATAGGGCAGAATTGAGGACTCGTCCCCAATTTCTCCCTAAGGTAGTATCAGCCTTTCATCTGAACCAACCTATTGTGGTGCCTGCGGCTACTACAGACTTGGAGGCTTCCAAGTTGTTGGACGTAGTCAGGGCCCTGAAAATTTATGTTTCCAGGACAGCTGGAGTCAGAAAGACTGACTCGCTATTTATCCTGTATGCGCCCAACAAGTTGGGTGCACCTGCTTCAAAGCAGACTATTGCTCGCTGGATCTGTAGTACGATTCAGCTTGCACATTCTGCGGCTGGACTGCCGCATCCTAAATCAGTGAAAGCCCATTCCACGAGGAAGGTGGGCTCTTCTTGGGCGGCTGCCCGAGGAGTCTCGGCTCTACAACTTTGCCGAGCAGCTACTTGGTCGGGGTCAAACACATTTGCTAAGTTCTACAAGTTTGACACCCTGGCTGAGGAGGACCTAGAGTTTGCCCATTCGGTGCTGCAGAGTCATCCGCACTCTCCCGCCCGTTTGGGAGCTTTGGTATAATCCCCATGGTCCTTACGGAGTCCCAGCATCCACTTAGGACGTTAGAGAAAATAAGAATTTACTCAGTTAGAATTTTGTGCCCGGCTGAGCTGGATGCACACTAGGGGCTCTCCTGAGCTCTTAGAAAAATAAAGTTTATTTTAGGTTTTTTATTTTCAGTGATATCTGCTGGCAACAGACTCACTGCTACGAGGGACTAAGGGGAGAGAAGCGAACCTACCTGCTTGCAGCTAGCTTGGGCTTCTAGGCTACTGGACACCATTAGCTCCAGAGGGATCGAACACAGGCCCAGCCTCGGTCGTCCGGTCCCGGAGCCGCGCCGCCGTCCCCCTTACAGAGCCAGAAGCAAGAAGAGGGTCCTGGAAATCGGCGGCAGAAGACTTCGGTCTTCATCAAGGTAGCGCACAGCACTGCAGCTGTGCGCCATTGCTTCCCATGCACACCTCACACTCCGGTCACTGATGGGTGCAGGGCGCTGGGGGGGGGGGGGAGCCCTGGGCTGCAATATTGAGTACCTTGGCTGGCAAATAACACATAATATAGTCATAGAGACTATATATGTGTAAAATACCCCTGCCAGATATACATAGAAAAAAGCGGGAGAAGTCAGCCGAAAAAGGGGCGGGGCTATCTCCCTCAGCACACTGGCGCCATTTTCCCTCACAGCTCCGCTGGAAGGATTGCTCCCAGGCTCTCCCCTGCAGTTTCCAGACTACATAGGGTAAAAAAGAGAGGGGGGGCATTAAATCTAGGCGCAATATTGTGTATACAAGCAGCTATTGGAAAAAATCACTCAGTTATAGTGTTAATCCCTGTGTTATATAGCGCTGTTGGTGTGTGCTGGCATACTCTCTCTCTGTCTCCCCAAAAGGCTTTGTGGGGTCCTGTCCTCAGTCAGAGCATTCCCTGTGTGTGTCGGTACGGCTGTGTCGACATGTTAGATGAGGAGGCTTATGTGGAGGCGGAGCAGGTGCCGATAAATGTGATGTCACCCCCTGCGGGGTCGACACCTGAGTGGATGGTTATGTGGAAGGAATTACGCGACAGTGTCGACTCCTTACATAAAAGGTTTGACGACATAGCAGATGTGGGACAGCCGGCTTCTCAGCCTGTGCCTGCCCAGACGTCTCTAAAGCCATCGGGGGCTCTAAAACGCCCGCTACCTCAGATGGCAGACACAGATGTCGACACGGATACTGACTCCAGTGTCGACGATGATGAGACTAGTGTACATTCCAATAGAGCCACCCGTTACATGATTACGGCAATGAAAAATGTGTTGCATATTTCTGATATTACCCCAGGTACCACAAAAAAGGGTATTATGTTTGGGGAGAAAAAACTACCAGTGGTTTTTCCCCCATCTGATGAATTAAATGAAGTGTGTGAGGAAGCGTGGGCTTCCCCCGATAAGAAACTGGTAATTTCTAAAAGGTTACTAATGGCGTACCCTTTCCCGCCAGAGGACAGGTCACGTTGGGAGACATCCCCTAGGGTGGATAAAGCGCTCACACGTCTGTCAAAAAAGGTGGCACTACCGTCTCTGGACACGGCCGCCCAAAAGGAGCCTGCAGATAGAAAGCAGGAGGCTATCCTGAAGTCTGTATATACACACTCAGGTATTATACTGAGACCGGCTATTGCTTCAGCATGGATGTGCAGTGCTGCAGTTGCGTGGTCAGATTCCCTGTCGGAAAACATTGATACCCTAGACAGGGACACTATATTGCTAACCGTAGGGCATATTAAAGATGCTGTCTTGTACATGAGAGATGCACAGAGGGATATTTGCCGGCTGGCATCTAAAATAAACGCAATGTCCATTTCTGCCAGGAGTGGATTGTGGACTCTGCAGTGGACAGGAGATGCAGATTCTAAAAGGCACATGGAAGTATTGCCTTACAAGGGTGAGGAGTTGTTTGGGGATGGTCTCTCGGACCTCGTTTCCACAGCGACAGCTGGGAAGTCAGCATTTTTACCCCATGTTCCCTTACAGCCAAAGAAAGCGCCGTATTATCAGGTACAGTCCTTTCGGCCCCAGAAAGGCAAGCAGGTTAGAGGCGCGTCCTTTCTGCCCAGAGGCAGAGGTAGAGGGAAAAAGCTGCAACATACAGCCAGTTCCCAGGAACAAAAGTCCTCACCCGCTTCCTCTAAGTCCACCGCATGGCGCTGGGGCTCCACAGGCGGAGCCAGGTACGGTGGGGGCCCGTCTCAAGAACTTCAGCGACCAGTGGGCTCGCTCACGGGTGGATCCCTGGATTCTACAAGTAGTATCTCAGGGGTACAAGCTGGAATTCGAGATGTCTCCCCCTCGCCGTTTCCTCAAATCTGCCTTGCCGACAGCTCCCCCGGACAGGGAGGCAGTGCTGGAGGCGATTCACAAGCTGTATTCTCAGCAGGTGATAATCAAGGTACCCCTCCTTCAACAAGGACGGGGTTACTATTTCACAATGTTTGTGGTACCGAAACAGGACGGTTCGGTGAGACCCATTTTAAATTTAAAATCCTTGAACACTTATATAAGAAGGTTCAAGTTCAAGATGGAATCGCTCAGGGCGGTTATTGCAAGCCTGGACGAGGGGGATTCCATGGTATCACTGGACATCAAGGATGCTTACCTGCATGTCCCCATTTACCCTCCTCACCAGGAGTACCTCAGATTTGTGGTACAGGACTGTCATTACCAATTCTAGACGTTGCCGTTTGGTCTGTCCACGGCACCGAGGGTATTTACCAAGGTAATGGCCGAAATGATGATACTCCTTCGGAGAAAGGGAGTTTTAATTATCCCGTACTTGGAAGATCTCCTTATAAAGGCGAGGTCCAGGGAACAGTTGTTGATCGGTGTAGCACTAGCTCGGGAAGTGCTACAACAGCACGGCTGGATCCTGAATATTCCAAAGTCGCAGCTGGTTCCTACAACGCGTCTACTGTTCCTGGGGATGGTTCTGGACACAGAGCAGAAAAAAGTGTTTCTCCCGGAGGAGAAGGCCAAGGAGTTGTCATCTCTAGTCAGAGACCTCCTAAAATCAAAACAGGTGTCGGTGCACCACTGCACGCGAGTCCTGGGAAAGATGGTGGCTTCTTACGAAGCAATTCCATTCGGAAGGTTCCATGCAAGGATCTTTCAGTGGGATCTGTTGGACAAGTGGTCCGGATCGCATCTTCAGATGCATCGGCTGATAACCCTGTCTCCAAGGACCAGGGTGTCGCTGTTGTGGTGGCTGCAGAGTGCTCATCTTCTAAAGGGCTGCAGATTCGGCATACAGGACTGGGTCCTGGTGACCACGGATGCCAGCCTTCGAGTTTGGGGGGCAGTCACACAGGGAAGAAACTTCCAGGGACTATGGACAAGTCAGGAGACTTCCCTACACATAAATATTCTCGAACTAAGGGCCATTTACAATGCCCTAAGTCAGGCAAGACCCCTGCTTCAACACCAGCCGGTACTGATCCAGTCAGACAACATCACGGCGGTCGCCCATGTAAACCGACAGGGCGGCACAAGAAGCAGGATGGCAATGGCAGAAGCCACAAGGATTCTCCGATGGGCGGAAAATCATGTGTTAGCACTGTCAGCAGTGTTCATTCCCGGAGTGGACAACTGGGAAGCAGACTTTCTCAGCAGACACGACCTCCACCCGGGAGAGTGGGGACTTAATCCAGAAGTCTTCCAAATGATTGTACACCGGTGGGAAAGGCCACAGGTGGACATGATGGCGTCCCGCCTCAACAAAAAGCTAAAAAGATATTGCGCCAGGTCAAGGGACCCTCAGGCGATAGCTGTGGACGCTCTGGTAACACCGTGGGGGTACCGGTCGGTGTATGTGTTCCCTCCTCTGCCTCTCATACCCAAGGTACTGAGACTAATAAGAAGGAGAGGAGTAAGAACTATACTCATTGTTCCGGATTGGCCAAGAAGAGCTTGGTACCCAGAACTTCAAGAAATGATCTCAGAGGACCCATGGCCTCTGCCGCTCAGACAGGACCTGCTGCAGCAGGGGCCCTGTCTGTTCCAAGACTTACCGCGGCTGCGTTTGACGGCATGGCGGTTGAACGCCGGATCCTGAAGGAAAAGGGCATTCCGGAGGAAGTTATCCCTACGCTTATTAAAGCTAGGAAAGAAGTGACCGCAAACCATTATCACCGCATATGGCGGAAATATGTTGCGTGGTGTGAGGCCAGGAAGGCCCCAACGGAGGAATTTCAGCTAGGTCGATTTCTGCACTTCCTACAATCAGGGGTGACTATGGGCCTAAAATTGGGTTCCATTAAGGTCCAGATTTCGGCTCTATCGATTTTCTTCCAAAAAGAACTGGCTTCACTACCTGAAGTTCAGACATTTGTTAAGGGAGTGCTGCATATTCAGCCCCCTTTTGTGCCCCCAGTGGCACCTTGGGATCTCAACGTGGTGTTGGATTTCCTAAAGTCGCATTGGTTCGAACCACTTAAAACCGTGGAACTAAAATATCTCACGTGGAAAGTGGTCATGCTGTTGGCCTTGGCTTCGGCCAGGCGTGTGTCAGAATTGGCGGCTTTGTCTTGTAAAAGCCCTTATCTGATTTTCCATATGGATAGGGCGGAATTGAGGACTCGTCCCCAATTTCTCCCAAAGGTGGTTTCAGCGTTTCATTTGAACCAGCCTATTGTGGTGCCTGCGGCTACTCGTGACTTGGAGGACTCCAAGTTGCTGGACGTAGTCCGGGCCCTAAAAATCTATGTTTCCAGGACAGCTGGAGTCAGAAAGACTGACTCGCTATTTATCCTGCATGCGCCCAACAAGTTGGGTGCGCCTGCTTCAAAGCAGACTATTGCTCGCTGGATCTGTAGCACGATTCAACTTGCACATTCTGCGGCTGGACTGCCGCATCCTAAATCTGTAAAAGCCCATTCCACGAGGAAGGTGGGCTCTTCTTGGGCGGCTGCCAGAGGGGTCTCGGCTTTACAACTTTGCCGAGCAGCTACTTGGTCGGGGTCAAACACATTTGCTAAATTCTACAAGTTTGATATCCTGGCTGAGGAGGACCTAGAGTTCGCTCATTCGGTGCCGCACTCTCCGTTTGGGAGCTTTGGTATAATCCCCATGGTCCTTACGGAGTTCCCAGCATCCACTAGGACGTCAGAGAAAATAAGATTTTACTCACCGGTAAATCTATTTCTCGTAGTCCGTAGTGGATGCTGGGCGCCCGTCCCAAGTGCGGATTGTCTGCAATACTTGTATATAGTTATTGTTTAACTAAAGGGTTATTGTTGAGCCATCTGTTGAGAGGCTCAGTTATATTTCATACTGTTAACTGGGTATAGTATCACGAGTTATACGGTGTGATTGGTGTGGCTGGTATGAGTCTTACCCGGGATTCAAAATCCTTTCCTTATTGTGTCAGCTCTTCCGGGCACAGTATCCTAACTGAGGTCTGGAGGAGGGTCATAGAGGGAGGAGCCAGTGCACACCAGGTAGTCCTAAAGCTTTCTTTAGTTGTGCCCAGTCTCCTGCGGAGCCGCTATTCCCCATGGTCTTTACGGAGTTCCCAGCATCCACTACGGACTACGAGAAATAGATTTACCGGTGAGTAAAATCTTATTTTCTCTGACGTCCTAAGTGGATGCTGGGGACTCCGTAAGGACCATGGGGAATAGCGGCTCCGCAGGAGACAGGGCACAAAAGTAAAAGCTTTAGGATCAGGTGGTGTGCACTGGCTCCTCCCCCCATGACCCTCCTCCAAGCCTCAGTTAGGTTTTTGTGCCCGGCCGAGAAGGGTGCAATCTAGGTGGCTCTCCTAAAGAGCTGCTTAGAGTAAAAGTTTTGTTAGGTTTTTTATTTTCAGTGAGTCCTGCTGGCAACAGGCTCACTGCAACGAGGGACTTAGGGGAGAAGAAGTGAACTCACCTGCGTGCAGGATGGATTGGCTTCTTAGGCTACTGGACACTAGCTCCAGAGGGACGATCACAGGTACAGCCCGGATGGGTCACCGGAGCCGCGCCGCCGACCCCCTTGCAGATGCTGAAGAGAGAAGAGGTCCAGAAATCGGCGGCTGAAGACTTCCCAGTCTTCTTAAGGTAGCGCACAGCACGGCAGCTGTGCGCCATTGCTCTCAGCACACTTCACACCAACGGTCACTGAGGGTGCAGGGCGCTGGGGGGGGCGCCCTGGGCAGCAATGAAAGTACCTATGCTGGCTAAAAATACATCACATATAGCCTCTGGGGCTATATGGATGTATTTAACCCCTGCCAGGTTGTCAGAAAAACGGGAGAAGAAGCCCGCCGAAAAGGGGGCGGGGCCTATTCTCCTCAGCACACCGCCATTTTCCTACACAGCTCCGCTGCTAGGAAGGCTCCCAGGCTCTCCCCTGCACTGCACTACAGAAACAGGGTTAAAACAGAGAGGGGGGGCATTTTGGTGGCGATATTATAATATATTAAGATGCTATAAGGGAAAACACTTATATAAGGTTGTCCCTGTATAATTATAGCGTTTTGGTGTGTGCTGGCAAACTCTCCCTCTGTCTCCCCAAAGGGCTAGTGGGGTCCTGTCCTCTATCAGAGCATTCCCTGTGTGTGTGCTGTGTGTCGGTACGTGTGTGTCGACATGTATGAGGACGAGGTTGGTGAGGAGGCGGAGCAATTGCCTGTAATGGTGATGTCACTCTCTAGGGAGTCGACACCGGAATGGATGGCTTATTTAGGGAATTACGTGATAATGTCAACACGCTGCAAGGTCGGTTGACGACATGAGACGGCCGGCAAACCAATTAGTACCTGTCCAGGCGTCTCAAACACCGTCAGGGGCTTTAAAACGCCCATTACCTCAGTCGGTCGACACGGACACTGACTCCAGTGTCGACGGTGAAGAAACAAACGTATTTTCCATTAGGGCCACACGTTACATGTTAAGGGCAATGAAGGAGGTGTTACATTTTTCTGATACTACAAGTACCACAAAAAAGGGTATTATGTGGGGTGTGAAAAAACTACCTGTAGTTTTTCCTGAATCAGATAAATTAAATGAAGTGTGTGATGATGCGTGGGTTTTCCCCGATAGAAAATTATTGGCGTTATACCCTTTCCCGCCAGAAGTTAGGGCGTGTTGGGAAACACCCCCTAGGGTGGATAAGGCGCTCACACGCTTATCAAAACAAGTGGCGTTACCGTCTCCAGATACGGCCGCCCTCAAGGAACCAGCTGATAGGAGGCTGGAAAATATCCAAAAAAGTATATACACACATACTGGTGTTATACTGCGACCAGCGATCGCCTCAGCCTGGATGTGCAGCGCTGGGGTGGCTTGGTCGGATTCCCTGACTGAAAATATTGATACCCTTGACAGGGACAGTATTTTATTGACTATAGAGCATTTAAAGGATGCATTTCTATATATGCGAGATGCACAGAGGGATATTTGCACTCTGGCATCAAGAGTAAGTGCGATGTCCATGTCTGCCAGAAGATGTTTATGGACACGACAGTGGTCAGGTGATGCGGATTCCAAACGGCACATGGAAGTATTGCCGTATAAAGGGGAGGAGTTATTTGGGGTCGGTCCATCGGACCTGGTGGCCACGGCAACAGCTGGAAAATCCACCTTTTTTACCCCAAGTCACATCTCAGCAGAAAAAGACACCGTCTTTTCAGCCTCAGTCCTTTCGTCCCCATAAGGGCAAGCGGGCAAAAGGCCAGTCATATCTGCCCAGGGGTAGAGGAAAGGGAAGAAGACTGCAGCAGGCAGCCCCTTCCCAGGAACAGAAGCCCTCCACCGCTTCTGCCAAGTCCTCAGCATGACGCTGGGGCCGTACAAGCGGACTCAGGTGCGGTGGGGGGGGTCGTCTCAAGAGTTTCAGCGCGCAGTGGGCTCACTCGCAAGTGGACCCCTGGATCCTACAAGTAGTATCCCAGGGGTACAGATTGGAAATTCGAGACGTCTCCCCCTCGCAGGTTCCTGAAATCTGCTTTACCAACGTCTCCCTCCGACAGGGAGGCAGTATTGGAAACAATTCACAAGCTGTATACCCAGCAGGTGATAATCAAAGTACCCCTCCTACAACAAGGAAAGGGGTATTATTCCACACTATTTGTGGTACTGAAGCCAGACGGCTCGGTGAGACCTATTCTAAATCTGAAATCTTTGAACACTTACATAAAAAGGTTCAAATCAAGATGGAGTCACTCAGAGCAGTGATAGCGAACCAAGGGTACCTCAGGTTCGTGGTACAGAACTGTCACTATCAGTTTCAGACGCTGCCGTTTGGATTGTCCACGGCACCCCGGGTCTTTACCAAGGTAATGGCCGAAATGATGATTCTTCTTCAAAGAAAAGGCGTCTTAATTAACCCTTACTTGGACGATCTCCTGATAAGGGCAAGGTCCAGAGAACAGTTGGAGGTCGGAGTAGCACTATCTCAAGTAGTTCTACGACAGCACGGGTGGATTCTAAATATTCCAAAATCGCAGCTGATTCCGACGACACGTCTGCTGTTCCTAGGGATGATTCTGGACACAGTCCAGAAAAAGGTGTTTCTCCCGGAGGAGAAAGCCAGGGAGTTATCCGAGCTAGTTAGGAACCTCCTAGAACCAGGCCAAGTGTCAGTGCATCAATGCACAAGAGTCCTGGGAAAAATGGTGGCTTCTTACGAAGCGATTCCATTCGGCAGATTTCACGCAAGAATTTTTCAGTGGGATCTGCTGGACGAATGGTCCGGATCGCATCTTCAGATGCATCAGCGGATAATCCTGTCTCCAAGGACAAGGGTGTCTCTTCTGTGGTGGCTGCAGAGTGCTCATCTACTAGAGGGCAGCAGATTCGGCATTCAGGACTGGGTCCTGGTGACCACGGATGCCAGCCTGAGAGGCTGGGGAGCAGTCACACAGGGAAGAAATTTCCAAGGAGTGTGGTCAAGTCTGGAGACTTCTCTCCACATAAATATACTGGAGCTAAGGGCAATTTACAATGCTCTGAGCCTAGGAAGACCTCTGCTTCAAAGTCAACCGGTGCTGATCCAGTCGGACAACATCACGGCAGTCGCCCACGTAAACAGACAGGGCGGCACAAGAAGCAGGAGGGCAATGGCAGCAAGGATTCTTCGCTGGGCGAAAAATCATGTGATAACACTGTCAGCGGTGTTCATTCCGGGAGTGGACAACTGGGAAGCAGACTTCCTCAGCAGGCACGACCTCCACCCGGGAGAGTGGGGACTTCATCTGGAAGTCTTCCACATGATTGTGAACCGTTGGGAAAGACCAAAGGTGGACATGATGGCGTCCCGTCTGAACAAAAAACTGGACAGGTATTGCGCCAGGTCAAGAGACCCTCAGGCAATAGCTGGGACGCTCTGGTAACACCGTGGGTGTACCAGTCGGTGTATGTGTTCCCTCCTCTGCCTCTCATACCCAAGGTACTGAGAATTATAAGACGGAGAGGAGTAAGAACTATACTCGTGGCTCCGGATTGGCCAAGAAGGACTTGGTACCCGGAACTTCAAGAGATACTAAGAAGGGACTTGCTTCAGCAAGGATCATGTCTGTTCCAAGACTTACCGCGGCTGCGTTTGACGGCATGGCGGTTGAACGCCGGATCCTAAGGGAAAAAGGCATTCCGGAAGAGGTCATCCCTACCCTGGTCAGAGCCAGGAAGGAGGTGACCCCACAACATTATCACCGCATTTGGAGAAAATATGTTGCATGGTGTGAGGCCAGGAAGGCCCCCACGGAGGAATTTCAACTCGGTCGATTCCTGCATTTCCTGCAAACAGGAGTGTCTATGGGCCTCAAATTGGGGTCCATTAAGGTTCAAATTTCGGCCCTGTCGATTTTCTTCCAGAAAGAATTGGCTTCAGTTCCTGAAGTCCAGAAGTTTGTCAAGGGAGTACTGCATATACAACCCCTTTTGTGCCTCCAGTGGCACTGTGGGATCTCAACGTAGTTCTGGGATTCCTCAAATCACATTGGTTTAAACCGCTCAAATCTGTGGATTTGAAATATCTCACATGGAAAGTGACCATGCTGTTGGCCCTGGCCTCGGCCAGGCGAGTGTCAGAATTGGCGGCTTTGTCTCACAAAAGCCCATATCTGATTGTCCTTTCGGACAGGGCAGAGCTGCGGACTCGTCCCCAGTTTCTCCCTAAGGTGGTGTCAGCGTTTCACCTGAACCAGCTTATTGTGGTACCTGCGGCTACTAGGGACTTGGAGGACTCCAAGTTGCTAGATGTTGTCAGGGCCCTGAAAATATATATTTCCAGGACGGCTGGAGTCAGGAAAACTGACTTGCTGTTATCCTGTATGCACTCAACAAACTGGGTGCTCTTGCTTCTAAGCAGACGATTGCTAGTTGGATGTGTAGTACAATTCAGCTTGCACATTCTGTGGCAGGCCTGCCACAGCCAAAATCTGTAAATGCCCATTCCACAAGGAAGGTGGGCTCATCTTGGGCGGCTGCCCGAGGGGTCTCGGCTTTACAACTTTGCCGAGCTGCTACTTGGTCAGGGGCAAACACGTTTGCAAAATTTTACAAATTTGATACCCTGGCTGAGGAGGACCTGGAGTTCTCTCATTCGGTGCTGCAGAGTCATCCGCACTCTCCCGCCCGTTTGGGAGCTTTGGTATAATCCCCATGGTCCTTACGGAGTCCCCAGCATCCACTTAGGACGTTAGAGAAAATAAGAATTTACTTACCGATAATTCTATTTCTCGTAGTCCGTAGTGGATGCTGGGCGCCCATCCCAAGTGCGGATTGTCTGCAATACTTGTACATAGTTATTGTTACAAAAATCGGGTTATTATTGTTGTGAGCCATCTTTTCAGAGGCTCCTCTGTTATCATGCTGTTAACTGGGTTCAGATCACAGGTTGTACGGTGTGATTGGTGTGGCTGGTATGAGTCTTACCCGGGATTCAAAATCCTTCCTTATTGTGTACGTTCGTCCGGGCACAGTATCCTAACTGAGGCTTGGAGGAGGGTCATAGGGGGAGGAGCCAGTGCACACCAGGTAGTCCTAAAGCTTTACTTTTGTGCCCAGTCTCCTGCGGAGCCGCTATTCCCCATGGTCCTTACGGAGTTCCCAGCATCCACTACGGACTACGAGAAATAGAATTATCGGTAAGTAAATTCTTATTTTAAGGTCTGAGTATGTCTGAATATACATTGTTGTATATGTGTGTATATTTATATATATATATATGTATAATATGCTGACATTAAAAATCTATTTTGCAATAAGCAAGACTACAGTGGCGCAGTTGGTCGGCACACAGTGCTTATTAAACAGTATCTGTTAAGCACTGCAAACATTGTGAGTTCAGGCCTCACCTCCCCAGATCCCCAGTGGCCTAATGGATAGGACACTGCCCTCCTAAACCAGGGATTGTGGGTTCAGGTACCATCTGGATTGCAAGTCACTACAACAACCATTTCATCACCAGAGTTGATGTTTAAACAGCAGCTTTTGCTTATTATTTTTACAGGTGGCTCTGTAGCTAAGTGGTTAGGCTTCCCGCCCACAGTGAACATTGTGATTGCATGGACACTGGTTCAGATCCTGGTTTAACAGGTGTAATATATAGATATAATAATAAAAAAAAACAATAAAACATGGTAGGACACCATTTTTAACGTTACTTCCTGGGTCTTTGCTGGAGGTTGCTGCCCTACAACACTCAGCCTCTGGGGGAGCGGGGGGTTGTTAGGAATTTAATTTATTAATTGTTTTTGACAGAATGGGGTAAATTTACTAAGGTCCCGATTTTGACCGAGATGCCGTTTTTTCATCAAAGTGTCATCTCGGTAATTTACTAAGCAATAATCACGGCAGTGATGAGGGCATTCGTAATTTTTTGGAAGTCCAACAAAAAAATTACGAATGAATACACCATCGGTCAAAACGCGGCTGTTTAACTATGAATCTCGGTAATTTACTAAGAAGTGCAAAGCAAAAAAAAACCAAACACTGCCATGAAAAATTACAACTCGTAAAAAAGTGCTTAAAAAAAACAGACCTGCTTTTTTTTACCGTGATTGTATAGGCATGCACGGATCCCTGAGATCCGTGCATGTATATCAGTGGGAAGGGGTGGGAAAGTGATTATTTTCTAAAAAAAAATTGCGTGGGGTCCCCCCTCCTAAGCATAACCAGCCTCGGGCTCTTTGAGCCGATCCTGGTTGCAGAAATATGGGGAAAAAAATGACAGGGGTTCCCCCATATTTAAGCAACCAGCATCGGGCTCTGCGCCTGGTCCTGGTTCCAAAAATACGGGGGACAAAAAGAGTAGGGGTCCCCCGTATTTTTAAAACCAGCACCGGGCTCCACTAGCTGGACAGATAATGCCACAGCCGGGGGTCACTTTTATATAGTGCCCTGCGGCCGTGGCATCAAAAATCCAACTAGTCACCCCTGGCCGGGGTACCCTGGGGGAGTGGGGACCCCTTCAATCAAGGGGTCCCCCCCCCCAGCCACCCAAGGGCCAGGGGTGAAGCCCGAGGCTGTCCCCTTCCCCATCCAATGGGCTGCGGATGGGGGGGCTGATAGCCTTTGTTGTAAATGAAAAGATATTGTTTTTAGTAGCAGTACTACAAGTCCCAGCAAGCCTCCCCCGCATGCTGGTACTTGGAGAACCACAAGTACCAGCATGCGGCGGAAAAACGGGCCCGCTGGTACCTGTAGTACTATTACTAAAAAAATACCCAAATAAACACAAGACACACACACCGTGAAAGTAAAGATTTATTACATACATCCACACAAACATACATACTTACCTTATGTTCACACGAGGGTCTGTCCTCTTCTCCAGTAGAATCCAAGGGGTACCTGTTGAATAAATTCTACTCACCAGATCCCGGGTCCCAGGGTCCTCGGGGCAACCATTTGTAATCCAGGTACTTGAATAAAATAACAAAACGGAGAGCCGAGCCACGAACTGAAAGGGGCCCCATGTTTGCACATGGGACTCCTTTCCCCGAATGCCAGAAACCCACTCTGACTGATGTCTAAGTGGGTTTCTTCAGCCAATCAGGGAGCGCCACGTTGTAGCACCCTCCTGATCGGCTGTGTGCTCCTGTACTGTATGACAGGCGGCACACGGCAGTGTTACAATGTAGCGCCTATGCGCTCCATTGTAACCAATGGTGGGAACTTTCTGCTCAGCGGTGACGTCACTTTAGGTCAACCGCAGGGCAGAAAGTTCCCACCATTGGTTACAATGGAGCGCATAGGCGCTACATTGTAACACTGCCGTGTGCCGCCTGTCAGACAGTACAGGAGCACACAGCCGATCAGGAGGGTGCTACAACGTAGCGCTCCCTGATTGGCTGAAGAAACCCACTTAGACATCAGAGTGGGTTTCTGGCATTCGGGGAAAGGAGTCCCATGTGAAAACATGGGGCCCCTTTCAGTTCGTGGCTCGGCTTTCCGTTTTGTTATTTTATTCAAGTACCTGGATTACAAATGGTTGCCCCGAGGACCCTGGGACCCGGGATCTGGTGAGTAGAATTTATTCAACAGGTACCCCTTGGATTCTACTGGAGAAGAGGACAGACCCTCGTGTGAACATAAGGTAAGTATGTATGTATGTTTGTGTGCATGTATGTAATAAATCTTTACTTTCACGGTGTGTGTGTGTTGTCTTTTTTTGGGTATTTTTTTAGTAGTAGTACTACAGGTACCAGCGGGCCCGTTTTTCCGCCGCATGCTGGTACTTGTGGTTCTCCAAGTACCAGCATGCGGGGGAGGCTTGCTGGGCCTTGTAGTACTGCTACTAAAAACAATATCTTTTCATTATCACAAAAGGCTATCAGCCCCCCCATCCGCAGCCCATTGGATGGGGGGGGGACAGCCTCGGGCTTCACCCCTGGCCCTTGGGTGGCTGGGGGGGGGGGACCCCTTGATTGAAGGGGTCCCCACTCCCCCAGGGTACCCCGGCCAGGGGTGACTAGTTGGATATTTGATGCCACGGCCGCAGGGCACTATATAAAAGTGACCCCCGGCTGTGGCATTATCTGTCCAGCTAGTGGAGCCCGGTGCTGGTTTTAAAAATACGGGGGACCCCTACTCTTTTTGTCCCCCGTATTTTTGGAACCAGGACCAGGCGCAGAGCCCGATGCTGGTTGCTTAAATATGGGGGAACCCCTGTCAATTTTTACACCATATTTCTGCAACCAGGATCGGCTCAAAGAGCCCGAGGCTGGTTATGCTTAGGAGGGGGGACCCCACGCAATTTTTTGGGGGGATTTTACAGTGTTTAATTTAAAAAAAAAAAAAAAAAAATGAACCCCAGCACGGATCACACAGATCCGGCCGAGATTCATTGTAAAAAAGTCGGCAGTGTTTTGCTAATCACTGCCGTAAACAGAAAAAAAAAACGAATGACATCGACATCGGAAAACCCGAAAAGGCTAAATACGGCAGCTTAGTAAATTAGACGTAATCAATTCAAAAAGTTGCAATTTTACACTGTCGATGTCATTCGTGATTGAACTTTGACCTGAAACGGGAAAATACGAATCTTAGTAAATTTACCCCCATGTCTCTACAGGAAGATTCACTATTGCTGGTAACCACATGCACTATAATGCAGGTTTATACACAGATTACTTCCGTGGTGTACTTGCTGGTCGGGGTACATGATCACTAAGTCTAATGCATAATCAAACAAGCAGCTTCGCTGCAGAGTTGGTCACACAGTGTGTCGGACAAATTCGACTGCGCAGACAGACCCTTACCAGTCCTCTTTGGGGGGAATGCGGGCGCATGTACTGCCTGAGAGGAAAAAAATTTACTGTTTCAGCTAGATTGTTGCGGTCGATTCGCCGCCAGCCCTCATAGCACCAGGCCAGTACGTCAGGTTCTCAGCGAAGGCTGAACAATTTCCAATGAGAGACAATTGCAATTATTGGGCGTTTAACTACCTATCGGAGTGTACCCTACACAGCAGTAGGGCTGTTGCTTCGCCCTGCTTTGGTAAGGGTTTGAGGTAACAAGGCTGTAGTGGCAGGGCGCTCCAGTTCAGGTTTGCCCTAAATAAAGACCACCTTACACTTCTTGCTGCCTACAGCTTCTGTGACGTTGGCAGTTGGTTCTTGCGTCTCAGCTTCGCTAGTGGTGCACAACGTCCACTTTGGCTTCGTTCCAAATGAGAATAGATCGCAGACCGAGTGGGGGGGAAAATCTGATCTCCTACCATTGTCTACGCGAACTCCTGAATGATTCCGTCTCAACGATTTCAATTCCTAGGTATGATTCTCGATACGGTAAATCAAAGAATTTACCTACCCGAACAGAAGTACAGGTCATTCGTCATCTGGTACAATTAGTGCTCAAGCCTCGCACAGTCTCGGTTCATTTGTACATTCGCCTATTAGACACAATGGTGGCGGCTTTTGAAGCGCTTCAGTTCGGAAGACTTCACTCACGTCCTTTTTAACTGGATGTGCTCGCAATGGTTGGCTGTGGCCTAACGAGTACAGTGTCTGCCTGCAATGCATGCCAAAAACAAAGGTCGGGCTCGCTTCTGCAGATTCACCGCAGGGTGAGGTGGTCTCCAAGGGCCAGGGTGTCTCTACTCTGGTGGCTCAAAGTACAGAATCTAACAGCAGGGAAATGGTTCGGCGCCTGGAATTGGATAATTCTCACGGCGGACGCGAGTCTCAGAGGTTGGGGAGATGTACTTCAAAATTTTCAGCTCCAGGGTCTCTGGGCGGGTCACGAAAGATTGCTGTCTATAAATGTCCTGGAACTCCGCGCAATTTACAATGCGCTACGACAAGCAGTGCACATGCTGCAGGCTCAGGCTGTTCAGGTGCAGTCAGACAATGCGACGGTGGTCGCATACATCAACAAACAAGGAGGAACAAAAAGCCGCATGGCAATGCGGGAAGTAGCTCGAGTCCTCAATTGGGCCGAGGTGATTTTGTTGGCAGTATTCATTCCGGGAGTGGACAACTGGGAGGCGGATTATCTCAGCTGCCGGGATTTTTATCCAGGATGTGCATTAAATCCAGAAGTGTTTCACATGCTGGTCCAGAAGTAGGGTTACCCGCAAGTGGACCTGATGGCATTTCGCCACAATTATCAAACGCCCCAGTACGTGTCCAGAACGAGAGATCCAAAGGCAGTGGCGGTGGATGCTCTCACAATCAAGTGGCCACACAGTCTCGTGTATCTGGTTCCACCGTTTCCGCTGCTCCCTCTGTTGCTAAAACGGATCAAAAGAGAGTCCGTCACAGTCATACTAGTGGCGCCTCATTGGCCTCGGAGAGCTTGGTTTTCGGATCTCCGCGGTCTACTCGCGGACGTTCCTTGGCCGCTCCCACTGCGTCCGGACCTGTTACAACAGGGTCCGTTCTTTTTCTCCGATTTAGCGCGGCTGCGTTTGACGGAGTGGCTGTTGAGACAGCCCTCTTAAAAAGAGAGGGCATTCCAGAATAGGTTATACCAACCATGTTACGAGCTAGGAAGCCGGTTACGGCAGCTCATTATTACAGAATTTGGCGTGCCTATATAGGTTGGTGTGAAGTTTGGAAGTTTCCGACATCATCTTTCAAGTTATCCCGTCTTTTGTTATGTCTACAGATGGGGTTAGATGGAGGTCGGCGTTTATCCACACTAAAGGTGCAGATATCTGCGTTGTCAATTTATTTTCAAAGAAGATTGGCTCTATTGCCGTCGGTACACACCTTTATGCAGGGTGTCCTCAAAGTACAGCCTCCATTTCACTCCACTTACTGCGCCATGGGACTTGAATCTGGGTTTAGATTTCTTATAGTCTTTTTGTTTCAAACCCTTACAACAAGTGGATATTAAGTTTCTTACTTGGGAAACAATTTCTCTCCTAGCCTTAGCTTCGGCAGGGCGGGTTTCAGTTTGGGTGTCTTGTCATGCAAGCCACCGTATTTAGTGTTTCATAATGACAGAACGGAATTTTAGACGAATCCCGCTTTCCTGCCAAAAGTAGGGTCCTTTTTTCACATCAATCATCCAATAGTAGTTCCTGTGTTAACAGGAGATTCTGGAATTTTGGTTGTGGTACGCGCATTACGAGTTTATGTGTCCCGAACGTCTACAGTTCCTAAGACGGATACGTTGTTATTCTCTATGATGCGGCCAAGATGGGTTGGCCACCTTCTAAGCAGACCTTATCCAGATGGATAAAACTGACCATACGTCAGGCTTACCTACATGTTAGATTACAGCCGCCTACATCAGTAACAGCTCATTCCACACGTTCTCCGGGAATGTCATGGGCAGCTGGTCGTGGAGTTCTACGACACAGCTTTGTAGTGCGGCTACATGGTCTTCAGTGCACATGTTTGTGCGCTTTTACAGGTTTGATATTTTTGCGGCATCAGCATCTAGCTTTGGCCGTCTAGTGTTACAGGTGCCAAACGGCTCTCCCGCCCAGGGGGGAAACTTTGGTACGTCCCTAGAGTACTCCAGTGACCCCTAGTGGATGAAAAAGAAAATAGGATTTTGGTACTTACCAGGTAAATCCTTTTCTTTGAATCCATAGGGGGCACTGGTTGCCCACCCAGAGCAGTTGTTTACCTGGTTGTGGTAAGTGCAGGCAATTTTATGGTAATACACTCTTACCGACTGTTTCAAATTAGAAATTCTATCGGGTTGGTGTCAACTGTTAGTTGTCAGTTTCGTTTTGTGTCAACTTTATTGTTGTCCGTTTTTGGTTATATGTAATTCTCCATTGTCAACCTCTATAGCTCCAGTTCGGCTCAGTAAAAAACACTGAGGTACTCTGGGATATGAAGGGGAGGTATAGTCAAAGTTTAACTATTCAGTGCCTAGTTCCTGTGGAACCGTCCGTATCCCTAGAGTACTCCAGTGCCCCCTATGGATTCAAAGAAAAGGATTTACCTGGTAAGTACCAAAATCCTATTTTCTCATACGTCCTTGAGGATGCTGGGGTCCACTTTAGTACCATGGGGTATAGATGGTTCCAGGGTGAACTGGCTCCTCCCTCTATGCCCCTCCTTCAGACCTCCAGTTAGAAAATGTGCCCAGGCAGACTGGTCCCACTCCAGGGGAGCTCTACTGAGTTTCACTAAAAGACTTTGTTTAGGTTTTTAATTTTCAGGGAGAACTGCTGGCAACAGTCTCCCTGCTTCGTGGGACTGAGGGGGCAGAAGTAGGAACCAACTTCCTGAATGGTTTCATGGCTCTGCTTCTGGCTGACAGGACACCATTAGCTCCTGAAGGGTACTGAACACTAGCTGCGGCTATGCGCTCACTCCCACAGCACGCCGTCAACGCCCTAAGAGTCAAAAGACTGGTGAGTATTATTACCGGAGATCTGCCAGAGGGACCTCTGGTCATCGTGACGGCTCAAGGTACCGCGCAGCGAGCGGGAACGCTGCGCGGACATGCTATTAATACACAGCGCGTGGGGGGGGGGGGCGCCCTGGGCAGCATGAAAACCTACTCTGACTGGCAAAAAGGTAGCATATTGGGCCGTGGCACAATCCTGCACCCCTGCCAGTATAAATATTACCTCATGTTTTCTGAGGGGAAATGTGCCACTGCAGGGGGCGTTGCTTCCTCCTCTGTCAGCCAGCGCCATTTTCTCCAGGCAAGCTGCAGGGGAAGACACGCTGGCCCTCCTCCACTTCTGAATCAAGTATCGGTGTATATATATATTTTTTTTTATAATCTGTTTTTATTTAGGACAATATAACAGTATAAGGATTGCATCACATTTTAACAAAAGAAGAAGGAAATCGTCAGGACACAAATGAAGGTCTAATACATCATAGCCTTAAAAAGTAGGGTAGCGTATCGTCACCATCGCTGGGGGTTAGTATAGGCACTAGCGTTAGTAGGTGTTTCTGTAACATCCTTCTGGTATCCTTTCGCCATCTATCCATATTATAATGCAATCATAATATCTTAAATAGCATTGTGGAGAAGTTGTAGAAAAGAGAGAGGAATGAAATGAGAGGGATAGTAGAGAGAGAACATAGTGTGACCAAACTGGGGGAAGCTATCGAATTGGGGAGGAGGTGTGGTACAATCTATCTATTCGATCAATTGCGCGGTTAAATCATTTGACAGCATAGACATAGTCTTTGGAGGACATATACTCTATCCAGGGCATCCATGTGGTCATGAACTCCGAGAGTTTATCTCTGGAGACCAGGAGGATGTTTTCCATATTCATATAGTAACTAATTCTATTAAACCATAGTTTCCTAGTGGGTGGGAGTTGAGATCTCCATAGTGTGGGGATGACTGCCCTCGCTGCATTAGACAGGTGTCGAAGTAGCGATGTTTTATGCTGAGCTAGTGAGATTGAGGAATGAGAGAGTAACCAGAAGGCTGGGTCTGTGGGGACGGGAGTGTGAAGTATGTCTTGAGAGATGGATATAACATCTTTCCAGAATGGTTTTATTAGGGGGCAGTTCCACCAGATATGCACTAGGGAGCCTGTGGCGCTAAGACATCTCCAACATCTATCCGTCACTCCAGGATACATGAAGTGGAGGAGAGAGGGATGCCTGTACCATCTCATTAAGAGCTTATATTGAGTTTCCCTGACTTGTATGCAGACTGAGCTTTTGTGGGATTTGAGGAATATCATCTGCCAGTCTTTATCTGTTAGGGGAATCTCGAGATCTCTTTCCCAGGCCAGCTGGAAGGGTGTGGGCGTTTGGGGTCTGCAGTAGTCTATAAAGTGAGGAGATGGTGTGCTGGGGGGGGCATGTGGCGACACACATCCTCTCGAACTGTGTTAACTCTCGTGAGGCCCGGAGATATCTACGCTCAGAGTGCAAAAAGTGTCTAAGCTGTAGGTACTTCCAAAAGTCACGTTGTGGGATTTCCCATTTTGACCGTATTTCTGAAATTGTTTAACTCCTGAGGAAATCGCCATCTGGCCTACTCTAAAGAGGCCCTCGAGGGCCCAGTCACGAAAGTGGGAGGGTGTTAAGCCGGGCTGGAAGTCGGGGTTAGCTAGAAAAGAGGTCAGTGGGCCAAAATCGGAAGAGAGGAAGGGCCACTGGCGCGCCTTTTTCCAAAAGGAGAGGGTCGCTGTAATAGTTGGGTGGGGGGAGGGGGGTTTGGGCAGGGAGGGGAGCCAGGGAAAGATCTCTGGGAATTGTTGCATGTATAGCCCCTCTATAGCCACCCATTGCTTTGTTTCTCGACTCCTCGTCCAGTCCAGAACCCTATTGAGCAATATTGCCCAGTAGTAGCCTCTGATGACAGGCAGTTGGAAACCACCACTTCGAGTGGAGCGGATCATAGTGGATCGGCTTATTCTTGGCCGTCTCCGAGACCAGATGAATTGTTGTATTAAAAGTTGAATGGATCTGAACCAGGAGTCTGGGATCTGTATGGGGAGGGTCTGTAGTTTGTAGAGTAGTTTGGGGAGAGTATTCATCTTTACAACGTTCACCCTCCCCAACCAAGAGAGTGGTTTGAGGTACCATCTGCTATAGTCAGCCCTGAGTGTTCGGAGGAGGGGGGTAAAGTTTAAAGTGTATAAATGAGATAGGTCGTTTGGCAGCTGTATTCCCAGGTAGGACAAATGAGAGGCATTCCAAGTAAAGGGGAAGGATCGTTTAAGTTTGGCTACGGTGTCGGGGGGGGGAGGAGATGTTCAAGGCGCATGATTTGGACATATTGATCTTAAAGTTGGAGAGTGAACCGAAGTGGGATAGTTCTCGCATAAAGTGGGGGAGGGAGGAGATCGGATGCGTTATTGTGGCTAGTAAATCGTCCGCAAACAGGGAAAGTTTGTGCTCCGTATCACCAATCGTCACGCCCGTGATGCTGTCATTGGCCCTAATAGCTCTAGCGAAAGCTTCGATACAGAGGACAAAGAGTAGAGGAGATAGTGGGCAACCCTGTCGTGTCCCATTACTTATGGGGAGGGAGTCTGATAAAGATCCGTTCACTCGGACCCGTGCTGTGGGAGATCTATAGAGACCCATTATCCTATCAAGCATCCGAGGACCCAATCCAATATGCTCCAGCACAGACCTCATAAAGCCCCAACCGACCCTATCAAAAGCCTTTTCAGCATCAGTGGATAACAACACTGTGGGTGGGCCGCCCTGGGATGCAATATGAATCAGGCTCAATAACTTAGTGGTGTTATCCTTAGCCTCGCGGCCTGGGACAAACCCCACCTGGTCGTTGTGGATTAGGGAAGGCAGGAATGCGTTCAGTCTGTTTGCCATTCATTTTGCAAAGAGCTTGACATCGACGTTTAGGAGAGATATGGGTCTATAGCTGGAGCACACCGAGGGGTCTTTGCCGGGCTTGGGCAGAACGGAAATGTGAGCCTCTAAGGATTGGCTAGAGAAAATAAGAATTTACTTACCGATAATTCTATTTCTCGGAGTCCGTAGTGGATGCTGGGGTTCCTGAAAGGACCATGGGGAATAGCGGCTCCGCAGGAGACAGGGCACAAAAAGTAAAGCTTTAGGATCAGGTGGTGTGCACTGGCTCCTCCCCCTATGACCCTCCTCCAAGCCAGTTAGATACTGTGCCCGGACGAGCGTACATAATAAGGAAGGATTTTGAATCCCGGGTAAGACTCATACCAGCCACACCAATCACACTGTACAACCTGTGATCTGAACCCAGTTAACAGTATGATTACAGCGGAGCCTCTGAAAAGATGGCTCACAACAATAATAACCCGATTTTTGTAACTATGTACAAGTATTGCAGATAATCCGCACTTGGGATGGGCGCCCAGCATCCACTACGGACTCCGAGAAATAGAATTATCGGTAAGTAAATTCTTATTTTCTCTATCGTCCTAGTGGATGCTGGGGTTCCTGAAAGGACCATGGGGATAATACCAAAGCTCCCAAACGGGCGGGAGAGTGCGGATGACTCTGCAGCACCGAATGAGAGAACTCCAGGTCCTCCTTAGCCAGGGTATCAAATTTGTAGGATTTTACAAACGTGTTTGCCCCTGACTAAATAACCGCTCGGCAAAGTTGTAAAAGCCGAGACCCCTCGGGCAGCCGCCCAAGATGAGCCCACCTTCCTTGTGGAATGGGCATTTACATATTTTGGCTGTGGCAGGCCTGCCACAGAATGTGCAAGCTGAATTGTATTACACATCCAACTAGCAATAGTCTGCTTAGAAGCAAAAGCACCCAGTTTGTTGGGTGCATACAGGATAACAGCAAGTCAGTTTTCCTGACTCCAGCCGTCCTGGAACATATTTTCAGGGCCCTGACAACATCTAGCAACTTGGAGTCCTCCAAGTCCCTAGTAGGTGCAAGGCACCACAATAAGCTGGTTCAGGTGAAACACTGACACCACCTTAGGGAGAGAACTGGGGACGAGTCCGCAGCTCTGCCCTGTCCGAATGGACAAACAGATATGGGCTTTTTTGAGAAAAAACCACCAATTTGACACTCGCCTGGTCCAGGCCAGGGCCAAGATCATGGTCACTTTTCATGTGAGATGCTTCAAATCCACAGATTTGACTGGTTTTAAACCAATGTGATTTGAGGAATCCCAGAACTACGTTGAGATCCCACAGTGCCACTGGAGGCACAAAAGGGGGTTGTATATGCAATACTCCCTTGACAAACTTCTGGACTTCAGGAACTGAAGCCAATTCTTTCTGGAAGAAAATCGACAGGGCCGAAATTTGAACCTTAATGGACCCCAATTTGAGGCCCATAGACACTCCTGTTTTCAGGAAATGCAGGAAACGACCGAGTTGAAATTTCTTTGTGGGGCCTTCCTGGCCTCACACCACGCAACATATTTTCGCCACATGTGGTGATAATGTTGTGCGGTCACCTCCTTTCTGGCTTTGACCAGGGTAGGAATGACCTCTTCCGGAATGCCTTTTTCCCTTAGGATCCGGCGTTCCACCGCCATGCCGACAAACGCAGCTGCGGTAAGTCTTGGAACAGACATGGTACTTGCTGAAGCAAGTCCCTTCTTAGCGGCAGAGGCCATAAAACCTCTGTAAGCATCTCTTGAAGTTCCGGGTACCAAGTCCTTCTTGGCCAATCCGGAGCCATGAGTATAGTTCTTACTCCTCTACGTCTTATAATTCTCAGCACCTTAGGTATGAGAAGCAGAGGAGGGAACACATACACCGACTGGTACACCCACGGTGTTACCAGAACGTCCACAGCTATTGCCTGAGGGTCTCTTGACCTGGCGCAATACCTGTCCCGTTTTTTGTTCAGACGGGACGCCATCATGTCCACCTTTGGTATTTCCCAACGGTTTACAATCATGTGGAAAAAACTTCCCGATGAAGTTTCCACTCTCCCGGGTGGAGGTCGTGCCTGCTGAGGAAGTCTGCTTCCCAGTTTCCATTCCCGGGATGAAACACTGCTGACAGTGCTATCACATGATTTTCCGCCCAGCGAAAAGTCCTTGCAGTTTTTGCCATTGCCCTCCTGCTTCTTGTGTCGCCCTGTCTGTTTACGTGGGCGACTGCCGTGATGTTTTTCCCACCGGCTGACCTTGAAGCAGAGGTCTTGCTAAGCTTAGAGTATTATAAATTTACCCTTAGCTCCAGTATATTTATGTGGAGAAAAGTCTCCAGACTTGATCACACTCCCTGGAAATTTTTTCCTTGTGTGACTGCTCCCCAGCCTCTCGGGCTGGGCTCCGTGGTCACCAGCATCCAATCCTGAATGCCAAATCTGCGGCCCTCTAGAAGATGGGCACTCTATAACCACCACAGGAGAGACACCCTTGTCCTTGGATATAGGGTTATCCGCTGATGCATCTGAAGATGCGATCCGGACCATTTGTCCAGCAGATCCCACTGAAAAGTTCTTGCGTGAAATCTGCCGAATGGAATTGCTTCGTAGGAAGCCACCATTTTTACCAGGACCCTTGTGCAATGATGCACTGTTTTTAGGAGGTTCCTGACTAGCTCGGATAACTCCCTGGCTTTCTCTTCCGGGAGAAACACCTTTTTCTGGACTGTGTCCGGAATCATCCCTAGGCACAGCAGACGTGTCGTCGGGATCAGCTGCGATTTTGGAATATTTAGAATCCACCCGTGCTGTTGTAGCAGTATCCGAGATAGTGCTACTCCGACCTCCAACTGTTCCCTGGACTATGCCCTTATCAGGAGATCGTCCAAGTAAGGGATAATTAAGACGCCTTTTCTTCGAAGAAGAATCATCATTTCGGCCATTACCTTGGTAAAGACCCGGGGTGCCGTGGACAATCCAAACGGCAGCGTCTAAAACTGATAGTGACAGTTCTGCACCACGAACCTGAGGTACCCTTAGTGAGAAGGGCAAATTTGGGACATAGAGGTAAGCATCCCTGATGTCCCCGGACACTATATAGTCCCCTTCTTCCTGGTTCGTTATCACTGCTCTGAGTGACTCCATCTTGATTTGAACCTTTGTAAGTGTTCAAAAAATTTTTTTTTTAGAATAAGTCTCACCTAGCCTTCTGGCTTCAGTACCACAATATAGTGTGGAATAATACCCCTTTTCCTTGTAGTAGGAGGGGTAATTTAATTATCACCTGCTGGGAATACAGCTTGTGAATTTTTTCCCATACTGCCTCCTTGTCGGAGGGAGACCTTGGTAAAGCAGACTTCAGGAGCCTGCGAAGAGGAAACGTCTCTACATTCCAATCTGTACCCCTGGGATACTACTTGTAGGATCCAGGGGTCCTGTACGGTCTCAGCGCCATGCTGAGAACTTGTCAGAAGCGGTGGAGCGCTTCTGTTCCTGGGAATGGGCTGCCTGCTGCAGTCTTCTTCCCTTTCCTCTATCCCTGGGCAGATATGATCTTATAGGGACGAAAAGACTGAGGTTGAAAAGACGGTGTCTTTTTCTGCAGAGATGTGACTTAGGGTAAAAACGGTGGATTTTCCAGCAGTTGCCGTGGCCACCAGGTCCGATGGACCGACCCCAAAAAACTCCTCTTCCTTTATACGGCAATACACCTTTTTGACGTTTGGAATCTGCATCACCTGACCACTGTCGTGTCCATAACATCTTCTGGCAGATATGGACATCGCATTTACTCTTGATGCCAGAGTGCAAATATCCCTCTGTGCATCTCGCATATATAGAAATGCATCCTTTAAATGCTCTATAGTCAATAAAATACTGTCCCTGTCAAGGGTAGCAATATTTTTAGTCAGGGAATCCGACCAAGCCACCCCAGCTCTGCACATCCAGGCTGAGGCGATCGCTGGTCGCAGTATAACACCAGTATGTGTGTATATACTTTTTATGATATTTTCCAGCCTCCTGTCAGCTGGTCCTTGAGGACGGCCCTATCTATAGACGGTACCGCCACTTGTTTTGATAAGCGTGTGAGCGCCTTATCCACCCTAAGGGGTGTTTCCCAACGCGCCCTAACTTCTGGCGGGAAAGGGTATACCGCCCATAATTTTCTATCGGGGGGAACCCACGCATCATCACACACTTTATTTAATTTATCTGATTCAGGAAAAACTACTGTAGTTTTTTCACATCCCACATAATACCCTCTTTTGTGGTACTTGTAGTATCAGAAATATGTAACACCTCCTTCATTGCCTTTAACGTGTGGCCCTAATAAGGAATACGTTTGTTTATTCACCGTCGACACTGGATTCAGTGTCCCTGTCTGTGTCTGTGTCGACCGACTAAAGTAAACGGGCGTTTTAAAACCCCTGACGGTGTTTTTGAGACGTCTGGACCGGTACTAATTGTTTGTCGGCCGTCTCATGTCGTCAACCGACCTTGCAGCGTGTTGACATTATCACGTAATTCCCTAAATAAGCCATCCATTCCGGTGTCGACTCCCTAGAGAGTGACATCACCATTACAGGCAATTGCTCCGCCTCCTCACCAACATCGTCCTCATACATGTCGACACACACGTACCGACACACAGCACACACACAGGGAATGCTCTGATAGAGGACAGGACCCACTAGCCCTTTGGAGAGACAGAGGGAGAGTTTGCCAGCACACACCAAAAACGCTATAATTATATAGGGACAACCTTATATAAGTGTTTTCCCTTATAGCATCTGTTTTATATATTTCTAACGCCAAATTAGTGCCCCCCCTCTCTGTTTTAACCCTGTTTCTGTAGTGCAGTGCAGGGGAGAGCCTGGGAGCCTTCCCTCCAGCCTTTCTGTGAGGGAAAATGGCGCTGTGTGCTGAGGAGATAGGCCCCGCCCCTTTTTCGGCGGCCTCGTCTCCCGCTTTTAACGGATTCTGGCAGGGGTTAAATATCTCCATATAGCCTCCGGAGGCTATATGTGAGGTATTTTTAGCCAAAATAGGTTTTCATTTGCCTCCCAGGGCGCCCCCCTCCCAGCGCCCTGCACCCTCAGTGACTGCCGTGTGAAGTGTGCTGAGAGGAAAATGGCGCACAGCTGCAGTGCTGTGCGCTACCTTTAGAAGACCGAGGAGTCTACTGCCGCCGATTCTGGACCTCTTCTTACTTCAGCATCTGCAAGGGGGCCGGCGGCAAGGCTCCGGTGACCATCCAGGCTGTACCTGTGATCGTCCCTCTGGAGCTGATGTCCAGTAGCCAAGAAGCCAATCCATCCTGCACGCAGGTGAGTTCACTTCTTCTCCCCTAAGTCCCTTGTTGCAGTGATCCTGTTGCCAGCAGGACTCACTGTAAAATAAAAAACCTAAGCTAAACTTTTCTAAGCAGCTCTTTAGGAGAGCCACCTAGATTGCACCCTTCTCGGCCGGGCACAAAAATCTAACTGAGGCTTGGAGGAGGGTCATAGGGGGAGGAGCCAGTGCACACCACCTGATCCTAAAGCTTTACTTTTTGTGCCCTGTCTCCTGCGGAGCCGCTACCCCCCCATGGTCCTTTCAGGAACCCCAGCATCCACTAGGACGATAGAGAAATGGGTATTTGCGGATATTGAATTAAAGGCTTGGAGAAGATAAGGGGATGTGAGGTCTTTGAATTGTTTATAATAGGTGAGGGTGAAGCCATCTGGTCCTGGGCTCTTACCAGATGGTGTCATGGTCAGAGCAGTCTCCAATTCTTGGTGGGTAAAGGGTAGTTCCAATGCTTCCCTGTCTAAAGGTGATAGGACGGGGTAGGACACTTTTTCTAGGTATGCCTTCGCCTGTAAAAAGTCATATGGGGGGCGGTGTCATCTGTGTTAGGCGCCGAGGGTCCGCTCGTCAGTGCGGCCGGCGCCTAGCAACGGGGACGCCACTGTCGGATCGTGTTCCCCGTTGCTGGGTCTAAGTTTATATCATCACTGGTTTCCTGGCTGTGTAGCATGCAGCTGCACGGCATGTTGTAATTATCACTCATCTGTTTCCCTGGCCATGCAGCCTGTCAGCTGCATGGCATTTAATCCAATCAGCCTCCAAACAGCTGATTGGAAGACTCTCTGTTAAAAGCACTCCCAGGACTCCTCACAGACGCCGGTGATAGCTTCCTGTTTGCCTGATTCTGCTGCAGAGAGAGTTCCCAGTCCCGGTCTGTTCATTTGTTCCTGTTCTCAGTGATCCAGTACTCGGAAGTTACCATCTGTTCCTGGAGTCTGACCGAGCACCTTTAACATCTGGTGGTGTTCGTGAGTCGCGGCGCAGCCGTGTGTTGCGGCTTGTCCGCTACTATTTATTATTGTGTTTATTTTGAGTTCTGGAGCTTTGCGGAGGATTCCGCTTCCACAAGATCCACTCTGGTGTCCAGCGGTGCCGGATAGGAGTGTCGGATCCGTGGATCCTTGGTTGTCCTTTTCCCTGGCGGCTAGTCCGCACATACCTTTTGATTTAGTTAAGTTAGCTTGTAACCCCTGGCTTGGTTGCTTAGTCAGAGGGCCCCTTGTTATCACCCTGTCTCGGACTTCCCCTTGTCTCCCATTAAGACCTGCGGGGGCATCGGGGTTGGGCAGACATAATCCGCCCTTCGAACGCGGCTGCCATGGGCTCAAGCAACCATAGTCTCGCAGGGGATTTCTGATAACACGGGCGAGACAACGGAGTTAGGGCGCCAGGGGTTACTAGGCTCTCCAGCTCCCACAACCTGTATTTCATTCCTGTACTCAGATCTCTGCCATAAGATCTTCTCCAGTCTGGAGTACAGGAATCGTAACATTATCACCGGCCCGACAAAAGAAAAAATTTCAACAGGAGTTAATTTTTTCACTTATCCAGTAGGGAGAATTTTGTCGGCCTCATGAATCCCACCGGTGTTGGGCCAAATCCTGGCCAGTTTTTGGTTAGTCAGATTCAGGAACTTACCCAGATGGTTCAGGATCTGTCCCTCCGGGTGAGCTCACAGGAAGATCTGTTACGGACTTCCCCGAGGGTCATCCCTGAACCAAAAATGCATCTGCCTGACCGTTTTTCTGGGGATAGAAAACAGTTTTTTAATTTTAAAGAGTCTTGTAAACTGTATTTTCGTTTAAGACCAGTTTCCTCAGGTACGGAGGCTCAGCGGGTTGGAATTATAATTTCTCTGCTTCAGGGGGATCCTCAGACCTGGGCTTTTGGTTTAAAGACAGACGATCCGGCCTTATCGTCTGTAGACGCTTTTTTGAAATCTTTAGGGCTATTGTATGACGACCCTGATAGAGAGGCATCCGCAGAAAGTCAGTTGCGTGCTCTAAGACAGGGTAGGAATCCTGCAGAGAATTATTGTACAGAGTTTCGCCGTTGGTCGAACGACTGTGGCTGGAATGATCCTGCCCTGCGCAGTCAGTTTCGCCTCGGCTTATCTGAATCTATAAAAGACAGCCTCCTTCAGTATCCCGCTCCTGAGAACCTTGATAAACTCATGGAGCTCTCTATTAAAATAGATCGTCGGCTCAGAGAGCGGAGGACTGAGAAAGGGGCATCTGTAGTTTCTTTTCCCTGTGTTTCTTCCGTTCCGATAGACATGGAGGAGCCTATGCAGATTGGTCTCTCCAAATTGTCTCCGGAAGAAAGAACCAGGAGGCAAAATTCTGGTCTGTGTTTGTACTGCGGAGGTAAGGGACATTTTGCCCGTAGTTGCCCAAACAAGTCGGGAAACTTCCTGACCAAGTGAATAGTGAGGGGGTTCACTTTGGTCTACAGCTCATCTCCTCAAATAATTCACTATTGGTTCCTGCTAAAGTTTCTTATGACAGCCTCTGTTCCTCGGTCTCTGCTTTTGTGGACAGTGGAGCTGCAGGAAACTTTATGGACTTAACATGGGCCAAGGCCTTAGGTATTCCTCAGTTAACCTTAAGTAGGTGTATCACCATGCATGGTTTAGATGGGAGTCCCTTATCCAATGGGGTTATTTCTCTATGTACACCTCCTGTTTTGCTCTCGGTGGGAGCTCTACATTCTGAAAAGATTGAGTTTTTTCTTACCCATTGTCCTGCAGTTCCTGTGGTTCTGGGTCACCCTTGGCTGGCCTTTCATAATCCCATCATAGATTGGCAGTCTGGGGAGATTCTACAATGGAGTACCATCTGTGATAAAGAATGTATTACACTTCCTATCCGAGTAGCTGCTGCCAGGTCCGCACATATTCCTGGAGAGTACCAAGATTTTTTGGATGTGTTTTCCAAGGGCAATGCGGATATTTTGCCTCCCCATAGGCCTTATGATTGTACCATTGAGTTAATTCCTGGTGCCACGTTGCCTAAAGGAAGGTTATATGCATTGTCTGGTCCTGGAACTGTGGCCATGAATGAGTATGTGAAAGAAAGTCTTGAGAAAGGGTTTATCAGGCCATCTAAATCCCCTTTAAGTGCAGGGTTTTTCTTCGTAGAGAAGAAGGATGGTTCCCTCAGACCCTGCATTGACTTTCGAGCCCTGAATAAAATCTCAGTAAAGAATACTTACCCTCTGCCTCTGATCTCTGTCCTCTTTGATCAGCTACGTTCGGCTGTTATTTTTTCTAAGATTGACCTGAGAGGAGCATATAATCTCATTAGAATCAGATCGGGGGATGAGTGGAAAACGGCATTCAGTACTCAATCAGGTCACTATGAGTATCTGGTCATGCCTTTCGGCCTATCTAACGCTCCGGCAGTCTTTCAGGATCTCATTAATGATGTGCTCCGTGAGTTTCTGGGAAGATTCGTTGTGGTCTATTTAGACGACATTTTGATTTATTCTGACTCTATAGAACAACATGTTACCCAGGTGCGTCAGGTACTTAAGAAATTACGTGAAAATCACTTGTATGCCAAACCGGAGAAGTGTGAATTTCACGTCACGGAGGTATCCTTTTTAGGGTACATTATTTCCCCTCGGGGATTCCGAATGGAACCTAAGAAGCTCCAAGCCATCCTGAGTTGGGCGCAACCCACCAACTTAAAAGCAATTCAGCGCTTTTTAGGGTTTGCGAACTACTACAGAAGGTTTATTCACTCTTTCTCTGACATAGTTGCTCCCATTGTGGCACTCACTAAGAAGGGAGCAGATCCTACCAATTGGTCATGTGAAGCTAAAGTATCTTTTCAGGCCTTGAAACAAGCCTTTGTCTCAGCCCCTGTCCTTAGACATCCCAACCCAGAATTGCCTTTCATCGTTGAGGTAGATGCCTCGGAGGTTGGTGTAGGGGCTATCCTTTCTCAGAAGGATCCGGATTCCCTTGAGTTACATCCTTGTGCCTTTATGTCCAGGAAATTCTCATCTGCTGAATCCAACTACGATGTTGGTAATCGGGAGTTGCTGGCTATTAAATGGGCTTTTGAGGAGTGGAGACATTGGCTTGAAGGAGCGACCCATACCATTTCTGTTTTGACAGATCACAAAAATCTTCAATACATTGAATCAGCTAAGCGACTGAATGCCCGACAGGCTCGTTGGGCTTTATTTTTCACTCGTTTCAAATTCATTATCACCTTCAGACCTGGTTCCAAGAATACCAAGGCAGATGCCCTCTCACGCAGTTTTCTTCCCGCTCAAGACAACAGTCCTGTTACTCTCATACTTCCGCCTTCAGTCATTCAGGCAGGTCTCACACAGGATGTTTTTTCTCAATTGAAGCTGCTTCAACATCAAGCTCCGGGAAATACTCCTGCTGGTCGTCTTTTTGTTCCTGAGTTTTTGAGAGCAACTGTTTTGGAGGAATTTCATGATAGCAAAGTTGCAGGGCATCTGGGAGTCGCTAAAACTTTTGAATTGGTATCCCGCTCAGTGTGGTGGCCTGGTCTTTCTAAAGACATTAAAGAGTTTGTTTTTTCGTGTCAGGTCTGTGCACAGCATAAAGTTCCCCGTTCTTTGCCTATTGGTCAACTTATGCCATTGAATGTTCCTCTTAGACCATGGTCGCATATCTCCATGGATTTTGTGGTGGATCTCCCTCTGTCAGCTGGATGCACAGTCATATGGGTGGTAGTGGACCGTTTTAGTAAGATGGCTCATTTTATTGGTCTTCCCCGATTGCCATCTGCCCAGGGATTGGCAGTCTTGTTCCTCCGTCATGTTTTCAGACTCCATGGGTTACCCACTGATATTGTTTCTGACAGGGGTCCACAATTCATTGCACAGTTTTGGAAGTCTTTTTGTGCTTCGTTAAAAATGAAATTATCATTAACCTCCGGTTATCATCCACAATCAAATGGACAGACTGAGCGAGTGAACCAATCCTTAAAACAATATTTGCGTTTGTACTCGGCCAAACTCCAAAATGACTGGTCTGAGTTTCTTCCATTGGCAGAGTTTGCTTATAATAATGCCTGTCATTCCTCCACCAATGTGTCTCCATTTTTTGCAGTTTTTGGTTTCCACCCCAGAGCTAATTCATTTTTCCAACATTCCTCTGTCTCCTCTCTGGCCCTGACCTCTCATCTTAAACTTATTTGGAAAAAAGTGCACATAGCTCTCAGAAAAGCAGCTTTCAAGGAAAAAGATTTTTCGGACAGGTTCCGGCGGCCGTGCACTTTTAGAGTAGGAGACAGGGTGTGGCTGTCGACTCGCAATATCAAACTTCGACAAACCTCAGCCAGATTGGGTCCTAGATTTATTGGACCATTTCTCATTATCAAAAAAGTCAATCCAGTTGCTTTCCGGTTACAGCTACCAAAAACGTTACGAATCGGAAATACCTTCCATTGCTCTTTGCTCAAACCATATGTTTCATCTAGCAGATTTCCTCGTAAAAAACCTCAGGGGAGATCACCAGTTAATGTACAGGGTCAGCAGGAGTTCGTGGTTGAGAAGGTTCTCGATTCCAAGCTGTCCCGGGGTCGGCTTTATTTTTTGGTGCATTGGAAAGGTTATGGTCCTGAGGAAAGGTCGTGGGTCCTAGATGAGGACCTTCATGCCCCAAGGCTCAAAAGGGCATTTTTTCAAGAATTTCCTCAGAAACCCGGATTTAGGGGTTCTTTGACCCCTCCTCAAGGGGGGGGGGTACTGTTAGGCGCCGAGGGTCCGCTCGTCAGTGCGGCCGGCGCCTAGCAACGGGGACGCCACTGTCGGATCGTGTTCCCCGTTGCTGGGTCTAAGTTTATATCATCACTGGTTTCCTGGCTGTGTAGCATGCAGCTGCACGGCATGTTGTAATTATCACTCATCTGTTTCCCTGGCCATGCAGCCTGTCAGCTGCATGGCATTTAATCCAATCAGCCTCCAAACAGCTGATTGGAAGACTCTCTGTTAAAAGCACTCCCAGGACTCCTCACAGACGCCGGTGATAGCTTCCTGTTTGCCTGATTCTGCTGCAGAGAGAGTTCCCAGTCCCGGTCTGTTCATTTGTTCCTGTTCTCAGTGATCCAGTACTCGGAAGTTACCATCTGTTCCTGGAGTCTGACCGAGCACCTTTAACATCTGGTGGTGTTCGTGAGTCGCGGCGCAGCCGTGTGTTGCGGCTTGTCCGCTACTATTTATTATTGTGTTTATTTTGAGTTCTGGAGCTTTGCGGAGGATTCCGCTTCCACAAGATCCACTCTGGTGTCCAGCGGTGCCGGATAGGAGTGTCGGATCCGTGGATCCTTGGTTGTCCTTTTCCCTGGCGGCTAGTCCGCACATACCTTTTGATTTAGTTAAGTTAGCTTGTAACCCCTGGCTTGGTTGCTTAGTCAGAGGGCCCCTTGTTATCACCCTGTCTCGGACTTCCCCTTGTCTCCCATTAAGACCTGCGGGGGCATCGGGGTTGGGCAGACATAATCCGCCCTTCGAACGCGGCTGCCATGGGCTCAAGCAACCATAGTCTCGCAGGGGATTTCTGATAACACGGGCGAGACAACGGAGTTAGGGCGCCAGGGGTTACTAGGCTCTCCAGCTCCCACAACCTGTATTTCATTCCTGTACTCAGATCTCTGCCATAAGATCTTCTCCAGTCTGGAGTACAGGAATCGTAACAATCTGGTCGATTTTCTAGATTATATAGAAGGGAGTAGTACTGTTTGAAGCTTGCCGCAATTTCTGGGGTTTTGAATCGGAGGGTGTTCCCGAGATCTTTTACATTGTTAATATACAAGGAGGAGCGTTGGGCTTTGAGAGCCTGGGCCAGGAGGCGACCAGGTTTATTACCCCATTGGTAGTATTTAGAGTTACATTTTCGGACAGAAAGTTGGATACTATCAGTAAGGGTTTTCTTTAATTGGGCCCGTGTATCTAGTAGATCTAAGTAGTCAGTCTCCGACAGGGTCGATTTGTGAATGGACTCGAGATGGTGTAGTTGGTCTAATAGTTTAGTGATTAGTGCTGACTTCTGCTTCTTCATAAATGTCCACAACTGTATGAGTTTACCTCGTATGGTGCATTTATGTGCTTCCCATAGGGTAATCTTTGAGACGTCTTCGGTGTCGTTTATGGAGAAGAATTCAGCCAGAGCTTTTTCTATTTCACCCCTGCAATATTGATCTTGCAGCAGTGACTCGTTGAGACGCCAGGTCCATTGACCTGGGGTAGTCTGGGGAGTCGAAAGTGTCATATGTACTGGTGCATGGTCAGACCAGGTTATCGGGCCGATGGAGGAGTCTATTAATAAGGGGAGATGCCTGTGACTCAGAAATAAATAATCGAGGCGGGAATAGGCATTGTGTGGGGGGGGGGGGAGTAGAAGGAATAGTCTCTATTTGAGGGGTGAAGAACCCGCCAGGAGTCAGCCAGTTGGAGGTCGTGAAACAGTCGTCTAACCTGTCAGTACTGACGTTGGGAGGTACGGGGAGCGTTAGAAGATGAATCTAATGATGGATCCATTATCCAGTTCAGGTCACCTCCAAGAACAATCACTCCTGAAAGGAGTGGTTCAATTTGGGAGAGTGCAGTGCGGAAGAATAGGACCTGATCCTTGTTTGGGGCGTAAAGTGCAATAAATGTGTATGGACAGGTGCATATTTTACAACGCACCATCAGGAGACGACCCGGGATCAATTTATGCACTGATATGTCCGACAGCTGGAGGGTCTTGGAGAACACTATCGCTACACCTTTCGAATTTAGAGTCTGGGTTGTTATTGTAAAAAGCCTAGGGGTAGCGGTAGTTAGTCAGGGGAGGATTCTTAGCTGAGATTTTGAATTGCGTCTCCTGGACCATTGCAACATCCACTCTATCAGCCCAAAGGGACCTCAAAAGGGATGATCTTTTCTCCGGTACATTGAGACCCTTCGCGTTAATCGAAGCGACTTTAATTTTGCCGGTGGACGTCATAGGAGATATGTGTTATGGTGGAATGCGTTGAGTCCAGAATGGTCAGTGAAAGGGGAGAAAGGGAAGTAGGGAGGAAAAAGAGAGGAACAGAGCATGGAGAAAAAACAATAACAACATTCAAAAAACATTCAAAAAAACCCGCATTGGGGTAACCGATCCACCTGAGGATTGGGTACCCAAGAGGCCAAACAGCCAGGGGCGGGTATGGGGCGGATAAGGGAGCCACCGCCAAAGGCATAATGATAATGAGAGAAAACATTGTTTTAAACAATATATATGTATAAACTGAACTGAGTGTAAGCAATAAGCTGCAAACTTTAAACCTCATCAACATAAGGAAATCTTCGGATAATGAAAAATATAAGAAATCTCGTAATAATAGAACAAGAAATAGTAATAATCAACGGCCCAAAACGTATCGGGGAGATGAGGCCGGAGCCTCAGTAACAGCGGAAGTTCACATGGAGGTTCTACAGTAATGTGAGGCGATATCACGCTGTAATCTAAGAATAGTGTCTCGCTGTAACCTGTAGAAATATCTGAAGTAGAACTAGGATAAACAAAGGGTCCCAGATAATCGGTCAGGTAACATGTGAATCTTTGTTGGGGGGGGGTCCATTAGTGCCTTTCCCTCCAGCCTTCCGCACCACCTGCCAAGGTGATCCTATGTTCAGGGGCTGGAAAGATGGTAGCTCTGGGATAGGGAAGTCCCAATCGCGTAGGTCAGGTTTTGGTATGCCAAGTCCCGTGCAGAACTCTGGGAGATCCGAGTAGGAGTTGAGGGTGTGGGTTTTTCCAGATGAGGAGACCTGGAGGCTGAAGGGGAAGCCCCACTGGTATTTCAACTGACGTTTACGGAATTCTTCCGTCAGGGGCTTGAGGGCTTTTCGTTGTTGTAATGTGTGCCAGGACAAATCTTGGTAAATTTGTATCGCGGAACCATTGAAGTCCACTCCATCAAGTTTGCGAACTTTGCGCATGATGTCCTCTTTTTGGGAGAAATAATGCAACCTGCATATGACATCACGTGGTCTATCCGCGGAGAGGCCTCTTGGTTTCAGGGCGCGATGAGCCCTATCGAAGGTGATGGTATCATTGGGATCGTTACCCAGGATCTCGTTAAAGATCTTCATAAGGGCGTCGATCAGGCCTGTTGGAGGAACTTCTTCCGGTAGGCCTCGCACGCGGATATTGTTTCTCCTCCCTCTGTTGTCCAAATCTGTCAACCGCAGCTGTAGGGAGCGGATCTCCGATGATTGGGATTCGATGACGGTCGTCAATGATTTTAGAAATGTCTCAGAGGAAGTTTGGTGATCTTCTAGGCTCGATACCCGGTCAGAGATGTGTGAAATATCCTGTCTCATAGCAGCCAGCTCACGTCTCACTGTGTCTTGTAGGTCTTGTTTAGTGGGTAGAGTCTTCATATAAGCTAATATGTCTTGCAGATCCTTGTCACATGAGGAGCGAGCATGCGGTGTATCTGCGCTTGGGGAAGACGGGTGAGGGGCTGGCGGGAGAATGGGGGAGGTTGCTGCAGGAGGGTTATCAGTTGGAGCGGGCGAAGTAGGTTGTAAGAAGGGCCTCATTGCAGATTGCGACATGTTCCCCCGAGGAGTCGGTTTGCCGGTCTTCTGAGAAGATTTCTTGTTCTTGGGCATCACTCAGTCAGCATCGAGAAGCTTAATTTCTCTGAATCAAGTTGACGAGGTGAGATATGATTACATGATTGGCATAAGATTGCCTTCAGCGGTATGGCTCCCCGTGGGTTGGCATCAGCGGCACATTACGGCGTCAGTGGCCACGGCAGCCGGTTTAGGAGCATATCTTATAGCAATATAGGCTCTGAGAGACTGAGATGTGATCATATAATATCTCTTGTTAAAGCAGAGATGTATTTCTTCAGTAAATTACCCCAGAGTAGCCACTAGGGGGAGCCTTCGAAGTGAGCTGTGGTGTGGAGCCTGTGGCTTGGTGAGTCTCGATGCCTGCCGGGTGCTGTGTAAAAATGGAGTCCCCGGATTCAGGAGGGGAACTAGGCCGCGGCCCGCAGGAGGGTGGTGGGGCCTCCCCCAGCTCTGCAATTCCAGCCCCAGAAGCAAAGGGATAGTTAAGCCCCCTTAGCATCTATATGGGAGTGTGGTGTTGGGAGGAGAGTGCGCTTCCACGCGGGAGGCACCGCGCCAGACGGGTCAGCGATCCCAGGCCGGGACCCTCCAAGGCCGAGCGTCCGGGAGTGCAGCGAGCCCCGAGGTTCACACAGCGTGCAAGGTGAGGGATCGGCGTGTTTTCCCTCCGAGGCAGCCGGGCGGTCCGGGCGGGAGGAGCCGCCGCGTCTCAGAGCCGCAGGAGGGAGGTAGTCAGCCCGCGAGTGTCCCAGCGGCTCAGTGCGGGCAGCCGGCGCAGCGGTCGCAGGGCGGGCTCCGGCTATGGAGCGCACTCACCGCTATGTGAAGGTCCGTCCCCTCGTTCCGCCGGCGGGTCTCGATGAATGCAGGGAGGGTAGCCAGGTCTCGGCAGGATGCCCGTGTGCAGCGGGTGGGTGGCGGGCGGGCGGGTGTCGTCTGATGTCTGTTCTACTCCAGGCCCCGGCTTCCGTCTGGGGGGGTAGGCCGCAGTCCGCAGGAGCGCTTAAAAGCGCTCCCCGACTCCGCGGGTTCCCCAGATGTTGGCAGCAGGGTAAGGGAGACCCCCAGGGTGTCTTTTGGCTAGTTATGGGTGTGGGAATAGAGGGTTAGGAGGCTTTGTGTGTGCCGTTTGGGGAGAGCTGGAACACAGCACGTCCTCTCCACTTGCCAGCCAAGCCACGCCCCCCGTATCGGTGTATATTAAGTGGGGCTGAGTGAAAAGTGGTGCTTAATTTGTCATATAAAAGCGCTAAAGATCTCTGTAGATACAGCGATTGTTTACATTGGCTCTGAGTTGTGAGCTGGCAAGTCCCTTCTGTGTCCTTCTGACAGATTTTACTGTGGGTCTGTCCCCTATAAGCCCCGGTGTGTCTGTGGTGTGGTTGTGCACGTGTGTGACATGTCTGAGGCAGGGAGCTCTTCCCCTGAGGGAGCCATTTTAGGGACACAGAGTTGTAATGTGGTGGAGCTGCAGGCACACCACGAGCCTGAATGGGTGAAAGAATTACGGGATAGTGTGAATCATATCAGTAAGAGATTGGATAAGTCTGAGTCTCATGCAGGAAGTTGGAGAAAATCTGTTGAAAATTAGATTTTTCAGAGTTCTGATTTTTCATCCACAGGGGACCCCTCTGGGTCACATAAAAGGTAATTTGCACAAGTAGTACAAACTGATACCGACACGGACTCTGACTCCTGTGTCGACACTAGTGACTCCAGGGGAATAGATCCAAAGTTAGCAAAAAACATACAATACATGATTGTTGCTATAAAGGAGGTGTTAGAAGTTACAGAGCCCACTCCTTTACCACAGGAAAAGGCTTGCTTTTATAAAGAGAAGAAAATGTAACTTTTCCTCCATCTCATGAGCTGAACACTCTCTTTGAGGGAGTCTGGGTAGACCCTGAAAATAAATTTCTTTTTCATCCACTAGGGGTCACTGGAGTACTCTTGGGATATGGACGGTTTCCGTAGGAACCAGGCACTGAATTTTAAAATTTAGAACTCTCCTCCCCTCCATATCCCAGAGTACCTCAGTGTTTTTTCTGTGCTTCTCGTAGCAACAGGCTTGTGTGGAGCTTAACCACACTACTTTGATTATTTTCATTTTTTTTTTCTACTTTACATTTTGTATCACATCCCTTCCCAGTTTCTGTAAAAACTTGGGTCCGGGATAGTGCCGCTGCACGGAGCAGCGCATGGCGTGTCGGTCCTCACAAAGAGCACCCTCACAGCCACACGCAGCTCATTCCCTGACTGCTGCTACAGCTGGACGGAGCTTACAGATAGAAGCCCCGTCACAGCCTTCGCCTCTGGAGTCAGGTATGCTGGGGGTACGGGGCGGTCAGCGCACGCTGCCGCCCCGCTGTGGGAAGGACACTGGTCACTGCCGCCGCTCTCACTGCGCCCGCACCCGCCTCTCCTGACAGACCGCCCGGCAACCGCTCCGAGCAGCGCCGCTGAGACCCGCCGGCCGCCGCTCACACCCGCCGGCCGCCGCGCTCACCCGCCGCTAGCACCCGCCGGCCGCCGCTGTAGGACCGCGCTCCATTACAGCGCTCCACGGCTCCCTGCACCCTCATTGCGTGTGCGATACCCGCGCCCGGTACTTCCCGCTCAGACAGCGGTACACTGGCCACGGGGGAGGGAGCAGAAGGGGGGGGGGGGTTGACATTAGCGGAGGGCTACATAAGGGGGGTGACATTGATGAAATAGGCTGTTAAGCCTATATTACAAGGTTGGCTTGTATACCCTGCACTGTGAGGTACGGTGGCCATTTTAATCTTGCTTCCTGTCTTCCAGTGTGTGATTCCAGAGCGTTCCTGTACTACATCTCTACTCCACCGGAGGCGCAGGGCTGTTGGTGGGAATTTGGGATCAGTTTCATATAGTGCTGGCCACGTGCACTACACGTTGCCAGATATATATATATATATATATATATATATAGAGACACCTTAGTACTATTTACTGAGTCGTGCAGGTTGTCTGTCTTTGTATGTTGTATTGTCTGTCTGCATAATGAGTAAGGCACCGGCAAAACCGAAAAAGCATCACTGCAATGTCTGTGACAGTGTGTTACCGGGTGGATCTACCACATGCGCAGTTTGTTTTGTGGATTCAGCTACGAATACAATCTCTGCTCCGCTGTCTACGCCAGTGTCATCCCCGGACCCTCCATGGGCTATGCTGGCAGATGTCATGGCTGGATTGCAATCAGAATTGGCCGCCGCTCGACAGGAGCGGGAAGCGGCAAGATCTGAGTCTAGGGTGAGACCGCTAGGACTACCGGAGGGGTCTCAGCCTTGCCAACGGTCTAAGTCCATTTTGGGTAGTAAGGATAAATTTACTTTGTCTTATGATTTACCAGTTTCTGCTATGTTACAGTCTGATGATTCTATGCCAGACCTCACTGCGCAAGATGACGCTGAGGAGGGCGAAGTGGACCAGCAGTCCGATAGTGAAGATTTTGACAGCCCAGGCATTGATAATCTCATCAGAGCGGTGCATCAGTCTCTGAGGTTTACAGAATCTGAGGAGCCTCTGACAAATGATGAAGTCGTCTTTGCTAAACGACAGAGGACTCCGATGTGTTTTCCGGTGTCAGAATCTCTTAATAAGATGTTATTGGAAACACGACAGAATCCGGATAAACGGTTTTCTGTACCTCGCAGATTTAAGTCTAGTTACCCGTTTCCGGAGTCTGTGACAGCTACATGGGCGAATCCACCATTGGTGGATTCGTCTGTGTCTCAACTTACCAAGAAATTAACCATACCAGTACCAACGGCTACTACGCTTAAAGACCCTTCAGACCGTAAAATTGAAGCTATGCTAAAATCCATGTATGTGGCAGCAGGAGTGTTGCTTAGACCTGGGTTGGTTGGCATTTGGGTAACTAAGGCGCTCATGATATGGATAACAGAGCTCAATTCTGCCCTACATGACGATCACCTTATACTTCTCGCTGATCAAATCTGGGAAGCTGCTGATTATCTATGTACAGCTTCTACTGACGTCTGTCAGCTCACTTCTTGCCTTTCATCGTCGCTAGTTGCTGCACGACGAGCACTCTGGCTGCGCTCTTGGCAAGCGGAGGCGGAGGTCAAAAGAGGTATAGAGGCGTTACCTTACGGTGGCGAGAAGTTGTTTGGTCCTGAATTGGACAAATGGATTGCTGAGGCCACGGGTGGTAAGTCTGTTTTCTTACCATTGCCTCCAACGGCGCCTAGGCGGAAATACTCGGGCCCGGCGTTCAAATCATTTCGGCCTCAGCCCTTTCGAGGCCGTGGTAGGGGACCAGCCACGGCCGGTAGACGAGGTCGAGGGCGTGGTTTCCAACAAACCAACGCCAGTCGGCAAGACGCTAAGGTCACCGACAAGCCAGTGGCATGACGGACTCCCAGCCCATCTTGGATCTCCGGTTGTGGGAGCACGCCTTCAGACGTTCCGTTTGGCGTGGTTCCAGACGTCCACAGATGGGTGGATCCGCAATTAAGGTTACAAAATAGAGTTCGACTGTCTCCCGCCACTGCGGTTTTTCAAGACAGGACTGCCTGTGTCGGACGACAAACGGGCGGTTCTGCAACTTGCCATTCAGTCTCTGCTGGAGTCAGCAGTTTTGATTCCGGTCCCTGTTCACCAACAGGGGCAGGGTTATTATTCCAGTCTGTTTGTGGTACCAAAGCCGGATGGCTCGGTCAGGCCAATATTGAACTTAAAGGGCCTCAATCACTACGTCACTTACTACAGATTCAAGATGGAATCTCTGCGGTCGGTAATTGCAGGTTTAGAGCCACAGGAATTCATGATTGCGCTGGATCTCAAAGATGCGTATTTACACATTCCGATTTGGCCACCTCATCAGAGGTTCTTGCGGTTTGCAATCCGGCAGAACCATTACCAGTTTCAGGCTCTACCGTTTGGCCTCTCGTCAGCGCCTCGGGTATTCACCAAAGTGATGTCTGTGATGATAGCTCATCTCAGATCCCTGGGAGTGATAATAGTACCGTACTTGGACGATCTGCTCATCAAAGCTCCGTCTCAACAGATGCTCCTCCAACATGCGTTGCTGACGTACGATGTCCTAGTTCAGCACGGTTGGATTGTCAACTTCAAGAAATCACATCTAATTCCGTCTCAACGTCTGCAATTCCTAGGTATGATTCTCGATACGGTAAATCAAAGAATTTACCTACCAGAACAGAAAGTACAGATCATTCGTCATCTGGTTCGATTGGTGCTCAAGCCACGCACAGTCTCGGTACATTTGTGCATTCGCCTCTTAGGCACAATGGTGGCGGCTTTCGAAGCGCTTCAGTTCGGGAGACTTCACTCACGACCTTTTCAACTGGATGTGCTCGCACAGTGGTCGGGCTCGCATCTGCAGATTCACCACAGAGTGAGGTTGTCGCCACGGGCCAGGGTATCTACTCTGGTGGCTCAATGTACACAATCTGACCGCAGGGAAACGGTTCGGCGCCTGGAATTGGATAATTCTAATGACGGACGCGAGTCTCAGAGGTTGGGGAGCTGTAGTTCAAAATTGTCAGCTCCAGGGTCTCTGGGCGGCTCACGAAAGATTGCTGTCTATAAATGTCCTGGAACTCCGGGCAATTTTCAATGCGCTACGACTGGCAGTGCACATTCTTCGATCTCAGCCTGTCCAGGTGCAGTCGGACAATGCGACGGCGGTCGCATACATCAACAAACAAGGAGGAACGAGAAGCCGCATGGCAATGCGAGAAGTAGCTCGAATCCTCAATTGGGCCGAGCGTCACCAAGTGTTGTTGTCGGCAGTGTTCCTTCCGGGAGTGGACAACTGGGAGGCGGATTATCTCAGTCGTCGGGATTTTCATCCGGTAGAATGGGCATTACATCCAGAAGTGTTTCACATGTTGGGCCAGAGGTGGGGTTACCCTCAAGTGGACCTGATGGCATCTCGCCACAATCACCAGACGCCCCAGTATGTGTCCAGAACGCGAGATCCAAAGGCAGTGGCGGTGGATGCTCTCGCCGTCGCGTGGCCGTACAGCCTCGTGTACCTGTTTCCACCGTTTCCGCTGCTCCCTCTGTTGCTAAAACGGATCAAAAGAGAGTCCGTCACAGTCATACTAGTGGCGCCTCATTGGCCTCGGAGAGCTTGGTTCTCGGATCTCCTAGGACTACTCGCAGACGAGCCTTGGCCGCTCCCGCTTCGTCCGGACCTGTTACAACAGGGCCCGTTCCTTTAACCCGATTTAGCGCGGCTGCGTTTGACGGGGTGGCTGTTGAGACCGCCCTCTTAAGGAGAGAGGGCATTCCAGAATCGGTTATACCAACCATGTTACGTGCTAGGAAGCCAGTTACGGCAGCTCATTATTACAGAATTTGGCGTGCCTATATAGGTTGGTGTGAGGATCGGAAGTTTCCGTCATCCTCTTTCAAGTTATCCCGTCTTTTGTTATTTCTACAGACGGGGCTGGATGGAGGACTGCGTTTATCTACACTTAAGGTGCAGGTATCTGCTTTGTCAATTTACTTTCAAAGACGATTGGCTCTATTGCCGTCTGTACACACTTTTCTGCAAGGTGTCCTCAGAGTACAGCCTCCATTCATTCCACCTACAGCGCCATGGGACTTGAATCTGGTTTTAGATTTCTTACAGTCTTCATATTTTGAACCCTTACAACAAGTGGATATTAAGTTTCTCACTTGGAAAACAATTTTCCTACTAGCCTTGGCTTCGGCAAGGCGTGTTTCCGATTTGGGTGCCTTGTCATGCAAGCCACCGTATTTGGTGTTTCATGATGACAGAGCGGAACTTCGGACGAATCCCGCTTTCCTACCAAAGGTAGTTTCATCCTTTCACATCAATCAACCAATAGTAGTTCCTGTGTTGACAGGACATTCTGGAACCTTGGATGTGGTACGCGCATTACGCGTTTATGTGTCCCGAACGTCTACAGTTCGTAAGACGGATACGTTGTTTGTTCTGTATGATGCTGCCAAGATGGGTTGGCCAGCTTCTAAACAGACCTTATCCAGATGGATTAAACTGACCATACGTCAGGCTTACCTTCATGCTAGGTTACAGCCGCCTACATCAGTAACAGCTCATTCCACACGTTCTGTGGGATCTTCATGGGCAGCTGGTCGCGGGGCTTCTACGACGCAGCTTTGCCGGGCGGCTACCTGGTCATCAGTGCACACGTTTGTGCGCTTTTACAAGTTTGATACGTTTGCGGCATCAGCATCTCGCTTTGGCCGCCTAGTGTTACAGGTGCCAAACTGCTCTCCCGCCCACGGGAGAAGCTTTGGTACATCCCAAGAGTACTCCAGTGACCCCTAGTGGATGAAAAAGAAAATAGGATTTTGGTACTTACCAGGTAAATCCTTTTCTTTGAATCCATAGGGGGCACTGGACGCCCACCCAGAGCAGTTTTACCTGGTTTGCGGCAAGTTCGGGAATCGTCTGGTAACACATTCTCACCGACTGGTTCAGGTTTCAAGTTCTATCGGTTATTGTGCCAACTGTTTAGTTGTCAGTCACGTTATGTGTCAACTTTATTGTTGTCCGTTCTGTTCTATGTAATTCTCCATTGTCAACCTCTCTATCGCTCCTGTTCGGCTCAATAAAAAACACTGAGGTACTCTGGGATATGGAGGGGAAGAGAGTTCTAAATTTTAATATTCAGTGCCTGGTTCCTACGGAAACCGTCCATATCCCAAGAGTACTCCAGTGCCCCCTATGGATTCAAAGAAAAGGATTTACCTGATAAGTACCAAAATACTATTTTCAGGTTCCCAAAAGAATTCAGGTTGCTTATCCTTTCCCAGCCGAGGACAGGAAAAGGTGTGAGTCACCCCCCGTTTTGGACAGTGCCCTGTCACGTTTAACAAAAAAGGTGATCCAACCTGCGCCTGGGACGGCTTCACTTAAGGAGTCGGCAGACCGCAAATTGGAGACTACGTTGAAATCTATTGATGTGGCCAATGGGACACTACTCAGGCCCACCATTACCTGTGCGTGGGTGAGTAGTGCTATTGAAAAGTGGTCAGAAAACTTGTCATCAGACATTGACACGATAGATAGAGACGAGATACTCCTAACGTTAGGTCATATCAAGGACGCTGCTGCATACATGCTGGAGGCCATGAAAGATATTGGTCTCTTGGGATCAAGAGCCGCTGCCATGGCAATCTCAGCACGAAGGGCGTTGTGGATTCGCCAATAGAATGCTGACGCAGATTCCAAAAGGAATATGGAGGCTCTCCCGTATAAGGGTGAGGCCTTGTTTGGAGATGGGCTAGATGCCTTAGTTTCTGCAGCTACCACAGGTAAGTCGACATTCTTGCTTAATGCTCCTGCGCCGGCAAAAAAGACACATCACTCTCAGATGCAGTCCTTTCAGCCCAATAAATACAAAAAGGGTAAAGGAAGGGAAAAAGTCTGCAGTGTCCCCAGGATCGCAGGAGCAGAAATCAACCTCTGCTTCTGCCAAATCTTCAGCATGACGCTGGGGCTCCCTTGCGGGAGTCCGCTCAGGTGGGGGGCACGTCTGAAACTCTTCAGTCAGTTCTGGTTTCAATCTGGCCTGGACCCGTGGATCCTACAAATAGTGTCCCACGGGTAGAAACTGGAGTTTCAAGACGTTCCCCCATGCCGGTTTTTCAAATCGGCCTTACCAGTTTCGAACACAGACAGGGAGGTAGTTGCAGCAGCAATACAAAAATTGTGTCAGGATCAAGTCATTGTCCTGGTTCCCCTGTCACAACAAGGAGAAGGGTTTCATTCAAGCCTCTTCGTAGTTCCAAAGCCGGACGGTTCGGTCAGACCGATTCTAAACCTGAAAACACTGCAAAGGTTCAAGTTCAAGATGGAATCTCTGAGGGCAGTGATTTCCAGTCTGGAGGAAGGGGACTTCATGGTGTCTGTGGACATCAAAGATGCCTACTTACATGTTCCCATTTATCCTCCACATCAAGCTTACCTGAGACTCGCAGTACAGGATGGCCATTACCAATTTCAGACGTTGCCGTTTGGACTCTCAACGGCACCGATGGTATTCACCAAGGTGATGGCGGAAATGATGGTCCTCCTTCGACAGCAAGGAGTCAATATTATTCCTTACCTGGACGATCTCCTGATAAAAGCGAGGTCCAGGGAAAGGTTGGTGCAGAACTTTGCACTCTACCTGACAGTTCTTTAACGTCACGGTTGGATCATAAATTTTCCAAAGTCACAGTTGGAACCGACGACAAGATTGTCTTTTCTGGGGATGATACTGGACACAAATGCAGAGGGTATTTCTTCCAGTGGAAAAGGCTCTGGCAATCCAGAGAATGGTCAAACAAATTCTAAAACCAACAAGAGTCTCCAGGCCATAAAGTTTGGTATTCCAGTGGGACCTGTTGGACAAGTGGTCCGGATCCCATCTACACATGCATCAAAGGATAATCCTGTCATCGAAAGCCAGAATTTCGCTCCTGTGGTGGCTACACAGTTCTCACCTCCTAGAGGGACGCAGGTTCGGGATTCAGGACTGGGTCCTAGTAACCACGGATGCAAGTGTCCGAGGCTGGGGAGCAGTCACTCAAGGGGAAAGCTTCCAAGGAAGATGGTCAAGTCAGGAAATTTGTCTTCACATAAATGTTCTGGAGTTGAGAGCCATTTACAACGGCCTTCTACAAACGGTGCATCTTCTTCAAGATCAGCCCATACAGATTGTTGGACAATGTAACAGCAGTAGCGTACATAAACCGTCAGGGCGGAACGAAAAGCAGAGCGGTGATAAAGATCCTCCTCTGGGCAGAAAGACATGCAACAGCTTTTTCGGCAATTTTCATTCCGGGAGTGGACAACTGGGAAGCAGACTTCCTCAGCAGACACGATCTCCATCCAGGGGAATGGGGCCTCCACCAAGAAGTCTTTGCAGAGGTGACAGATCTTTGGGGAGCTCCTCAAGTAGACATGATGGCATCTCGTCTCAACAAGAAGCTTCAGAGATATTGTTCCAGGTAGAGAGACCCTCAAGCAATAGCAGTGGATGCACTAGTGACCCAGTGGGTATTTTGGTCGGTGTATGTCTTCCCTCCACTTCCTCTGATACCAAAAGTTCTCAAGATCATAAGAAGAACAAGGGTTCGAGCGATCCTCATTGTCCCAGACTGGCCAAGGAGGGCTTGGTATCCAAATCTTCAGGAGTTGCTCATAGAAGATCCTCGGCCTCTACCTCTTCGCGAGGACCTGCTGCAGCAGGGGCCGTGTGTGTATCAAGACTTACCGCGGCTATGTTTGACGGCATGGCTGTTGAGCGCCGGATCCTAGCCCAAAAGGGTATTCCCAAAGAAGTCATTCCCACTCTTATTCAGGCCAGGAAAGGAGTAACGTCTAGACATTACCACCGTATTTGGAGAAAATATGTGTCTTGGTATGAAACCAAGAAGGCTCCAACGGAAGAGATTCAGTTAGGACGTTTTCTCCATTTTCTCCAGGCGGGTGTGGATGCGGGCCTACGATTGGGTTCAATAAAGGTCCAGATTTCGGCCTTGTCCGTTTTCTTTCAGAAACAATTGGCCTCCCTTCCAGAAGTTCAGACGTTCGTGAAAGGGGTTCTGCACATCCAACCCCCATTTGTGCCTCCGGTGGCACCATGGGACCTTAAAGTTTCTCACTTGGAAAGTGATCATGCTGTTGGCCTTGGCATCTGCAAGGCGGGTGTCTGAGTTAGGGGCCTTGTCTCACAAGAGCCCCTACTTAATCTTCCATGAAGATAGGGCTGAGTTAAGAAATCGTCAGCAATTTCTGCCTAAGGTGGTTTCTTCTTTCCATATAAACCAACCTATTGTGGTGCCAGTGGCTACTGACACCTTCGATGCTTCAAAGTCTCTGGATGTGGTCAGAGCTTTGAGAATTTATGTCGCAAGAACTGCTCGGATACGGAAAACAGAGGTACTGTTTGTCCTGTATGCTCCCAACAAGATTGGGTGTCCTGCTTCTAAGCAGACTATTGCATTGATCAGAGGTACGATTCAGCACGCTCATTCCACGGCAGGATTGCCGTTACCGACTTCGGTAAAAGCCCATTCTACTAGAAAGGTGGGTTCATCCTGGGCGGCTGCCCGGAGGGTCTCGGCTTTACAACTTTGCCGAGCAGCTACTTGGTCAGGGACAAACACATTTGCTAAGTTTTACAAGTTTGACACCTTGGTCGATGAGGACCTAAAGTTTGGTCAATCAGTGCTGCTGGGTCATCCGCACTCTCCTGCCCGTACTGGAGCTTTGGTATAACCCCACGGTACTGAAGTGGACCCCAGCATCCTCTAGGACGTATGAGAAAACTGGATTTTAATACCTAGCGGTAGATCCTTTTCTCCTAGTCCGTAGAGGATGCTGGGCACCCAACCCAGTGCGTACTTCACCTACAGTTGTTATTTAATTGTAGTTACACAAGTGTTGTGCTAAAATTATTTTCAGCATGTTGCTGCAATAGTTCATGCCTGTTGGCATGTGTTATGTTGAATGCCATGTTGTGCGGCATGGTTGAGGTGTGAGCTGGTATGAATCTCACCGTTTAAATAAAAGTAAATCCTTTTCTCGAAATGTCCGTCTCCCTGGGCACAGTTCCTATACTGAGATCTGGTGGAGGGGCATAGAGGGAGGAGCCAGTTCACACTCTGGAAAAGTCTTAAAGTGCCCATGGCTCCTGCGGAACCGTCTATACCCCATGATACTGAAGTGGAACCCAGCATCCTCTACGGACTAGGAGAAAAGGATTTACCGGTAGGTATTAAAATCCATTTTTTTACAATATCTATCTATCTATCTATCTATCTATCTATCTATCTATCTATCTATCTATCTATCTATCTATCTATCCCGTCTGAGCTGCTAGAGTAAGCGCATGATATGTCAAGGACTTTGCATACCAAACAGTATCCATCAGTGGTCGCATACTAACAGTTTCAGCTGGGTTGCAGTCTGACTATTCAATGTCAGACCTTGTATCTATCACAAGGCCAAGAGTCACATATTCTCATAAGGCCAGCGCAAGGTTCTGACTAAGGAACCTATGTCAAATGATAGAGGTTTATTGGCTAAAACTCTGCGAGCACCTGTGTGGGTGTGTTTCTTATTCTAAACTTATTACGCCATTCTCTATACCAGAGTATGTGACTATTGAGGGAAACTTTCCAATAGGTTAACTATTCGGCCCCAGCTGCAACTACGCTTAATGATCCGTCAGAGCGTACATTCAGGCTGTGCTAAAGTCAATGTATATGCTGTAGTTTGGGTTAACGACATTCTAGTTGCATAGGCAACGTGGTTGGTAGCCGGATCTTGCCTTAGAACAGAAATCGTCCTTTCACTGAATCTCAAGGATGCGTACTTACGCATTCCATTTTTTGACACACGAGGCATACTTAAAGGTTGCAGTACAACAAAACCATTATCACTTTCAGGCACTACTGTTTGGCCACTCATCAGCGCCTCGGGTAGTCACAAAAGTGATGTCTGTGATAATAACTCTCAGATCCTTGGTAGTGATAATGGTTCTGTGCTTACACGACCTTCTCATCAAAGCTCCGTCTCAACAAATACTAACGTACATGGTGCTAGTTCAGCATGATTGGATTCTTAGCTTCTACAAATCAAGCCGGGTTTCGTGTCGAGGAATTACATTCCTAAGAAACAAAAAGCACAAAGTATTAGTTCTTTAGTACAGTTTGTGCTCGATCCACAGGAAGTCTCGGTGCTTTTGTGCTTGCGACTGTTAGAAAACATACGGGCGTCTTTAGAAGCACTCTATTTCGGAGTTGCACTCGCTCTCTTCAACTGAATCTTCTCGCACAGTGGTCGGCCATTCATCAGATAGTGCGCTTACATCTAAGGGCTAGAGTGTCACTATTCTCGTGGCACCACATACTCGCTCTCACCGCGGAGAGACTGTTCCGAGTCTGGACTTAACCTAATTCAGTTGACGGACGCAAGTCTCAGAGGTTGAGGAGTAGTAGTCCTACAAAGTCTGTCATCACACCAGGAAAGATTACTGACATTAAATGCCCTAGAACTCAAGTCCATGTACAATACACGGCGACAGGAAGTTCACATGCTCCAGTCTCAGGTGGTTCAGGTCCAGTCAGCACCGTGACGGCAGTCGCATAAATCACCAAACAAAAAAAGGGTTCTTGAGGTCTCATGGCTATACTACAAGTTGTTTGAATCCTGAATTGTGCTGAGCATCACCAAGTGATATTGTCGGCAGTGTTCATTCCAGAGGATGACTGCTCAAAAGCAGTTTATCTCAACCTTTAGGATTTACATCCACAGGAATGGGCGAAAAATTCAGAGGTGTATCTAATGGCTTCTCGCCAACATCATCAAACACCCAATAGGTATTCAGAGCAAGAAATCCAAAGGCAGTGGCAGTGGATGCTCGCACAATAGCGTGGCCGTACAGCCTCGGGTATCTGTTCCACCTTTTTTACGACGCTTCTTTGGTGGCTAAAGCAGATCAAACGAGAATCCACAAGTGTCATGCTAGTGGTGACTTATTGGCCATACAAAGCGTGGTTTCAGATCTCCGCGATTTAACCCGCAGCCCATCCGTGGCTGCTGCCGTTACGTCCAGGTCTAATACATAAATTTAGCGTGGCGGCGTTTGACAGGGGGGCGTTGACACCGCACTCTTAAGACCAGAGGGTATTCCAATATAGGTTATACCAACCAGGTTACGTGCTAGGAAGCCAGTTACAGCAGCTCATTATCAGTAATTGCTGAGCTTATATAGGATGGGGTGAAGTTCAGAAGTTGCTGACTTCTTTCAGGTTTTCTCGTCTTTTGTTACAGACTAGGTTAGATGGAGGACTACGTTTATATACACTAAGGGGCAGGTCTCTGCCCTGTCAATTTACTTTCAATGGCATTTGGCTTTTGGCCAACAGTTTACTCTTCCTGCAAGGTGTCCTCCCTCCATTTATACCGCCTACAGCGCCATGAAACTTCAATCTGGTTTTAGATTTCGTACAGTCTTCAAATTTTGAACCCTTATAATACGTGGAGGTTTAGTTTCTAACTTGGAAAACAGTGTTTATTATAGCCTTAGCTTCGGCAAGGCGTTTCACAATTGGGTGCCTTGATTTGCAAGCCACCGTTTTTAATGTTTCATGATCTTAGAGCGGACTTTCGGACGAATTCCATTTTTCTACCAAAGGTTGTGTCATCTTTTCACATCGATCAACCAATCGTAGTTCCGGTATTATCAGAAATTGCAGGAACTCTACTGTGGATGTGGTACGCGCACTATGCGTTTATGTAGCCGAACGTCAACAGTTCGTAAAACGGATACATTGTTTGTTCTCTAGGAGGTAGTCAAGTTGGGTTGGCCAGCTTCCGAGCAGACCTTATCCAGTTGGATTAAGCTGGCCATACGTCAGGCTTACCTTCATGCTAGGCTACAGCCGCCTACATCAGTTACAGCTCATTCCACACGTTCTGTGGGAACGTCATGGGCAGCAGGTCGTGGGGCTTCTACGACGCAGCTTTGCCGTGCAGCTACATGGTCATCAGTGCACACGTTGGTGCGCTTTTACAAGTTTAATAAGTTTACGGCATCAGCATCTAGCTTTGGCCGCCTAGTGTTACAGGTGCCAAACAGCTCTCCCGCCCAATGGGAAAACTTTGGTACATCCCAAGAGTACTCCAGTGACCCCTAGTGGATGAAGACGAAAATAGGATTTTGGTACTTACCAGATAAATCCTTTTCTTTGAATCCATAGGGGGCACTGGACGCCCACCCAGAGCAGTTTTTCACTAGCTTGTAGTAAGTTCAGTAAAACTTATGGTAACACGTTATTGCCAACTAATTCTGATGTTAAGGTGATTGTTATCTATTGTCGGGTCAACTTTCTAGTTGTCCGTTATGTGTCAACTTTATTGTTGTCCGTTATATTATAATGTTATGTGTAAGTCTCCATTGTTCACCTCTCTGTCGCTCCTATTCGGCTCAGTAAAAAACACTGAGGTCTCTGGGGGGGTATGGAGGGATAGGAGGGTTACACATTTAAATATTTAAAAGTGCCTATCCCTGCTAACGCACTCTCTGGCAGCTGTGGCAGTGATGGGTTAACCCCTGGTGTGCTTCACCGAGAAGCGGGGATGTAAAGGAGCGCTACAGTCGGGAGACCTGTTCAGACCGCAGCGCTCAGTGCTGAGTGTGGCCAAGCAACACAAGGCGCCACTACAAGTGTTAGCCACACAAGGTACTAAAACACCTCAACAGATGCTACAAAGGCATTCCTGAGATGCTAACATGCCCAACCACTTGCTGCACTGACCCCATTTACAGATTGGACCAACTGTGGGTTCTATGCCAACTGTGTCTTATGCAGGTGACAATAACGTTTTCTTTTTGCACTGGGCTCTCATACCTTAGCAAGGATGACTCCTGTTACCAACGTGTGCTGACTCCTGAGACAGGACGTCTATGGCTGCCTCCGACCCCCCCGTGGCTGCTCTGAGGATCTGGAACTGGAGAAGACCTTTACCAGCCTCTTTATCTGGGAGTGGGAGCTTCAGCGGCGGCGGGGTGAGGATGACCGGCAGCGGGGGAGGAAGGACCCGTGGCGGCCAGAGTGTGCTGCACACGGGGACTGGGCGGCTCCCTGAGCAGTGCTAAGGTGCCGGAGCTTGTTTGCGGGGGCAGAGGTCTCCACACAGGGGACCGGGAGCTCAGCTCCTTGCCGCTGACCCTGCTCAGTGCTCAAAGTGGTGGTATGCCATACCGTTGTAGACCGCCCCACTTCGAGCACTGCCTACAGCGCCATGGGACTTGAATCTAGTTTTAGATTTTTTGCAGTCTTCAATTTTTTAACACCTACAACAAGTGGATGTTGTTTCTAACTTGGAAAACCGTTTTCTCCTAGCCTTAGCTTCAGCAAGGCGTGTGTCTGAATTAGGTGCGTTGTTATGGAAGGCACCGCCATATTTGGTGTTTCATGATGACAGAGCGGAACTTCGGACGAATCCCGCTTTCCTACCAAAGGTAGTATCATCTTTTCACATCAATCAACCAATAGTTCCTGTGTTATCAGAAGATTCAGGAACTTTGGATGAGGTACGCGCACTTCGCGTTTATGTAGCCAAAACATCACCAGTACATAAAACAGATATATTGTTTGTTCTCTATGATGCTGTAAAGATGGGTTGGCCAGCTTTTAAACAGACCTTGGCCAGATGGATTAAGCTGACCATACGTCAGGCTTACCTTCATGCTAGTGTACAACCGCCTGCATCTATTTCAGCACATTCCTCACATTCTCTGGGAACGTCATGGGCAGTGGGTCGTGGAGCTTTTATGACACAACCTTGCCGTGCGACTACATGGTCATCAGTGCACACGTTTGTGCGCTTTTACAAGCTTGATACGTTTGCGGCATCAGCATCTTTCTTTGGCCGTCTAGTGTTACAGGTGCCAAACAGCTCTCCCGCCCAAGGGGGAAACTTTGGTACGTCCCAAGAGTACTCCAGTGAACCTTAGTGGATTCAAAGTGGACACCCCTAGTGGATTTGTCTGGTAAGTACCAAAATCCTATTTTATCCTTCCCATAACATAATAATATTGCCCCTGTGTGGCATAACATTTCATTTGACATACGTGGACTTCATGCACAGCCATCAGCAATACTCTAAATGCAGATTATTACTGAGATTGCCATGCAGCACAAGAACTGCAGCTCTCTCAGAACGCATCCAGTGGGGTGATGGCTGTAGTACAGGATGGGGCTGTATATAGCTCAGAGGTAGCACTAGAGAGTGGGGTGAGGTGTCTAGCACAGGATGGGCCTGTATATAGCTCAGAGGTAGCGCTGGAGTGTGGGGTGATGTGTCTGTAGCACAGGATGGGGCTGTATATAGCTCTCAGAGGTAGCGCTGAAGAGTGGGGTGAGGTGTCTAGCACAGGATGGGGCTGTATATAGCTCTCAGAGGTAGCGCTGGGGAGTGGGGTGAGGTGTCTAGCACATGATGGGGCTGAATATAGCTCTCAGAGGTAGCGCTGGAGAGTGGGGCGAGGTGTCTAGCACAGGATGGGCCTGTATATAGCTCACTCAGAGGTAGCGCTGGAGAGTGGGGTGAGGTGTCTGGCACAGCATGGGCCTGTATATAGCTCTCAGAGGTAGCGCTGGAGAGTGGGGTGAGGTGTCTAGCACAGGATGGGGCTGTATATAGCTCAGTGGTAGCGCTGGAGAGTGGAGTGAGGTGTCTAGCACAGGATGGGGCTGTATATAGCTCAGAGGTAGCGCTGGAGAGTGGGGTGAGGTGTCTAGCACAGGATGGGGCTGTATATAGCTCAGAGGTAGCGTTGGAGAGTGGGGTGAGGTGTCTAGCACAGGATGGGGCTGTATATAGCTCTCAGAGGTAGCGCTGGAGAGTGGGGTGAGGTGTCTAGCACAGGATGGGGCTGTATATAGCTCTCTCAGGTAGCGCTGGAGAGGGGTGAGGTGTCTGTAGCACAGGATGGGGCTGTATATAGCTCTCAGGTAGTGCTGGAGAGTGGGGTGATGGCTGTAGCACAGGATGGGGCTGTATATAGCTCAGAAGTAGCGCTGGAGAGTGGGGTGAGGTGGCTGTAGCAAAGGATGGGGCTGTATATAGCTCTCAGGTAGTGCTGGAGAGTGGGGTGATGGCTGTAGCACAGGATGGGGCTGTATATAGCTCTCGGAGGTAGCGCTGGAGAGTGGGGTGAGGTATCTAGCACAGGATGGGGCTGTATATAGTTCTCAGGTAATGCTGGAGAGTGGGGTGAGGTGTCTGTAGCACAGGATGGGGCTGTATATATCTCTCAGAGGTAGCGCTGGAGAGTGGGGTGAGGTGTCTGTAGCACAGGATGGGGCTGTATATAGCTCTCAGGTAGTGCTGGAGAGTGGGGTGATGGCTGTAGGATGGGGCTGTATATAGCTCTCGGAGGTAGTGCTGGAGAGTGGGGTGAGGTATCTGTAGCACAGGATGGGGATGTATATAGTTCTCAGGTAATGCTGGAGAGTCGGGTGAGGTGTCTGTAGCACAGGATGGGGATGTATATAGCTCTCAGAGGTAGCGCTGGAGAGTGGGATGAGGTGTCTAGCACAGGATGGGGCTGTATATAGCTCAGAGGTAGCGCTGGAGAGTGGGGTGAGGTGTCTAGCACAGGATGGGGCTGTATATAGCTCAGAGGTAGTGCTGGAGAGTGGGGTGAGGTGTCTAGCACAGGATGGGGCTGTATATAGCTCTCAGAGGTAGCGCTGGAGAGTGGGGTGAGGTGTCTAGCACAGGATGGGGCTGTATATAGCTCTCTCAGAGGTAGCGCTGGAGAGTGGGGTGAGGTGTCTAGCACAGGATGGGGCTGTATATAGCTCAGAGCGCTGGAGAGTGGGGTGATGGCTGTAGCACAGGATGAGGCTGTATATAGCTCTCTCAGGTAGCGCTGGAGAGTGGGGTGATGGCTGTAGCACAGGATTGGGGCTGTATATATCTCTCAGAGGTAGCGCTGGAGAGTGGGGTGAGGTGTCTGTAGCACAGGATGGGGCTGTATATAGCTCTCTCAGGTAGTGCTGGAGAGTGGGGTGAGGTATCTGTAGCACAGGATGGGGCTGTATATAGCTCAGAGGTAGCGCTGGAGTGTGGGGTGAGGTGGCTGTAGCACAGGATGGGGCTATATATAGCTCAGAGGTAGCGCTGGAGTGTGGGGTGAGGTGGCTGTAGCACAGGATGAGGCTGTATATAGCTCTCAGGTAGCGCTAGAGAGTCGGGTGAGGTGTCTGTAGCACAGGATGGGGCTGTATATAGCTCTCAGAGGTAGCGCTGGAGAGTGGGGTGAGGTGTCTAGCACAGGATGGGGCTGTATATAGCTCTCAGAGGTAGCGCTGGAGAGTGGGATGAGGTGTCTAGCACAGGATGGGGCTGTATATAGCTCTCGGAGGTAGTGCTGGAGAGTGGGGTGATGGCTGTAGCACAGGATGGGGCTGTATATAGCTCTCAGGTAGCACTGGAGAGTGGGGTGAGGTGTCTGTAGCACAGGATGGGGCTGTATATAGCTCTCAGAGGTAGCGCTGGAGAGTGGGGTGAGGTATCTAGCACAGGATGAGGCTGTATATAGCTCTCAGAGGTTGCGCTGGAGTGGGGTGATGGCTGTAGCACAGGATGGGGCTTTATATAGCTCTCTCAGGTAGCGGTGGAGAGTGGGGTGAGGTGTCTAGCACAGGATGGGGCTGTATATAGCTCTCAGAGGTAGCGCTGGAGAGTGGGGTGAGGTGTCTAGCACAGCATGGGTCTGTATATAGCTCTCTCAGAGGTAGCGCTGGAGAATTAGGTTGAGGTGTCTAGCACAGGATGGGGCTGTATATAGCTCAGAGGTAGCATTGGAGAGTAGGGTGAGGTGTCTAGCACAATGTGGGGCTGTATATAGCTCAGGTAGCGCTGGAGAGTGGGGTGAGGTGTCTAGCACAGGATGGGGCTGTATATAGCTCTCAGAGGTAGCGCTGGAGAGTGGGGTGAGGTGTCTAGCACAGCATGGGCCTGTATATAGCTCTATCAGAGGTAGCGCTGGAGAGTGGGGTGAGGTGTCTAGCACAGGATGGGGCTGTATATAGCTCAGAGGTAGCGCTGGAGAGTGGGGTGAGGTGTCTAGCACAGGATGGGGCTCTATATAGCTCTCAGGTAGTGCTGGAGAGTGGGGTGAGGTGTCTAGCATAGGATGGGCTGTATATTGCTCTCAGGTAGCGCTGGAGAGTGGGGTGAGGTATCTGTAGCACAGGATGGGGCTGTATATAGCTCTCTCAGGTAGTGCTGGAGAGTGGGGTGAGGTATCTGTAGCACAGGATGGGGCTGTATATAGCTCAGAGGTAGCGCTGGAGTGTGGGGTGAGGTGGCTGTAGCACAGGATGGGGCTATATATAGCTCAGAGGTAGCGCTGGAGTGTGGGGTGAGGTGGCTGTAGCACAGGATGAGGCTGTATATAGCTCTCAGGTAGCGCTAGAGAGTCGGGTGAGGTGTCTGTAGCACAGGATGGGGCTGTATATAGCTCTCAGAGGTAGCGCTGGAGAGTGGGGTGAGGTGTCTAGCACAGGATGGGGCTGTATATAGCTCTCAGAGGTAGCGCTGGAGAGTGGGATGAGGTGTCTAGCACAGGATGGGGCTGTATATAGCTCTCGGAGGTAGTGCTGGAGAGTGGGGTGATGGCTGTAGCACAGGATGGGGCTGTATATAGCTCTCAGGTAGCACTGGAGAGTGGGGTGAGGTGTCTGTAGCACAGGATGGGGCTGTATATAGCTCTCAGAGGTAGCGCTGGAGAGTGGGGTGAGGTATCTAGCACAGGATGAGGCTGTATATAGCTCTCAGAGGTTGCGCTGGAGTGGGGTGATGGCTGTAGCACAGGATGGGGCTTTATATAGCTCTCTCAGGTAGCGGTGGAGAGTGGGGTGAGGTGTCTAGCACAGGATGGGGCTGTATATAGCTCTCAGAGGTAGCGCTGGAGAGTGGGGTGAGGTGTCTAGCACAGCATGGGTCTGTATATAGCTCTCTCAGAGGTAGCGCTGGAGAATTAGGTTGAGGTGTCTAGCACAGGATGGGGCTGTATATAGCTCAGAGGTAGCATTGGAGAGTAGGGTGAGGTGTCTAGCACAATGTGGGGCTGTATATAGCTCAGGTAGCGCTGGAGAGTGGGGTGAGGTGTCTAGCACAGGATGGGGCTGTATATAGCTCTCAGAGGTAGCGCTGGAGAGTGGGGTGAGGTGTCTAGCACAGCATGGGCCTGTATATAGCTCTATCAGAGGTAGCGCTGGAGAGTGGGGTGAGGTGTCTAGCACAGGATGGGGCTGTATATAGCTCAGAGGTAGCGCTGGAGAGTGGGGTGAGGTGTCTAGCACAGGATGGGGCTGTATATAGCTCTCAGGTAGTGCTGGAGAGTGGGGTGAGGTGTCTAGCATAGGATGGGCTGTATATTGCTCTCAGGTAGCGCTGGAGAGTAGTGGTGATGGCTGTAGCACAGGATGTGGCTGTATATAGTTCTCTCAGAGGTAGCGCTGGAGAGTGGGGTGAGGTATTTGTAGCACAGGATGGGGCTGTATATAGGCCCTCATTCCGAGTTGATCGGTCGCAAGGCGAATTTAGCAGAGTTACACACGCTAAGCCGCCGCCTACTGGGAGTGAATCTTAGCTTCTTAAAATTGCGACCGATGTATTCGCAATATTGCGATTACTAACTACTTAGCAGTTTCAGAGTAGCTTCAGACTTACTCGGCATCTGCGATCAGTTCAGTGCTTGTCGTTCCTGGTTGACGTCACAAACACACCCAGCGTTCGCCCAGGCACTCCCACCGTTTCTCCGGCCACTCCTGCGTTTTTTCCGGAAACGGTAGCGTTTTCAGCCACACGCCCCTGAAACGCCGTGTTTCCGCCCAGTAACACCCATTTCCTGTCAATCACATTACGATCGCCGGAGCGATGAAAAAGCCGTGAGTAAAATTACTTTCTACATAGCAAAGTTACTTGGCGCAGTCGCAGTGCGAACATTGCGCATGCGTACTAAGCGGATTTTCATTGCGATGCGATGAAAAATACCGAGCGAACAACTCGGAATGAGGGCCATAGTTCTCAGGTAGCGCTGGAGAGTGGGATGAGGTGTCCAGCACAGGATGGGGCTGTATATAGCTCAGAGGTAGCACTAGAGAGTGGGGTGAGGTGTCTAGCACAGGATGGGGCTGTATATAGCTCCGAGGTAGCGCTGGAGAGTGAGGTGACGTGTCTGTAGCACAGGATGGGGCTGTATATAGCTCTCTCAGAGGTAGCGCTGGAGAGTGGGGGTGATGGCTGTAGCACAGGATGGGGCTGTATATAGCTCTCTCAGAGGTAGCGCTGGAGAGTGAGGTGATGGCTGTAGCACAGGATGGGGCTGTATATAGCTCTCAGAGGTAGCGCTGGATAGTGGGGTGATGGCTGTAGCACAGGATGGGCTGTATATAGCTCTCAGAGGTAGCGCTGGAGAGTGGGGTGAGGTGTCTAGCACAGGATGGGGCTGTATATAGCTCAGAGGTAGCGCTGGAGAGTGGGGTGAGGTGTCTAGCACAGGATGGGGCTGTATATAGCTCAGAGGTAGCGCTGGAGAGTGGGGTGAGGTATCTGTAGCACAGTGTCAAAGTCGAAAAATATTGAAGCACACACACCAAGTACAAACCACACACACATGGCCCCTGCGCGCGCTCTGCTGTGTGTGCACATATCCGCAATTTGCGTAAGGTCGCTCCCCGCGGTCATGCGCCTTAGCATGGAGGGCTATCAAAACACATTACATATTTAATCCAAATAGTGCACAATGTACACATAGCCTCCCTGCACCACATCAGAAAGAAATAGCTGTTTAAAATAATAACAGAACAAAGGGATTCACCTTTACAGTATAGGAGGGGACAGAACAAGGTTACAAGGTGGTGTTTGGTATCCAGCTGTAGGGTATTTTAAGGGAAACATTCTGGTGTTGGTTTAAGAAAGATTGCTTATTCCTGCGTATAGTTATGTGCAAAAGTAGAATATGAACATTAACTGTGTTTACTGTATATTATGTATGCGGGGGGGAATCCAGAGGAGACCACCCACAAGAGCAGTTGGGGAAAGAAATCGCCCACCTATTCAAATCCACCTATGACCTCTCCTGTAATGTAAATGACTATCCCTGTGTCCAATGGACAAAGAGATTACAGTATCCATTGTGTTATGTTTTGGATGAAGTGAATAAAGAGAGCCTACAGCAGGCTTAGTCAGACAGAAGGCTCACAACGCTATCTATCAGATGGCGGAGGACCGGACCGGGTTGCGCTTGCGAACATTCTCACGTATGTACATTCTCTGTAGCCATTATTCTGTTTAGATTTACTTGTTAGCCTGTAGTGTATGATTTGTATTGTTTTATCTTTTGGAACAAAGCCACGGTGGCCTTAGAACCCTGTGGTTTCAACTACAAATCAGTGTGGTGTCTTCACTTTCCTGCAAGGGCTTTAAAGTGTATTTATCTGTATAAGGTGTATTGGTATTGGTAAGGTGTACGCACTGCGGGTACTTTATACCGTCAGCGCTACTTAAGGTTTAAGGTATAACATCATTACAGTACTTTGCTGTTAAGGGTTTAAAGTGTAAGCATATCATTACATTGTATCATTAACAAGATTTAAAGGTTATCAATTGTGTGTGTGCACGCTGTGTGTACTCTGTATACTCAGCGCGGCGTGTGTACGCCAAGTGCGTACCACGTGCAGGACTCTGTACGCAAATAGCGTACAAAGTGCGTAGCACGTGTATCCAGTCTAGCGGCCATAGCGGCTCAACGGTAAAAGTGTATCAAGAGGTATAGCTTTGTGTTTTAAGATAATATAGACATTATCAATTGGGGGCTCTCACGGGATATCACGTTCTTAATGATGCACTGTACATTACAAACGCGGCTGTAATTGACCGGCTAATGATGGACGCATCGCAAAATGCTGACGAAAAAACATGAAATTTTAAGGGACAAGGCGTTTCTCATAATATTTCTCTAACGTCCTAGTGGATGCTGGGGACTCCGTAAGGACCATGGGGAATAGACGGGCTCCGCAGGAGACAGGACACTCTAAGAAAGAATTAGGACTACTGGTGTGCACTGGCTCCTCCCTCTATGCCCCTCCTCCAGACCTCAGTTAGAATCTGTGCCCGGACAGAGCTGGGTGCATTTTAGTGAGCTCTCCTGAGCTTGCTAATAAGAAAGTATTTTAGTTAGGTTTTTTATTTTCAGAGAGGTTCTGCTGGCAACAGACTCTCTGCTACGTGGGACTGAGGGGAGAGAAGCAAACCTACTAACTGCGGCTAGGTTGCGCTTCTTAGGCTACTGGACACCATTAGCTCCAGAGGGATCGAACACAGGAACTTAACCTTGGTCGTCCGTTCCCGGAGCCGCGCCGCCGTCCCCCTCGCAGAGCCAGAAGACAGAAGCCGGCGGCTTGAAGCAAGAAGACGTCAAAATCGGCGGCAGAAGACTCCTGTCTTCATATGAGGCTGTGCGCCATTGCTCCCTCACTAACCCACACACTCCGGTCACTGTAGGGTGCAGGGCGCGGGGGGGGGGGGGGGCGCCCTGGGCAGCAATTGAGTACCTCCTGGCAAAAAGCAGCATATATACAGCTGGGCACTGTAATATGCATGAGCCCCCGCCATTATTTTTACACAATCGCGGGACAGAGGCCCGCCGCTGAGGGGGCGGGGCTTCTTCCTCAGCACTCACCAGCGCCATTTTCTCTCCACAGCTCCGCTGAGAGGAAGCTCCCCAGGCTCTCCCCTGCAGAAGCACGATAAAGAGGGTGAAAAAGAGAGGGGGGGCACATAAATTTGGCGTAAAAACAATATATACAGCAGCTACTGGGTTAACACTACGTTACTGTGTGATTCCTGGGTCATATAGCGCTGGGGTGTGTGCTGGCATACTCTCTCTCTGTCTCTCCAAAGGGCCTTGTGGGGGAACTGTCTTCAAATAGAGCATTCCCTATGTGTGTGGTGTGTCGGTACGTGTGTGTCGACATGTCTGAGAAAAGGCTCCCCTAAGAAGGAGATAGAGCTAATATGTGTGTGAGAGGGTGTCTCCGTCGACAACGCCGACACCTGTTTGGATATGTGTAAGTGCTAAGGTGAATTTATTGCACAAAAGATTAGAGAACAGACAGGAAATCTACCCATGTCTGTCCCTATGTCGCAGAGACCTTCAGAGTCTCACAATGCTCACTATCCAAGATAATAAACACTGATATCGACACGGAGTTTGACTCCAGTGTCGACTACGATAATGCAAAGTTACAGCCAAAATGGCAGAAAAGTATTCAATATATGATTATTGTAATAAAAGATGATTTGCATATCACTGATGACTCATCTGTCCCTGACACAAGGGTACACATGTTTAAGGGGAAGAAAGCTGAGGTAAATTTCCCTCCTCTCATGAGGAAAAAGAGCGGGAATCTCCAGACAAGAGACTGCAGCTTCCCACAAAGAATTCTCAGGCAGTATCCTTTCCCCACTAGGGCCAGGATGTGATGGGAATCTTCCCCTAGGGTGTCACGTTTGCCCAGAAGGTAGACCTAGCTATTCTCAGGGATTCTGCAGATAGCGTGCACTTTCTGGTACACTACTCAGACCGGCGATTGTGTCGGCATGGGTTCATAGCGCTGGGGCGGTGTGGACAGGTACCTTATCAGCAGAAATTGAGACCCTAGTATGTATATATATATATATATATATATATATGTATATAGAGAGATATGTATATATATTAAAGATGCTGTCTTAAGAGATATATATAATCAAACATGCCCAAAGAGACATGAGTATACTGGGTCCTAGAGTCAAAGCTATGTTGATTTCTGCTTGACGTGTCCTGTAGAATATGCAATGGACAGATGATGCCAACTTAAGTGGCATATGGAAGGCTGAGGATTGTGTGGAGAAGGGTTCTCGGACCTGGTCTCCACGGCTATAGCTGGTAATTCTGATATTTTGCCTTATATTCCTGCACAGCTTAGGAAAGCACATCATTATCAAATGCAGCTTTTCGAACAAAGAAACAAGAAAGTCCGAGGTGCGTCCTTTCTTGCCAGAGGCGGGGCCAGAGGAAAGAAGCTGCACAACACAGCTAGTTCCCAGGAACAGAAGTCCTCCCCGGCCTCTATGAAAATCCACCGCATGTCGCTAGGGCTCCACAGACGGAGCTAGGCCCGGTGGGGGCACGCTTTCGTAAGTTCTGCAACAAGTGGGTTCACTCCCTGTTAGATCCCTGGGCAATAGATATTGTGTCTCAGGGATACAAGCTGGATTTTGAGAAGATGCCTCCTCACTGACGGCCCTGCCGGCTTCCCCCCACGAGAGGGAAACAGGGTTAACTGCAATTCACAAATTGTATCTTCAACGGCTGGTGGTCAAGGTTCCCCTCCTTCGACAAGGAGGGGGTTATTATTCGACCATGTGGTAGTCCCGAAACCAGACGGTTCGGTCAGACCCATATTGAATTTAAAATCCCTGAACATATACCTGAAAAGGTTCAAGTTCAAGATGGAATCGCTAAGAGCGGTCGTTACAAGCCTGAAAGGGGGAGATTTTATCATGACTCGGGACATAAAGGAGGCATACCTTCATGTCCCCATTTATCCACCTCATCAGGCGTACCTCAGAGTACGGGATTGTCATTACCAATTTCAGACGTTGCTGTTTGGTCTCTCCACGGCCCCGAGAATATTCACCAAGGTAATGGCGGAAATGTTGGTGCTCCTGCGGAAGCAAGGTGTCACTATTATCACGTACTTGGACGATCTCCTCATAAAAGCGAGATCAAGAGAGCAGTGGCTGAACAGCGTATCACTTTCTCTAGAAGTGTAACGGCAACACGGATGGATTCTATATATTCCAAAGTCGCAGTTGGTTCCTACAGCTCATCTGCCTCTCCTAGGCATGATCCTAGACACAGACCAGAAAAGGGTTTATCTCTCGATAGAGAGAGCTCAGGAGCTCGTGACACTGGTCAGGAATCTATTAAAACCAAAACAGGTGTCAGTGCATCACTGCACTCGAGTCCTGGGAAGGATGGTGGCATCATACGAGGCCATTCCTTTCGGCAGGCTCCATGAGAGGACCTTCTAATGGGACTTACTGGACAAAGTGGTCTGGATCACATCTTTAGATGCATCGGTTAATCACCCTATCCCCCGGGGCCAGGGTGTCTCTCCTGTGGTGGCTGCAGAGTACTCACCTTCTCGAGGGCCGCAGGTTCGGCATTCAGGACTGGGTCCTGGTGACCACGAATGCAAGCCTCCGAGGGTGGGGGGCAGTCACTCAGAGAAGAAGTTTACAAGGGCTGTGGTCAAGTCAGGAGACTTGCCTTCACATCAATATCCTGGAACTAAGGGCCATATACAACGCCCTAAGTCAAGCGGAGACCCTGCTTCGCAACCAATCGGTGCTGATTCAATCAAACAACATCACCGCAGTGGCTCATGTAAATCGCCAAGGCGGCACAAGGAGCAGGGTGGCGATGGCGAAAGCCACCAGAATTCTTCGATGGGCGGAGAATCACGTACGAGCACTGTCAGCAGTGTTCATTCCGGGAGTGGACAACTGGGAAGCAGACTTCCTCAGTAGGCACGACCTCCACCCGGGAGAGGGGGGACTTCATCAAGAAGTCTTCGCGCAGATTGTAGGTTGGTGGGAACTGCCACAGGTGGACATGATGGCATCCCGCCTCAACAAAAAGCTACAGAGGTATTGCGCCAGGTCAAGAGACTCTCAGGCGATAGCTGTAGACGCACTGGTGACACCGTGGATGTTCCAGTCGGTTTATGTGTTTCCTCCTAGAGAGGATCTTACCCAAGGTGCTGAGAATCATAAGGAAAAAAGGAGTGAGAACAATACTCATTGTTCCGGATTGGCCAAGAAGGACTTGGTATCCAGAGCTGCAAGAAATGCTCACAGAGGACCCAGGGCCTCTGCCTCTAGGGCAGGATCTGTTGCAGCAGGGACCTTGTCTGTTCCAAGACTTACCGCAGCTGCGTTTGACGGCATGGCGGTTGAACGCCGGAACCTAGTAGAAAAAAGGGATTCCGGATGAGGTTATTCCTACGCTGATAAAGGCTAGGAAGGACGTGACGGCTAAACGTTATCACCGTATACGGCGAAAATATGTTGCTTGGTGTGAGGCCAGGAATGCCTCTACAGAGGAATTCCAGCTGGGCCGTTTCCTTCACTTCCTACAGTCGGGAGTGACTTTGGGCCTAAAATTGGGGTCCATTAAGGTCCAGATTTCGGCCCTATCCATTTTCTTTCATAAAAAAACTAGCTTCTCTACCTGAAGTTCAGACGTTTGTAAAGGGAGTGCTGCAAATTCAGCCCCCTTTTGTGCCACCAGTGGCACCTTGGGATCTTAACGTGGTGTTGAGTTTCCTGAAATCTCACTGGTTTGAGCCACTTAAGACCGTGGAGTTAAAATATCTCACGTGGAAAGTGGTCATGCTATTGGCCTTAGCTTCGGCTAGGCGTGTGTCAGAATTGGCGGCTTTGTCGTGTAAAAGCCCCTATCTGGTTTTCCATATGGACAGGGCAGAATTACGGACTCGTCCGCAATTTCTGCCAAAGGTGGTGTCATCTTTTCATTTGAACCAACCTATTGTGGTGCCTGCGGCTACTCGTGACTTGGAGGATTCCAAGTTACTAGATGTAGTCAGGGCTTTGAAGATTTATGTAGCCAGAACGGCTGGAGTCAGGAAAACTGACTCGCTGGTTATCCTGTATGCACCCAACATGCTGGGTGCTCCTGCTTCTAAGCAAACTATTGCTCGCTGGATCTGTAACACGATTCAGCAGGCTCATTCTGCGGCTGGATTGTCACCTCCAAAATCAGTAAAAGCCCATTCCACAAGGAAGGCGGGCTCTTCTTGGGCGGCTGCCCAAGGGGTCTCTGCATTACAGCTTTGCCGAGCAGCTACTTGGTCGGGTTCAAACACCTTTGCAAAGTTCTACAAGTTTGATACCCTGGCTGAGGAGGACCTTGTGTTTGCTCATTCGGTGCTGCAGAGTCATCTGCACTCTCCCGCCCGTTTGGGAGCTTTGGTATAATCCCCATGGTCCTTACGGAGTCCCCAGCATCCACTAGGACGTTAGAGAAAATAAGATTTTACTCACCGGTAAATCTATTTCTCGTAGTCCGTAGTGGATGCTGGGCGCCCGTCCCAAGTGCGGACTTCTTCTGCAATACTTGTATATAGTTATTGCTTAAATAAGGGTTATGTTATGGTTGCATCAGGTTTGTCTGATGCTCTGTTGTTGTTCATACTGTTGACTGGGTATGTTATCACAAGTTATACGGTGTAATTGGTGTGGCTGGTATGAGTCTTACCCTGGATTCCAAAATCCTTTCCTTGTAATGTCAGCTCTTCCGGGCACAGTTTCCTTAACTGAGGTCTGGAGGAGGGGCATAGAGGGAGGAGCCAGTGCACACCAGTAGTCCTAATTCTTTCTTAGAGTGCCCTGTCTTCTGCGGAGCCCGTCTATTCCCCATGGTCCTTACGGAGTCCCCAGCATCCACTACGGACTACGATAAATAGATTTACCGGTGAGTAAAATCTTATTTTAAGATGCTAAAATGTATTTTTATTGTTGCAAAACAAGGTTCAAATGGGTCATATTGTGTTTGATTCAGATTGGATTGCTTATCTGTTAAGTAGGGTAAAAGTACATTTAAAAGTTGCTGCAAAAGCCTTGATATAGTGTTTTTTTTAACTCAGGCCTAAAATAACTTCAGGGGCTTGCATGGTGTGTGATTTCTTTGTGACAAAGGAAGCCGCATGGTTTGTCCTCCATTTTGGACTAACCACATGGCCTGTCCACCATTTTGTGTAACCTTCATGAATGTGGGAGGGGGAGGAGCAGCGGCCATTTTGGGAAGGTCATTTTTTCTAAATGGCTGATTTTCAGTCTGCTCAAGAATAATCAGCCGTCCTTGGTCAAAAAGAAATCACCATTTATGAGTTACCAATGCATTTATTTAACCCATGCCATAGTCAATTACAAATAGTTTCAGATGGGCCTTAATGAAAGTTAATAGTAAGATGAATACTTGATGTAAGAACGACACACAGATATAAACAAAGTTTTTTTTTTCTTTTACCTCTAGGATTCAGTTAACTCTGCTTGCTGTAAGATAGCCATTGAAATGCAAATTAACCTGTGTAACTGCTTTTTCCTAACAGTGAAAAAAACAAACAAACACCTTTACAGGCAACCAATAGCACATAGCATTCATATGCAAATTACAAGCACTTAATGGGTAAATGAGTCTCAGGTGACCAGTGAATGGTACATATATATAATATTATAATTATGTGTGTGTTTATATCAATGTATGTTCTGCAAGATGGCTATCCAATCTGAATCATACCATTTGAATTAGCGATTACTAGATTTATTTTGACCTGTACTGAAAAATTTGTTGCTATTTAGTTAAAATATAGAGTTAATATTTAAGGGAGTAAGTGTAAGACGCACACACAGCCTGGCCTAGTTCTAAAGGTTGATACAGTGGAAACTGTGTGTAGTGTTAAGTGAGCGATTATAGTTAAATATCGCTTACATTTATAGAAGTGTGGGATTTGTAGTACTGCGGACGTACGGCCTTTGTACATGTGTCTCGGACAACGTTCGGGACTGCGTACGCAACGTAAAGGCATACACACGTGGCGTGTTTACGCAACGTGCGTACAGGTACGCCCACTGAATACAAATCGCACAATAGCATTGTTTCAGTTTAGGCGATACGGTAGCCACGCGATAATAGCACAAATTTGTTCAGTTTCCAATATTTAGTTTAAAAGAACCTTCTCTTATTGTGTCACCTCTGGGACTAGGCTGTTTTATCTGAATGAAAGTTAATTTTCTGTACAGAAAAACCAAAGTGTATATGAGTGAACGAGCGTGAGTGTGCAAACAATAAAGGTTTTGTGGATCCAGGGTATTCGGGATCCCGTAGGAGACCACATCAGGTGAGTGGACACTTGGTGGCGTGAGAGTGGCTTTCTCACGTTAACATTGATTAGAGTACAAAGGAGCAATTAGTATAACAGCAGACCAAGAGGTCAGCGAAGTCAGAAAACCGCTGACAAAGTCAAGCGAAGCGCTGAATACTGTGGCCTAAAAGGTCAGCGGTGAGAGCGCAGCCCCGGGTGTTGGCGTAGCACCCATATAGGCCCGTTCAGATGTGCTCCGGCTGAGGTTTCGCAGCCTGAAAAACGATTCCATTGGTCGTATAGCGGATAAGTAACAGTTACCTATACGCTGTGCGATTGTACCGCGCGTTAGTGTGTGCATTAGTTAGTTCAACTTGATACCCATTACGCCATTTGCGTAAAATCGCGGGATCATAGACGCTAATTGTACACGCAACGTGATTTGTGTAACAGTTTTTTTATTTTAAGGGAGTTTCGCTGGTCACCCAGGAAATCTCCAACGACCAATATTTACTGGGAAGAGTAAGTCACTCCCACACACTCTCAGTAAATAGAGGTTACACAGGGGCCCGAGGTTGGGTACGACCGGCGCTTACGACAGTGTTTAGGTGTATTGGCCAACGTGGGCGTGAGTGGGTGAGAGCGCTCAGAGAACTTTCACCGTTGCCTTACCACTGAGTATTTTGTTTTTTTGTAGGAATTAGCTGAGAAGGCAATACCTGCAAAAGATGGGGGCCAGTTGCTCAAGTAAGGGACGATCAACCAGGGTTCAGGTTGATATTCCGCGGCCCAAGGGGTGGGCGAGGTACATAATGTGTGAGAAATATGGATCACACGCAGAGGTTTTATGCAATGAATGGGAATGTATGACTGCGGAAGATAGGGAACCATTCCCTAAGGTAGGCAATTTTAGTCCAGAGGTGTTGCAAAATTTAAGGAGAAGGATATGTCTAATAAAATCCAGAAAACAAAGGATTAGACATACAGATTGTTTACATTTATGGCAACAGGAGGGTGATATGCAAAGGGGATTAGCTTACACAGCCGGTTCCAACCCTAGCAGGAAACTGATGGCAACCGCACCACCACCACCACCATATATTACAGGGAAGAAAGTGGCTACAGACTGTGACATACTGATATATGCTAAGAGTAAAATTGATAAATGTATTAATGATGATAAGAGTAAAACTGATAAATGTATTAATTCTAACCCGTGCAAGTTGCATCCCATTTTAAACTTCCCTCAGGACTACAAGCAAGAAGATGAACCCAGCACGATATCGGCACTTTCTCCAGCCACCATACAGGACACCCAGGTGGGCACGGCCCAACCGGTAAGAGCAGTAGTAAAAACCCCTAGCGGAGGGATAAGTGAGGTCGTGTCCACAGGTAAGTACGGTACTGTACATTATGCAGAGATAATAGCACCTCACATTGTAGAGTCAACACAAAATGGTGTAATTGAACTAAATCCTGTCAGGGTGATCGCAGTCCCCAATGGGAAGTCTGATGCTCAGGGAATCACTCCCGTCAGGAACATTGCTATGCATTGTCCTTGGTCCCGGGCAGAATTGAGGACAATTATGTCTGAATTTCCGGATCCCAGGAAAGATCTAGTCGCATGCCAGAGGTTTATTAAAGAATTGGGTAATGCCACCGAGCCCACAAACAAGGATTCGCGAACAGTGCTACGGGCATGTTTGCCCTCCAATATTGACCCTGCGAAATTCATTACTGATTGTAAATTAGACGCAGACGTACCTCTCACTGATGAATACACTCAGGAGAATGTACGACAGATCAATCTGCAGTTAGGAGTATATTTCCCTACTGTTGTCAAGTGGAATAAAATCTTCTCCATTAGACAAAAAGAAGGTGAAGCTGCTTCTGAATATTTCCATCGAGCACTGCAGGAAATGGCTAGATACACTGGGGTCGAGGACATTAAGGAAAATGTACATCATAGAGAGGTAGCTGTGTCCGTATTAATGGACGGCTTGAAAGAAACGTTGAGAACAAGGGTACAAACCACTCATCCTAACTGGAGAGGTATTTCGGTGGCTGCATTAAGAGAGTCCGCTATCGAGCACGATCAGAACATCATTAAGCACAGGGAGTCACAGGGGGATAAGCTGATGACCGTAAGTATCAAAGCCCTGACAACGAAGCCACATCAGCCAAAACCACAGACCCCTGATGGTAAGTCGTATGTAGTAAAATGTTATAACTGTCAAAGGGAAGGACATTACGCACGGAACTGTAATTATAAAAGCAACGTATATAGACCCCCTAGACAAGAACACGAGCAAAGTTATGATACACGTAATCAGGGATCACATAGGAAAAATTTTGGGCCACACCTGTAGTCTGCAGCCAGTGAAGTTGATTGTTAGCCTTGGTAGTAAACCTGAGGTCACAGTTGATGTAGCTGGTAGATCATTCCTTGTAGATACAGGGGCGGCCAGGTAAACTCTTTGATTTATCTTTAAAAGTTTCCTCTTCATCTCTGACGTTCACCGACAGATTTACAGCTCAAACGTCACATATCTACTCGGTCTTTTCAGAGGTCTGCCCAACCCCAGTATATCTCACCAGCATCATTGTGCCTGGCCATGCACAGAGGGTGGAGAGTGGAAATACTGGTGGAGGGAGACTGTGCAGAGATACCGATAGACATGTTGGTGTGACAGCCTGATGGTGAACGCAAATCTGACAAATTTTCTTTTTTTATTATTCTCTCTCTCTCTTTTTTTCATTTTCCACGGATGGTTAATTTCACACAACAGTTAAACACATTGTAATGCAGGATTTATGTTCCATACAGAAAGGTCGCTGACTTGGAAAGAATATTGTATCACTGGAGCGTCTGTTCCGGGAAGACTGAGAGGCAGCACTGTTGAGACGGTATCTGAGCACGGAGAACAACAAGACTAGAGGCGGTTGTCGTACCAGTTTTCTTTTTCCTTTTTATTATTTTCTCCATCTCCCATTACCCTCCTTTCCTCTTCCTTCTTGTTCCCTTTCTCTCCCCTTAACAAGATGGACTTACCCCAAGAGACTGCATTCCGGGTTTTCCTGTTGACCCTGTTGTTGACCAGAGCAGTCTGTTTCGGTGAGAGTACCAGAGAGGTCGAGAAAGGATCTGGAATGGGTTCTCATGACAAGGACGGATTTGTAGAATTCCAAGAGCAACACATCCACCGAGCAAAGGCGAGTATTAGAAAACGATCTGGTAGTCAAGAAACTAGGAGACACTGTGAAGGGTTATTGGCTGAGGAAAATTGTATCTGTAAAAATTGTGAAAACATAGTTGAGGACGGGTGCATCCAGAGATGTCAGTCCAGCCTTAATATCAACATGGACCGTCATCCATTGAGTGACTATCACTCATTAGTGGGTAAGGTTTTAAACCAAACAGAATGCTGGGTGTGCTCACAGGTACCTCAAGGTCAGAGCAAGTCAGGACTAGTACCGTATCCTTTGGCAATAGATGAGGTACTTGAATTACGGGGTGGGAGACCGGTGGACAAGAAATTTAATATTTCTAAGCCCCCTAGTTTGAAGCTCCACCAATATCATGTGGATAGATCCTTAGTATGTTTCAACATTTCCAATCCCCGAAACCTGGGAAATTGGGAAGTAACATGGAATAACCAAACCATGGCATTTTCACACAGAGCTGACAGAATGCCCGTAGACCCTGAACTTATACGCCAAATAGCCGACGGTGGGAGGTATTTTCGGTACAGGTATACTCTAGGAAGTAAGACCATGCGGGTTGTAGAAGTATCACCAGGGTACTGTGCGCATAACATACAGCCTGATACGTGTACTGAACAAATGAGAGAGTTAGGGATAGGATTTTTCACTTGGAAGGTTTGCAATATGGTAATGTCATATTCTGTCCCATATGTTCTCCCCGATGATACATATTTCATATGAGGGAGGAAGGCGTATAAGTGGCTTGCCCCAAACTCAGAGGGATTGTGTTACATTGGAAGAGTGTTGCCAGAAGTTATGACCATAACCCATAATAAGATGAAAGACGTTCACCGCAATGCTCAAGCTCCTTACACTCACACTCACTATGAACACATCGTTAAGAGACACCTTATAGATAGGACAGAGCACGCAGCCTCTGATTTGATCCATGAATCCACCGGGATTCAATTCCTTCTCGCGTTAGACATCACCCGTACCGCCAGAGGAATTATAAATTATAGGTATATTCATGCGCTAGCGAACCTGATAGATAATATCACCGAGATGTATGATAACACCTTCAGGTATACAGGGAGGGAGTTGCAAGCTTACAAAACGGAACTGATCCAGCACAGGATGGTTCTCAATTATATCACAGCGGTGACGGGAGGGTACTGTGTCACCTTAGCAACTCAGTATGGTGTGAAGTGCTGCACGTATATTACAAACAGCACTGATGACCCGACCGAGGTCATAGATCAAAAGATGGACAATATCTTACAGTTGAAGTGGGAGTTCCGAAGGAGACACAACCTTACCCTTATTGCTGTGAGTAATGAACTGACCGGCTGGGTCTCATGGTTGAACCCACACAATTGGTTCTCAGGTTTAGGAGAATGGGCTCAAAATGTTATCGTGAGTGTAGGAAAGTTTCTCCTTTGTATCCTGGGAGTTGTCATAATGATTGGCTTGATATTTAGGTGTGTTCGAGTTTTAACGCGGCGCAAGCATGGTACCAAAGTGATGAGTTTAAAGAGCGGGGGCATTGTTACAACAACTGATTTAATTTATGACCCATCAATAGAGACAATGTTGTGATAAGACGTGATTCCACGGTCCGTTTCTTTCACCCGTTTCTCCTTTGTTTTCCCTCAAGCAAAAATACATCCATTCGGAAAAGACTTTGATGAACAATACATCCATTCGGAAAAGACTTTGATGAACAATACATCCATTCGGAAAAGACTTTGATTGACACTTTCAGCAAAGATACACCCATCCGGTCAAGACTTCAACCAACACCCAAGAATGATTGCACAAATGTTATGTGAATGTATTTGTGATACGTGTCTTATCTTCATCTCTACAACCTTCAGGTAGTGTCACACATAGTCGATAGGTAATACCCATATATTAGCATTCACATATGTTCCCCCCCTCCATGTATCATCAACTAAATGTGCACCCCATTTGTTGGAACAAGAAGCCGAAAAGAGCTCGGTAGTGTTTGTTGGCCCACTTACAGACCCTTAATACGGGATAAGAAGGATTTAATGTATACTTCGCAATACCTCGAAGCTTATCTAGAACATGTACGGCACGATGATACATGCCCCCCCAGACGGATTTCATTTATACATGCTTTTACTATCCCACTAGGTCATCCATTTCTCGCCTACACCTCTCCTCCTACCATCCAATCATCTGTAGATATTGTGTGGTATATCTTTCTGTTTAATGTTTAGATAGTGGCAGTTATTATTGACTGCCAAAGGGTGGACTGTCAAAGTCGAAAAATATTGAAGCACACACACCAAGTACAAACCACACACACATGGCCCCTGCGCGTGCACTCGTTCTGCTGTGTGTGCACATATCCGCAATTTGCGTAAGGTCGCTCCCCGCGGTCATGCGCCTTAGCGCGTGGTATGCGTATTTACGGTAGGGTTTGTGTGCGCATGGAGGGCTATCAAAACATTACATATTTAATCCAAATAGTGCACAATGTACACATAGCCTCCCTGCACCACATCAGAAAGAAATAGCTGTTTAAAATGATAACAGAACAAAGGGATTCACCTTTACAGGATAGGAGGGGACAGAACAAGGTTACAAGGTGGTGTTTGGTATCCAGCTGTAGGGTATTTTAAGGGAAACATTCTGGTGTTGGTTTGAGAAAGATTGCTTATTCCTGCGTATAGTTATGTGCAAAAGTAGAATATGAACATTAACTGTGTTTACTGTATATTATGTATGCGGGGGGAATCCAGAGGAGACCACCCACAAGAGCAGTTGGGGAAAGACATCGCCCGCCTATTCAAATCCACCTATGACCTCTCCTGTAATGTAAATGACCATCCCTGTGTCCAATGGACAAAGAGATTACAGTATCCATTGTGTTATGTTTTGGATGAAGTGAATAAAGAGAGCCTACAGCAGGCTTAGTCAGACAGAAGGCTCACAACGCTATCTATCAGATGGCGGAGTACCGGACCGGGTTGCGCTTGCGAACATTCTCACGTATGTACATTCTCTGTAGCCATTATTCTGTTTAGATTTACTTGTTAGCCTGTAGTGTATGATTTGTATTGTTTTATCTTTTGGAACAAATCCACGGTGGCCTTAGAACCCTGTGGTTTCAACTACAAATCAGTGTGGTGTCTTCACTTTCCTGCAAGGGCTTTAAAGTGTATTTATCTGTATAAGGTGTATTGGTATTGGTAAGGTGTACGCACTGCAGGTACTTTATACCGTCAGCGCTACTTAAGGTTTAAGGTATAACATCATTACAGTACTTTGCTGTTAAGGGTTTAAAGTGTAAGCATATCATTACATTGTATCATTAACAAGATTTAAAGGTTATCAATTGTGTGTGCGCTCGCTGTGTGTACTCTGTATACTCAGCGCGGCGTGTGTACGCCAAGTGCGTACCACGTGCAGGACTCTGTACGCAAATAGCGTACAAAGTGCGTAGCACGTGTATCCAGTCTAGCGGCCATAGCGGCTCAACTGTAAAAGTGTATCAAGAGGTATAGCTTTGTGTTTTAAGATAATATAGACATTATCAACAGGATGGGGCTGTATATAGCTCAGAGGTAGCGCTGGAGAGTGGGATGAGGTGTCTAGCACAGGATGGGGCTGTATATAGCTCAGAGGTAGTGCTGGAGAGTGGGGTGAGGTGTCTAGCACAGGATGGGGCTGTATATAGCTCAGAGGTAGCGCTGGAGAGTGGGGTGATGGCTGTAGCACAGGATGAGGCTGTATATAGCTCTCTCAGAGGTAGCGCTGGAGAGTGCGGTGAGGTGTCTGTAGCACAGGATGCGGCTGTATATAGCTCTCAGAGGTAGCGCTGGAGAGTGGGGTGAGGTCTGTAGCACAGGATGGGGCTGTATATAGCTCAGAGGTAGCGCTGGAGAGTGGGGTGAGGTGTCTGTAGCACAGGATGAGGCTGTATATAGCTCTCAGAGGTAGCGCTGGAGTGGGGCGATGGCTGTAGCACAGGATGGGGCTGTATATAGCTCTCTCAGGTAGCGCTGGAGAGTGGGGTGAGGTGTCTAGCACAGGATGGGGCTGTATATAGCTCTCTCAGAGGTAGCGCTGGAGAGTGGGGTGAGGTGTCTAGCACAGGATGGGGCTGTTTATAGCTCTGAGGTAGCGCTGGAGAGTGGGGTGAGGTGTCTAGCACAGGATGGGGCTGTATATAGCTCAGAGGTAGCACTAGAGAGTGGGGTGAGGTGTCTAGCACAGGATGGGGCTGTATATAGCTCAGCTAGCGCTGGAGAGTGGGGTGATGGCTGTAGCACAGGATGGGGCTGTATATAGCTCTATCAGAGGTAGCGCTGGAGAGTGGGGGTGATGGCTGTAGCGCAGGATGGGGCTGTATATATCTCTCAGAGGTAGCGCTGGAGAGTGGGGTGAGGTGTCTGTAGCACAGGATGGGGCTGTATATAGCTCTCTCAGAGGTAGCGCTGGAGAGTGGGATGAGGTGTCTAGCACAGGATGGGGCTATATATAGCTCTCAGAGGTAGCGCTGGAGAGTGGGGTGAGGTGTCTAGCACAGGATGGGGCTGTATATAGCTCTCAGAGGTAGCGCTGGAGAGTGGGGTGAGGTGTCTAGCACAGGATGGGGCTGTATATAGCTCAGAGGTAGTGCTGGAGAGTGGGGTGATGGCTGTAGCACAGGATGGGGCTGTATATAGCTCTCTCAGGTAGCGCTGGAGAGTGGGATGAGGTGTCTGTAGCACAGGATGGGGCTGTATATAGCTCTGAGTTATCACTGGAGAGTGGGGTGAGGTATCTAGCACAGGATGAGGCTGTATATAGCTCTCAGAGGTTGCGCTGGAGAGTGGGGTGAGGTGTCTAACACAGCATGGGCCTGTATATAGCTCTCTCAGAGGTAGCGCTGGAAAGTGGGGTGAGGTGTCTGTAGCACAGGATGGGGCTGTATATAGCTCTCTCAGAGGTAGCGCTGGAGAGTGGGATGAGGTGTCTAGCACAGGATGGGGCTGTATATAGCTCAGAGGTAGCATTGGAGAGTAGGGTGAGGTGTCTAGCACAGGATGGGGCTGTATATAGCTCAGGTAGCGCTGGAGAGTGGGATGAGGTGTCTAGCACAGGATGGGGCTGTATATAGCTCAGAGGTAGCACTAGAGAGTGGGGTGAGGTGTCTAGCACAGGATGGGGCTGTATATAGCTCAGAGGTAGCGCTGGATAGTGGGGTGATGGGGCTGTATATAGTTCAGGTAGCGCTGGAGAGTGGGATGAGGTGTCCAGCACAGGATGGGGCTGTATATAGCTCAGAGGTAGCACTAGAGAGTGGGGTGAGGTGTCTAGCACACGATGGGGCTGTATATAGCTCAGAGGTAGCGCTGGATAGTGGGGTGATGACTGTAGCACAGAATGGGGCTGTATATAGCTCTCTCAGAGGCAGCGCTGGAGAGTGGGGGTGATGGCTGTAGTGCAGGATGGGGCTGTATATATCTCTCAGAGGTAGCGCTAGAGACTGGGGTGAGGTGTCTGTAGCACAGGATGGGGCTGTATATAGCTCTCAGGTAGTGCTGGAAAGGGGTGAGGTATCTAGCACAGGATGGGGCTGTATATAGCTCAGAGGTAGCGCTGGAGAGTGGGATGAGGTGTCTAGCACAGGATGGGGCTGTATATAGCTCAGAGGTAGCGCTGGAGAGTGGGGTGAGGTGTCTAGCACAGGATGGGGCTGTATATAGCTCAGAGGTAGCGCTGGAGAGTGGGGTGATGTCTGTAGCACAGGATGCGGCTGTATATAGCTCTCAGAGGTAGCGCTGGAGAGTGGGATGAGGTGTCTAGCACAGGATGGGGCTGTATATAGCTCTCAGAGGTAGCGCTGGAGAGTGGGGTGAGGTGTCTAGCACAGGATGGGGCTGTATAGAGCTCAGAGGTAGTGCTGGAGAGTGGGGTGATGGCTGTAGCACAGGATGGGGCTGTATATAGCTCTCTCAGGTAGCGCTGGAGAGTGAGGTGAGGTGTCTGTAGCACAGGATGGGGCTGTATATAGCTCTCAGAGGTAGCGCTGGAGAGTGGGGTGAGGTATCTAGCACAGCATGGGCCTGTATATAGCTCTCTCAGAGGTAGCGCTGGAGAGTGGGGTGAGGTGTCTAGCACAGGATGGGCCTATATATAGCTCTCTCAGAGGTAGCGCTGGAGAGTGGGGTGAGGTGTCTAGCACAGGATGGGGCTGTATATAGCTCAGAGGTAGCATTGGAGAGTATGGTGGTGTCTAGCACAGGATGGGGCTGTATATAGCTCAGGTAGCGCTGGAGAGTGGGATGAGGTGTCCAGCACAGGATGGGGCTGTATATAGCTCAGAGGTAGCACTAGAGAGTGGGGTGAGGTGTCTAGCACAGGATGGGGCTGTATATAGCTCAGAGGTAGCGCTGGATAGTGGGGTGATGGCTGTAGCACAGGATGGGGCTGTATATAGCTCTCTTAGAGGTAGCGCTGGAGAGTGGGGGTGATGGCTGTAGTGCAGGATGGGGCTGTATATATCTCTCAGAGGTAGCGCTAGAGAGTGGGGTGAGGTGTCTGTAGCACAGGATGGGGCTGTATATAGCTCTCAGGTAGTGCTGGAAAGGGGTGAGGTATCTAGCACAGGATGGGGCTGTATATAGCTCAGAGGTAGCGCTGGAGAGTGGGATGATGTGTCTAGCACAAGATGGGGCTGTATATAGCTCAGAGGTAGCGCTGGAGAGTGGGGTGAGGTGTCTAGCACAGGATGGGGCTGTATATAGCTCAGAGGTAGCGCTGGAGAGTGGGGTGATGGCTGTAGCACAGGATGAGGCTGTATATAGCTCTCTCAGAGGTAGCGGTGGAGAGTGGGGTGAGGTGTCTGTAGCACAGGATGCGGCTGTATATAGCTCTCAGAGGTAGCGCTGGAGAGTGGGGTGAGGTCTGTAGCACAGGTTGGGGCTGTATATAGCTCAGAGGTAGCGCTGGAGAGTGGGGTGAGGTGTCTGTAGCACAGGATGAGGCTGTATATAGCTCTCAGAGGTAGCGCTGGAGTGGGGTGATGGCTGTAGCACAGGATGGGGCTGTATATAGCTCTCTCAGGTAGCGCTGGAGAGTGGGGTGAGGTGTCTAGCACAGGATGGGGCTGTATATAGCTCTCTCAGAGGTAGCGCTGGAGAGTGGGGTGAGGTGTCTAGCACAGGATGGGGCTGTTTATAGCTCTCAGGTAGCACTGGAGAGTGGGGTGAGGTGTCTAGCACAGGATGGGGCTGTATATAGCTCTCTCAGAGGTCGTGTTGGAGAGTGGGGTGAGGTGTCTCGCACAGGATGGAGCTGTATATAGCTCTCTCGGAGGTAGCGGTGGAGAGTGGGGTGATGTGTCTGTAGCACAGGATGGGGCTGTATATAGCTCTCTCAGAGGTAGCGTTGGAGAGTGGGGTGAGGTGTCTAGCACAGGATGGGGCTGTATATAGCTCTCTCAGAGGTAGTGTTGGAGAGTGGGGTGAGGTGTCTAGCACAGGATGGGGCTGTGTATAGCTCTCTCGGAGGTAGCGGTGGAGAGTGGGGTGATGTGTCTGTAGCACAGGATGGGGCTGTATATAGCTCTCTCAGAGGTAGCGTTGGAGAGTGGTGTGAGGTGTCTAGCACAGGATGGGGCTGTATATAGCTCTCTCGGAGGTAGTGTTGGAGAGTGGGGTGAGGTGTCTAGCACAGGATGGGGCTGTATATAGCTCTCTCGGAGGTAGTGGTGGAGAGTGGGGTGATGTGTCTGTAGCACAGGATGGGGCTGTATATAGCTCTCTCAGAGGTAGCGTTGGAGAGTGGGGTGAGGTGTCTAGCACAGGATGGGGCTGTATATAGCTCTCTCGGAGGTAGTGGTGGACAGTGTAGTGTGGTATCCAGAAGAGCACGGGGCTGTTTTTAATCTGCACAGCTCAGAATATGCCTCGAGGACAGGTATATTCCCTCTCAATGAGACCCAGGTGCTGTTACATTAAAGAAAACCTCCAATGTGCATTCATTCACCCTTCCTCATCTTGGTCACTTACCGTCTTATTCTTTGTACAGAATGAATGAGCATCCGGCCCTGTAGTTAAATCCTTTTGAGCTATGTAATGCCCCAGCTGTAATGTGTTCTGGGACACGCTTTATATCTCTGGTAGTTTACCTTGGTGTATTCTAATCTCTCTGGACCTTCACTTCCATCGGACCCATGCAACAGAGGTCTTGTCTCGTGCCCCTTTGACCAGGAAGAAATTAGGTTTCTTGCCAACTGTATACTGTCTCTGGTACAGGCCATCAAATCAAAGTCATCAAAGTGAAGTGTAATGCTCTTTAGGCAATTTATCTGCGGTTACTCCTCACTGCTAGCTCATATCCCCTCTCTTGCCAAGAAACATGCTAATCCCAAAGCATGGACTCTGACAAGGACTTCTAGGCAATTACTCATGCTTTCACCACAGCCCCTGTTCTGAGACAACCCTGTTACCTTGAAGTCAGTGTTTATTTTTTGAGATTTGGAGGAAAACTTTCCCAAAGTTCTCAAGAAGGAACGTTGTTTCCATGTAGATTCCTTTCTATAAAGTGTCTACCGTATGAGAAGTCTTGCACTACTGGTGACAGAACTTTTGGCCAGGAATGGAGGAAGGTTGCCAGTTACAGAGGTTTTTGTGGTCTATAAAGATTGTATCCTCAGACACTCTAGTGCCTGAATCCACACCAAGCTTATTTGGTCATTATTCTCCCACTTTCACCTTCTAGCCATGTTTCAAGAATCGTAAGGCTCTTATGAGTCGCTGCTGTGGCTAATTTCTATTTGTGTTTCTGGCTGTCTCCTAGCAACCTGGAAGCTGGCTACTTTGTGTAGCAGCACACCTGTTTGGGAATGCTTTATTACCTGATTCCAGCCTGTTGTCTCTTGTGAAAGTCAGGAGGCTGATGGACGTGCAGCAGCACAGCTCCAGAGAGTTGGTAATTAAGGGAGGCTGGCTGTGCTGTGACTCTCATTGGCTCTTGTCTATGTGTTGCCTGTCTCTCACTCCCTGCTGGTCATAGTTCCTGGTTGCAGCGGGATCCCTTTTCTCTAGTTTCTAGCACTCACATTCTGCGCTGTCTAACCATGCTGAATGGTGCTTGTATACCTCCCGGTGCCTCATGCCTCCATTGACTACATTGGGTTAAACATATATATCTACTGTTGCCTCACTGCACTTTAGTATCAGTCATCTTATATTTTATCTTCTGGAACGTCTATGTCTACGGGTTCAGTTTGTGTTACTTATACATCTCCAGACCTACTGGTGCCTCAAATTTCAAGTCATCCCACCTCCTTTTAATGCCCGCTAGTTACGTCTAGTGCCTTCCCAGGGGTCTGCGGCCTATGTGGCAACATTTACAAATGCCAAACCTCCTTGTGAGGGTCCCTGACTAAGATCTATGCCCCGATAAGACTCCACTCCTCTGCGAAAGCAGTGCTGAGCCAATACTGACAGAAACTGATCCAGAACATACAACGTGCATGGTGACACATGGCCTGGATACTTCTCCACCAACTGAAAAATGCCGGGCTTCTGAGCCCTTTCCTGTCATTGTGTATGATATAAATGCCTCTCGATGTCCCCAGTAAGCAGTATATAAGAAAATAAAAAATGTCAGCCTATCCTACTTGGTATCATGGTTTACCCATGGGGGTCAGCGGTTGTTTCCACTGTGTCATCTTTATGCTCTAATAAGGGAATTTTCCTTGTGGAAGGTCACAGATTAGCTAAGAAGACGCTGCAGTGGTGGCGATACTGATGTGATCTCACCGGGTTTATCTCCACGATACCTAAAGTCCTAGCTGGCGCAATTCTCTCCGACTGAGCGGGCAGTGATGATGTAATCTATCACTGTCTATAGCAGTTTATTTATTGTTATAGGTTTCTCATAGTGCAATCAGTCTTAATGAAAAAACACATCACGGTTAATCTGGCTTTCCCCCTCCCAAACGGAGTATGAAGCGTACTATAGTGGTGTAACATGAGTGCGCTCTGCGGAGTATGAAGCGTACTATAGTGGTGTAACATGAGTGCGCTCTGCGGAGTATGAAGCGTACTATAGTGGTGTAACATGAGTGCGCTCTGCGGAGTATGAAGCGTACTATAGTGGTGTAACATGAGTGCGCTCTGCGGAGTATGAAGCATACTATAGTGGTGTAACATGAGTGCGCTCTGCTGAGTATGAAGCGTACTATAGTGGTGTAACACGAGTGCGCTCTGCGGAGTATGAAGCGTACTATAGTGGTGTAACATGAGTGCGCTCTGCGGAGTATGAAGCATACTATAGTGGTGTAACATGAGTGCGCTCTGCTGAGTATGAATCGTACTATAGTGGTATAATATGAGTGCGCTCTGCGGAGTATGAAGCGTACTATAGTGGTGTAACACGAGTGCGCTCTGCGGAGTATGAAGCGTACTATAGTGGTGTAACATGAGTGCGCTCTGCGGAGTATGAAGCGTACTATAGTGGTGTAACACTAGTGCGCTCTGCTGAGTATGAAGCATACTATAGTGGTGTAACATGAGTGCGCTCTGCGGAGTATGAAGCGTACTATAGTGGTGTAACACGAGTGCGCTCTGCTGAGTATGAAGCATACTATAGTGGTGTAACATGAGTGCACTCTGCGGAGTATGAAGCGTACTATAGTGGTGTAACATGAGTGCGCTCTGCGGAGTATGAAGCGTACTATAGTGGTGTAACACGAGTGCGCTCTGCTGAGTATGAAGCATACTATAGTGGTGTAACACGAGTGCGCTCTGCTGAGTATGAAGCGTACTATAGTGGTGTAACACGAGTGCGCTCTGCGGAGTATGAAGCGTACTGGATTGGTGTAACATGAGTGCGCTCTGCGGAGTATGAAGCGTACTGGATTGGTGTAACACGAGTGCGCTCTGCGGAGTATGAAGCGTACTGGATTGGTGTAACACGAGTGCGCTCTGCTGAGTATGAAGCGTACTATAGTGGTGTAACACGAGTGCGCTCTGCGGAGTATGAAGCGTACTGGATTGGTGTAACACGAGTGCGCTCTGCGGAGTATGAAGCGTACTGGATTGGTGTAACACGAGTGCCCTCTGCGGAGTATGAAGCGTACTGGATTGGTGTAACACGAGTGCCCTCTGCGGAGTATAAAGCGTACTGGATTGGTGTAACACGAGTGCGCTCTGCGGAGTATGAAGCGTACTGGATTGGTGTAACATGAGTGCGCTCTGCGGAGTATGAAGCGTACTGGATTGGTGTAACACGAGTGCGCTCTGCGGAGTATGAAGTGTACTGGATTGGTGTAACACGAGTGCGCTCTGCGGAGTATGAAGCGTACTGGATTGGTGTAACACGAGTGCACTCTGCGGAGTATGAAGCGTACTATAGTGGTGTAACACGAGTGCGCTCTGCATAGTATGAAGCGTACTGTATTGGTGTAACACGAGCGCGCTGCGCGGAGTATGAAGCATACTATAGTGGTATAACATGAGTGCGCTCTGCGGAGTATGAAGCGTACTGGATTGGTGTAACACGAGTGCGCTCTGCGGAGTATGAAGCGTACACGAGTGCGCTCTGCGGAGTATGAAGTGTACTGGATTGGTGTAACACGAGTGCACTCTGCGGAGTATGAAGCGTACTGTATTGGTGTAACACGAGTGCGCTCTGCGGAGTATGAAGCGTACTGGATTGGTGTAACACGAGTGCGCTCTGCGGAGTATGAAGCGTACTGGATTGGTGTAACACGAGTGCGCTCTATGGAGTATGAAGCGTACTATAGTGGTGTAACATGAGTGCGCTCTGCGGAGTATGAAGCGTACTGTATTGGTGTAACACGAGTGCGCTCTGCGGAGTATGAAGCGTACTGGATTGGTGTAACATGAGTGCGCTCTGCGGAGTATGAAGCGTACTGGATTGGTGTAACACGAGTGCGATCTGCGGAGTATGAAGCGTACTGGATTGGTGTAACACGAGTGCGCTCTGCGGAGTATGAAGCGTAGTGGTGTAACACGAGTGCGCTCTGTGGAGTATGAAGCATACTGTATTGGTGTAACACGAGTGCGCTCTGCGGAGTATGAAGCATACTATAGTGGTATAACATGAGTGCGCTTTGCGGAGTATGAAGCGTACTGGATTGGTGTAACACGAGTGCGCTCTGCGTAGTATGAAGCGTACTGGATTGGTGTAACACGAGTGCGCTCTGCGGAGTATGAAGCATACTGGATTGGTGTAACACGAGTGCGCTCTGCGGAGTATGAAGCGTACTGGATTGGTGTAACACGAGTGCGCTCTGCGGAGTATGAAGCGTACTATAGTGGTGTAAAACGAGTGCGCTCTGCGGAGTATGAAGCGTACTGGATTGGTGTAACATGAGTGCGCTCTGCGGAGTATGAAGCGTACTGGATTGGTGTAACACGAGTGCGCTCTGCGGAGTATGAAGCGTACTGGATTGGTGTAACACGAGTGCGCTCTGCGGAGTATGAAGCGTACTATAGTGGTGTAACACGAGTGCGCTCTGCGAAGTATGAAGCGTACTGTATTGGTGTAACACGAGTGTGCTCTGCGGAGTATGAAGCATACTATAGTGGTATAACATGAGTGCGCTCTGCGGAGTATGAAGCGTACTGGATTGGTGTAACCCGAGTGCGCTCTGCGGAGTATGAAGCGTACTGGATTGGTGTAACACGAGTGCGCTCTGTGGAATATGAAGCGTACTATAGTGGTGTAACATGAGTGCGCTCTGCGGAGTATGAAGCGTACTGTATTGGTGTAACACGAGTGCGCTCTGCGGAGTTTGAAGCGTACTGGATTGGTGTAACACGAGTGCGCTCTGCGGAGTATGAAGCGTACTGGATTGGTGTAACACGAGTACGCTCTGCGGAGTATGAAGCGTACTGGATTGGTGTAACACGAGTGCGCTCTGCGGAGTATGAAGCGTACTGGATTGGTGTAACATGAGTGCGCTCTGCAGAGTATGAAGCGTACTGGATTGGTGTAACACGAGTGCGCTCTGCGGAGTATGAAGCGTACTGGATTGGTGTAACACGAGTGCGCTCTGCGGAGTATGAAGCATACTGTATTGGTGTAACACGAGTGCGCTCTTCGGAGTATGAAGCATACTATAGTGGTATAACATGAGTGCGCTTTGCGGAGTATGAAGCGTACTGGATTGGTGTAACACGAGTGCGCTCTGCGGAGTATGAAGCGTACTGGATTGGTGTAACACGAGTGCACTCTGCGGAGTATGAAGCATACTGGATTGGTGTAACACGAGTGCGCTCTGCGGAGTATGAAGCGTACTATAGTGGTGTAACATGAGTGCGCTCTGCGGAGTATGAAGCGTACTGTATTGGTGTAACACGAGTGCGCTCTGCGGAGTTTGAAGCATACTGGATTGGTGTAACACGAGTGCGCTCTGCGGAGTTTGAAGCATACTGGATTGGTGTAACACGAGTGCGCTCTGCGGAGTATGAAGCGTACTGGATTGGTGTAACACGAGTGCGCTCTGCAGAGTATGAAGCGTACTGGATTGGTGTAACACGAGTGCGCTCTGCAGAGTATGAAGCGTACTGGATTGGTGTAACACGAGTGCGCTCTGCGGAGTATGAAGCGTACTGGATTGGTGTAACACGAGTGCGCTCTGCGGAGTATGAAGCGTACTGGATTGGTGTAACACGAGTGCACTCTGCGGAGTTTGAAGCATACTGGATTGGTGTAACACGAGTGCGCTCTGCGGAGTATGAAGCGTACTGGATTGGTGTAACACGAGTGCGCTCTGCAGAGTATGAAGCGTACTGGATTGGTGTAACACGAGTGCGCTCTGCAGAGTATGAAGCGTACTGGATTGGTGTAACACGAGTGCGCTCTGCGGAGTATGAAGCGTACTGGATTGGTGTAACACGAGTGCGCTCTGCGGAGTATGAAGCGTACTGGATTGGTGTAACACGAGTGCACTCTGCGGAGTTTGAAGCATACTGGATTGGTGTAACACGAGTGCGCTCTGCGGAGTATGAAGCGTACTGGATTGGTGTAACACGAGTGCGCTCTGCAGCAGTTAAACTGTTTTATTGTGTTTCCAACATGTTGCAACCAATCAGACGCAGTCATGATCATCATCATCAGTGTACAAATGATTCCAGGGCTACTGTATCTGCAAGTCCGACTTCCTCCAGCCAGAAACGTTGGTGATACGTCTATGGGCATTTTACATGTAATTCACAGCCACACGCCCTCACCATGCCTTTACTGTACTTTGGAGGGGCCTACACGCCAGCCACTGTCCAGTCCCCTTAGTCATACCCGGGCACAGGCCCAGCGTACAACTGGATAAAGATGCCCAATGCGGAAAGACACGTGCCGATAGAGAAATACAACGGGATGCAGTTAAAATGCTGCCGGACGGGATCCCGGCAGACAAAATACCAACGGCGACCATAATACCGCCCAGTGGCCATAATCCCGACTAGAAAATGCAGACACCGCTGGGATTCCAGGTGTCAACACCGAGATTCCCGAAAGTCTCCTAAGCGGTGGAAAGGGGGGGGGGGTTAGGTTTAGGCAGGAGAAGGGAGGGTTAGGGTGTAGGGACGGGAAGGTTAGGGTTAGGTATCGGGGAGGGGGGTTAGGCACCAAGCGGGGAGGGTTTGGTTTAGGCAGCGGGGAAGGGAGGGTTAGGGTGTAGGGACAGGAAGGTTAGGGTTAGGTATCGGGGAGGGGGGTTAGGCACCAAGCGGGGAGGGTTTGGTTTAGGCAGCGGGGAAGGGAGGGTTAGGGTGTAGGGACGGGAAGGTTAGGGTTAGGTATCGGGGAGGGGGGTTAGGCACCAAGCGGGGAGGGTTTGGTTTAGGCAGCGGGGAAGGGAGGGTTAGGGTGTAGGGATGGGAAGGTTAGGGTTAGGTATCGGGGAGGGGGGTTAGGCACCAAACGGGGAGGGTTTGGTTTAGGCAGTGGTGAAGGGAGGGTTAGGCACTCACAAGGGAGGGTTAGGTATCGGGGTGGAAGGATTAGGGTTAGGCACCAAGCGGGAAGGGTTTGGTTTAGGCAGCAGGGAAGGGAGGGTTAGGCACCCACAAGGGAGGGTTAGGGTAGGAGACCAGGGTAGTTTAGGGTGCTAACTGCGGGGCTTTTGGGATTTTAATGGACGGTAACAAAGCTAAATATTTATCTTATTAAAAACACGTTAAAGGTTAAAGAACACAGTACGCAATTGGCGCAAAAAGTACCGCAAGGGTACTCCCTTAACTATACCTTAAGGAATGTACTTATACGGTAAACCTCTGTGTAGTGGTAGAGTGTAAATGCAACACAGAATAACCTTATTACCTTTAAAGCTGTTCGAGCGTCACCGACGCTCTGAGAATACTTAACACTATAAGAAATACACAGATACCGTGCTCAGGGTCCAACGCCTAATATATATATTATGAATGATATACTTGCAAAAGAATTAATACAAATACAAATCATACACTACAATATAACATAGACTACCTAACCAGATAACTACACAGGAAATACAATACAATACTATTTAAGGGAAAATAAGGGAGAAAGAGGAGAAGAGAGAGAGAGAGAAATGGCTCACCATAACAATACAGACAATATGATTGCAGAGAAGCTTACACATGTGAGGAACAATCGCTGCGCAGTTATTCAATGCTGAGAATCTTTGTGGAGAAAATACTTGACCTTACCCATACTGGCTGTCCCTATATACACAACCCTACAATACCGCATGGGACAGAAGCTAGACTCCATTTTGAGAAAACTCCCATGAAGACTGCAACACATGGTTGAAAGGGGGAGGGGAAAACACCCGGCAGCAGCCATTTTAGATTTGCAGGTCCAAACACATGGCACTCTCTACTACACCACAATCACATAGCAGAAGACACAAGACTCCATTTTATTCCAAAATGTCCAAGCCTCAGAACAATGCATATGTTCTGATTTTACAATTCCAAACCATCTAAATCACCTTTCACCATTTCAATCCAACTTCCTAGAACCATCTTATTCACTTTCACATTCCAAACAACTTCAGTATCTCAATAACCAGAGCAAATTCATCACAAGACCAGATCACAATGTAACCACACATCTCAGCCTGCCATTGCTACAAGCACATGCCCAAACGCAACTGCATGGTGGTATTTATGATTAACAAGATATATTATAACAAACCAGCACAATCTATTTTAAATCACCATAGGCAAACAAATACCACAAATGCTATGCTACAGGTTGTCTAATGTTCCACTTCATCACAGACTCCACAGGGCACCAACACAAACACCCAACAATCACACAGCTGCGCAAGCCTCACCATCCCCAAGCCATTTGTATCTCCAAACCAACCACTCTATGCTTACCCATCATTCCACAACTACCCCACCACAAAACACACATTTAAAACTACTCTATGCCAATCAGCCATGAGATATTGAGATTATGATACTTAGCCTTTGGTGCCTGGCGATGATCCAGCCATGCTTCTGAGAGCTCTGTTCTGAGTGCAGCCACATCACATCTGCTCTCTGATGCAACCAGCAACACTGAAAGACTACCTTCCTGTTTGACCAGTACCTGGGGGAGGGGTCTCTCTAGCTTTGTATATGTTAATCAGGTTCAGCCCTGAAAATCTTAGTAAAAGGTTGGCTTGATCATCCATTGTTCATCTAACAAAGTGATCTTAGCTTTTATACATATAATCATATCTATCCGCTGCAATGTCCCACAACTTCACAACCAGCATCAAACTAACCCACACATCATTCTGCTTGCTTCAATACCAAACATGATGGGCGCATCTGGTTCTGTTCAGATAATACATATTCATGACATCAATTCATCAGCCAATTCTAAATCTCCATGATGTCTGGTGCTTGACATTATTATAACCATGTACTGTATGAAACAAGCGCCGAATCCATCTCCGTGCCATGTCCGAGCAAATGCGTGTGTTTCCATATATTGCTGTGCTCGCTGCGCATATTTGCAAGTATAGCGACTTAAATGTGTGTGTGGTTTGTATGTTCTCTCTATGTAATATTTTTTTTTACTTTGACAGTCCACCCTTTGGCAGTCACCAATAACTGCCACTTCCTAAAACATTTCAAAAAGAGAAAAATATATGTCATATGTAAATACATTTCTATGATTGGGTAAGGGAGGAGAGAAGAAGGGGGGAAAAAGGTATGACCTAGTGAGATAGCAGAAGTATGTATGTATGAATCCATGTTTGGGGGGTCATGTATCATCGTGCCGTACGTGTTTTAAATCAAGCTTCGAGGTATTGCGAAGTATACATTTGAATTCCTTCTTATCCCGTGGTACGGGTCTGTGGATGGGCTGTCAAACTTTACCGAGCTCGTTTCGGCTTTTGGTTGCAACAAAATGGGGGAGCACATTTTAGTTGATGATACATGAATGGGGGAGGTATGTGGTTGCTGATATCTGTGCCTGGATTCCCTATCGACTATGTGTGTCATTACCTGAAGGTTGTAGAGATGAAGATAAGACATAATTACGGTAAATGCAGTGGTATTCTATGCCAGGTTAATGTACAGTTGTCGGTTGAAGTCTTGTTCGGTGTCTGTTGGTTGCAGTCTTCTTTGTGCTTTTGCCCATAAGGTGCGAGCAAAAGCTGTCAATGTCCATAGATTTACAAAAGTGTTGGGCTAGCGTAATTTTAAAATTTCTAGGGAAACTGGGGATCCATGGCATAGTTCATCAAAAATCTGTGTATAAGGTTGTCAAAACTTCTTCTTTAATCCATCTGTTGTCTGTATATCGGCTCATCAAATTCCTCGTCCAAGTGGGTCTTTTTACCTTGGAGAAAAACGGAAAAACAGGTGAAAGAAACGGACCGTATAATCGCATTTTCATCACATCATTGTTTCTACCGTTGGGTCATAAATCAAATCCATTGGAATTACAATTTCCCCACTCCTTAGACTCATTACCTCAGGTAGTACTTTTCCAATATAGCACAATCCTTCTGAGTTTGGGGCAAGCCGCTCATACGCCTTCCTCCCGCATATGAAATATGCATCATCGGGGAGAACATATGGGACGGAGTAGGACATTACCATATTACACATCTTCCATGTGAACTCTCCTAACCCTAATTCTCCCATCTGTTTACACGTATCAGGTTGTACGATCTGTGCACTGTATCCTAGTGATACCTCTCCAACTCTCGTAATCCTACTTCCTAGGGTATACCTATATCGGAAATATTTTCCACTATCGGCTATGTGGCGTATGAGCTCTGTATCTGTAGGCATTCTATCTGCTCTATGCGAAAAGGTCATGGTTTGGTTACTCCATGACACTTCCCAATTTCCCGGCTTTCGGGGATTAGAGATGTTAAAACATAATAGGGACCTATCCACATGATATTGGTGGAGCTTCAAACTAGGAGGGCTGGAGATATTAAACCTCCTGTCCACCGGTCTCCCACCACTTAACTCAAGTACCTCCCCTAACGTTAAAGGAAATGGTACTAGCCCTGATTTGCTATGACCTTGAGGTACTTGAGAGCATACCCAACAATCTGTCTTATTTAACACACTACCCACTAAGGAGTGATAGTCACTCAATGGATGCCGGTCCATGTGGATATTAAAACTGGATTGGCATTTCTTAATGCACCCATCCTCAACTACATTGTCACAGAGCCTACAGATACAGTTTTCTTCAGCTAACAATCCTTCACAATGTTTACAAATAACATGGCTGTTAGATTGTTTCCGGTACTCGCCTTTGTTCGGTGCTTGTGTTGCTATTGGAAATTTACACCTCCGTCTTAGTCATTGGAACCTTTCTGGATCCTTTCTCGACCTCCATGGTACTCTCACCGGAACAGACTGCTCGGGTCAACATCATGGTCAACAGGAAAATCCATATCACAGTCTCTTGGGGCAAGTCCATCTTACAGGAGGAGAAAAGAAGAAATTTGTAATGGGGGTACAGGAAAACAGTTTGAGGGGGAGAGAAACTTGTTACGATAATTAGTTCTCTCGTCTTGTTGTTCTTCTTGTTCTGCTGTCTTCTCAAAGGTGCTGTCTCTCAGTCTTCCAAACGAACATTCTGGTGATGCAATATTCCCTCCAAACCAGCGATCTTTCTGTAAGGAGCAAAAATCTTGCATTACCATTTGTCTAACTGATGGGTGACATACCATCTTTAAAACATGAAAGCATGAGTGAGAAGAGAGAGAAAACAACAACAGCAAAAAAAAACAAAAGAGAGAGAACAATTTATATGCATGTGTATATTACTTAAATCAACAATAGCCATCAATAGGAAAAGAGAAAAAAAAAACATTTTTCAAACATTTTAAAACATTGTCAGATCGTCAGGCTGTCATATCTACATGTCTGATGGTTTCCTTGCGCAGTCCCTCCCACCAGCACCTCCATACCCTCTGTATCTGTCCAGGATACATTGATGTGGGTGGGTCATGCTGGGGTTTGGTAGACTTCTGCAAAGACCAAGCAGATATGCAATGTTTGAGTCCTACCAATAATCGTCAGAGATGGGGAGAGAAAAAGAAACATTTCACAGATACATTTACAACTTTTCACCCGGTCATTCCTGTGTCTGCAAGGAACTGACCTCCCATTTCATTAACTGTAACCTCAGGCTTACCATCCGTCCTAGTGATCCCCTTTCCTGAATATATATTATGGGTGTGGCCCAAAATTCTTCCTATATGATCCCTGATTATAATTTGGTGTGTCCTAACTTTTGCTCATTTTCATGTCTAGGGGGTCTGACTTTATGTGGGCTGTTGCAGTTACTGGCATAATGCCCTTCTCTTTTGCAAAGATCACAAATCCTTGAGTTCCTCCATGTGCCAATGGCCTGGGGTTTTGGTTGATTTGATGCCTCCTCAAACGCTTGGATGCTCATCACCATCAACCGCTTTCCCTGTACCTACCTGATTCCTTGGATACCATGATTATGTCGTTGTCTAGGGAGTTGATATACCTTCTGTGAATCTTTGATCATACAGTTAGATCTTTCCTAGGATCTGGGTAATCAGACATGATTGATCTCAATTCTGTCCGGGACCAGGGATGGCGCATTGCACTGTCCTTGACGGGAATGGTTCCCTGATCGTCAGTCTTCCCATTGGGGACTGTGATCACCCTGACAGGACTAAACTCAATTACATCACCTTGTTTTGGTCTTACAATATGGGGTACATTTGTTTGTGCGTGATATAAAACATTGTACGTACCTGTGGACACGACCTCACCTGACCCTCCGTTAGGGGGTTTGATTATTGCCTTTACCAATTTGGTCGCGTCCACCTGGATGTCTTGTAGGATGGCTTCTGGAAGAGGTGCCGACATCGTTCTGGGCTCACTTTCTTGTTGGTAATCCTGAGGGAAGTTTAACATGGGGTGCGACTTGCACAGGTTAACATTTGTAATTTTTACACTTTCATTTTCATAAACATTATTACATTTAACACTTTCATTCTTAATACAGTTACTAAGTGCATTTTTATCGTACAACATTGTGCCATTTCTCTGCAACCGTAATCCTCTCCATTGCCATGTCTCTCCTCCCAAGATGAGAGTCAGATATGTCAGTTAACTCTCTTTGCAATTCACTTTCCTGTTGCCATAATTTTAAACAATCATAATGTTTGGTCCGTCTCTTTACTGATTTAATGAGACATATCCTCCTCCTTAAATTTTGCAACACTTCTGGGCTGAAGCTACCTACTCTTGGGAATTTCTCCCCGTCATGTACCGTCATTCTCTCCCATTCATCACATAAAACCTCTGTGTGTGAACCGTATTTTTCACACATCACGTACCTTGCCGACCCGACTGGTCGGTTTACTAAATCAACCCGAACCGAGGTTGATCGCCCCCTGCCTGAACAACTGGCCCCCATAACTCGTAGGTGTTGCTTTTCTTCAGCGAACCCTTACAAAAAACCAAGATGTCCGGGGCAGGCGGTGAAGTTTACCGAGTACTCCACTCACTTCTCGCCCACGTTGGCCAGTACTGCAATCACTGTATCCAGAGCTGTTGTACCCAACCCAGGGCCCCTGTGAACCTTTATTTACTGGGGCGTGTTCCCCAGCAAGTATCGGTTGTTGGATAGTTCCTGAGTGACCAGCGAACCTCCCTTAAAATAAAAAAAATTTCACAAATCACGTTAGAATGTACAAATAGTTTTATGACCGGTTTCGTACACAAATGGTACCGGTCAGACTAACTAGTGCACACAATTACGTGCGGTACAATCGTTTAGCACATAAGCAACTAATCTTATGTACTGAGCGACCAGTGGAATCGAAAATTTCGGCTGCGAATTCCTTCAGCCAGAGCTTAAATGGCCTATATGGGTTCCGCACCAACCCTTCTTGGTGTTGTGCTACTTGTCTCTATAGCGGACTTCCTTGTCTGCTGTACCTGGACCTCCTGGTCTGTTATGCGACCTCCTGGTCTGTTACAGTATGACCTCCTGGTCTGCTACACTCTAATGCTCAAATTTTATGTTTAACCAGGGATGCCTCCCTAGCCACCATGCACGTCACTTACATGTATGTACCTTCACGAGAACTCGATACTTTTCTTGTGGTTCAACCTCAAAATTGTATATAACACACTCACTCACCACATGTACACTTTTGTTTCTATTTCTATTTCTGCGCAGAAATTTTTCTTTAGACCAGATGTGTTGTGAATTTGGAGAAGGATCTGTTAATCTAAATTTCGGACACTAAAATAGACTTGCGCTACTTACCACGTTGCAACCTTTTCGCCTGTTACAAATAACACTACCGTGTGATTTGAGTTACGTGGGCGTACCCAGACGCTCCGTTGCGTAATATACGCTGCGTGCGTCGGCCTTTGAGTTGCGTACGCGAGTCTCAACCCTTTTGTTAGAGACACGTGTACGCTGGCCACAAAAATACAATTAGCACGTTTATCAATGTAGATGATCTTTAACTGTAATCATCTACCAAGCACCACACAGGTCTTTCCTTGTATCTCAGGTAAAGCTGTGCGTGTGTCTTACAATTTACCCCTTAATGTATTACTTTTACACTTTAACTATTTAAATAGCGACAAATCTCTCTTAGCACGTTTATCAATTCAAATGGCAAACAGGAAGGTGAGATATGTGAAAGTACACAGATGAAAATGCAATTCTAAATTTAATCTAATAACATACATTGATGTAAGCACACGCATATAGATTTTACATATAAGTACCAATCACTATTACTTATGATTGACTATGATATAGATTAAATAAATGCATTAAAAAAACTCATTAAATGATGATTTCTTTTTTGACAATGGATGGCTGATTATTTCCTGAGTCAACTGAAAATCAGCCGTTAATAAAAAAAAAAAAAATATTGACCTTCCCAAAATGGCCGCTCCTCCCCCTTCCACCTCCATGAGGGTCACACAAAATGGTGGACAGACCATGCGGCCTCTCCTGCCATAAAGAAAATCACCATGCTAGCTCCCAAAGTAACTTTTAAATGTACTTTTAAACCTACTTAAACAGATAAACAATCTAATCTTACTCAAACACGATATGATCCATTTGAACCTGGTTTTGCGACAATAAAAATACATTTTAGCATCTTAAATATTATGAGAAACGCCTTGTCCCTTAAAATTTCCTATCAGCGTCTTACTGATACCACAATACATTAACGTGGATGGTTTTTTTTTTTTTTCAGCATTTTGCGAGATGTCCATCATTAGCCGGTCAATTACAGCCGCGTTTGTAATGTACAGTGCATCATTAAGATCGTGATATCGCGGACCAGAGCCCCCATCTAACAAAGCTAAATATTTATCTTATTAAAAACACGTTAAAGGTTAAAGAACACAGTACGCAATTGGCGCAAAAAGTACCGCAAGGGTACTCCCTTAACTATACCTTAAGGAATGTACTTATACTGTAAACCTCTGTGTAGTGGTAGAGTGTAAATGCAACACAGAATAACCTTATTACCTTTAAAGCTGTTCGAGCGTCACCGACGCTCTGAGAATACTTAACACTATAAGAAATACACAGATACCGTGCTCAGGGTCCAACGCCTAATATATATATTATGAATGATATACTTGCAAAAGAATTAATACAAATACAAATCATACACTACAATATAACATAGACTACCTAACCAGATAACTACACAGGAAATACAATACAATACTATTTAAGGGAAAATAAGGGAGAAAGAGGAGAAGAGAGAGAGAGAGAGAGAGAAATGGCTCACCATAACAATACAGACAATATGATTGCAGAGAAGCTTACACATGTGAGGAACAACACATGTGAGGAACAATCGCTGCGCAGTTATTCAATGCTGAGAATCTTTGTGGAGAAAATACTTGACCTTACCCATACTGGCTGTCCCTATATACACAACCCTACAATACCGCATGGGACAGAAGCTAGACTCCATTTTGAGAAAACTCCCATGAAGACTGCAACACATGGTTGAAAGGGGGAGGGGAAAACACCCGGCAGCAGCCATTTTAGATTTGCAGGTCCAAACACATGGCACTCTCTACTACACCACAATCACATAGCAGAAGACACAAGACTCCATTTTATTCCAAAATGTCCAAGCCTCAGAACAATGCATATGTTCTGATTTTACAATTCCAAACCATCTAAATCACCTTTCACAATTTCAATCCAACTTCCTAGAACCATCTTATTCACTTTCACATTCCAAACAACTTCAGTATCTCAATAACCAGAGCAAATTCATCACAAGACCAGATCACAATGTAACCACACATCTCAGCCTGCCATTGCTACAAGCACATGCCCAAACGCAACTGCATGGTGGTATTTATGATTAACAAGATATATTATAACAAACCAGCACAATCTATTTTAAATCACCATAGGCAAACAAATACCACAAATGCTATGCTACAGGTTGTCTAATGTACCACTTCATCACAGACTCCACAGGGCACCAACACAAACACCCAACAATCACACAGCTGCGCAAGCCTCACCATCCCCAAGCCATTTGTATCTCCAAACCAACCACTCTATGCTTACCCATCATTCCACAACTACCCCACCACAAAACACACATTTAAAACTACTCTATGCCAATCAGCCATGAGATATTGAGATTATGATACTTAGCCTTTGGTGCCTGGCGATGATCCAGCCATGCTTCTGAGAGCTCTGTTCTGAGTGCAGCCACATCACATCTGCTCTCTGATGCAACCAGCAACACTGAAAGACTACCTTCCTGTTTGACCAGTACCTGGGGGAGGGGTCTCTCTAGCTTTGTATATGTTAATCAGGTTCAGCCCTGAAAATCTTAGTAAAAGGTTGGCTTGATCATCCATTGTTCATCTAACAAAGTGATCTTAGCTTTTATACATATAATCATATCTATCCGCTGCAATGTCCCACAACTTCACAACCAGCATCAAACTAACCCACACATCATTCTGCTTGCTTCAATACCAAACATGATGGGCGCATCTGGTTCTGTTCAGATAATACATATTCATGACATCAATTCATCAGCCAATTCTAAATCTCCATGATGTCTGGTGCTTGACATTATTATAACCATGTACTGTATGAAACAAGCGCCGAATCCATCTCCGTGCCATGTCCGAGCAAATGCGTGTGTTTCCATATATTGCTGTGCTCGCTGCGCATATTTGCAAGTATAGCGACTTAAATGTGTGTGGTTTGTATGTTCTCTCTATGTAATATTTTTTTTGACTTTGACAACGGGATGCCGATATCGGTATTCTGACCATCGGCAGCTCATCCGTCGGCATTACATACTGAACCCAATGCAACATGTGGACAAAACGGAGCTGTAAATCCTGTTGGTGCCAGATTCTTAATAAGGGCATTTTGTGTTCACATGTGTAAATGAATATGTACATATATGTGTTATAAATAGAGCACTCTGAGATTCGCACACACACACACACACACACACACACACACACACACACACACACTCGTGCTAGATAGAGATACAAAAGTCCAGTAATGTCTAAAACCTCCTTTCGATCAGATTACAGCCGCAATACGATGGGACATGGTCTCCACGAGCTCTGTGCAGATACTGTACGCCATGCCTCCTGAAACATGATCCACATTTCATGGCACAATGAACTGCGTCCGTGTCCTGTTGGGTTCAGATCTGGCGCACTAGGTAGCTGACTCGGAGGAATGCCCCTGCAGCCATAATCTGGCGTCTCTAGGGAGCTGACTCGGAGGAATGCCCCTGCAGCCATAATCTGGCGTCTCTAGGGAGCTGACTCGGAGGAATGCCCCTGCAGCCATAATCTGGCGTCTGTGGACCTAAGCGGTGGCACATTGCCCTGCTGAAGGAGCCTGTCTCAGTGAATGCATGACATGAATGGGTGCAAATGACGCTGTTACATGGAGTCTGCCCGTCACTGATATCTGCAGATGTATCAGAGGTCATAACGCCAGCACCATACCAGAGCCACCGCCGCATCGAGCTGCCCCTTGTTGGCACACGCAATCCATTGCCTTGTGGGGTGTTCATACACCTGCACAGCTGGAACCTCAAATCAACGGACCAGGCTACACGTTTCCCGTCATCTTTCATCCAGTGATGGTGATCATCAGCCCATGGTGCCGTTGGGTCAGTAATGGGACACAAGTGGGCCGTCTGCTCCTATACCCCTCAGAAGGGAATGTTGCACTGTTTGAACGTTGATGCCACTTGTGGACTCGGCTTTAAATGGTGCTGTTGTCTCCGGCAAAATAGCACAGCGGTCTGATGTTATAATGCCCGCCAAAATATCCAAATTTCATGCTGATTCCAGAGATGAAGTGACCCACTCTCTGGAACCAACTATCAAGCATTGTTCAACACTTAATAAATTGTGATACAATACCATCTGCACTGTGAGTTGCATGACAGTGGATTGCAGAGACATCTGCCTATATATAGTACTTCGGATGCGGAAGTTACCTGTAATGTGGGGGTGTGGTGGCACATAAGGCGAATGTCAGTTTTTCTGTCACATGAGTATATGCAGTGCTTCCGGAAAGTATTCACAGCGCTTCACTTTTTCCACATTTTGTTATGTTACAGCCTTATTACAAACTGGAATAAATTAATTTACCCCCTCAAAATTTTACACACAATACCCCATAATGACAACGTGAAAAAGTTTTTTTGTGATTTTTGCAAACTTATTAAAAATAAAAAACTAAGAAATCACATGTACATAAGTATTCACAGCCTTTGCCATGAAGCTCAAAATTGAGCTCAGGTGCATCCTGTTTCCACTGATCATCCTTGAGATGTTCCTACGGCTTAATTGGAGTCCACCTGTGGTAAATTCAGTTGATTGGACATGATTTGGAAAGGCACACACCTGTCTATATAAGGTCCCACACTTGACAGTGCATGTCTGAGCACAAACCAAGCATGAAGTCAAAGGAATTGTCTGTAGACCTCCGAGACAGGATTGTCTCGAGGTACAAATCTGGGGAAGGGTACAGAAAAATATCTGCTGCTTTTAAGGTCCCAATGAGCACAGTGGCCTCTTATCATCTGTAAATGGAAGAAGTTCGGAACCACCAGGACTCTTCCTAGAGCCATCTACACTGAGCGGGGAGAAGGGAGGTGACCAAGAACCCGATGGTCACTCTGTCAGAGCTAAAGCATTCCTCTGTGGAGAGAGGAAAACCTTCCAGAGGGACAACCATCTCTGCAGCAATTCACCAATCAGGCCTGTATGGTAAGAGTGGCCAGACGAAAGTCACTCCTTAGTAAAAGCACATGGCAGCCCACCTGGAGTTTGCCAAAATGCACCAGAAGGACTCTCAGACCATGAGAAACAAAATTCTCCGGTCTGATGAGACAAAGATTGAACTCTTTGGCATGAATGCTAGGCGTCATATTTGGAGGAGACCAGGCACCGCTCATCACCAGGTCAATACCATCCCTACAGTAAAGCATGGTGGTGGCAACATCATGCTGTAGGGATGTTATTCAGCGGCAGGAACTGGGAGACTAGTCAGGATAGAGGGAAAGATGAATGCAGCAATGTACAGAGACATCCTGGATGAAAACCTGTTCCAGAGCGCTCTTTTAACCTCAGACTGGGGCGGCGGTTCATCTTTCAGCAGGACAATAACCCTAGGCACAGAGCCAAGATATCAAAGGAGTGGCTTCAGGACAACTCTGTGAATGTCCTTGAGTGGCCCAGCCAGAGCCCAGACTTGAATCCGATTGAACATCTCTGGAGAGATGTGAAAATGGCTGTGCACCGACGCTTCCCATCCAACCTGATGGAGATTGAGAGGTGCTGCAAAGAGGAATGGGCGAAACTGCCCAAAGATAGGTGTGTCAAGCTTGTGGCATCATATTCAAAAAGATCTGAGGCTGTAATTGCTGCCAAAGGTGCATCAACAAAGTATTGAGCAAAGGCTGTGAATCCTTATGTACATGTGATTTCTTAGTTTTTTATTTTTAATAAATTTGCAAACATCACTAAAAAACTTTTTTCACGTTGTCATTATGGGGTATTGTGTGTAGAATTTTGAGGGAAAAAATTAATTTATTCCAGTTTGGAATAAGGCTGTAACATAACAAAATGTGGAAAAAGTGAAGCGCTGTGAATTTTTTCCAGATGCACTGTATCTACCAGCACCCATAGGGTGATATGAAAAATCAAGGTGAGCAGAGTTCCGGCCGGCCAAGCACGTCCATCACTGGCAATGAACCAAACCCAAACCTGTTCCCGTGACAAGACGCTATCACCGTACACCACCACAAGTTGGTGATGAATCTCCGCTGCTGATGTGGCTACAGACGCAGATATCTGATCGCACTACGCATCTCACTGTGTGACCATGTGTCTGACCGCCCCGCCATCTTACACCGGATGCTGGGACAGTGTGACTCTCAAATGAGGGGCAGTCTGATGGCCATCAGGGGAAGCAGCGGTCTACCTGCTCTGGCCTGGTGGGGAATGAGACTGACGTAGAGAACATTACACACGTGAGAGGAACAACCCTCGTACATAGGGCCTAGTTCATGTTTGTATACAACTGCAGTTGCGATTCTCTAGGCTACGGAGCAGCTAATGTCAGCAAGTGAAGCTGCCGCCCAGGAATGAAAAGAGAGGCCCGCTGGAGCCATTACAAACTCATTCCATGATACACCCGCGTTTTTACCGCTGCTCCTTGTTATCATCTCCAGTCACTTCCCGTCAATCACTTCTCCATGAAATCCTCACTGTGAGATGGTTTGCAGCATATGTGCAGTCTGGACATCGGCCATTGCGTACACATGAATAAGGCCCGTAGTCTATAGCATAAAATTGTTATTGCAGCTGATGAACTCTTCCACTGGAGTAATGGTGGCTGTTGTATGGTGCTACCAGTGCCTTGCCATGAGGGGCTGGTCACACCCAGACTCGTGGAAGTTGCAGCACGGACATGACCTGCTGTTGTAATAAAGCTACTGGATCACTATTTACTAAATGATCTTTCCTGTTAAAGAACTTCTGCTCATCTGTTTGGCAACCACTGATGCCGCCGATACGAAGTAGATGGGCACCGGACATTCATGGTTTGCCACCGATGGTCGATGTTGTTGCCATTAGTGAGGTTTCATGGTTCCCCACCACTGACGGCAAAGATGCGCTGATATGTTTTTCCCTTGGCCCACTGCACTTACCTCCCCGGTATGTCACTTAGTCATTACCCCTCTCCCTGATTGGTCCATCACTTTCCCATGACCTTCAGCACGGATGCCCAATGATGGTTTACTGCCATTGATGTAAGACACAGATGGCGCAAGTGATGGAGAACAGCAGTGGTACCTCGGTCCGAGGTCATCCCTAGTAGAGGCTTCTTGCATCCGATGCTGGGGCGTGGATGGTTTTATCACTGCATGAGTACGTCTGATGGCTGCTGAGTGCACCAGGGAGGAAAAACGCTCAGCGACCAGTGTAACACCTATGGTCACACACCATCACAAAGCCGCTTCCATCTGATGAGCTGGAACTGATGGAGCAGGATACCGGGCTGGAACTGACAGTACAGGATATCGGGCTGGAACTGACAGTACAGGATCTCGGGCTGGAACTGACAGTACAGGATATCAGGCTGGAACTGACAGTACGGGATATTGGTCTGGAACTGATGGAGCAGGATACCGGGCTAGAACTGATGATACAGGATATCAGGCTTGAACTGACAGTACAGGATATCAGGCTGGAACTGACAGTACAGGATATCAGGCTGGAACTGACAGTACAGGATATCAGGCTGGAACTGACAGTACGGGATATCAGGATAGAACTGACAGGACAAGATATTGGGCTGGAACTGATAGAGCAGGATACCGGGCAGGAACCGATGATACAGGATATCGTGCTGGAACTGACAGTACAGGATATCAGGCTGGAACTGACAGTACAAGATATTGGGCTGGAACTGATGGAGCAGGATACCGGGCTGGAACCAATAATACAGGATATCGGTCTGGAACTGACAGTACAGGATATTGGGCTGGAACTGATGGAGCAGGATACCGGACTGGAACTGACAGTACAGGATATTGGGCTGGAACTGATGGAGCTGGATACCGGGCTGCAACCGATGATACAGGATATTGGGCTGGAACTGACAGTATGGGATATCGGGCTGGAACTGATGGAGCAGGATACCGGACTGGAACTGACAGTACAGGATATTGGGCTGGAACTGATGGAGCTGGATACCGGGCTGCAACCGATGATACAGGATATTGGGCTGGAACTGACAGTATGGGATATCGGGCTGGAACTGATGGAGCAGGATACCGGGCTGGAACTGACAGTAGACACATTATATTATATCCAGGGCAGGCACCAGTCCTACTAGCACCCTGAGCGAGACAATTTTGAAACCCCCCATGCGCTCCTGGAAAAGTGGGCGTGGCCTCACAACTTTATATTATTAAACTATAAATATATTTTCCCACCCCCTCTACAAGCACAATTAGCAGCCTAACACATAACGCCCACAGTAGTGTTCCTTACAGATAATGTCTCCAGTATAGTGCTAGCCCCCAATAGTGCCAAATACACATATGCCTCCAATAGTGCCATATACACATTATATGCCCCCAGCAGTGCAGTGCCAGATACACATTATATGCCCCCAGCAGTGCAGTGCCAGATACACATTATATGCACCCACAGTGCCAGATACACATATGCCCACAGCAGTGCCAGATACACATGCCTCCACAGTGCCAGATACACATTATATGCCCCCACATTGCCAGATACACATATGCCCCCACAGTGCCAGATACACAGTGTATGCCCCCACAGTGCCAGATACACATTATATGTCCCCAAAGTGCCAGATACACATATGCTCCCAGTGCAATGGGCAGGCTGGCGGGAAAGGTGCCTAGGGCAACACGCACCTGGTGAAGATGCTGTCGGGATTCTCTTTCTCTGGTTACGGCTCCAGTCTGTCCAAGTAGCTCCTCCGGTCCTCCTGTGCGGGCTTGGCTGGGGATGAAGGGGGGGGGGGGGGGGGGAGACAGAGAAGGTGGGGGTAAACTGGTCAGCTTCCCATGTCAGGTTCAGCCTCGTCATCCAGATCAGTCCACTGCCGGCGCCACTCGTAGTCCTCCTCCTCCGGCGTCCCAGAAGCGTGCTGGCCGGCGTGTACACTAGTAGTAGGAACCAGGAAGTGCGCAATGATACAGGATACTCTGTGCGCTGCCTGCAGCCTCACTGGACAGGAGAACATTCACAGCAGTGGCAGTCCAGGCACTCTGAACCCACACAGCCGGTGGAGCAGGCACCGGACAGCGCGGAGCACACAACAAGATCATCCCACCTATCGGCGGCAGCCAACCCCCTGTAGTGGTGTCGGACCCACATTGCATCCACCGGTGACCACCACGAGCAGCTGCAGCAATGCAACTGGGAGACGATATGGAGGTGTAAAATCGGCGCGCCCCTTTGAGGGAGTCACCACGCGGCTGTCGGGATCCTGGCGCTGGATTCCCGACACCCGGCATACCGACAACTATTTTCCCTCTTGGGGTGTCCACCACACCCCTGGTAGGAGAATGAATAGCGTGGGTAGCACGCCACCGTGCCCGCACGGGCTCTTTTGCACTCGCCCCGATGCTGGCATACCGTAGTAGACCTGCCTAGAGCCGGTCCTGATTATATCACACATTATATTACCCATTATATATTACACAGTATATCACTCATTATATTATATCACACATTATATCACTCATTATATATTACACAGTATATTACACACTATATCCAGAGGCGGAACTACCGCCTGTCACAACTGAGGGCCTGAGCTGACGGGAGGCAGCCTCAGTTGTAGGGGCTGAGGTGTAATGGAACCTGGCAGGTTGTATCAGACCCCTAGACATATAGAAAAATTGCCCGAAGGCGTGACCACGACAACCAGGAATAAAAGTCAATGATGTTTATTTATGACAAACTCCATGCATCACAGTAGCAGTAAAGAAACATAAAAATCAGCAGAGAAATAATAATACAGTTCCTGGGTACTACAGGGTGGCAGGGGCCACAGAGCTCTGGTGGTATGAGACAGTTCTTATTATCTACAAGTTGGAAAGTCCTTACCAGGCTCAACTGTAGCAATGCAGAAAGCCCAGGGTCGTACCAGCTGGTGTTCCAGGGAAAGCTGGACTGCTGAAGATAAAATGCTGCTGTGGGTACTGGTTAGAACCAGACAGGTGTTGGCACAGAGTGGATACTGGCTGGAACCAGTTAAATAATAAATGAGGCTTGAGAGCGATGCAATATGGATGAAATGTAGAATTTGAGAACGGAGAAATAATAATACCGGTGGAGAGAGGTAAACTGCAGAAAGGACACCGGCCCTTTAAGAGAAGCTGTACACTGCTGGAAGCTGGGCTGGAAGCAGGTGATTGTTGAAGCTGGAAACAGGTGAGTCCAGAATGGATCGAAGAGTCAGGCTACACCGCAGATGGAATGCTGGTGCGGGTCTCTATAGCAGAAGTCTGGAGACAGGAGCTGGAACCTGGAAGACATTCACAGAAGAGAGACAAACTGGAACTAGGTTTGACAACCAAAGCACTGACGCCTTCCTTGCTCAGGCACAGTGTATTTATACCTGCAGCAAGGAAGGGATTGGCTAGGCAATTATGCAGATTAACAATACTGACAACAGATTGGAGGAAATGATCAGCTGACAGAATCCAAGATGGCTGCGCCCATGCAGACACTTGGAGGGAAGTTTGGTTTGTAATCCATGTGGTAATGAAAACAGTAATGGCGGCGCCGGCCACTGGAGACAGGAGACGCCAGGCTGACAAGTGCACATCCAACCACGCGGACACAGCGGAGGCCGCGGCTGACGTAATCGCCACTCTGACACTCTGCATGCAGAAGCTCAGGGACGGCGGCGGAGGCCGCGGGAGACGCCATGCCAGGTGTAATATGGTGTTTACTGTGACAGCGTCTCAGAGTGACAGGAGAGGATACAGGAATGTAAACATTAGGATAACAGATGGGATCCGGTCCTGGAGCGCTGAGCCAGCCTTAGGAGGCATGTGATGGGTAAGAAATGGCGTCCAGATACCCGGATCGTGACACCGCCAGTGCAACCAGTGCGTTGCACTGGGGCCCGCCACTGTCCAGGGGCCCAAAGCATGTAATGAGTCAAACTGACTCATTACATGCCGCTGTGTGCTGCGGGCAACCGCTGCCCGCAGCACACAGCCGCCCGGAGTGGAGAGGAGCACAGCGGACACTGTGGGAAGGAGGTGGAGGAGGGAGCTGCAGTAGCGCTGTTTTATTAAGGCGATGCTGCTGCTGCTGTCCCTCTGCTTCACTATAGGCTGTCTTCCGCCGCTGTGAAGTGCATCCCAGCATTCACAGCGGCGGAGAACAGCCTATGGCGAAGGACTGGGACAGCAGCAGCAGAGCCTCCACCAATAACACAGCGCTGCTGCGGCTCCCTCCTCCTCCTTCTCTCCTGCCCGGGAATCGTGACCAGAAGCTGCACCGAGGAGCCTGAGCCAGCGGAGAGGGTAAGTATAATTCTTTCTTTCTTCATGTGCAAAAAGGGGGACTGTCTGCCGTAATGTGTAACAAGGGCACGCTGTCTGCCGTAATGTGTAAAAAGGGCACGCTGTCTGCCGTTATGTGTAAAAAGGGGACGCTGTCTGCTGTTATGTGTAAAAAGTGCACGCTGTCTGCCGCTATGTGTAAAAAGGGCGACGCTGTCTACCGTTATGTGTAACAAGGGCGACGCTGTCTGCCGTAATGTGTAAAAATAAGATTTTAAACCTACCGGTAAATCTTTTTCTCCTAGTCCGTAGAGGATGATGGGGACTCCGTAAGGACCATGGGGTATAGACGGGCTCCACGGGAGACATGGGCACCTATAAAGAACTTTTAGTATGGGTGTGCACTGGCTCCTCCCTCTATGCCCCTCCTCCAGACCTCAGTTAGAGAACTGTGCCCAGAGGAGATGGACAATACGAGGAAAGGATTTTGTAAATCTAAGGCAAGATTCACACCAATCATATCATATAACCTGGAATACACATAACCAGTTAACAGTATGAACAAATAACAGCCTCGGTCCAAGACCGATTCTAACTGTAACATAACCCTTATGTAAGCAATAACTATATACAAGTCTTGCAGATTTTCCGCACTGGGACGGGCGCCCAGCATCCTCTACGGACTAGGAGAAAAAGATTTACCGGTAGGTTTAAAATCTTATTTTCTCTTACGTCCTAGAGGATGCTGGGGACTCCGTAAGGACCATGGGGTTTATACCAAAGCTCCAAACCGGGCGGGAGAGTGCGGATGACTCTGCAGCACCGACTGAGCAAACGCAAGGTCCTCATCAGCCAGGGTATCAAACTTGTAGAATTTAGCAAAAGTGTTTGACCCCGACCAAGTCGCCGCTCGGCAAAGTTGTAATGCTGAGACGCCTCGGGCAGCCGCCCAAGAAGAGCCCACCTTCCTAGTGGAATGGGCCTTTACCGAATGTGGTAACGGCAATCCAGCCGTAACATTAGCCTGCTGAATCGTGTTACAGCTCCAGCGAGCAATAGTCTGCTTTGAAGCAGGAGCGCCAATCTTGTTGGCTGCATACAGGACAAACAGAGCCTCTGTTTTCCTAATTCTAGCCGTCCTGGCTACATAAATCTTTAAGGCCCTGACTACATCCAGGGACATGGAATCCTCCAAGTCACTCGTAGCCACAGGCACCACTATAGGTTGGTTCATATGAAATGAAGACACCACCTTAGGCAAAAATTGAGGGCGTGTCCTCAATTCCGCTCTATCAACATGAAAAATCAAGTAGGGGCTCTTGTGAGACAAGGCCGCCAATTCTGACACACGCCTTGCAGATGCCAAGGCCAATAACATGCCCACCTTCCAGGTGAGAAATTTCAACTCAACCGTTTTTAGGGGTTCAAACCAGTGTGATTTTAGGAACTGCAACACCACGTTCAGGTCCCATGGTGCCACTGGGGGCACAAAAGGAGGCTGGATGTGCAGCACTCCCTTTACAAAAGTCTGGACTTCTGGAAGAGAAGCCAATTCCTTCTGAAAGAATATCGACAGGGCCGAAATCTGTACTTTAACAGAGCCTAACTTCAGGCCCATATCCACTCCTGTCTGTAGGAAGTGGAGAAAACGACCCAGATGGAAATCTTCCGTAGGAGCATTCTTGGTTTCACACCAAGAGACATATTTCCGCCAGATACGGTGATAATGTTTCGCCGTCAACTCCTTCCTAGCCTTTATTAGAGTAGGTATGACCTCCTCCGGAATGCCCTTCTCAGCTAGAATCCGGCGTTCAATCGCCATGCCGTCAAACGTAACCGCGGTAAGTCTTGGAACATGCAGGGCCCCTGCTGTAACAGGTCCTCCCTTAGAGGAAGAGGCCAAGGATCTTCTGTGAGCATCTCCTGAAGATCTGAGTACCAGGCCCTTCGAGGCCAGTCTGGAACAATGAGTATTGTCTGTACTCTTTTTCGTCTTATGATCCGCAACACTTTTGTGATGAGAGGAAGAGGAGGAAACACATAGACCGTCTGGAACACCCATGGCGTTACCAGAGCGTCTACTGCTATTGCCTGAGGGTCCCGGGTCCTGGCACAATACCTCCGAAGCTTCTTGTTGAGGCGTGACGCCATCATGTCTATTTGAGGAACTCCCCAAAGACCCGTTATCTCTGCAAAGACTTCTTGATGAAGTCCCCACTCTCCTGGATGGAGATCGTGCCTGCTGAGGAAGTCTGCATCCCAGTTGTCCACTCCCGGAATGAAGACAGCTGACAGAGCGCTTACGTGATTTTCCGCCCAGCGAAGAATCCTGGTGGCTTCCGCCATCGCGACTCTGCTCCTTGTCCCGCCTTGGCGGTTCACATGAGCCACTGCTGTGACATTGTCTGATTGAATCAGCACCGGTAGGTTTCGAAGAAGACTCTCCGCTTGTCGAAGGCCGTTGTATATGGCCCTTAATTCCAACACGTTGATGTGCAGGCAGGACTCCTGGCTTGACCATAGTCCTTGAAAATGTCTTCCTTGGGTGACTGCTCCCCATCCTCGGAGGCTCGCGTCCGTGGTTACCAGAACCCAGTCCTGAATGCCGAATCTGCGACCCTCTAGAAGGTGAGCACGTTGCAGCCACCATAGAAGAGACACCCTGGCCCTGGGGGACAGTGTTATTTTTTGATGTATTTGTAGATGGGACCCGGACCATTTGTCCAGGAGGTCCCATTGAAACGTCCTCGCATGGAACCTGCCGAAGGGAATGGACTCATAGGCTGCCACCATTTTTCCCAGAACTCGAGTGCATTGATGAACAGACACTCTTTTTGGCTTTAGCAGGTCTCTGACCATGTTCTGAAGGTCTTGGGCTTTTTCCAACGGGAGAAAAACCTTCTTTCGTTCCGTGTCCAGTATCATACCTAGGAACGCTAGTCGAGTTGTCGGAACCAACTGTGACTTTGGTAGATTGAGAATCCAACCGTGTTGCTGGAGCACTCTCAGAGAGAGTGACACGTTCTTCAGTAATTGATCTTTTGATCCCGCCTTTATCAGGAGATCGTCCAATTATGGGATAATTGTGACTCCTTGCTTGCGCAGGATCACCATCATTTCCACCATTATCTTGGTGAAAATCCTCGGAGCCGTGGAAAGCCCAAACGGCAACGTCTGAAACTGGTAATGACAATCCTGTACCGCGTATCTCAGGTACTCCTGATGAGAGGGATATATGGGGACATGAAGGTAAGCATCCTTTATGTCCAGTGACACCATAAAATCCCCCCCCTCCAGGCTGGCTATTACCGCTCGGAGCGATTCCATCTTGAATTTGAATCTTTTCAAGTACAGGTTTAGGGATTTTAGATTTAAAATGGGCCTGACCGAACCATCCGGCTTCGGGACCACAAAGAGGGTCGAATAGTACCCTTTTCCCTGTTGGCTCAGGGGAACCCTGATAATCACTTGCTGTTGACACAGCGTTTGAATTGCAGCTAACACTACTTCCCGCTCTGGGGTAGCAGCTGGTAAGGCCGACTTGAAAAATCGGCGTGGGGGCACCTCTTCGAATTCCAGCTTGTAGCCTTGGGAAACTATTTCCAATGCCCAAGGATCCACGTCTGACCGAACCCAGACCTGGCTGAAGAGTCGAAGGCGTGCCCCCACTGGTGCGGACTCCCGCAGGGGAGCCCCAGCGTCATGCGGTGGATTTTGTAGAAGCCGGGGAGGTCTTCTGTTCCTGGGAACCCGCCGAAGCAGGTGTTCTCTTTCCTCTACCCTTACCTCTGGCAAGGAAGGAGGATCCCCGACCTCTTCTGGACTTTTGCGACCGAAAGGACTGCATCTAATATTGTGGAGTTTTCTTTTGCTGCTGGGGAACAAAAGGTAAAAAGGTAGATTTACCTGCGGTAGCTGTGGTTGCCAGTTCCGCGAGCCCATCCCCAAACAACACGTCACCCTTATAGGGTAAAACCTCCATATGCTTTTTCGAATCCGCATCACCCGTCCATTGGCGGGTCCATAAGGATCATCTCGCTGAAATAGCCATGGCGTTGGCTCTGGAACCCAGCAACCCAATGTCCCTTTGAGCGTCTCTCATATACAAGACTGCGTCTTTAATATGGGCTAGAGTTAACAAAATAGTATCCCTATCTAGGGTATCAAGTTCAGCCGACAGGGTATCTGTCCAAGCTGCAACTGCGCTACATACCCATGCCGACGCAATTGCCGGTCTGAGCAAAGCACCAGTATGTGTATAAATAGACTTTAATGTAGTCTCCTGCCTGCGATCCGCAGGATCCTTGAGGGCCGCTGTGTCTGGAGACGGCAGCGCCACCTTCTTGGACAGGCATGTTAAAGCCTTGTCCACAGTGGGAGAGGATTCCCAACGTGCCCTGTCCTGCGTAGGGAAAGGGTATGCCATATTAATTATTTTGGGATTCTGCAGTCTCTTATCTGGAGTCTCCCAAGCTTTTTCACATAACTCGTTAAGTTCATAAGATGGGGGAAAGTTTATTATCTGTTTCTTTCCTTTAAACATGTGTACCCTCGTGTCGGGAACAGAGGGTTCATCAGTGATATGCAACACATCTCTTATTGCAATAATCATGCACTGAATACTTTTTGTCACCCTAGGGTACAATCTAGCTTCATCATAGTCGACACTGGAATCAGGGTCCGTGTCAGTATCTGTGTCCACAATTTGTGACAAGGGACGCTTTTGAGACCCCGACGGGCCCTGTGAGTCGGTTCAATCCGAGGATTGACCCCCTGATGCCTCCTTGAATTCAGCTTTATCTAGCCTCTTATGTAAAGATGCCACACTTGCATTCAACATATGCCAGATGTCCAACCATTCCTGAGTCGGCACTGCCGACGGGGACACACCACTTATCTGCTCCACCTCCTCCTTGGATAAGCCTTCTGCTTCAGACATGCCGACACGCACGTACTGACACACACAGGGATATAACTATAAGGGGACAATTCCCCAACCAGGCCCTTTGGAGAGACAGAGAGAGAGTATGCCAGCACACACCCAGCGCCAAACTGACACTCGAAAATCCAGACCGCGCTTTTATATATATATATATTGCCAATATTCCCACTCACTGCGCTTTAATGTGCCCCCCTCCTCTTTTTCAGCCCTCTGATGCGTTCAGCAGGGGAGAGTCCGGGGAGCCAGCGTTCTCTGCAGCTTCTGTGGAGAAAATGGCGCTGGTTAGCGCTGAGGGATCAAGCTCCGCCCCCTCCAGCGGCGGGCTTCGGTCCCGCTTCAATTTTTACAAAAATGGCGAAGCATTTTGTCGCACCTGGGCCCACCGCTCGCTAGTTCCGCCACTGAGTATATCACTCATTATATTATATCACACATTATATCACTCATTATATATTACACAGTATATCACACATTATATATTACACAGTATATCACTCATTATATATTACACAGTATATCACTCATTATATTATATCACACACTATATTATATCACACATTATATATTACACATTATATCACACATTATATATTACACAGTATATCACACATTATATATTACACAGTATATCACTCATTATATATTACACAGTATATCACTCATTATATATTACACAGTATATCACACATTATATATTACACAGTATATCACACATTATATATTACACAGTATATCACTCATTATATTATATCACACATTATATATTTTACACAGTATATCACACATTATATATTACACATTATATATTACACAGTATATCACACATTATATATTACACAGTATATCACACATTATATATTACACAGTATATCACTCATTATATTTTACACAGTATATCACTCATTATATATTACACAGTATATCACTCATTATATATCACACATTATATATATTACACATTATATATTACACAGTATATCACTCATTATATTTTACACAGTATATCACTCATTATATATTACACAGTATATCACTCATATTATATCACACACTATATTATATCACACATTATATATTACATATTATATCACACATTATATATTACACAGTATATCACTCATTATATATTACACAGTATATCACTCATTATATATTACACAGTATATCACACATTATATATTACACAGTATATCACACATTATATATTACACAGTATATCACTCATTATATATCACATATTATATATATTACACAGTATATCACTCATTATATATTACACAGTATATCACTCATTATATATCACACATTATATATATTACACATTATATATTACACAGTATATCACACATTATATATTACACAGTATATCACTCATTATATTTTACACAGTATATCACTCATTATATATTAAACAGTATATCACTCATTATATTTTACACAGTATATCACTCATTATATATTACACAGTATATCACTCATTATATTTTACACAGTATATCACTCATTATATATTACACAGTATATCACTCATTATATATTACACAGTATATCACTCATTATATTTTACACAGTATATCACTCATTATATATTACACAGTATATCACTCATTATATTTTACACAGTATATCACTCGTTATATATTACACAGTATATCACACATTATAGATCACACAATATATATATTACACAGTATATCACACATTATATTTTACACAGTATATCACTCATTATATATCACACATTATATATATTACACAGTATATCACTCATTATATATTACACAGTATATCACACATTATATATATTACACAGTATATCACTCATTATATATTACACAGTATATCACTCATTATATATTACACAGTATATCACTCATTATATTATATCAAACATTATATATTACACAGTATATCACACATTATATATTACACAGTATATCACACATTATATATTACACAGTATATCACTCATTATATATTACACAGTATATCACACATTATATATTACACAGTATATCACTCATTATATATTACACAGTATATCACACATTATATATTACACAGTATATCACTCATTATATATTACACAGAATATCACACATTATATATCACACATTATATTTCTCTGACGTCCTAGTGGATGCTGGGGACTCCGTCAGGACCATGGGGATTAGCGGCTCCGCAGGAGACAGGGCACAAAAATAAAGCTTTAGGATCAGGTGGTGTGCACTGGCTCCTCCCCCTATGACCCTCCTCCAAGCCTCAGTTAGGTTTTTGTGCCCATCCGAGCAGGGTGCAATCTAGGTGGCTCTCCTAAAGAGCTGCTTAGAAAAAGTTTTTAGGTTTTTTATTTTACAGTGAGTCCTGCTGGCAACAGGCTCACTGCAACGAGGGACTTAGGGGAGAAGAAGTGAACTCACCTGCGTGCAGGATGGATTGGCTTCTTAGGCTACTGGACACCATTAGCTCCAGAGGGATCGAACACAGGCCCAGCCATGGAGTCCGGTCCCGGAGCCGCGCCGCCGACCCCCTTGCAGATGCCGAAAAGTGAAGAGGTCCAGAAACCGGCGGCAGAAGACTTTTCAGTCTTCATGAGGTAGCGCACAGCACTGCAGCTGTGCGCCATTGTTGTCACACACTTCACACCAGCGGTCACGGAGGGTGCAGGGCGCTGCGGGGGGCGCCCTGGGCAGCAATGAAATACCTATACTGGCTAAAAGATACATCACATATAGCCCCTGGGGCTATATGGATGTATTTAACCCCTGCCAGGTCTCAGAAAAACGGGAGAAGAAGCCCGCCGAAAAGGGGGCGGGGCCTATTCTCCTCAGCACACAGCGCCATTTTCCCTCACAGAAATGCTGGTGGGAAGGCTCCCAGGCTCTCCCCTGCACTGCACTACAGAAACAGGGTTAAAACAGAGAGGGGGGGCACTTATTTGGCGATATGATTATATATATATTAAGATGCTATAAGGGAAAAACACTTATATAAAGGTTGTCCCTGTATAATTATAGCGTTTTGGTGTGTGCTGGCAAACTCTCCCTCTGTCTCTCCAAAGGGCTAGTGGGGTCCTGTCCTCTATCAGAGCATTCCCTGTGTGTGTGCTGTGTGTCGGTACGTGTGTGTCGACATGTATGAGGACGATGTTGGTGAGGAGGCGGAGCAATTGCCTGTAATGGTGATGTCACTCTCTAGGGAGTCGACACCGGAATGGATGGCTTATTTAAGGAATTACGTGATAATGTCAACACGCTGCAAGGTCGGTTGACGACATGAGACGGCCGGCAAACCAATTAGTACCTGTCCAGGCGTCTCAAACACCGTCAGGGGCGTTAAAACGTCCTTTTACCTCAGTCGGTCGACACAGACACAGACACGGACACTGACTCCAGTGTCGACGGTGAAGAAACAAACGTATTTTCCTTTAGGGCCACACGTTACTTGTTAAGGGCAATGAAGGAGGTGTTACATATTTCTGATACTACAAGTACCACAAAAAAGGGTATTATGTGGAGTGTGAAAAAACTACCTGTAGTTTTTCCTGAATCAGATAAATTAAATGAAGTGTGTGATGATGCGTGGGTTTCCCCCGATAGAAAATTATTGGCGGTATACCCTTTCCCGCCAGAAATTAGGGCGCGTTGGGAAACACCCCTTAGGGTGGATAAGGCGCTCACATGCTTATCAAAACAAGTGGCGGTACCGTCTCCAGATAGGGCCGCCCTCAAGGAGCCAGCTGATAGGAGGCTGGAAAATATCCTAAAAAGTATATACACACATACTGGTGTTATACTGCGACCAGCGATCGCCTCAGCCTGGATGTGCAGCGCTGGGGTGGCTTGGTCGGATTCCCTGACTGAAAATATTGATACCCTTGACAGGGACAGTATTTTATTGACTATAGAGCATTTAAAGGATGCATTTCTATATATGCGAGATGCACAGAGGGATATTTGCACTCTGGCATCAAGAGTAAGTGCGATGTCCATATCTGCCAGAAGTTGTTTATGGACACGACAGTGGTCAGGTGATGCAGATTCCAAACGGCACATGGAAGTATTGCCGTATAAAGGAGAAAAAGACAACGTCTTTTCAGCCTCAGTCCTTTCATCCCCATAAGGGCAAGCGGGCAAAAGGCCAGTCATATCTGCCATGGGATAGAGGAAAGGGAAGAAGACTGCAGCAGGCAGCCCATTCCCAGGAACAGAAGCCCTCCACCGCTTCTGCCAAGTCCTCAGCATGACGCTGGGGCCGTACAAGTGGACTCAGGTGCGGTGGGGGGTCGTCTCAAGAGTTTCAGCACGCAGTGGGCTCACTCGCAAGTGGACCCCTGGATCCTACAAGTAGTATCCCAGGGGTACAGATTGGAGATTCGAGATGTCTCCCCCTCGCAGGTTCCTGAAGTCTGCTTTACCAACGTCTCCCTCCGACAGGGAGGCAGTAGTGGAAACAATTCACAAGCTGTATTCCCAGCAGGTGATAATCAAAGTACCCCTCCTACAACAAGGAAAGGGGTATTATTCCACACTATATTGTGGTACTGAAGCCAGACGGCTCGGTGAGACCTATTCTAAATCTGAAATATTTGAACACTTACATACAAAGGTTCAAATCAAGATGGAGTCACTCAGAGCAGTGATAGCGAACCAGGAAGAAGGGGACTATATGGTGTCCCGGGACATCAGGGATGCTTACCTCCATGTCCAAATTTGCCCTTCTCACCAAGGGTACCTCAGGTTCGTGGTACAGAACTGTCACTATCAGTTTCAGACGCTGCCGGTTGGATTGTCCACGGCACCCCGGGTCCTTACCAAGGTAATGGCCGAAATGATGATTCTTCTTCAAAGAAAATGGACGATCTCCTGATAAGGGCAAGGTCCAGAGAACAGTTGGAGGTCGGAGTAGCACTATCTCAAGTAGTTCTACGACAGCACGGGTGGATTCTAAATATTCCAAAACCGCAGCTGTTTCCGACGACACGTCTGCTGTTCCTAGGGATGATTCTGGACACAGTCCAGAAAAAAGTGTTTCTCCCGGAGAAGAAAGCCAGGGAGTTATCCGAGCTAGTCAGGAACCTCCTAAAACCAGGAAAAGTGTCAGTGCATCATTGCACAAGGGTCCTGGGAAAAATGGTGGCTTCTTACGAAGCGATTCCATTCGGCAGATTTCACGCAAGAACTTTTCAGTGGGATCTGCTGGAAAAATGGTCCGGATCGCATCTTCAGATGCATCAGCGGATAACCCTGTCTCCAAGGACAAGGGTGTTTCTTCTGCGGTGGCTGCAGAGTGCTCATCTACTAAAGGGCCGCAGATTCGGCATTCAGGACTGGGTCCTGGTGACCACGGATGCCAGCCTGAGAGGCTGGGGAGCAGTCACACAGGAAAATTTTTTCCAGGGAGTGTGATCAAGTCTGGAGACTTCTCTCCACATAAATATACTGGAGCTAAGGGCAATTTACAATGTTCTAAGCTTAGCAAGACCTCTGCTTCAAGGTCAGCCGGTATTGATCCAGTGGGACAACATCACGGCAGTCGCCCACGTAAACAGACAGGGCGGCACAAGAAGCAGGAGGGCAATGGCAGAAACTGCAAGGATTCTTCGCTGGGCGAAAAATCATGTGATAGCACTGTCAGCAGTGTTCATTCCGGGAGTGGACAACTGGGAAGCAGACTTCCTCAGCAGGCACGACCTCCACCCGGGAGAGTGGGGACTTCATCCAGAAGTCTTCCACATGATTGTGAACCGTTGGGAAAAACCAAAGGTGGATATGATGGCGTCTCGCCTCAACAAAAAACTGGACAGGTATTGCGCCAGGTCAAGAGACCCTCAGGCAATAGCTGTGGACGCTCTGGTAACACCGTGGGTGTTCCAGTCAGTGTATGTGTTTCCTCCTCTGCCTCTCATACCAAAAGTACTGAGAATTATACGGCAAAGGGGAGTAAGAACGATACTCGTGGCTCCGGATTGGCCAAGAAGAACTTGGTACCCGGAACTTCAGGAGATGCTCACGGAAGATCCGTGGCCTCTACCTCTAAGACGGGACCTGCTTCAGCAGGGACCGTGTCTATTCCAAGACTTACCGCGGCTGCGTTTGACGGCATGGCGGTTGAACGCCGAATTCTAAGGGAAAAAGGCATTCCGGAAGAGGTCATTCCTACACTGGTAAAAGCCAGGAAGGAGGTGACTGCACAACATTATCACCGCATTTGGAGAAAATATGTTGCGTGGTGTGAGGCCAGGAAGGCCCCCACGGAGGAATTTCAATTGGATCGATTCCTACATTTCCTGCAAACAGGATTGTCTATGGGCCTCAAATTGGGGTCCATTAAGGTTCAAATTTCGGCCCTGTCGATTTTCTTCCAGAAAGAATTGGCTTCAGTTCCTGAAGTCCAGACTTTTGTAAAAGGAGTACTACATATACAGCCCCCGGTTGTGCCCCCAGTGGCTCCGTGGGACCTTAATGTAGTTTTGGATTTTCTCAAATCCCATTGGTTTGAGCCACTAAAATCGGTGGATTTGAAATATCTTACATGGAAAGTAACCATGCTACTGGCCCTGGCTTCAGCCAGGAGAGTGTCAGAATTGGCGGCTTTATCATATAAGAGCCCATATCTGATTTTCCATTCGGACAGGGCAGAACTGCGGACGCGTCCTCAGTTTCTGCCTAAGGTGGTGTCAGCGTTTCACCTGAACCAGCCTATTGTGGTGCCTGCGGCTACTAGCGATTTGAAGGATTCCAAGTTGCTGGACGTTGTCAGGGCATTGAAAATATATATTTCAAGGACGGCTGGAGTCAGAAAATCTGACTCGCTGTTTATACTGTATGCACCCAACAAGCTGGGTGCTCCTGTTTCTAAGCAGACGATTGCTCGTTGGATTTGTAGCACAATTCAACTTGCACATTCTGTGGCAGGCCTGCCACAGCCTAAATCTGTCAAGGCCCATTCCACAAGGAAGGTGGGCTCATCCTGGGCGGCTGCCCGAGGGGTCTCGGCAGTACAACTCTGCCGAGCAGCTACGTGGTCGGGGGAGAACACGTTTGTAAAATTCTACAAATTTGATACCCTGGCTAAAGAGCACCTGGAGTTCTCTCATTCGGTGCTGCAGAGTCATCCGCACTCTCCCGCCCGTTTGGGAGCTTTGGTATAATCCCCATGGTCCTGACGGAGTCCCCAGCATCCACTAGGACGTCAGAGAAAATAAGATTTTACTTACCGATAAATCTATTTCTCGTAGTCCGTAGTGGATGCTGGGCGCCCATCCCAAGTGCGGATTGTCTGCAATACTTGTACATAGTTATTGTTACAAAAAAATCGGGTTGTTATTGTTGTGAGCCGTCTGTTCAGAGGCTCCTACGTTTGTCATACTGTTAACTGGGTTCAGATCACAAGTTGTACGGTGTGATTGGTGTGGCTGGTATGAGTCTTACCCGGGATTCAAAATCCTTCCTTATTGTGTACGCTCGTCCGGGCACAGTATCCTAACTGAGGCTTGGAGGAGGGTCATAGGGGGAGGAGCCAGTGCACACCACCTGATCCTAAAGCTTTATTTTTGTGCCCTGTCTCCTGCGGAGCCGCTAATCCCCATGGTCCTGACGGAGTCCCCAGCATCCACTACGGACTACGAGAAATAGATTTATCGGTAAGTAAAATCTTATTATTACACAGTATATCACAAATTATATATTACACAGTATATCACACATTATATATTACACAGTATATCACTCATTATATATTACACAGTATATCACTCATTATATTATATCAAACATTATATATTACACAGTATATCACACATTATATATTACACAGTATATCACACATTATATATTACACAGTATATCACTCATTATATATTACACAGTATATCACACATTATATATTACACAGTATATCACTCATTATATATTACACAGTATATCACTCATTATATATTACACAGTATATCACTCATTATATTATATCAAACATTATATATTACACAGTATATCACACATTATATATTACACAGTATATCACACATTATATATTACACAGTATATCACACATTATATATTGCACAGTATATCACACATTATATATTACACAGTATATCACACATTATATATTACACAGTATATCACACATTATATATTACACAGTATATATATTACACAGTATATCACACATTATATATTACACAGTATATCACACATTATATATTACACAGTATATCACTCATTATATATCACACATTATATATATTACACAGTATATCACACATTATATATTACACAGTATATCACACATTATATATTACACAGTATATCACTCATTATATATCACACATTATATATATTACACAGTATATCACACATTATATATTACACAGTATATCACACATTATATATTACACAGTATATCACTCATTATATATTACACAGTATATCACACATTATATATTACACAGTATATCACTCATTATATATCACACATTATATATATTACACAGTATATCACACATTATATATTACACAGTATATCACACATTATATATTACACAGTATATCACTCATTATATATCACACATTATATATATTACACAGTATATCACACATTATATATTACACAGTATATCACACATTATATATTACACAGTATATCACTCATTATATTATATCAAACATTATATATTACACAGTATATCACACATTATATATTACACAGTATATCACACATTATATATTACACAGTATATCACACATTATATATTGCACAGTATATCACACATTATATATTACACAGTATATCACACATTATATATTACACAGTATATCACACATTATATATTACACAGTATATATATTACACAGTATATCACACATTATATATTACACAGTATATCACACATTATATATTACACAGTATATCACTCATTATATATCACACATTATATATATTACACAGTATATCACACATTATATATTACACAGTATATCACACATTATATATTACACAGTATATCACTCATTATATATCACACATTATATATATTACACAGTATATCACACATTATATATTACACAGTATATCACACATTATATATTACACAGTATATCACTCATTATATATTACACAGTATATCACACATTATATATTACACAGTATATCACACATTATATATTGCACAGTATATCACACATTATATATTACACAGTATATCACACATTATATATTACACAGTATATCACTAATTATATATTACACAGTATATCACACATTATATATTACACAGTATATCACACATTATATATTACACAGTATATCACTCATTATATATTACACAGTATATCACTCATTATATATTACACAGTATATCACTCATTATATATTACACAGTATATCACACATTATATATTACACAGTATATCACACATTATATATTACACAGTATATCAAACATTATATATTACACAGTATATCACACATTATATATTACACAGTATATCACTCATTATATATCACACATTATATATTACACAGTATATCACACATTACATATTACACAGTATATCACTCATTATATATCACACATTATATATATTACACAGTATATCACTCATTATATATTACACAGTATATCACTCATTATATATCACACATTATATATATTACACAGTATATCACACATTATATATTACACAGTATATCACAAATTATATATTACACAGTATATCATACATTATATATTACACAGTATATCACTCATTATATATTACACAGTATATCACTCATTATATATTACACAGTATATCACACATTATATATTACACAGTATATCACACATTATATATTACACAGTATATCACACATTATATATTATACAGTATATCACACATTATATATTACACAGTATATCACACATTATAGTATTATACAGTATATCACTCATTATATATTATACAGTATATCACACATTATATATTACACAGTATATCACACATTATATATTACACAGTATATCACACATTATATATTACACAGTATATCACACATTATATATTATACAGTATATCACTCATTATATATTATACAGTATATCACACATTATATATTACACAGTATATCACACATTATATATTACACAGTATATCACACATTATATATTACACAGTATATCACTCATTATATATTATACAGTATATCACACATTATATATTACACAGTATATCACACATTATATATTACACAGTATATCACACATTATATATTACACAGTATATCACACATTATATATTATACAGTATATCACTCATTATATATTATACAGTATATCACACATTATATATTACACAGTATATCACACATTATATATTACACAGTATATCACACATTATATATTACACAGTATATCACACATTATATATTATACAGTATATCACACATTATATATTACACAGTATATCACACATTATATATTACACAGTATATCACACATTATATATTATACAGTATATCACTCATATATTATACAGTATATCACACATTATATATTACACAGTATTATATATTACACAGTATATCACTCATTATATATCACACATTATATATTACACAGTATATCACACATTATATATTACACAGTATATCACACATTATATATTACACAGTATATCACTCATTATATATTATACAGTATATCACACATTATATATTACACAGTATATCACACATTATATATTACACAGGAGGTGGAAGAGAATGAGGTGTATGAGCACGGTCCTCCAGTCCGGGGTACCATAGAGTAGACTAAGAGGGCGCACCAACACGGCCGGTCTGTGCCCCTCTCTGTTATTGTTAGGAGAGTGCTGCCGTGTTATTGGCTGAGGGGACTGTCGCTCAGGTTAGTGCTGCCCCTGTGATTGGCTGCGCAGTGAGGAGGAGGGAGGCGGGGAGCGCCATGGTGAGTACGGGCAGGCGGGGAGTGTGAGCACCGGGCACCGGCTGGGAGCGGGGATATAGCGGTGTGTTCCCAAAGCAGCAGCGGGGTCACAACACACGGCTCCGGGTCTCCTCACTTCCCCTGTCACCCAGTGGGATGTAATACACCCAGTACTACTAGCTGCAATCATGCCTGTACCCCCCTGTACCCCTAACTGACCCCAAATACCTCCTACTGACCTCACTACACCCCCCTACTGACCCCAAATACCTGCTGTATCCCTAACTGACCCAAAATACCACCTACTGACCCCAAATACCTCCTACTGACCCCAAATACCCCCTGCTGACCTCACTACACCCCCCTACTGACCCCAAATACCTGCTGTATCCATAACTGACCCCAAATACCACCTACTGACCCCAAATACCCCCAGCTGACGTCACTACACCCCCATACTGACCCCAAATACCTCCTGTACCCCTAACTGACCCCAAATACCCCCTATACCCCTTACTGACACCAAATACCTTCTGTATCCCTAACTGACCCCAAATACCCCCTGTACCCCTACTGACCCCAAATGCCCCCTGTACCCCTTACTGACACGAAATACCTTCTGTACACCTAACGAACCTCACTACATCCTCATACTGACCCCAAATACCCCCTGTACCCCTACTGACCCCAAATACCCCCTGTACACCTTACTGACACCAAATACCCCCTGTACCCCTAACTGACCTCAAATACCCCCTGTACCCCTACTGACCCCAAATACCCCCTGTACCCTTACTGACAGCAAATACCCCTTGTACACCTAACTGACCTCAAATACCCCCTGTACCCCTACTGACCCCAAATACCCCCTGTACCCTTACTGACAGCAAATACCCCTTGTACACCTAACTGACCTCAAATACCCCCTGTACCCCTACTGACCCAAAATACCCCCTGTACCCCTACTGACCCGAAAATACCCCCTGTAAACCTTACTGACACCAAATACCTTCTGTACCCCTAACGAACCTCACTACATCCTTATACGGACCCCAAATACCCCCTGTACCCCTACTGACCCCAAATACCCCCTGTACACCTTACTGACACCAAATACCCCCTGTACACTTTACTGACACCAAATACCTTCTGTACCCCTAACGGACCTCTCTACATCCTCATACCGACCCCAAATACCCCCTGTACCCCTACTGACACCAAATACCCCCAGTACTCCTTACTATCTACACCCCCCTACTGACCTCCAAATACCTCCTGTACCCCTTCTGGCCTCACTACACCCCCCTACTGACCTGCTATACCCCTACTTATCTAACTACACCCCCCTACTGACCTCCTATACCCCTGTCCCCCTTCTGGCCTCACTACACCCCCCTACTGACCTCCTATACACCCTGTACCCCTACTATCCTTGCTACACCTCCCTACTGACCCCAAATGCCCCCTGTACAACTATTGGCCTCACTACACCACCCTATGACCCCAAATATCTCTTATACCCCTACTGACCCTACTACTCACTGACCCACTATACATCCTACAGACCCAACTACACAATGACCCCACTACTCACTGAACCACTATACATCCTACCGACCCAACTACACACTGACCCCACTACTCACTGACCCACTATACATCCTACCGACCCAACTACACACTGACCCCACTACTCACTGACCCACTATACATCCTACCGACCCAACTACACACTGACCCCACTACTCACTGACCCACTATACATCCTACCGACCCAACTACACACTGACCCCACTACTCACTGACCCACTATACATCCTACCGACCCAACTACACACTGACCCCACTACTCCCTGACCCACTATACATCCTACCGACCCAACTACACACTGACCCCACTACTCACTGACCCACTATACATCCTACCGACTCAACTACACACTGACCCCACTACTCACTGACCCACTATACATCCTACCGACCCAACTACACACTGACCCCACTACTCACTGACCCACTATACATCCTACCGACCCAACTACACACTGACCCCACTACTCACTGACCCACTATACATCCTACCGACCCAACTACACACTGACCCCACTACTCACTGACCCACTATACATCATACCGACCCAACTACACACTAACCCCACTACTCACTGACCCACTATACATCCTACCGACCCAACTACACACTGACCCCACTACTCACTGACTCACTATACATCCTACCGACCCAACTACACACTGACCCCACTACTCACTGACTCACTATACATCCTACCGACCCAACTACACACTGACCCCACTACTCACTGACCCACTATACATCCTACCGACCCAACTACACACTGACCCCACTACTCACTGACCCACTATACATGATACCGACCCAACTACACACTAACCCCACTACTCACTGACCCACTATACATCCTACCGACCCAACTACACACTGACCCCACTACTCACTGACTCACTATACATCCTACCGACCCAACTACACACTGACCCCACTACTCACTGACTCACTATACATCCTACCGACCCAACTACACACTGACCCATCCTCTACTAATTCATTACACCACGACCCACTACTGATCTCACTCTGCCACCTACTGACCTTATTACTGACCCTAAATCCCCTACTGACCCACCACACCCGATACACCACCTACTATCCTGCCATGCCCCCTATTGACCCACTACTCTTCCTAATGACCCCTTTATGACCCACCACACCCGCTAATGACCATCTCCTGAACCACTGCACCCACTACTGAGCCCCCAACACTAAGGATGGACATTTGGCAGCCGGCATTGAATGTTTCTCATTCTTCTTACATCAAATACAGCCATGTGTATATGAATACTAGCCAATGGATTGCAACTATCCGGCAGTAAGGTACATGTCGACTTTATGACCATGTCGGCCTAGTGACCCTGTCGACCTAATGCATGTTAACCTATAGTGGTCGACCTAATGACTGTCGACCTAAGTGGTGTTGACCTAATGACCGTATCCCCACCCCACCCCCGTTACAGAGGAGGCAATACATCTCCACTAGCATAAACACTGATAGCAGATTACCAACAATTTAGAAAGTTGAAATAAAGTGTCATCTAGTATACAATAATAACTGCTGATGTAAATATTATCGGTGTAGTTACTCAGTATAATATTTTTACACTGCAACATGAATTGGGGGTGTAGTGACTCAGTGGGTTGGGGGTGTGTGATGATTCATTAGTGGGTTGGGGGTGTAGTGGGGTCATTGGGTGTGTGATAGCTGATTAGTGGGTCAGTAAGGGGTGTAGTGGGGTCAATGGCGGGTGCGCTGGCTCATTATTGGTCAGTAGGGGTGAAGGGAAGGGATGGACGTCGGAAACCAATGGTTAGAAACCATCAATATTCCTGTTTCAAGTGAAGTACTTTTACCACCAAACTGCGGAATTCAATGGTTGTTAGCCATCAGAGTCCGCATTCTGATGCCCATCCAATGGTTAGCTACTTCTATGCAGCGGCAGATGCTCGGAAGTGGTGGCTGCAGCTCAGCCAATGTGCACATGTGCAATGCTCAAAGCTTTGCTGTAAATGTATAGAAAAACTACACGTGATTTAACTGCCGGATGGTTGCAATCCATTGGCTAGTGTTCATATATGCATGGCTGTATTTGATGTAAGAAGAATAAAAAACATTCAATGCCGGCTGCTAAATGTCCATTCTTAGTGTTGGGAGGGCTCAGTAGTGGGTGCAGTGGTTCAGGAAATGGTCATTAGGGGATGTGGTGGGGTTGGTTTGGGATATTTATGTGGTGTGTCAGAAAGGGGTCATTAGGAAGAGTAATGGATCAATAGGGGGCATGGCAGGTCAGTAGGTGGTGTATCGGGTGTGGTGGGTCAGTAGGGGATTTAGGGTCAGTAATAGGTATAGTAAGGTCAGTAGGTGGCAGAGTTGACTTGTAGTGGTCGACCTAATGACTGTCAACCTAAGTTGTGTCGACCCAACGATCCATACCTGTGGGGTGTTAGGGCTTGATTGGAATTATTGAATACACATGGATAGAATCCATTGTTATGGAGAGGTGCTAGGCTGATCACCCGGGCTGATCAGGGTTGTAATACAAAGGGTTGTTTAAAAGGGTTATGAAATATTATGAAAAGACTTATCCAGGACTTAAACAGGCCTTTCAACCTCATGCAAACTCATCTGTCCATTTAAACGTTTGTACTTATCATTCTCTCTCACATCCTCATGCAGTCTAAGAACAGAATGCAACCAATTTTTATGTAAGAAAATCAGTTGATATCCTGATTCCTGTAAATACCTGGGTTTGCAATTTTGCTTAGTTATGCATAGTCAATGAAAGCATTCTGGCCTGGTGTTTGCATACTCATATACAGTGTCACTTTCACCTATAATGAACGAAACTTTTGGCTCACTGGCAGCCTTTATTAATTTGCCAAGTATTCCTTTAGATGCAATCTAGGGTCAGCTGTGCTGACCAATTTGCCCTCACATACGTAAATTGTTCATAATACTAAGTGTTTGTAAATGAACAGCTGAACAACGCCAGGAAACAGGTAATTGAATGTTTACATACAAATATTCCAATTTTTTTACACTCCGAGCCTAAAGAACTGTACTTTTTTCTCAAAGAACCATGTACCACAAATTCATTTTCTTCATTGCACTCCATAGTTTTTTCTCTACTACAATAACATCGTTCATTCTCCCTGCAACTCACCCCTGTGTACACATTGCTTTCTCAATTATTCACTCTCCTCCTATTAACACTCATGAGATTTTTACTTATCTCTCTACTGTGCCAATAATATCCACAACCGGTCACCATAAAAAGCATTCACAGACCTCCAACAGTATTTATTTCTCTCTCCTGCTTCTTTTAGCTTGTGACATTTCACCAAATCCAGGACCCAATCACTTGCTCCACTCACACCCACCTGATTCGCAGCGATATAGAAATCCAGCCAACCTCATAAACATCACATGTCTCCCTGCACCCTCCAAATCACTAAAATGTGCCTTTGGAAATACACGCTCTGTTTGTAACAAATTAACATCCATACATGGACCCTCATTCAGACCTGTTTGCAAGCGGGCGATTTTTGCACTGCTGCGACCAGGTAATCGCCGCCTAAAGGGGAAGGGGTAATCAGTGTGCAGGGGTGTGAACGGATGTGCAGAGAGCTGCACAAACAAAAGTTTTTACAGTCTCTGCACAGCCCAGGACTTACTCAGCCGCTGCGACGATCCGGACCGATGCTGACGTCAGAAACCCTTCTTCTGAACGGCTGGGCATGCCTGCGTTCTCCCGGACGCTCCTTAAAAACGGTCAGTTGCCACCCACAAACAGCCTCTTCCTGTCAATCTTCTTGCGATCACCGGTGCAGTCGTTTTCTCCATAAAATCTGTTGCCGGCGGCCGACGCGCCTGCGCATTGCGGTACATATGTATGCACAGTTCAGACCCGATTGCACCGCTGCAAAAAAAGCTAGCATGCGATCGGGTCTGAATGAGGCCCATGACCCCTTCATATCTAACAACTTCAATCTGCTGGCTATAACAGAAACATGGCTCACACAACCAGACACGACCTCCACTGCAGCACTGTCACATGGTGGTCTCCACTTCACACACACCTCCAGGCCTGGTAACGGTAAAGGAGGTGGGGTTGGATTATTACTTTCCCAATCTTTCACATACACAGTTCTACCACAAGTACCATCACTCACATTCACATCATTTGAAGTACATTCCATCAGGTTTTCCACTCCTTTCTCTCTGCGTGTTGCAGCTATCTGTCGCCCACCTTCAATGTTGAAGCATCCACTGATTATTCCCATTCTGAGAAAACACAATTCTGACCCTAAAGGTCTGTACACACTGTGAGATTTTGACTTGCGATTTTGACTATATAGTCAAAATCTCAAGGAAAGTTAGTGCATATTGTTAGTGCATATTGCAAGGTGAAAACCACCTTGCGATTCCGATTCGATCCCGATGCGCGTTCCCATGGGGTCGGTATCGCAAGCTTAGATAGATTGTGCAGACAAGTTAATTTTGACTATCCAGTATAAAAGTAAAGTCAAAAAATCGCACATAGACTGTGCTTCCGATATTGGCTATCTAGGCTTGCGATACTGACCATAGTCGATATCGCACAGTGAGAATCGAAAAAGTCGAAATCTCACCGTGTGTACACACCTTAACACTCTCTCCGATTACTCAGATGGCTCATTTACCAAGCTACTTGAGAGACTCGCCTACACTCGCCCCACATACTTTCTTAACTCACACAACTTATTGGACCCACATCAATTAGGCTTTCGTTCACAACACTCCACAGAGACAGCACTGACTAAAGTAGTGAATGATCTGGTCACTGCGAAGTCCAAAGCCATTACTCACATCTTATTCTTCTAGATCTCTCTTCTGCTATTGACACTGTTGACCACTCTCTTCTCATACAAACACTGCAATCCCTAGGTCTTCAGGACACAGTCCTCTTTTGGTTCCTATTCTACCTATCTAATCGCTCCTTCAGTGTACCTCCTATTCTCTACCTCTTTCAGTTGGAGTACCGCAAGGCTCAGTCTTGGGTCCTCAGCTTTTCTCTATACCACATCTCTTGGGAAACTAATCAGCTCTTTTGGATTTCAGTATCATCTGTACGCAGATAATACTCAGATCTACCTATCCTCCCCTGATCTGTCACCATCTGTATTGGGCCGTGTCACTGAATGCCTCTGCTGTTTCCTCTTGGATGACATCTCGCCACCTCAAACTTAATATTTCCAAAACAGAATTAATTATATTTCCACCGGCCAATAGTAGTTACCAACCTGATCTCTCACTGTTGAGAACAATCAATCCTAAACCACAAGCTCGCTGCCTAGGTGTCCTACTTGATACTGTCGCTGTCATACTTAACTGTCCTTTGTTCCCCACATTCAATCTGTCTCAAAATCATGTTACATGCATCTAAGAAACATATCCAATATACGACCATATCTTACACAAGACACAGCAAACACTCTAATCCACGCTCTCATCATCTCCCATATTGATTATTGTAATAGTCTCCTGACTGGTCTTCCCAAGAAGAGACTCTCACCACTACAATCCATTCTGAATGCAGCTGCGAGGCTTATCTTCCTAACCCTATATATTCATCGTCTGTAGATCCGCTCTGTCAGTCCCTCCATTGGTTACCGGCATTCTACCGTATTCAATATAAAATACTTTCTCTGACGTCCTAGTGGATGCTGGGAACTCCGTAAGGACCATGGGGAATAGCGGCTCCGCAGGAGACTGGGCACAAAAGTAAAGCTTTAGGACTACCTGGTGTGCACTGGCTCCTCCCCCTATGACCCTCCTCCAAGCCTCAGTTAGATTTTTGTGCCCGGCCGAGAAGGGTGCACACTAGGGGCTCTCCTGAGCTTCTTAGTGAAAGTTTAGTTTTAGGTTTTTTATTTTCAGTGAGACCTGCTGGCAACAGGCTCACTGCATCGAGGGACTAAGGGGAGAAGAAGCGAACCTACCTAAGTGGTGGTAGCTTGGGCTTCTTAGGCTACTGGACACCATTAGCTCCAGAGGGACCGAACACAGGCCCAGCCTCGGAGCTCGGTCCCAGAGCCGCGCCGCCGACCCCCTTACAGAGCCAGAAGCAAGAAGAGGTCCGGAAAAATCGGCGGCAGAAGACATCAGTCTTCAACAAGGTAGCGCACAGCACTGCAGCTGTGCGCCATTGTTACTCAGGCACACTTCGGTCACTGAGGGTGCAGGGCGCTAGGGGGGGGCGCCCTGAGCAGCAATGTAAACACCTTGGCTGGCATAAATACACCACATATAACCCCCAGGGCTATATGGATGTATTTTAACCCCTGCCAGAACTCACCAAAAAGCGGGAGAAAAGGCCGCCGAGAAGGGGGCGGAGCCTATCTCCTCAGCACACGGGCGCCATTTTCCATCACAGCTCCGCTGGAAGGACGTCTCCCTGACTCTCCCCTGCAGTCCTGCACTACAGAAAAGGGTAAAAAAGAGAGGGGGGCACTAATTTGGCACAGTTTTAATACTAACAGCAGCTATAAAGGGAAAAGCACATTTTATAGTGGTATTCCTGTCTATATATAGCGCTCTGGTGTGTGCTGGCATACTCTCCCTCTGTCTCCCCAAAGGGCTAGTGGGGTCCTGTCCTCTATCAGAGCATTCCCTGTGTGTGTGCGGTGTGTCGGTACGATTGTGTCGACATGTTTGAGGAGGAAAATGAGATGGAGGCGGAGCAATTGCCTATTATAGAGTTGTCACCCCCTAGGGAGTCGACACCTGAGTGGATGAGCTTATGGAAGGAATTGCGTGACAGTGTCAGCTCTTTACGATAGACAGTTGACGACATGAGACAGCCGGCTACTCAGCTTGTGCCTGTCCAGGGGTCTCAAACGCCATCAGGGGCTTTAAAATGCCCGTTACCTCAAATGGCAGACACAGACACGGATACTGACTCCAGTGTCGATGATGAGGAGACAAACGTGACTTCCACTAGGGCCACACGTTACATGATTGAAGCAATGAAAAATGTATTGCATATCTCTGATAATACAAGTACCACTAAAAAGGGTATTATGTTTGGTGAGAAAAAACTGCCTGTAGTTTTTCCTGTATCCGAGGAATTAAATGAAGTGTGTGATGAGGCGTGGGTTTTCCCCGATAAAAAACTGATAATTCCTAAAAGGTTATTGGCATCGTACCCTTTCCCGCCAGAGGATAGGGCACGTTGGGAAACACCCCCTAGGGTGGATAAAGCGCTCACACGCTTGTCTAAACAGGTAGCACTACCCTCTCCTGATACGGCCGCCCTAAAGGAACCTGCCGATAGAAAGCTGGAGAATAGCCTAAAATGTATATACACTCACACGGGTGTTATACTGCGACCAGCAATCGCCTCAGCCTGGATGTGCAGTGCGGGCCTGGCGTGGTCGGATTCCCTGACTGAAAATATTGATACCCTAGATAGGGACAGTATATTACTGACTATAGAGCATTTGAAGGATGCATTTCTATATATGCGTGATGCACAGAGGGATATTTGCCGACTGGCATCAAGAGTTAGCGCGCTGTCCATTTCTGCAAGAAGAGGTTTATGGACGCGGCAGTGGTCAGGTGATGCGGATTCTAAAAGGCACATGGAAGTATTGCCTTATAAGGGGGAGGAGTTATTTGGGGTAGGTCTATCAGACCTGGTAGCCACGGCAACTGCTGGAAAATCCACATTTTTACCCCAGGTAGCTTCTCAACCTAAGAAGACGCCGTATTATCAGGCGCAGTCCTTTCGGCCCCATAAGGGCAAGCGGGCAAAAGGCGCCTCATTTCTGCCCCGTGGCAGAGGGAGAGGAAAAAGGCTGCAACAAACAGCCAGTTCCCAGGAACAAAAGCCCTCTCCCGCCTCCGCAAAGTCCTCAGCATGACGCTGGGGCTTTACAAGCGGACTCAGGCACGGTGGGGGCCTGTCTCAAGAAGTTCAGTGCGCAGTGGGCCCACTCGCAAGTGGACCCCTGGATCCTTCAGGTGGTATCTCAGGGGTACAAATTGGAATTCGAGACGTCTCCCCCTCGCCGTTTTCTAAAGTCTGCTTTACCGACGTCTCCCTCAGACAGGGAGGCAGTATTGGAAGCCATTCACAAGCTATATTCCCAGCAGGTGATAATCAAGGTACCCCTCCTACAACAGGGAAAGGGGTACTATTCCACACTATTTGTGGTACCGAAGCCGGACGGCTCGGTGAGACCAATTTTAAACCTAAAATCCTTGAACACTTACATACAAAGGTTCAAATTCAAGATGGAGTCACTCAGAGCAGTGATTGCAAACCTGGAAGAAGGGGACTATATGGTGTCTCTGGACATCAAAGATGCTTACCTACATGTCCCAATTTACCCTTCTCACCAAGGGTACCTCAGGTTTATGGTACAGAACTGTCACACGACTTCTATTCCTAGGGATGATCCTGGACACAGTCCAGAAAAAGGTGTTTCTCCCGGAGGAGAAAGCCAGGGAGTTATCTGAACTAGTCAGAAATCTCCTAAAACCAGGCCAAGTCTCAGTGCATCAATGCACAAGGGTCCTGGGAAAGATGGTGGCTTCTTACGAAGCAATCCCATTCGGCAGATTCCACGCAAGAACCTTCCAGTGGGATCTGCTAGACAAATGGTCCGGGTCGCATCTTCAGATGCATCAGCGGATAATCTTGTCACCAAGGACAAGGGTGTCTCTCCTGTGGTGGTTGCAGAGTGCTCATCTTCTAGAGGGCCGCAGATTCGGCATTCAGGACTGGGTCCTGGTGACCACGGATGCCAGCCTGAGAGGCTGGGGAGCAGTCACACAGGGAAGAAATTTCCAGGGGTCAAGCCTGGAGACATCACTTCACATAAATATCCTGGAGCTAAGGGCCATCTACAATGCTCTAAGCCTAGCAAGACCTCTGCTTCAAGGTCAGCCGGTGCTGATCCAGTCAGACAACATCACGGCAGTCGCCCACGTAAACAGACAGGGCGGCACAAGAAGCAGGAGGGCAATGGCAGAAGTTGCAAGGATTCTTCGCTGGGCGGAAAATCATGTGATAGCACTGTCAGCAGTGTTCATTCCGGGAGTGGACAACTGGGAAGCAGACTTCCTCAGCAGACACGACCTCCACCCGGGAGAGTGGGGACTTCACCCAGAAGTCTTCCACATGATTGTGAACCGTTGGGAAAAACCAAAGGTGGACATGATGGCGTCCCGCCTCAACAAAAAACTAGACAGGTATTGCGCCAGGTCAAGGGACCCTCAGGCAATAGCTGTGGACGCTCTGGTAACACCGTGGGTGTACCAGTCAGTGTATGTGTTCCCTCCTCTGCCTCTCATACCCAAGGTACTGAGAATCATAAGAAGGAGAGGAGTAAGGACTATACTCGTGGCTCCGGATTGGCCAAGAAGGACTTGGTACCCGGAACTTCAAGAGATGCTCACAGAGGACCCGTGGCCTCTACCTCTAAGAAAGGACCTGCTCCAGCAGGGACCCTGTCTGTTCCAAGACTTACCGCGGCTGCGTTTGACGGCATGGCGGTTGAACGCCGGATCCTGAAGGAAAAAGGCATTCCGGATGAAGTCATCCCTACCCTGATCAAAGCCAGGAAGGATGTAACCGTACAGCATTATCACCGTATTTGGCGTAAATATGTTGCGTGGTGCGAGGCCGGGAAGGCCCCTACAGAGGAATTTCAGCTGGGTCGTTTCCTGCATTTCCTGCAAACAGGACTGTCTATGGGCCTAAAATTAGGGTCCATTAAGGTTCAAATTTCGGCCCTGTCGATTTTCTTCCAGAAAGAACTGGCTTCAGTTCCTGAAGTTCAGACGTTTGTCAAGGGGGTACTGCATATACAGCCTCCTTTTGTGCCTCCAGTGGCACCTTGGGATCTCAATGTAGTTTTGGGGTTCCTAAAATCACATTGGTTTGAACCACTCACCACTGTGGACTTAAAATATCTCACATGGAAAGTGGTAATGCTGTTGGCCCTGGCTTCAGCCAGGCGTGTCTCAGAATTATCGGCTTTATCCTATAAAAGCCCTTACCTAATTTTTCATGCGGACAGGGCAGAATTGAGGACTCGTCCTCAATTTCTCCCTAAGGTGGTTTCAGCGTTTCACTTGAACCAGCCTATTGTGGTACCTGCGGCTACTAGGGACTTGGAGGACTCCAAGTTGCTGGACGTAGTCAGGGCCCTGAAAATATATGTTTCCAGGACGGCTGGAGTCAGAAAATCTGACTCGCTGTTTATCCTGTATGCACCCAACAAGCTGGGTGCTCCTGCTTCTAAGCAGACTATTGCTCGTTGGATTTGTAGTACAATTCAGCTTGCACATTCTGTGGCAGGCCTGCCACAGCCAAAATCTGTAAAAGCCCATTCCACAAGGAAGGTGGGCTCATCTTGGGCGGCTGCCCGAGGGGTCTCGGCTTTACAACTTTGCCGAGCAGCTACTTGGTCAGGGGCAAACACGTTTGCTAAATTCTACAAATTTGATACCCTGGCTGAGGAGGACCTGGAGTTCTCTCATTCGGTGCTGCAGAGTCATCCGCACTCTCCCGCCCGTTTGGGAGCTTTGGTATAATCCCCATGGTCCTTACGGAGTTCCCAGCATCCACTAGGACGTCAGAGAAAATAAGAATTTACTTACCGATAATTCTATTTCTCGTAGTCCGTAGTGGATGCTGGGCGCCCATCCCAAGTGCGGATTGTCTGCAATACTTGTACATAGTTATTGTTACAAAAATCGGGTTATTATTGTTGTGAGCCATCTTTTCAGAGGCTCCTCTGTTATCATGCTGTTAACTGGGTTCAGATCACGAGTTGTACAGTGTGATTGGTGTGGCTGGTATGAGTCTTACCCGGGATTCAAAATCCTTCCTTATTGTGTACGCTCGTCCGGGCACAGTATCCTAACTGAGGCTTGGAGGAGGGTCATAGGGGGAGGAGCCAGTGCACACCAGGTAGTCCTAAAGCTTTACTTTTGTGCCCAGTCTCCTGCGGAGCCGCTATTCCCCATGGTCCTTACGGAGTTCCCAGCATCCACTACGGACTACGAGAAATAGAATTATCGGTAAGTAAATTCTTATTTTTACTGACACACAAGGCCATTCACCAAACTGCACCATCATACATCACTTCTCTCATCTCATAATATCTCCCAACCCGACCTCTCCGCTCTGCACAAGATCTGCATCTCTCATCCACATGTATTACTCGCTCCCATGTATGATTACAGGACTTTCTTTGTGCTGCTCCCACACACAATAAGACTCTCCTCTAGTCTCCAAACCTTCAAGCGTTCCCTGAAAACTCACCTCTGCAGGCAGCTTATCACATTCCGGAGCCGCTCACCTTCATAAACCTTCCTATCCAATTACATCCCCACTATACAGTCCACACATATCCTCACATGTCTAATCTTCACTTTCCCTTCCTTCTGACCATGGATCATCATTGCTGTGATGTCATGCAGCCCACCAAGAACCTCTGCAATCCGGTGGACAACTATATGCAATAGATAGCACCTATCCCTGTGTATCAACGCCTATTTCCCTATAGAGTGTAAGCTTGTGAGCAGGGTCCTCCTACCTCTATGACTGTTTGTTATTACCCAGTTTTGTTTATCATTGTGTCCAATTGTAAAGCGCAATGGAGTTTGCGGCACTATATAAGAAACTGTTAATAAATAAATAATAAATAAACTGACCCACTAATGAGTCATCACACCCCCACTGACTCCACTACACCCCTAACCCACTAATGAGCTGTCACCCCCCCCCCCCACTGACGCCACTACACCCCCAACCCACTAATGAGCCATCACCCCCCCTCTGACCCCACTACACCCCCAACCCACTAATGAGCCATCAAACCCCCCACTGACCCCACTACACCCCCAACCCACTAATGAACCATCACACCCCCCTCTGACCCCACTACACCCCCAACCCACTAATGAGCCATCAAACCCCCCACTGACCCCACTACACCCCTAACCCACTAATGAGCTGTCACACACCCCCACTGACCCCGCTACACCCCCAACCCACTAATAAGCCATCACCCCCCCCTCTGACCCCACTACACCCCCAACCCACTAATGAGCCATCAAACCCCCCACTGACCCCACTACACCCCCAACCCACTAATGAGCCATCACACACCCCCTCTGACCCCACTACACCCCCAACCCACTAATGAGCCATCAATCCCCCCACTGACCCCACTACACCCCTAACCCACTAATGAGCTGTCACACCCCCCCACTGACCCCACTACACCCCTAACCCACTAATGAGCCATCAAACCCCCCACTGACCCCACTACACCCCCAACCCACTAATGAGCCATCACACCCCCCCCTCTGACCCCACTACACCCCCAACCCACTAATGAGCTGTCACACACCCCCACTGACCCCACTACACCCCTAACACACTAATGAGCTGTCACACCCCCCACTGACCCCGCTACACCCCCAACCCACTAATAAGCCATCACCCCCCCCTCTGACCCCACTACACCCCCAACCCACTAATGAGCCATCAAACCCCCCACTGACCCCACTACACCCCCAATTCACTAATGAGCCATCACACCCCCCCTCTAACCCCACTACACCCCCAACCTACTAATGAGCCATCAAACCCCCCACTGACCCCACTACACCCCATACCCACTATTGAGCTGTCACACACCCCCACTGACCCCACTACACCCCCAACCCACTAATGAGCCATCAAACCCCCCACTGACCCCACTACACCCCTAACCCACTAATGAGCTGTCACACACCCCCAATGACCCCACTACACCCCTAACCCACTAATGAGCTGTCACACACCCCCACTGACCCCGCTACACCCCTAACCCACTAATGAGCCATCAAACCCCCCACTGACCCCACTACACCCCTAACCCACTAATGAGCCATCACACACCCCCACTGACCCCACTACACCCCCAACCCACTAATGAGCCATCAAACCCCCCACTGACCCCACTACACCCCTAACACACTAATGAGCTGTCACACCCCCCCACTGACCCCGCTACACCCCCAACCCACTAATGAGCCATCACACCCCCCCTCTGACCCCACTACACCCCTAACCCACTAATGAGCTGTCACACACCCCCACTGACCCCACTACACCCCCAACCCACTAATGAGCCATCACACCCCCCCTCTAACCCCACTACACCCCCAACCTACTAATGAGCCATCAAACCCCCCACTGACCCCACTACACCCCTAACCCACTAATGAGCTGTCACACACCCCCAGTGACCCCACTACACCCCCAACCCACTAATGAGCCATCAAACCCCCCACTGACCCCACTACACCCCTAACCCACTAATGAGCTGTCACACCCCCCCAATGACCCCACTACACCCCTAACCCACTAATGAGCTGTCACACACCCCCACTGACCCCGCTACACCCCTAACCCACTAATGAGCCATCAAACCCCCCACTGACCCCACTACACCCCTAACCCACTAATGAGCCATCAATCCCCCCACTGACCCCACTACACCCCTAACCCACTAATGAGCTGTCACCCCCCCCCACTGACCCCACTACACCCCTAACCCACTAATGAGCCATCAAACCCCCCACTGACCCCACTACACCCCAACCCACTAATGAGCCATCACACCCCCCCCTCTGACCCCACTACACCCCCAACCCACTAATGAGCTGTCACACACCCCCACTGACCCCACTACACCCCTAACACACTAATGAGCTGTCACACCCCCCACTGACCCCGCTACACCCCCAACCCACTAATAAGCCATCACCCCCCCCTCTGACCCCACTACACCCCCAACCCACTAATGAGCCATCAAACCCCCCACTGACCCCACTACACCCCCAATTCACTAATGAGCCATCACACCCCCCCTCTAACCCCACTACACCCCCAACCTACTAATGAGCCATCAAACCCCCCACTGACCCCACTACACCCCATACCCACTATTGAGCTGTCACACACCCCCACTGACCCCACTACACCCCCAACCCACTAATGAGCCATCAAACCCCCCACTGACCCCACTACACCCCTAACCCACTAATGAGCCATCAAACCCCCCACTGACCCCACTACACCCCTAACCCACTAATGAGCTGTCACACACCCCCACTGACCCCGCTACACCCCCAACCTACTAATGAGCCATCACCCCCCCTCTGATCCCACTACACCCCTAACCCACTAATGAGCCATCACACACCCCCACTGACCCCACTACACCCCCAACCCACTAATGAGCCATCACACACCCCCTCTGACCCCACTACACCCCCAACCCACTAATGAGCCATCAAACCCCCCACTGACCCCACTACACCCCTAACCCACTAATGAGCTGTCACACACCCCCACTGACCCCGCTACACCCCCAACCTACCCACTAATGAGTCATCACACCCCCACTGACTCAGTTGTCCTTCCCCAGGTGCTGCTGCATGTGCTCTTTGAGCATTCTGAGGGCTATGCCCTATTCGCAGTGCAGGAGGAGGAGGAGATCGACCTGCTGCTACCCAAGGTACATTACCCTGAGTCTGTATATGTATGTACCATTGTGTCAGCTGATCTCCCCATGCTTTGTTATCCATTCTCTCCATGTGGTGTGTGTGTAATGGGCAGGCCGCAGGAAGGGGCATCTAGTAGTGGCAGTGTTCTAGTTCTCCTGCACCGTGAGGAGCTCTGCACAGACACACTGAGCCACCATCGGGCACACAGTGGCAGCTGCTCAATCAGTCTGGCAGCACTATATCAGGTGCATGAAAGAAAGGAGTGCTTTTTCCACCCTGGTATCCCCTGTACACTACATGGTACTTGCAACAATACATGGAACTGTATAGTAATAGAAATTCAGAGATATTTGTTGCATATATTTGCAAATACATGGTAAGCTGCCGAGCCACTTCACGGCTTCTCTGGTTATCGGCGGTCCCTACACTGCGTGATACCAGTGCCCACACAGGGCCATGTCATTGTCTATTGTTAGGCCTCATGATAAAGGGTTCTGGTATGAATGGTCGACCATGTTATGGTCGACAGTCATTAGGTCGACCACTATTGGTCGACATTGACATGGTCGACATGGACACATGGTCGACACATGAAAATAGTCGACACATGCAAGGTCGACATATGAAAAGGTCGACATGAGTTTTTTAACTTTTTTTGGTGTCGTTTTTTGCGTAAAGTGACTGGGAACCCCAATTAGTGCACCGCGTCCCCTCGCATGGCTCGCTTCGCTCGCCATGCTTCGGGCATGGTGCCTTCGCTCCGCTGCCGCTTCGCTCGTCACACTTTACCGTTCCAATCATAGTCCATGTGGATCGTAAAGTATGGAAAAGTTCCCCAAAAGAAAAAAAGTTAAAAAACTCATGTCGACCTTTTCATGTGTCGACCTTTCATGTGTCGACCATTTTCATGTGTCGACCATGTGTCCATGTCGACCATGTCAATGTCGACCAATAGTGGTCGACCTAATGACTGTCGACCATAACATGGTCGACCATGTGAACGGATACCATGATAAAGGCTCATACAGAAATACATCCAAACTGAGGGCGAGCTTACCTATGAGCCACCCCTGGGATCTAACAGTAGCACTACAGGAACCAGCATGCCTTCCAAATGCTGATCCCATACAATGACTCTCACACATGCACACACAGAGGAAGCTGCTCAGTCAGTTTGGCAGCACTTATCAGGTGCATGAAAGGGGGGGGGGTGTCACAGTAAACAGAGAGGGGGATGCTTCCCACCCCCCCCCCCCCCACCATCGGACATCACAGTCTCGACATGTAATGCAGTAAGCATCACCATCCGATTGGGAACATCGATGGCTGCCAACCGTCCCATTCCGATGATCATCTCAAATGTGTGAAACCTATAGGATGTCCTTCTTGGGTGTCCTCAGTATGTAGGGGTTAGCACTTACCAAAAGTGGTCCAACTGGTGGATCGGCAACAGGGTCATGGGCGCCGAAGGCTCATTGATGCATGTGGGGAGTGAAGGCTAGCCTGTCTGGTCCTATCCCACAGAAGATGTAGTGTAGCACAAAATGTTGGCTATGATGGATAGATGTCAGAACACACAGAGTATCGCAGCTCGCTGTATATGGGGCTACGTAGCCGCAGATCGGTCAGAGTGCCAACGGTGACCCCTGTCCAACTCTGAAAGTGTCTACAATGGAAATGTGAGTGTCAGATCTGGACCATGCAGCAATGGACGGAGGTGGCCTGGTCTGATGGATCACATTACATCATGTGGACGGCCAGGTGCGTGTGCGTCATTTACCTGGGGAAGAGATGGCACCAGGGTGCACTATGGGAAGAAGGTAAGCCGGCGGAGGCAGCAAGATGCTCTGGGAAATGTTCTTCTTGGAAACCTTGAGTCCTGGCATTCGTGTGGATGCTACATTGTTACAGACAAAGTACACCCCTGCATGGCAGTGGCATCTCAGCAGGATAATGAGCCCTGCCACAATGCAAACATTGCTCAGTGACGGTGTGAGGAACATGACAAAGAGTTTCAGGTGTTGACTTGGCCTCCAAACTCTCCAGATGTCAATCCGATGGAGCATCTGTGGGATGTGCTGGAAAAACAACTCCGAGCCATGGAGGCCCCAGCTCGTAATTTACTGGACTTACACTGTCTGCTGCCTATGTCTTAGTTCCAGATACCACAGGGCACCTTCAGAGGCTTTGTGGAGTCCATGCCTCCATGGGTCAGAGCTGTTTTGGCATCAGAAGACATGCGCGATATTATGCAAGTGGTTTTAATGTTCTGGCTCACGGGTGTATATTAAAGATAATATTATAAAGTTCATTTATGTGTTAATGTCTAAAAGTGCATCTACCCAATGGTAGAAGGATAATATGTAGTGAAGCCTGACACTGTAATTCCATGTCCTGCCTGCAGGTGGAGAAATCTCTGCTGAATATAGATATTTTTAACAGCATTGTGAAGCTGGTGGCGTACTCTCCATTTATGTCCTCCCAGAGCGCCCTGGAGAATGTGAACGCCATAAATAAAGGTAGGAGTATACAGTAGTTAATTCCAAGGTCCTCTGAATCCAGGGTGTGATAACGGCTGGACTTTCTGTACTGTGACCTCTAAAATAATGGGGGACATTCCGAGTTGTTCGCTCGTTGCCGATTTTCGCAACGGAGCGATTAAGGCAAAAATGCGCATGCGCATGGTACGCAGTGCGCATGCGCTTAGTATTTTAGCACAAAACTTAGTAGATTTACTCACGTCCGAACAAAGAATTTTCATCGTTGAAGTGATCGGAGTGTGATTGACAGGAAGTGGGTGTTTCTGAGCGGAAACTTACCGTTTTCAGGGAGTGTGCGGAAAAACGCAGGCGTGCCAGGAGATAAAACGCGGGAGTGTCTGGAGAAACGGGGGAGTGGCTGGCCGAACGCAGGGCGTGTTTGTGACGTCAAACCAGGAATGAAATGGGCTGAGCTGATCGCAGTGTAGCAGTAATTCTCAAGCTACTCAGAAACTGCTAAGAAATTTCTATTCGCAATTCTGCTAATCTTTCGTTCACAATTCTGCTAAGCGAAGATACACTCCCAGAGGGCGGCGGCCTAGTGTGTGCAATGCTGCTAAAATCTGCTAGCGAGCGAACAACTCGGAATGACCCCCTGCATGCAGTATTATGTGTGTACTCTATAGCAGTACGTATGGAATGTGGAATTACTAGATTCATGGACTTGCAGTTGTCTTCACTTCTTTGGATGTACTCTGACTTCCGTGTGTGTGTGTGTGTGTGTGTGTGTATATATATATATATATATATATGTACAAAGTGGTAGAACCCAGCGCCTTCTGTGTTAAACACACTCCAAGTGAGAATGATATAATATTATGTGTACCGCATCCCGTATGTATTTCAGGCATGTAGTGTTAACCGTATTTCTCCGGATGCCAGTCTTCTAGCTTTCCTACTGACTCCGTAGGTGGACCCTAAGGAAATTAAATGAAATATATAGTGTAGTATTGCCAACATATATAAAGGTGTGCATATATCAAAATTTCCGATGTGAATAGTGATTGCCTTTAACTAAATGGTGCACCCAGTGTCACAATTTGAAGACCATGTGATGTGCCCACCGCCTAGGGTAGTATAAACATAAGTACCCTCAAGACTTGCAGTACTTGCATGTAGAGGTATCTTTAGAGAATTCTTCTCCTGAGATTCATGCTGGGGACCTTGGTGTCTGGTTGAATTGCAAACTGAAGGGATTTTTCCCACGCACTCTGCTGGCTGTTAGTAAGAAGAACTATACACTATGTAATAATAGGAAATTTAGAGCTCTTCGTTACATATGTTTTGCAAAAGATATGATAAGCCTCCAGGCCACTTCACGGCTGCTCTATTGCTGGAAGTCCCTAACTAAGCATAAGTCCAGGGCTTGGACCCCACAAAGTCGGATCAGGCCCAACCACCCTAGGGCAGCACACCATTGAAATACTATAGTGTTAATATGTGTTAAGAAAGAAGCAGAAGCTATGGGTTAGAAAGTGCTACAGAAATAAGGGTGTTAATAAAATACTCAAAAGAGTAATATTAGTGAAAAAATAGGAGTGTAACATAAGTGCTAAATAAATAATATGGCGTGCTACCCCAAGGTAGCCCGGTCACACCAGACCTGAGGGGTACCACTCCCCAATGCTTAGTTAGGGACCTCCAGTAATAGAGCAGCCGTGAAGTGGCCTGGAGGCTTATCATATCTTTTGCAAAATATATGTAACGAAGAGCTCCACATTTTCTATTATTACATAGTGTATAGTTCTTCTTACTAACAGCCAGCAGAGTGCGTGTGAAAAATCCCTTTTGTTTTTCTTGTCTAGAGTAACCCCCTCCCGCAGCACCTGAGGATTGTTACCAACTTGATTAGAGCAGTTTGCCACCATTTACTTGAATTGCAACCTGTGCATGCAAGGAGAACAGTTAAGTTAGACATACGTGATTGATTGCTGTAGCTTATCAATCACGTATGTCTAACTTAACTGTTCTCCTTGCATGCACAGTTTGCAATTCAACCAGACACCAAGGTCCCCAGCATTAATCTCAGGAGAAGAATTTTCTAAAGATACCTCTACATGCAAGTACTGCAAGTCTTGAGGGTACTTATGTTTATACTACCCTAGGCGGTGGGCACATCACATGGTCTTCAAATTGTGACACTGGGTGCACCATTTAGTTAAAGGCAATCACTATACCAAGGTAGCAGCGCTATTTGCACTATTGTCTTTTATATATATATATATATATATATATATATGTATATATGCACATATATATATATATATATATATATATATATATATATATATATATTTGTGTCTTCCACAGGTGTCCTCCATGAGGACCTGAAGCTTTTCCTGGAAACAAACATGCCGGCTGAGAGGCAGAAGGTTCTGCTTGGGGTGAGTCACAGTAAGATCGGAGATGCCATCGAGGAGAAGCTGAATATCACATGCCAGATGGGCGGAGTGGTGGCCATGCTCATGAAAGGTGGGTTACCGGTCACGGCTGGGAAACTGCCAGACGTGCTCTTGGTCTTATGGTTTCTAGATGTGGTTGAGAAGGTCTGAAGCTACTGGGTCAGGAGAGGTCCTGATACTGATGGTTAAGTCCAACCAGATGAGCGCTTGTATAACTCTGAACTCCCCCCCCACATGACGGCAACTGACGTGGTTTCTTTCTGTGCAGGGGTCTGGTTATACTTTAGCACTCTGTTGAATGGGTACGCTGCTCAGTCGGCCTCGAAAGCAAAGCTTGGTCCAGGCCACAGTTACACGAGATCCAAAGTCAATGAGGACCAGGAGGACAACATGATTATTCAGTCCATCGGCTTACTGGACCAGCTGGACAAGGACATAAACACCTTCTCCATGAAGGTGAGGTGAGGACCTTTCCATAGGTAATTGTAGTGAGGCTGGACATCACAGTCCCTGAGACCCGATCTCATTCTCAGACCACTGGCCGGCCAGGTTCTCATCCTCTCAATGCTTACCACAGATAGTGTTGTCCTTCCCGCTGTCTGTATAGGAGGTAGAATAGTACACAGCTCCATGGCATTGTTATTGTGGGTACAGACCCTCACCAGGGTAAACCTTTTATGAGGCGGCTGTATTACTGACACTCTTTTCTCTTTCTTCCAGAATGGGGGTCACTGGACCATCTATTGATGGAGGCTTTTCCTTATTAGACTAATTAGACTATTAGACTAATATACATGTAGGAGAGTAGCTCCTTTCCCTCTGCAACCCCTGGTCGCCAGTGTGCTTCAGGAACACGTGGGAGCTGGCTTGCTATTAATTTAGTTTATGTCCTGTTATAGCTGGGATGTTATGTGTGTTGTACCCACAGCGCAAATCAAGAGATCCGGCCGCTGTCACCAGGCCGTTGGGGATGGGAATTGTGTTCTAGTGGATAGCAGCTGCTGCACTGGCTTAGCATGGGGGCCGCCATCTTGTATGGGCTTCTCTGTGGCTCCCCTATTTCCAGTAGGAGGTGTGCACACTCTCAGGCTGCCCGGGAATGAGTTGCACTATTTGTTTCCTGTTAAGGTGAAGTCTGGAGGCAGGTAAAGATTTCACAGAGAAGGAGCTGGATGAGGGTCACCCTCCCTCTAGGCAGAGGGTCCTGTCTCCAGAGGAAGGAGACGCCAGGGTTTGGGGACACTGCTGCGGACCCTCGCTTCTCTCCTCTGTACTCTCTTGGCCTCTCTCTCTGGAAGGCTCGGTACCTCAGTATGTTTTGTAAATTTGATTCATTGCAACTTCCCATGTGATACGGGGTGATGTAACGAATGATGCCATGCAGTTACATGTATACTGTAACAATACACCACGCCATCGTACACCAGATCGCGCAGTATGTACCGAGGTACAATGTATCGCCACATCGTGTCACCCCATCGCCGGGACACACATCATTCTAGTGTGTACCCAGTTTAAGGGGGAGATGTACTAAGTAGTGATAAAAGTGGAGAAGTTACCCATGGCAACCAATCAGCATTGACGTAACATAATTTCCTGTCATGGCGGAGGTGGTGCTGGCTCGTGCTTTGGATAAGGGACTTTATTCAGTATGGATCGTGTCAGTGATGCAATAGCAACGTTTAGGAGCTCTGAGCCATCTATTTTGCGGTAACCGGCTCTCGGTCAATTCTCGTGGGGTGCCCAGTCTGCAGCAGTGGCTTATGTCATACATCAAGGGGACACCCACAGCACTAGGGCGATGATGGGAGTGGCTTGACTATTGTCTTGGGCAGAGGCATTCATGCCAGCACTATCAGCTGTGTTAATATAAGGGGTGAAAAACTGGGAAGCGATTCTGCCGGGGGAGTGGTTTCTTCAACCAGAGGTTTCTACCCAATTGGTACAGTGGTAGAGTCTGCCACAGGTGGACCTCATGGCTTCTTGCCACAGCTGCAAGGTTCCTCAGTTTTGTGCCAGGTCCAGGGATCTGAGCGCTTTAGCAGTAGATGCCATGACTTCGCCCATCACCAATGTTGCCTCGTGTTGCCAAACAAATCTGGTCTTGGGGAATACTGGTGATTTGGTGGCTCTGAATTAGCCCCGGAGGTCCTGGTATGCCGGTGTTCTCAAACTGGCCATGCGTCCAGGTTGGCGTCTTCCGTTGCATACAGATCTGTTGCAGCAAAGATGGGTTTTTTTCACTAGGACCTTCTTTGGCTGGCCTTAATAGCATGGCTATTGAAGCCAGTATCTTTAAGGCTAAACGGGTTTCTTCCAACATTGTACAGACCATGTTGCTAACAGGAAACCTGTTAGGAACTACCACTTGGTGTGGATTATTTTCATCATGTGGTTTGACAGGAAAGGGTTTCACACTTATTTGTCTGTTTTCCAAATTCTTAGCTTTTTTTCTCAGGATGGTTTGGTGGCGGGTCTCCATCTGAGTACACTGAAAGTGCAGGTTTCTGCGCTATCCTCTGATTTTCAATGTCAAGGGCAGGAGAAAACCCGAGGGATTAGGTCCCGTTGAAGGGAGTATTGAATAGAAGATAGGTTAAGTAAGAGAAGGAAAATCAGAGGGGAGAGGGCCCTGCTTGTGAAAGCTTACAAGGGAAGGGCTGGACAGACAGGGACACAGAAGGGGTAGACAGTGAGCATGGGACAGGGGATTAGAATGAGAATTGTCTGGGTTTGGTGAAGAAGTGGGTCTTTAGAGCCCATTTCAAGTTTTGTAGAGAGTCTGATGGGGAGAGGTAGAGAATTCCAGAGAAATGGAGCAGCACGTGAGAAATCTTGGAGGTAGGAGTAGGAGGAAGTAATCCGTAGGCAGGAGAGTCGGCGTGCATGAGCAGAGCGAAGAGGACGGGTGGGAGTGTAGAGGGAGATAAGATCAGAGATGTAGATGGGAGAGGAGTGGGTGAGGGCTTTGTAAGTGAGTGTGAGAAGCTTGAAATGGATTCTGAAAGGGAAGGGAAGCCAGTGAAGGACTTGTAAGAAATGAGTAGTGGACGTAGGGGGTAATTCCAAGTTGATCATAGCAGGACATTTTTTAGCAGTTGGGCAAAACCATGTGCACTGCAGGGGAGGCAGATATAACATGTGCAGAGAGAGATAGATTTGGGTGTGGAGAGTTAATTCTGCAATCTAAATTGCAGTGTAAAAGTAAAGCAGCCAGTATTTACCCTGCACAGAAACAAAGTAACCCACCCAAATCTAACTCTCTGCAAATGTTATATCTGCCCCCCTGCAGTGCACATGGTTTTGCCCAACTGCTAAAAAATTTCCTGCTACGATCAACTTGGAATTACTCCCGTAGTGCGTTTGGTGAGGAAGAAGATCCGGGCAGCAGCATTAAGGATAGATTGGAGTGGAGAAAGGTATTTGTCAGGGAGGCCAGTCAGGAGGAGATTACAGTAGTCTAGTCAGAAGGTGACCAGTGAGTGGATGAGGGTTTTAGTAGCATCCTGGGTGAAAATGGGTCCGACCCCAGAAATATTTTGAGATCGAAATGGCAGGTTTGTGAGAAGTGTGAAGGAGACGAAGGAGCCATAGATTACTCCAAGACTTGGTGGCTAGAGGGGATAGTAGTGCCATCAATAGTCGATGTTCACCTTTGGTTTAGGACTGCTTTCAGATTTGTAATAATGACCAGGGGTTGCAATGGATTGGAGCTACTCTTATTCATATATTAGTATAATAAGTGCCAGCTCTTATGTTCCCCCTGAGCAACCGATGATTCAGTGTCCTCCATATGGAATCAGATAAAAGGATCCTGTTTTCTCCTTCCTACAGAGAGTGGTACAGTCGTCACTTCCCAGAGCTTTTAAAGATTGTGCCCAATAGCTCCATGTACTGCCGTATGGTGAGGTTCATCGGAAACCGTAAGGAGCTGTCTGAGGAGAAGCTGGTAGAGATGGAGGAGATAGTCATGGACCGTGCCAAGGCCCAGGCAATCCTGGACGCCTCTCGATCATCAAAGGGTGTGTAGTCACATTTATAGTAACACTGCTAGGAGGGGTCTCCGCCTATAAGGTCATTTGAATCTTACTGGCTGTTCCCCCTCTTGTCCAGGCATGGACATCTCACCCGTCGAGCTTGTGAACATTGAGAGCTTCACTAGCCAAATAATTTCTTCATCAGAGAAGTGGAAGAGCCTGCAGGAATGTCTCCGATCAAAGATGAGTCGCGTGGCCCCCAGCTTGTGTGCCCTCATTGGAGAAGTGGTACGTATGTTACATGTGCAGCAGCATTTTCGATTGGCTCTCTGCGTTTTCAGTGCTGGAGAGCCACCTTTTGGCCCCTCACAGACATGATGTATCCGTAAATATGTCAATCCTCTCAGACTGCTGCTGAGAATCTTCCACTGCTGACCTGTGCCGTCACTAACTCTACGCGGCCCATCCAGGTGTCCTGTCCTGTGATCACTGTCCTTGCATCCACAGGTGGGCGCCCGTCTGATTTCTCATGCAGGAAGCCTGGGAGACCTCGCCAAGTTACCGGCTTCTACCATCCAGATCTTTGGGGCAAAGAAGTCCGTCTTCAGGTACATGGACCGGGCAGCTGTGGGATGGCAGGTGACCGGGTGCTGGTCTTGCCATGTTGGCACATGCTGTCTGTCAGCCATTGCATGAGTAATTGCTCATTGCCCAGTGTCTGAGCAACCCTTAACTAACTACCTACACTCAATTCAGGTCAGATTTCACAATGTCCTGCTGTAGCCGTAGTGTGTGAGGGATTGGGGGTCAGTGCTATGGGAAATGTCTTGCTGTAGCCGTAGTGTGTGAGGGATTGGGGGTCAGTGCTATGGGGGATGTCCTGCTGTAGCTGTAGTGTGTGAGGGATTGGGGGTCAGTACTATGGGGGATGTCCTGCTGTAGCCATAGTGTGTGAGGAATTGGGGGTCAGTGCTATGGGGAGTGTCCTGCTGTAGCCGTAGTGTGTGAGGGATTGGGGGTCAGTGCTATGGGGAGTGTCCTGCTGTAGCTGTAGTGTGTGAGGGATTGGGGGTCAGTGTTATGGGGGATGTCCTGCTGTAGCCGTAGTGTGTGAGGGATTGGGTGTCAGTGTTATGGGGAATGTCCTGCTGTAGCTGTAGTGTGTGAGGGATTGGGGGTCAGTGCTATGGGGGATGTCCTGCAGTAGCCGTAGTGTGTGAGGGATTGGGGGTCAGTGCTATGGGGGATGTCCTGCTGTAGCCGTAGTGTGTGAGGAATTGGGGGTCAGTGCTATGGGGGATGTCCTGCTGTAGCCGTAGTGTGTGAGAGATTGGGGGTCATTGCTATGGGGGATGTCCTGCTGTAGCCGTAGTGTGTGAGGGATTGGGGGTCAGTGCTGTCTGTGGGGGATGTCCTGCCGTAGCCGTAGTGTGTGAAGATTGGGGGTCAGTGCTATGGGGGATGTCCTGCTGTAGCCGTAGTGTGTGAGGATTATAAAAGAAAAGAAATACCGTGAGGTATTTATACTCCTAGGCGCTTGATGCGAGGTTCACCACAGCAGCTGTATATATATAGGGGTTGGTCAGACCCCTAGTGGTATAAACAATAAACAATAAAGATAGTAGCGCTTAATGGTCACAAATGCAAAGGTGTGTCACAGTTAAATCACAATTTATTATAGGATAAAATGTAAAAGAGCAATGCACATTGGTGGTTGATACCACTTAAAAACACTTAAATGAAAGAGGCTGTATAACTCCCAAAGGTGTAATGTCCTATTGGAAAAATTTGCAAAAACGGACCTGTTCCTATGAAAGTCCCCTTGGTTAGTAGGATATGTGTCCTATTCGTGGATAGAATAGTTACCACCAACGTATCTCGAGGCAATTAGGCGAAACTGCGTCCGCAAGATGCTGTTCCTCGGCAGGTGTGGGAGTATATATCAGTCAAGCAGGTCTCACTGAGACCTGCTTGACTGATATATACTCCCACACCTTCTGGAACCTTTGGACCTGGACCAAGCCCCCGTTGAATATTTCCATTTGGATATAAGAACATTCCTATTTCATCGTGGTAAAACATCACTCACCACCTGCCGAGGAACAGCATCTTGCGGACGCAGTTTCGCCTAATTGCCTCGAGATACGTTGGTGGTAACTATTCTATCCACGAATAGGACACATATCCTACTAACCAAGGGGACTTTCATAGGAAGAGGTCCGTTTTTGCAAATTTTTCCAATAGGACATTACACCTTTGGGAGTTATACAGCCTCTTTCATTTAAGTGTTTTTAAGTGGTATCAACCACCAATGTGCATTGCTCTTTTACATTTTATCCTATAATAAATTGTGATTTAACTGTGACACACCTTTGCATTTGTGACCATTAAGCGCTACTATCTTTATTGTGTAGTGTGTGAGGAATTGGGGGTCAGTGCTATGGGGGATGTCCTACTGTAGCCGTAGTGTGTGAGAGATTGGGGGTCATTGCTATGGGGGATGTCCTGCTGTAGCCGTAGTGTGTGAGGGATTGGGGGTCAGTGCTGTCTGTGGGGGATGTCCTGCCGTAGCCGTAGTGTGTGAAGATTGGGGGTCAGTGCTATGGGGGATGTCCTGCTGTAGCCATAGTGTGTGAGGGATTGGGGGTCAGTGCTATGGGGGATGTCCTGCTGTAGCCGTAGTGTGTGAGAGATTGGGGGTCATTGCTATGGGGAATGTCCTGCTGTAGCCGTAGTGTGTGAGGAATTGGGGGTCAGTGCTATGGGGGATGTCCTGCTGTAGCCGTAGTGTGTGAGGTATTGGGGGTCAGTGCTGTCTGGGGTATGTCCTGCTGTAGCCGTAGTGTGAGGGATTGGGGGTCAGTGCTATGGTGGATGTCCTGCTGTAGCCGTAGTGTGTGAGGGATTGGGGGTCAGTGCTGTCTGTGGGGGATGTCTTGCTGTAGCCGTAGTGTGTGAGAGATTGGGGGTCAGTGCTATGGGGGATGTCCTGCTGTAGCCGTAGTGTGTGAGGGATTGGGGGTCAGTGCTATGGGGGATGTCCTGCTGTAGCCGTAGTGTGTTAGGGATTGGGGGTCAGTGCTATGGGGAATGTCCTGCTGTAGCCGTAGTGTGTGAGGGATTGGGGGTCAGTGCTATGGGGGATGTCCTGCTGTAGCCATAGTGGGTGAGGGATTGGGGGTCAGTGCTATGGGGGATGTCCTGCTGTAGCCGTAGTGTGTGAGGGATTGGGGGTCAGTGCTATGGGGGATGTCCTGCTGTAGCCGTAGTGTGTGAGGGATTGGGGGTCAGTGCTATGGGGAATGTCCTGCTGTAGCCGTAGTGAGTGAGGGATTGGGGGTCAGTGCTATGGGGGATGTCCTGCTGTAGCCGTAGTGTGTGAGGGATTGGGGGTCAGTGCTGTCTGTGGGGGATGTCTTGCTGTAGCCGTAGTGTGTGAGAGATTGGGGGTCAGTGCTATGGGGGATGTCCTTCTGTAGCCATAGTGTGTGAGGGATTGGGGGTCAGTGCTATGGGGGATGTCCTGCTGTAGCCGTAGTGTGTTAGGGATTGGGGGTCAGTGCTATGGGGAATGTCCTGCTGTAGCCGTAGTGTGTGAGGGATTGGGGGTCAGTGCTATGGGGGATGTCCTGCTGTAGCCATAGTGGGTGAGGGATTGGGGGTCAGTGCTATTAGGAATGTCCTGCTGTAGCCGTAGTGTGTGAGGGATTGGGGGTCAGTACTATGGGGGGATGTCCTGCTGTAGCCGTAGTGTGTGAGGGATTGGGGGTCAGTGCTATTAGGAATGTCCTGCTGTAGCCGTAGTGTGTGAGGGATTGGGGGTCAGTACTATGGGGGGATGTCCTGCTGTAGCCGTAGTGTGTGAGGGATTGGGGGTCAGTGCTATGGGGAATGTCCTGCTGTAGCCGTAGTGTGTGAGGGATTGGGGGTCAGTGCTATTGGGAATGTCCTGCTGTAGCCGTAGTGTGTGAGGGATTGGGGGTCAGTGCTATGGGGGATGTCCTGCTGTAGCCGTAGTGTGTGAGAGATTGGGGGTCATTGCTATGGGGGATGTCCTGCTGTAGCCGTAGTGTGTGAGGGATTGGGGGTCAGTGTTGTCTGTGGGGGATGTCCTGCCGTAGCCGTAGTGTGTGAAGATTGGGGGTCAGTGCTATGGGGGATGTCCTGCTGTAGCCATAGTGTGTGAGGGATTGGGGGTCAGTGCTATGGGGGATGTCCTGCTGTAGCCGTAGTGTGTGAGAGATTGGGGGTCATTGCTATGGGGAATGTCCTGCTGTAGCCGTAGTGTGTGAGGAATTGGGGGTCAGTGCTATGGGGGATGTCCTGCTGTAGCCGTAGTGTGTGAGGTATTGGGGGTCAGTGCTGTCTGGGGTATGTCCTGCTGTAGCCGTAGTGTGAGGGATTGGGGGTCAGTGCTATGGTGGATGTCCTGCTGTAGCCGTAGTGTGTGAGGGATTGGGGGTCAGTGCTGTCTGTGGGGGATGTCTTGCTGTAGCCGTAGTGTGTGAGAGATTGGGGGTCAGTGCTATGGGGGATGTCCTGCTGTAGCCGTAGTGTGTGAGGGATTGGGGGTCAGTGCTATGGGGGATGTCCTGCTGTAGCCGTAGTGTGTTAGGGATTGGGGGTCAGTGCTATGGGGAATGTCCTGCTGTAGCCGTAGTGTGTGAGGGATTGGGGGTCAGTGCTATGGGGGATGTCCTGCTGTAGCCATAGTGGGTGAGGGATTGGGGGTCAGTGCTATGGGGGATGTCCTGCTGTAGCCGTAGTGTGTGAGGGATTGGGGGTCAGTGCTATGGGGGATGTCCTGCTGTAGCCGTAGTGTGTGAGGGATTGGGGGTCAGTGCTATGGGGAATGTCCTGCTGTAGCCGTAGTGAGTGAGGGATTGGGGGTCAGTGCTATGGGGGATGTCCTGCTGTAGCCGTAGTGTGTGAGGGATTGGGGGTCAGTGCTGTCTGTGGGGGATGTCTTGCTGTAGCCGTAGTGTGTGAGAGATTGGGGGTCAGTGCTATGGGGGATGTCCTTCTGTAGCCATAGTGTGTGAGGGATTGGGGGTCAGTGCTATGGGGGATGTCCTGCTGTAGCCGTAGTGTGTTAGGGATTGGGGGTCAGTGCTATGGGGAATGTCCTGCTGTAGCCGTAGTGTGTGAGGGATTGGGGGTCAGTGCTATGGGGGATGTCCTGCTGTAGCCATAGTGGGTGAGGGATTGGGGGTCAGTGCTATTAGGAATGTCCTGCTGTAGCCGTAGTGTGTGAGGGATTGGGGGTCAGTACTATGTGGGGATGTCCTGCTGTAGCCGTAGTGTGTGAGGGATTGGGGGTCAGTGCTATTAGGAATGTCCTGCTGTAGCCGTAGTGTGTGAGGGATTGGGGGTCAGTACTATGGGGGGATGTCCTGCTGTAGCCGTAGTGTGTGAGGGATTGGGGGTCAGTGCTATGGGGAATGTCCTGCTGTAGCCGTAGTGTGTGAGGGATTGGGGGTCAGTGCTATTGGGAATGTCCTGCTGTAGCCGTAGTGTGTGAGGGATTGGGGGTCAGTGCTATGGGGGATGTCCTGCTGTAGCCGTAGTGTGTGAGGGTTTGGGGCTCAGTGCTATGGGGGATGTCCTGCTGTAGCCGTAGTGTGTGAGGGATTGGGGGTCAGTGCTATGGGGGATGTCCTGCTGTAGCCGTAGTGTGTGCGGGATTGGGGGTCAGTGCTATGGGGAATGTCCTGCTGTAGCCGTAGTGTGTGAGGGATTGGGGGTCAGTGCTATGGGGAATGTCCTGCTGTAGCCGTAGTGTGTGAGGGATTGGGGGTCAGTGCTATTGGGAATATCCTGCTGTAGCCGTAGTGTGTGAGGGATTGGGGGTCAGTGTTATGGAGAATGTCCTGCTGTAGCCGTAGTGTGTGAGGGATTGGGGGTCAGTGCTATGGGGGATGTCCTGCTATAGCCGTAGTGTGTGAGGGTTTGGGGCTCAGTGCTATGGGGGATGTTCTGCTGTAGCCGTAGTGTGTGAGGGATTGGGGGTCAGTGCTATGGGGAATGTCCTGCTGTAGCCGTAGTGTGTGAGGGATTGGGGGTCAGTGCTATGGGGAATGTCCTGCTGTAGCCGTAGTGAGTGAGGTATTGGTGGTCAGTGCTATGGGGGATGTCCTGCTGTAGCCGTAGTGTGAGGGATTGGGGGTCAGTGCTATGGGGAATGTCCTGCTGTAGCCGTAGTGAGTGAGGTATTGGTGGTCAGTGCTATGGGGGATGTCCTGCTGTAGCCGTAGTGTGAGGGATTGGGGGTCAGTGCTATGGGGAATGCTCAGTTAGTGATTGACTGGTGAAGAGAGGTATATACAATAAGGAAGGGATCAGGTCAATATTAGGATTGTTGGGGGGGTAGGTCAGTAATAGGATAGTTGGGGTAGGTCAGTAATAGGATAATTGGGGGGAGGGGGCTAGGTCAGTAATAGGATAGTTGGGGGTTGGGGTAGGTCAGTAATAGGATAATTGGGGAGAGGGGGCTAGGTCAGTAATAGGATAGTTGGGGGTTGGGGTAGGTCAGTAATAGGATAATTGGGGGGAGGGGGCTAGGTCAGTAATAGGATAGTTGGGGGTTGGGGTAGGTCAGTAATAGGATAATTGGGGGGAGGGGGCTAGGTCAGTAATAGGATAGTTGGGGGTTGGGGTAGGTCAGTAATAGGATAGTTGGGGTGAGGGGTCAGGTCAGTAATAGGATAGTTGGGGGTGGGAGTAGGTCAGTAATAGGATAGTTGGGGGGTAGGTCAGTAATAGGATAGTTGGGGTGAGGGGGTAGGTCAGTAATAGGATAGCTGGGGTGAGGGGGTAGGTCAGTAATAGGATAGTTGGGGGTGGGGGTAGGTCAGTAATAGGATAGTTGGGGGGTAAGTCAGTAATAGGATAGTTGGGGGGGGTCGGTCAGTAATAGGATAGTTGGGGGTGGGGGTAGGTCAGTAATGGGATAGTTGGGGGGTAGGTCACTAATAGAATATTTGGGGGTGGGTGTAGGTTAGTAATAGGATAGTTGGGGGGGGGTCAGTAATAGGATTGTTGGGGGGTAGGTCAGTAATAGGATAGTAGAGGGGTAGGTCAGTAATAAGATAGTTGGGTACGTCAGTAATAGGATAGTTGGGGGGGCGAGGTCAGTAATAGGATAGTTGGGGGTGGGGGTAGGTCAGTAATAGGATAGTTGGGGGGTAGGTCACTAATAGGATAGTTGGGGGTGGGTGTAGGTCAGTAATATGATAGTTGGGGGGGTCAGTAATAGGATAGTAGAGGGGTAGGTCAGTAATAGGATAGTTGGGGGGTCAGTAATAGTATTGTTTGGGAGGTAGGTCAGTAATAGGATAGTAGAGGGGTAGGTCAGTAATAAGATAGTTGGGGGTGGGGGTAGGTCAGTAATAATAAGAATTTACTTACCGATAATTCTATTTCTCGGAGTCCGTAGTGGATGCTGGGGTTCCTGAAAGGACCATGGGGAATAGCGGCTCCGCAGGAGACAGGGCACAAAAAAGTAAAGCTTTACTAGGTCAGGTGGTGTGCACTGGCTCCTCCCCCTATGACCCTCCTCCAGACTCCAGTTAGGTACTGTGCCCGGACGAGCATACACAATAAGGGAGGCATTTTGAATCCCGGGTAAGACTCATACCAGCCACACCAATCACACCGTACAACTTGTGATCTAAACCCAGTTAACAGTATGACAACAGAAAGGGCCTCTTAAAGATGGCTCCTTAACAATAACCCGAATTAGTTAACAATAACTATGTACAAGTATTGCAGATAATCCGCACTTGGGATGGGCGCCCAGCATCCACTACGGACTCCGAGAAATAGAATTATCGGTAAGTAAATTCTTATTTTCTCTATCGTCCTAAGTGGATGCTGGGGTTCCTGAAAGGACCATGGGGATTATACCAAAGCTCCCAAACGGGCGGGAGAGTGCGGATGACTCTGCAGCACCGAATGAGAGAACTCCAGGTCCTCCTTTGCCAGGGTATCAAATTTGTAAAATTTTACAAACGTGTTCTCCCCCGACCACGTAGCTGCTCGGCAGAGTTGTAATGCCGAGACCCCTCGGGCAGCCGCCCAAGATGAGCCCACCTTCCTTGTGGAGTGGGCTTTTACAGTTTTAGGCTGTGGCAGGCCTGCCACAGAATGTGCAAGTTGAATTGTGTTACAAATCCAACGAGCAATCGACTGCTTAGAAGCAGGTGCGCCCAACTTGTTGGGTGCATACAATATAAACAGCGAGTCAGATTTTCTGACTCCAGCCGTCCTTGCAATGTATATTTTTAAGGCTCTGACAACGTCCAACAACTTGGAGTCCTCCAAGTCGCTAGTGGCCGCAGGCACCACAATAGGTTGGTTCAGATGAAATGCTGATACCACTTTAGGGAGAAAATGCGGACGAGTCCGCAGTTCTGCCCTATCCGAATGGAAGATTAGATAAGGACTTTTATAAGATAAAGCCGCCAATTCAGATACTCTCCTGGCAGAGGCCAGGGCTAGTAACATAGTCACTTTCAATGTGAGATATTTCAAATCCACCTTTTTCAATGGTTCAAACCAATGGGATTTGAGGAAATCTAAAACTACATTTAGATCCCACGGTGCCACCGGAGGCACCACAGGAGGCTGTATATGCAGTACTCCCTTGACAAAAGTCTGGACCTCAGGGACAGAGGCCAATTCTTTTTGGAAGAATATTGACAGGGCCGAAATTTGAACCTTAATGGATCCCAATTTGAGACCCATAGATAATCCTGATTGCAGGAAATGTAGGAAACGACCCAGTTGGAATTCCTCCGTCGGAACCTTCCGATCCTCGCACCACGCTACATATTTTCGCCAAATGCGGTGATAATGTTTCACGGTGACTTCCTTCCGTGCCTTAATCAAGGTAGGAATGACTTCTTCTGGAATGCCTTTCCCTTTTAGGATCTGGCGTTCAACCGCCATGCCGTCAAACGCAGCCGCGGTAAGTCTTGAAAAAGACAGGGACCCTGCTGTAGCAGGTCCCTTCTCAGAGGTAGAGGCCACGGTTCGTCCGTGAGCATCTCTTGAAGTTCCGGATACCAAGTCCTTCTCGGCCAATCCGGAACCACTAGTATTGTTCTTACTCTTCTTTGCCGTATGATCTTCAATACCTTTGGTATGAGCGGCAGAGGAGGAAACACATACACTGACTGGTACACCCAAGGAGTTACCAGTGCGTCCACAGCTATTGCCTGTGGATCTCTTGACCTGGCGCAATATTTGTCCAGTTTCTTGTTGAGGCGAGACGCCATCATGTCTACAATTGGTCTTTCCCAACGGTCTATTAACATGTTGAAGACTTCTGGATGTAGACCCCACTCTCCCGGATGAAGATCGTGTCTGCTGAGGAAGTCTGCTTCCCAGTTGTCCACGCCCGGGATGAACACTGCTGACAGTGCTATCACGTGATTCTCCGCCCAGCGAAGAATCTTGGCAGCTTCTGCCATTGCACTCCTGCTTCTTGTGCCGCCCTGCCTGTTTACATGGGCGACCGCCGTGATGTTGTCCGACTGAATCAACACCGGCTTTCCTTGCAGGAGAAGTTCCGGCTGGCTTAGAGCATTGTAGATTGCTCTTAGTTCCAGAATGTTTATGTGAAGAGACTTTTCCAGACTCGTCCATACTCCCTGGAAGTTTCTTCCTTGTGTGACTGCTCCCCAGCCTCTCAGGCTGGCGTCCGTGGTCACCAGGATCCAATCCTGAATGCCGAATCTGCGGCCTTCTAATAGGTGAGCCTTCTGCAACCACCACAGAAGTGACACCCTTGTCTTTGGTGACAGGGTTATTCGCAGGTGCATCTGCAGATGCGACCCTGACCATTTGTCCAACAGATCCCTTTGGAATATTCTTGCATGGAATCTGCCGAATGGAATTGCTTCGTAAGAAGCCACCATTTTTCCCAGGACTCTTGTGCATTGATGTACTGACACTTTTCCTGGTTTTAGGAGGTTCCTGACCAGATCGGATAACTCCTTGGCTTTTTCCTCTGGAAGGAAAACCTTTTTCTGAACCGTGTCCAGAATCATTCCTAGGAACAGCAGACGAGTTGTCGGGATTAAATGGGATTTTGGAATATTCAGAATCCACCCGTGTTGTCTTAGCACCTCTTGAGATAGTGCTAAAGCTGTCTCCAGCTGTTCTCTGGACCTTGCCCTTATTAGGAGATCGTCCAAGTATGGGATAACTAATACGCCTTTTCTTCGAAGAAGAATCATCATCTCGGCCATTACCTTGGTAAAGACCCGAGGCGCCGTGGACAATCCGAACGGCAGCGTCTGAAACTGATAGTGACAGTTTTGAACAATGAACCTGAGGTACCCCTGGTGTGCGGGGTAAATCGGAACGTGTAGATACGCATCCTTGATGTCCAAGGATACCATAAAGTCCCCTTCTTCCAGGTTCGCTATCACTGCTCTGAGTGACTCCATCTTGAACTTGAACTTTTTTATGTAGAGGTTCAAGGACTTCAGATTTAGAATAGGCCTTACCGAGCCATCCGGCTTCGGTACCACAAATAGAGTGGAATAATACCCCTTTCCTTGTTGTAATAGGGGTACTTTGACTATCACCTGCTGAGCGTACAGCTTGTGAATGGCTTCCAACACCCTCTCCCTTTCGGAAGAGACGGTTGGTAAGGCAGACTTCAGGAAACGATGAGGAGGATCCGTCTCTAATTCCAACCTGTACCCCTGAGATATTATCTGCAGGATCCAGGGGTCTACCTGCGAGTGAGCCCACTGCGCGCTGTAATTTTTGAGACGGCCCCCCACTGTCCCCGAGTCCGCTTGAGAGGCCCCAGCGTCATGCTGAGGTTTTTGCAGGAGCCGGGGAGGGCTTCTGTTCCTGGGAAGGAGCTGCCTGTTGGTGTCTCTTCCCTCTTCCTCTGCCTCGTGGCAGGTACGACAAGCCCTTTGCTCTCTTATTTTTGTAGGAGCGAAAAGGCTGCGGTTGAAAGGTCGGTGCCTTTCTCTGTTGGGGAGTGACTTGAGGTAAAAAAGTGGATTTCCCGGCAGTAGCCGTGGCCACCAAGTCTGATAGACCAACTCCAAATAACTCCTCCCCTTTATACGGCAAAACCTCCATGTGACGTTTTGAATCCGCATCGCCTGTCCACTGTCGTGTCCATAAGGCTCTTCTGGCTGAAATGGACATAGCACTCACCCGAGATGCCAGTGTGCAAATATCCCTCTGTGCATCACGCATATAGATAAATGCATCCTTTATTTGTTCTAACGACAGTAAAACATTGTCCCTATCTAGGGTATCAATATTTTCAATCAGGGATTCTGACCAAACTACTCCAGCACTGCACATCCAGGCAGTTGCTATAGCTGGTCGTAGTATAACACCTGCATGTGTGTATATATTCTTTTGAATAACTTCCATCTTTCTATCTGATGGATCCTTAAGTGCGGCCGTCTCAGGAGAGGGTAACGCCACTTGTTTGGATAAGCGTGTGAGCGCCTTGTCCACCTTAGGGGGTGTTTCCCAGCGCGCCCTAACCTCTGGCGGGAAAGGGTATAATGCCAATAACTTTTTTGAAATTATCAACTTTTTATCAGGAGCAACCCACGCTTCATCACACACGTCATTTAATTCTTCTGATTCAGGAAAAACTGTTTGTAGTTTTTTCACACCATACATAATACCCTGTTTTACGGTATCTGTAGTATCAGCTAAATGTAACGTCTCCTTCATTGCCAAAATCATATAACGTGTGGCCCTACTGGAAAATACGTTTGAATTTCTACCGTCGTCACTGGAATCAGTGCCCGTGTCTGGGTCTGTGTCGACCGACTGAGGCAAAGGGCGTTTTACAGCCCCTGACGGTGTTTGAGGCGCCTGGACAGGCATTAATTGATTGTCCGGCCGCCTCATGTCCTCAACTGACTGTTTAAGGGAAGATAAACCATCACGTAATTCCACAAATAAAGGCATCCATTCTGGTGTCGACCCCCTGGGGGGTGACATCTGCATATTTGGCAATTGCTCCGCCTCCACACCAATATCGTCCTCATACATGTCGACACCACGTACCGACACACACCGCAAACTCACAGGGAATGCTCTAATGAAGACAGGACCCACTAGCCCTTTTGGGGAGACAGAGGGAGAGTCTGCCAGCACACACCACAAAGCGCTATATATACAAGGGATATCCTTATATTAAGTGCTCCCTTATAGCTGCTTTAATATATATATATATAGCCATTAATGTGCCCCCCCTCTCTGTTTTACCCTGTTTCTGTAGTGCAGTGCAGGGGAGAGACCTGGAAGCCGTTCTGACCAGCGGAGCTGTGACAGAAAATGGCGCCGTGTGCTGAGGAGATAGGCCCCGCCCCTTTTTCGGCGGGTTCTTCTCCCGCTATTTTTCCAGTCAGGCAGGGGTTAAATATCTCCATATAGCCCCTATGGGCTATATGTGAGGTATTTTTAGCCTTGTATAAGGTTTATATTTGCCTCTCAGAGCGCCCCCCCCCAGCGCTCTGCACCCTCAGTGACTGCCCAGTGAAGTGTGCTGAGAGGAAAATGGCGCACAGCTGCAGTGCTGTGCGCTACCTTATGAAGACTGAGGAGTCTTCAGCCGCCGGTTTCCGGACCTCTTCACGCTTCAGCATCTGCAAGGGGGTCGGCGGCGCGGCTCCGGGACCGGACTCCACGGCTGGGCCTGTGTTCGATCCCTCTGGAGCTAATGGTGTCCAGTAGCCAAGCAGCAAATCCACTCTGCATGCAGGTGAGTTTACTACTTTCCCCCTAAGTCCCACGTTGCAGTGATCCTGTTGCCAGCAGGACTCACTGTAAAGAAAAAAACCTAAACTAAACTTTCTCTAAGCAGCTCTTTAGGAGAGCCACCTAGATTGCACCCTTCTCGTTCGGGCACAAAATCTAACTGGAGTCTGGAGGAGGGTCATAGGGGGAGGAGCCAGTGCACACCACCTGACCTAGTAAAGCTTTACTTTTTTGTGCCCTGTCTCCTGCGGAGCCGCTATTCCCCATGGTCCTTTCAGGAACCCCAGCATCCACTTAGGACGATAGAGAAAGGATAGTTGGGGGTGGGGGTAGGTCAGTAATAGGATAGTTGGGGGGGTCAGTAATAGTATTGTTGGGAGGTAAGTCAGTAATAGGACAGTTGGGGGTGTAGGTCAGTAATAAGATAGTTGGGGGGTAGGTCAGTAATAGGATAGTTGGGGGGTAGGTCAGTAATAGGATATTTGGGGGTTGGGGTAGGTCAGTAATAGGATAGTTGGGGGTTGGAGTAGGTCAGTAATAGGATAGTTGGGGGTTGGGGGGGTAGGTCAGTAATAGGATAGTTGGGGGTTGGGGTAGGTCAGTAATAGGATAGTTGGGGGTGTAGATCAGTAATAAGATAGTTGGGGGGTAGGTCAGTAATAGGATAGTTGGGGGTAGGTCAGTAATAGGATAGTTGGGGGAGGTCAGTAATAGGATAGTTGGGGGTTGGGGTAGGTCAGTAATAGGATAGTTGGGGGTTGTGGTAGGTCAGTAATAGGATAGTTGGGGGGGTAGGTCAGTAATAGAATAGTTGGGGTGGGGGGGTATGTCAGTAATAGGATAGTGGGGGGTGGGGGTAGGCCAGTAATAGGATAGTTGGTGGTGTAGGTTAGTAATAGGATAGTTGGAGGTGTAGGTCAGTAATAGGATAGTTGGGGGTTGGGGTAGGTCAGTAATAGGATAGTTGGGGGCTGGTGTAGGTCAGCAATAGGATAATTGGGGGGGCGAGGTCAGTAATAGGATAGTTGGGGGTGGGGGTAGGTCAGTAATAGGATAGTTGGGGGTAGGTTAGTAATAGGATAGTTGGGGGTTGGGGTAGGTCAGTAATAGGACAGTTGGGGTTTGGGGTAGGTCAGTAATAGGATAGTTGGGGGTTGGGGTAGGTCAGCAATAGGATAATTGGGGGGTAGGTCAGTAATAGGATAGTTGGGGGTTGGGGTAGGTCAGTAATAGGATAGTTGGGGGTTTGGGTAGGTCAGCAATAGGATTATTGGGGGGGGGGGGGCGAGGTCAGTAATAGGATAGTTGGGGGTGGGGGTAGGTCAGTAATAGGATAGTTGGGGGGTAGGTCAGTAATGGGATAGTTGGGGTGGGGGGGTAGGTCAGTAATAGGATAGTGGGGGGTTGGGGTAGGTCAGTAATAGGATAGTTGGGGGTGTAGGTCAGTAATAGGATAGTTGGGGGTTGGGGTAGGTCAGTAATAGGATAGTTGGGGTGAGGGGCTAGGTCAGTAATAGGATAGTTGGGGGTGGGGGTAGGTCAGTAGTAGGATAGTTGGGGGGTAGGTCAGTAATAGGATAGTTGGGGGGGGGTAGGTCAGTAATAGGATAGTTGAGGGTTGGGGTAGGTCAGTAATAGGATAGTTGGGGGTTGGGGTAGGTCAGCAATAGGATAATTGGGGGGTAGGTCAGTAATAGGATAGTTGGGGGTTGGCGTAGGTCAGTAATAGGATAGTTGGGGGTTTGGGTAGGTCAGCAATAGGATTATTGGGGGGGGGGCGAGGTCAGTAATAGGATAGTTGGGGGTGGAGGTAGGTCAGTAGTAGGATAGTTGGGGGGTAGGTCAGTAATAGGATAGTTGGGGGGGTGTAGGTCAGTAATAGGATAGTTGGGGGTTGGGGTAGGTAAGTAATAGGATAGTTGGGGTGAGGGGCTAGGTCAGTAATAGGATAGTTGGGGGTGGGGGTGGGTCAGTAGTAGGATAGTTGGGGGGTAGGTCAGTAATAGGATAGTTGGGGGGGGGTAGGTCAGTAATAGGATTGTTGGGGGTGGGGTAGGTCAGTAATAGGATAGTTGGGAGTGGGGGTAGGTCAGTAATAGGATAGTTGGGGGGGTCAGTAATAGTATTGGGGGGGTAGGTCAGTAATAGGATAGTAGAGGGGTAGGTCAGTAATAAGATAGTTGGGTAGGTCAGTAATAGGATAGCTGAGGGGTAGGTCAGTAATAGGATAGTTGGGGTAGGTCAGTAATAGAATAGTTGGGGGTTGGGGTAGGTCAGTAATAGGATAGTTGGGGTAGGTCAGTAATAGGATAGTTGGGGGGTAGGTCAGTAATAGGATAGTTGGGGGTGGGGGTAGGTCAGTAATAAGATAATTGGGGGGAGGGGGCTAGGTCAGTAATAGGATAGTTGGGGGTTGGGGTAGGTCAGTAATAGGATAATTGGGGGGAGGGGGCTAGGTCAGTAATATGATAGTTGGGGGTTGGGGTAGGTCAGTAATAGGATAGTTGGGGTGAGGGGTCAGGTCAGTAATAGTATTGTTGGGGGGGTAGGTCAGTAATAGGATAGTAGAGGGGTAGGTCAGTAATAGGATAGTTGGGGGTAGGTCAGTAATAGGACAGTTGGGGGTGGGGGTAGGTCAGTAATAGGATAGTTGGGGGGGGTCAGTAATAGTATTGTTGGGGGTAGTTTAGTAATAGGATAGTTGGGGGTGTAGGTCAGTAATAAGATAGTTGGGGGCTAGGTCAGTAATAGGATAGTTGGGGGGTAGGTCAGTAATAGGATAGATGGGGGTTGGGGTAGGTCAGTAATAGGATAGTTGGGGGTTGGGGTTGGTCAGTAATAGGATAGTTGGGTGTTGGGGTAGGTCAGCAATAGAATAATTGGGGGGGAGGGGTAGGTCAGTAATAGGATAGTTGGGGGTTGGGGTAGGTCAGTAGTAGGATAGTTGGGAGGTAGGTCAGTAATAGGATAGTTGGGGGTGGGGGTAGGTCAGTAATAGGATACTTGGGGGGGTCAGTAATAGTATTGTTGGGGGGTAGGTCAGTAATAGGATAGTTGGGGGGTAGGTCAGTAATAGGATAGTTGGGTAGGTCAGTAATAAAATAGATGGGGGGTAGGTCAGTAATAGGATAGTTGGGGGTTGGGGTAAGTCAGTAATAGGATAGTTGGGGGTTGGGGTAGGTCAGCAATAGGATAATTGGGGGGGTAGGTCAGTAATAGGATAGTTGGGGTGGGGGGGGGTAAGTCAGTAATAGGATAGTGGGGGGTGGGTGTAGGTCAGTAATAAGATAGTTGGGGGGGTAGGTCAGTAATAGGATAGTTGTTGGGGGTAGGTCAGTTATAGGATAGTTGGGGGTTTAGGTAGGTCAGCAATAGGATTATTGGGGGGGGCGAGGTCAGTAATAGGATAGTTGGGGGTTGGGGTAGGTCAGCAATTGGATAATTGGGAGGGTAGGTCAGTTATAGGATAGTTGGGGTGGGTGGGGGTAAGTCAGTAATAGGATAGTGGGGGTGGGTGTAGGTTCAGTAATAGGATAGTTGGGGGGGTAGGTCAGTAATAGGATAGTTGGGGGGGGTAGGTCAGTAATAGGATAGTGGGGGGTGGGGGTAGGTCAGTAATAGGATAGTTGGGGTGAGGGGTTAGGTCAGTAATAGGATAGTTGGGGGTGGGGGTAGGTCAGTAGTAGGATAGTTGGGGGTAGGTCAGTAATAGGATAGTTGAGTGTTGGGGTAGGTCAGTAATAGGATAGTTGGGGGTAGGTCAGTAATAGGATAGTTGGGAGTGGGGGTAGGTCAGTAATAGGATAGTTGGGGCAGTCAGTAATAGTATTGTTGGGGGGTAGGTCAGTAATAGGATAGTAGAGGGGTAGGTCAGTAATAAGATAGTTGGGTAGGTCAGTAATAGGATAGTTGGGGGGTCGGTCAGTAATAGGATAGTTGAGTGTTGGGGTAGGTCAGTAATAGAATAGTTGGGGGTTGGGGTAGGTCAGTAATAGGATAGTTGGGGGTTGGGGTAGGTCAGTAATAGGATAGTTGGGGGGTAGGTCAGTAATAGGATAGTTGGGGGTGGGGGTAGGTCAGTAATAGGATTGTTGGGGGGGTCAGTAATAGTATTGTTGGGGGGTAGGCCAGTAATAGGATAGTAGAGGGGTTGGTCAGTAATAGGATAGTTGGGGGTGGGGGTAGGTCAGTAATAGGATAGTTGGGGGTGGGTCAGTAATAGAATAGTTGGGGGGGTCAGTAATTGTATTGTTGGGGGGTAGGTCAGTAATAGGATGGTTGGGGGTGTAGGTCAGTAATAAGATAGTTGGGGGGTAGGTCAGTAATAGGATACTTGGGGTTTGGGGTTGGTCAGTAATAGGATAGTTGGGGGTTGGGGTAGGTCAGCAATAGGATAATTGGGGGGGGGGGTCAGTAATAGGATAGTTGTGGGTTGGGGTAGGTCAGTAATAGGTTAGTTGGGAGGTAGGTCAGTAATAGGATAGTTGGGGGTGGGGGTAGGTCAGTAATAGGATACTTGGGGGGGTCAGTAATAGTATTGTTGGGGGTAGTTCAGTAATAGGATAGTTGGGGGTGTAGGTCAGTAATAAGATAGTTGGGGGCTAGGTCAGTAATAGGATAGTTGGGGGGTAGGTCAGTAATAGGATAGATGGGGGTTGGGGTAGGTCAGTAATAGGATAGTTGGGGGTTGTGGTTGGTCAGTAATAGGATAGTTGGGTGTTGGGGTAGGTCAGCAATAGGATTATTGGGGGGGGGGGGTAGGTCAGTAATAGGATAGTTGGGGGTTGGGGTAGGTTAGTAATAGGATAGTTGGGGGTGGGGGTAGGTCAGTAATAGGATACTTGGGGGGGTCAGTAATAGTATTGTTGGGGGGTAGGTCAGTAATAGGATAGTTGGGGGGTAGGTCAGTAATAGGATAGTTGGGTAGGTCAGTAATAGGATAGATGGGGGGTAGGTCAGTAATAGGATAGCTGGGGGTTGGGGTAAGTCAGTAATAGGATAGTTGGGGGTTGGGGTAGGTCAGCAATAGGATAATTGGGGGGGGGAGGTCAGTAATAGGATAGTTGGGGTGGGGGGGGGTAAGTCAGTAATAGGATAGTGGGGGTGGGTGTAGGTCAGTAATAAGATAGTTGGGGGGGTAGGTCAGTAATAGGATAGTTGTGGGGGGTAGGTCAGTAATAGGATAGTTGGGGGTTTAGGTAGGTCAGCAATAGGATTATTGGGGGGGGCGAGGTCAGTAATAGGATAGTTGGGGGTTGGGGTAGGTCAGCAATAGGATAATTAGGAGGGTAGGTCAGTTATAGGATAGTTGGGGTGGGTGGGGGTAAGTCAGTAATAGGATAGTGGGGGTGGGTGTAGGTTCAGTAATAGTATAGTTGGGGGGGTAGGTCAGTAATAGGATAGTTGGGGGGGATAGGTCAGTAATAGGATAGTGGGGGGTGGGGGTAGGTCAGTAATAGGATAGTTGGGGTGAGGGGCTAGGTCAGTAATAGGATAGTTGGGGGTGGGGGTAGGTCAGTAGTAGGATAGTTGGGGGTAGGTCAGTAATAGGATAGTTGAGTGTTGGGGTAGGTCAGTAATAGGATAGTTGGGGGGTAGGTTAGTAATAGGATAGTTGGGAGTGGGGGTAGGTCAGTAATAGGATAGTTGGGGTGGTCAGTAATAGTATTTTTGGGGGGTAGGTCAGTAATAGGATAGTAGAGGGGTAGGTCAGTAATAGGATTTTTGAGTGTTGGGGTAGGTCAGTAATAGAATAGTTGGGGGTTGGGGTAGGTCAGTAATAGGATAGTTGGGGGTTGGGGTAGGTCAGTAATAGGATAGATGGGGGGTAGGTCAGTAATAGGATAGGTGGGGGTAGGTCAGTAATAGGATTGTTGGGGGGGTCAGTAATAGTATTGTTGGGGGGTAGGTCAGTAATAGGATAGTAGAGGGGTTGGTCAGTAATAGGATAGTTGGGGGTGGGGGTAGGTCAGTAATAGGATAGTTGGGGGTGGGGGTAGGTCAGTAATAGAATAGTTGGGGGGGGTCAGTAATAGTATTGTTGGGGGTAGGTCAGTAATAGGATAGTTGGGTGTGTAGGTCAGTAATAAGATAGTTGGGGGGTAGGTCAGTAATAGGATACTTGGGGGTTGGGGTTGGTCAGTAATAGGATAGTTGGGGGTTGGGGTAGGTCAGCAATAGGATAATTGGGGGGGGGGGGGCAGTAATAGGATAGTTGTGGGTTGGGGTAGGTCAGTAATAGGATAGTTGGGAGGTAGGTCAGTAATAGGATAGTTGGGGGTTGGGGTAGGTCAGTAATACCATAGTTGGGGGGTAGGTCAGTAATAGGATAGGTGGGGGTGGGGGTAGGTCAGTAATAGGATTGTTGGGGGGGTCAGTAATAGTATTGTTGGGGGGTAGGTCAGTAATAGGATAGTAGAGGGGTTGGTCAGTAATAGGATAGTTGGGGGTGGGGGTAGGTCAGTAATAGGATAGTTGGGGGTGGGGGTAGGTCAGTAATAGAATAGTTGGGGGGGTCAGTAATAGTATTGTTGGGGGTAGGTCAGTAATAGGATAGTTGGGTGTGTAGGTCAGTAATAAGATAGTTGGGGGGTAGGTCAGTAATAGGATACTTGGGGGTTGGGGTTGGTCAGTAATAGGATAGTTGGGGGTTGGGGTAGGTCAGCAATAGGATAATTGGGGGGGGGGGGTCAGTAATAGGATAGTTGTGGGTTGGGGTAGGTCAGTAATAGGATAGTTGGGAGGTAGGTCAGTAATAGGATAGTTGGGGGTGGGGGTAGGTCAGTAGTAGGATACTTGGGGGGGGGGGGGTCAGTAATAGTATTGTTGGCGGGTAGATTAGTAATAGGATAGTAGAGGGGTAGGTCAGTAATAGGATAGTTGGGTAGGTCAGTCATAGGATAGTTGGGGGGTAGGTCAGTAATAGGATAGTTGGGGGTTGGGGTAAGTCAGTAATAGGATAGTTGGGGTTTGGGGTAGGTCAGCAATAGGATATTTGGGGGGGTAGTTCAGTAATAGGATAGTTGGGGTGGGGGGGTAAGTCAGTAATAGGATAGTGGGGGGTGGGTGTAGGTCAGTAATAGGATAGTTGGGGGGGGGGCATGTCAGTATCAGGATAGTTGGGGGGGGGGTAGGCCAGTAATAGGATAGTTGTGGGGGTAGGTCAGCAATAGGATAGTTGTGGGGGTAGGTCAATAATTAGATAGTTGGGTGGTAGGTCAGTAATAGGATAGTTGTGTGGGTAGGTCAGTATTAGGATAGTTGGGGGGGGGGGGCGTAGGTCAGTAATAGGATAGTAAAGGGGTAGGTCAGTAATAAGATAGTTGGGTAGGTCAGTAATAGGATAGTTGGGGGGTATGTCAGTAATAGGATAGTTGGGGGTTGGGGTAGGTCAGTAATAGAATAGTTGGGGGTTGATGTAGGTCAGTAATAGGATATTTGGTTGTTGGGGTAGGTCAGTAATAGGATAGTTGGGGGTGGGGGTAGGTCAGTAATAGGATAGTTGGGGGGGTCAGTAATAGTATTGTTGGGGGGGTAGGTCAGTAATAGGATAGTAGAGGTGTAGGTCAGTAATAAGATAGTTGGGGGTGGGGGTAGGTCAGTAATAGGATAGTTGGGGGTGGGGGTAGGTCAGTAATAGGATAGTTGGGGGGGTCAGTAATAGTATTGTTGGGGGGTAGGTCAGTAATAGGACAATTGGGGGTGTAGGTCAGTAATAAGATAGTTGGGGGGTAGGTCAGTAATAGGATAGTTGGGGGGTAGGTCAGTAATAGGATATTTGGGGGTTGGGGTAGGTCAGTAATAGGATAGTTGGGGGTTGGGGTAGGTCAGTAATAGGATAGTTGGGGGTTGGGGTTGGTCAGTAATAGGATAATTGGGGGGTAGGTCAGTAATAGGATGGTTGGGGGTTGGGGTAGGTCAGTAATAGGATAGTTGGGGGTGTAGGTCAGTAATAACATAGTTGAGGGGTAGGTCAGTAATAGGATAGTTGGGGGGTAGGTCAGTAATAGGATAGTTGGGGGTTGGGGTAAGTCAGTAATAGGATACTTGGGGGTTGGGGTAGGTCAGTAATAGGATAGTTGGGGGTTGGGGTTGGTCAGCAATAGGATAGTTGGGGGTTGGGGTAGGTCAGTAATAGGATAGTTGGGTGTTGGAGTAGGTCAGCAATAGGATAATTGGGGGGGGGGTAGGTCAGTAATAGGATAGTTGGGGGTTGGGGTAGGTCAGTAATAGGATTGTTGGGAGGTAGGTCAGTAATAGGATAGTTGGGGGTGGGGGTAGGTCAGTAATAGGATACTTGGGGGGGTCAGTAATAGTATTGTTGGGGGGTAGGTCAGTAATAGGATAGTAGAGGGGTAGGTCAGTAATAGGATAGTTGGGGGGTAGGTCAGTGATAGGATAGTTGGGTAGGTCAGTAATAGGATAGTTGGGGGGTCGGTCAGTAATAGGATAGTTGGGGGTTGGGGTAAGTCAGTAATAGGATAGTTGGGGGTTGGGGTAGGTCAGCAATAGGATAATTGGAAGGGTAGTTCAGTAATAGGATAGTTGGGGTGGGGGGGTAAGTCAGTAATAGGATAGTCGGGGGTGGGTGTAGGTCAGTAATAGGATAGTTGGGGGGGTAGGTCAGTAATAGGATAGTTGGGGGGGTAGGTCAGTAATAGGATAGTTGTGGGGGGTAGGTCAGTAATAGGATAGTTGTGGGGGTAGGTCAATAATTAGATAGTTGGGGGGGTAGGTCAGTAATAGGATAGTTGTGGGGGTAGGTCAGTATTAGGATAGTTGGGGGGGGCATAGGTCAGTAATAGGATAGTAATGGGGTAGGTCAGTATTAAGATAGTTGGGTAGGTCAGTAATAGGATAGTTGGGGGGTATGTCAGTAATAGGATAGTTGGGGGTTGGGGTAGGTCAGTAATAGAATAGTTGGGGGTTGATGTAGGTCAGTAATATGATATTTGGGGGTTGGGGTAGGTCAGTAATAGGATAGTTGGGGGTGGGAGTAGGTCAGTAATAGGATAGTTGGGGGGGTCAGTAATAGTATTGTTGGGGGGGGTAGGTCAGTAATAGGATAGTAGAGGGGTAGGTCAGTAATAAGATAGTTGGGGGTGGGGGTAGGTCAGTAATAGGGTAGTTGGGGGTTGGCGTAGGTCAGCAATAGGATAATTGGGGGGTAGGTCAGTAATAGGATAGTTGGGGGTTGGGGTAGGTCAGTAATAGGATAGTTGGGAGGTAGGTCAGTAATAGGATAGTTGGGGGTGGGTCAGTAATAGGATAGTTGGGGGTAGGTCAGTAATAGTATAGCTGGGGTAGTCAGTAATAGTATTGTTGGGTGTAGGTCAGTCATAGGATAGTAGAGGGGTGGGTCAGTAATAGGATAGTTGGGGGTAAGTCAGTAATAGTATAGTTGGGGTAGGTCAGTAATAGGATAGTTGGGGGTAGGTCAGTAATAGGATAGTTGGGGGGGTCAGTAATAGTATTGTTGGGGAGTAGGTCAGTAATAGGATAGTAGAGGGGTAGGTAATAGGATAGTTGGGGGGTAGGTCAGTTATAGGATAGTTGGGTAGGTCAGTAAATAGGATAGTTGGGGGTTGGGGCTGGTCAGTAATAGGATAGTTGGGGGTTGGGGTAGGTCAGCAATAGGAGAATTGGGGGTAGGTCAGTAATAGGATAGTTGGGGAGTAGGTCAGTAATAGGATAGTTAGGGGGTTGGTCAGTAATAGGATAGTTGGGGGTTGGGGTAGGTCAGTAATAGGATAGTTGGGGGGTAGGTCAGTAATAGGATAGTTGGGGAGTAGGTCAGTAATAGGATAGTTAGGGGGTAGGTCAGTAATAGGATAGTTGGGGGTTGGGGTAGGTCAGCAATAGGATAGTTGGGTGTTGGAGTAGGTCAGCAATAGGATAATTGGGGGGGTAGGTCAGTAATAGGATAGTTGGGGGTTGGGGTAGGTCAGCAATAGGATAATTGGGGGGGTAGGTCAGTAATAGGATAGTTGGGGGTTGGGGTAGGTCAGTAAAAGGATAGTTGGGGGGGTAGGTCAGTAATAGGATAGTTGGGGGTTGGGGTAGGTCAGCAATAGGATAATTGGGGGGGTAGGTCAGTAATAGGATAGTTGGGGGTTGGGGTAGGTCAGTAAAAGGATAGTTGGGGGTTGGGGTAGGTCAGCAATAGGATAATTGGGGGGGTAGGTCAGCAATAGGATAATTGGGGGGGTAGGTCAGTAATAGGATAGTTGGGGGTTGGGGTAGGTCAGTAAAAGGATAGTTGGGGGTTGGGGTAGGTCAGCAATAGGATAATTGGGGGGGTAGGTCAGTAATAGGATAGTTGGGGGGGTAGGTCAGTAATAGGATAGTTGGGGGTTGGGGTAGGTCAGTAAAAGGATAGTTGGGGGTTGGGGTAGGTCAGCAATAGGATAATTGGGGGGGTAGGTCAGTAATAGGATAGTTGGGGGTTGGGGTAGGTCAGCAATAGGATAATTGGGGGGGGTAGGTCAGTAATAGGATAGTTGGGGGTTGGGGTAGGTCAGTAATAGGATAATTGGGGGGGTAGGTCAGTAATAGGATATTTGGGGTGGTGGGGGGTAAGTCAGTAATAGGAAAGTGGGGGGTGGGTGTAGGTTAGTAATAGGATAGTTGGGGGGTAGGTCAGTAATAGGATAGTTGGGGGGGCGTAGGTCAGTAATAGGATAGTTGGGGGGGTAGGTCAGTAATAGGATAGTTGGGGGGGTAGGTCAGTAATAGGATAGTTGGGGGTTGGGGTAGGTCAGCAATAGGATAATTGGGGGGTAGGTCAGTAATAGGATAGTTGGGGGTTGGGGTAGGTCAGTAATAGGATAGTTGGGGGGGTAGGTCAGTAATAGGATAGTTGTGGGGGGTAGGTCAGTAATAGGATAGTTGGGGGGGTAGGTCAGTAATAGGCACGTCAGGGGGCGGGACCGGTTCAAAGAGGGGGAGGGGTCAGTTCAGGCTATTGCTGTATGGTCAGTTTTACTCTGGGTAATTACCGCAGCCCTCAGTGGAGTGGGATGGGGGTGGTGATCCGCATCGTCTCTGTTTCCCCGCAGCGTCTCTGTAGCCCCGCAGCGTCTCTGTAGCCCCGCAGCGTCTCTGTAGCCCCGCCTCCTCTCTGTAGCCCCGCAGCGTCTCTGTAGCCCCGCATCGTCTCTGTAGCCCCGCATCCTCTCTGTAGCCCCGCATCCTCTCTGTAGCCCCGCATCCTCTCTGTAGCCCCGCAGCGTCTCTGTAGCCCCGCATCGTCTCTGTAGCCCCGCAGCGTCTCTGTAGCCCCGCAGCGTCTCTGTAGCCCCGCAGCGTCTCTGTAGCCCCGCCTCGTCTCTGTAGCCCCGCAGCGTCTCTGTAGCCCCGCAGCGTCTCTGTAGCCCCGCATCCTCTCTGTAGCCCCGCAGCGTCTCTGTAGCCCCGCAGCGTCTCTGTAGCCCCGCAGCGTCTCTGTAGCCCCGCAGCGTCTCTGTAGCCCCACATCCTCTCTATAGACCCGCAGCGTCTCTATTGCCCCGCAGCGTCTCTGTTGCCCCGCAGCGTCTCTGTTGCCCCGCAGCGTCTCTGTTGCCCCGCAGCGTCTCTGTTGCCCCGCAGCGTCTCTGTGCCCCGCAGCGTCTCTGTAGCCCCGCATCGTCTCTGTAGCCCCGCATCGTCTCTGTAGCCCCGCAGCGTCTCTGTAGCCCCGCATTGTCTCTGTAGCCCCGCATCGTCTCTGTAGCCCCGCATCGTCTCTGTAGCCCCGCAGCATCTCTGTAGCCCCGCATCCTCTCTGTAGCCCTGCATCGTCTCTGTAGCCCCACATCCTCTCTGTAGCCCCACATCCTCTCTGTAGCCCCACATCCTCTCTGTAGCCCCGCATCCTCTCTGTAGCTCCACATCCTCTCTGTAGCCCCGCATTCTCTCTGTAGCCCCACATCCTCTCTGTAGCCCCACATCCTCTCTGTAGCCCCGCATCCTCTCTATAGACCCGCAGCGTCTCTATTGCCCCGCAGCGTCTCTGTAGCCCCGCATCGTCTCTGTAGCCCCGCATCATCTCTGTAGCCCCGCATCCTCTCTGTAGCCCTGCATCCTCTCTATAGACCCGCAGCGTCTCTATTGCCCCGCAGCGTCTCTGTAGCCCTGCAGCGTCTGTTGCCCCGCAGCGTCTCTGTAGCCCCGCATCGTCTCTGTAGCCCTGCATCCTCTCTGTAGCCCTGCATCGTCTCTGTAGCCCCGCAGCATCTCTGTAGCCCCACATCCTCTCTGTTGCCCCGCATCCTCTCTGTAGCCCCACATCCTCTCTGTAGCCCCACATCCTCTCTGTTGCCCCACATCCTCTCTGTAGCCCCGCATCCTCTCTGTTGCCCCGCATCCTCTCTGTTGCCCCGCAGCGTCTCTGTAGCCCGTAGTGAATTATCCGGTAGGTCAGTGCCTGATGTCATAAGTCTCAGTAATTGCTTTACAGGGAAAAGAGGGTCAGAGGAAAGCGCTGGAAAAATGGACTCATCTTCCACTCTCCTGTCATTGAGCGGGCGCCTGCAAAGGACAAGATCCGTCTCTCCCGCTTCCTGGCCACGCAGTGCATGCTCGCTGCCCGGATGGACTTCTTCTCTGGTGAGAGCCCTGGGGTAGAGAGTGCAGTGAGTGTCTGGCGCCCTGTGAGTTTTGTGATGGGGGCAAATATCCCGTACGATACACATTTCAGCAGGAAACAGTCTGTAAGTCTCTCCCATCTGTGAGTGAGCGAATCAAGCACTACACCGATACAGGGCCGGAACACGTGATCTGTTTACTGAACAGTACAAGCCGCCATTTATACTGCGACCACACACCCCACCCACAAGCAGGTCTACTAAACTGCTAAACCACGTGCCTGGCACGGTCACATCAGATGGGTACATATGATGCCACCAGTGAGAAATGCCCACACTGCAGCTGCAGGAAGAGAATCTTCCAGCAGCTGCCGCTATCAAAGAGACCTACCGGATCCCCTGCTTCCTGATCACTGCTGATTGGGCAGTCCGGCGGCACCCCCACCCTGCAGCTGCAGAGATTAGCAACCACTGGGGAAACTAAAAATAAGCCTGCAGCCCCTCACCTGTTTTCTTGTGGACGCCCGACACTGCAGAGAGGAACAGTGGGAGATGCCAGCGTGAGTGAGCGGACAAGTCCTGTGCAACTGTGGTAGCATCAGGTGTCTTTTCTCTTACGTCCTAGAGGATGCTGGGGTCCATATTAGTACCATGGGGTATGGATGGGTCCACCAGGAGCCATTGGCACTTTAAGAGTTTAATAGTGTGGGCTGGCTCCTCCCTCTATGCCCCTCCTATCAGACTCAGTTTAGAAAATGTGCCCGGAGGAGCCGGTCACAGCTAGGGGAGCTCTACAGAGTCTCTTGGTAAAAGAGTTTTATTTCTTTCTTTCAGGATTTTTTGTTTTACAGGGAGGCTGTTGGCGACAGCCTCCCTGCAGCGTGGGACGCGGGGTCCTGAGCCACTGCTCCCGCTGACTGGACGTTAGCTCCCGGGGGGTCCGATCGCGCCCCGCCACAGGGGAACGCTCGCCCCAGCAGCCACCCGCCACCCCCCCTTCCCCAGATGCTGAACATGGCGAGTTAGTCACTATCATCCCTTGCAAGCGGGGGGACATTTTGAAGAGGGCGGCTATTAGGGAGGAAGCGCGGCCTTGACCGTGCTCCTGGGCGGCTCAGTGTACCTTGGTATGGCGCTGGGGGGAGCGTCCTGGGCCTGCTCCAGACCCCACACTGGTCATCTCCTGATGGGGTCTGCGGATCCTGGTCAGCCACTGTTCCTCCGGGCCAGTATAATCTCTCTACAGAGCGGGAAGCCGGCGCCATTGAAGGGGCGGAGCTTCTCAGAGCGGACCCAGCCGCGTTCAGCGCCATTTCCTGCCTGCTCTCACTGCCAAGTGGATCCAGGTCCCTCCAGAGCAATCTCCAGCTATCTGTACGGTACCAAGGGGGCTGTAGAAGGGGGGGGCTGTATACAGACTGTGTCACCTATTAAGGGACACAGTCAGCGCTGGTTAGGGACTCCCTATACCTTTTTTTTTTTTTTTATAATTTGTTTATTGAACAGCCAGAAATACACACACAGCCACAGTCACACACAGAATATAGGCATGTCACATATCCGATTACCGACACTGTAACACAGCATTCTGTATGCAGATACAGCCCGAGTCACACACAGAATATAGGCATGTCACATATCCGATTACCGACACTGTAACGTAGCATTCTGTATGCAGATACAGCCCCAGTCACACACAAAGTATAGGCATGCCTCATATCCTATTACTGACACTGTAACGTAGCATTCTGTATGCAGATACAACCACAGTCACACACAGAATATAGGCATGTCACATATCCGATTACCGACACTGTAACGTAGCATTCCATATGCAGATACAGCCCCAGTCACACACAAAGTATAGGCATGTCACATATCCTATTACTGACACTGTAACGTAGCATTCTGTATGCAGATACAGCCGCAGTCACACACAGAATATAGACATGTCACATATCCTATTACTGACACTGTAACATAGCATTCTGTATGCAGATACAGCCCCAGTCACACACAAAGTATAGGCATGCCGCATATCCTATTACCGACACTGTAACGTAGCATTCCATATGCAGATACAGCCGCAGTCACACACAGAATATAGGCATGTCACATATCCTATTACTGACACTGTAACATAGCATTCTGTATGCAGATACAGCCGCAGTCACACACAGAATATAGACATGTCACATATCCTATTACTGACACTGTAACATAGCATTCTGTATGCAGATACAGCCCCAGTCACACACAAAGTATAGGCATGTCACATATCCTATTACTGACACTGTAACGTAGCATTCCGTATGCAGATACAGTCACACACAGAATATAGGCATGCCACATATCCTATTACTGACACTGTAACACAGCATTCCATATGCAGATACAGTCACACACAGAATATAGACATGCCACATATCCTATTACTGACACTGTAACATAGCATTCTGTATGCAGATACAGCCACAGTCACACACAGAATATAGGCATGCCGCATATCCTATTACTGACACTGTAACGTAGCATTCTGTATGCAGATACAGCCGCAGTCACACACAGAATATAGGCATGCCGCATATCCTATTACTGACACTGTAACATAGCATTCTGTATGCAGATACAGCCGCAGTCACACACAGAATATAGACATGCCGCATATCCTATTACTGACACTGTAACGTAGCATTCTGTATGCAGATACAGCCACAGTCACACACAGAATATAGGCATGTCACATATCCTATTACTGACACTGTAACATAGCATTCTGTATGCAGATACAGCCACAGTCACACACAGAATATAGGCATGCCACATATCCTATTACTGACACTGTAACATAGCATTCTGTATGCAGATACAGCCACAGTCACACACAGAATATAGGCATGCCGCATATCCTATTACTGACACTGTAACGTAGCATTCCATATGCAGAAACAGCCACAGTCACACACAGAATATAGACATGCCGCATATCCTATTACTGACACTGTAACGTAGCATTCTGTATGCAGATACAGCCACAGTCACACACAGAATATAGGCATGTCACATATCCTATTACTGACACTGTAACATAGCATTCTGTATGCAGATACAGCCACAGTCACACACAGAATATAGGCATGCCACATATCCTATTACTGACACTGTAACATAGCATTCTGTATGCAGATACAGCCACAGTCACACACAGAATATAGGCATGCCGCATATCCTATTACTGACACTGTAACGTAGCATTCTGTATGCAGATACAGCCACAGTCACACACAGAATATAGACATGCCACATATCCTATTACTGACACTGTAACATAGCATTCCATATACAGATACAGCCACAGTCACACACAAAATATAGGCATGACACATATCCTATTACTGACACTGTAACATAGCATTCCATATGCAGATACAGCCGCAGTCACACACAGAATATAGACATGACACATATCCTATTACTGACACTGTAACGTAGCATTCTGTATGCAGATACAGCCACAGTCACACACAGAATATAGGCATGCCACATATCCTATTACTGACACTGTAACATAGCATTCTGTATGCAGATACAGCCGCAGTCACACACAGAATATAGACATGTCACATATCCTATTACTGACACTGTAACATAGCATTCTGTATGCAGATACAGCCACAGTCACACACAGAATATAGGCATGTCACATATCCTATTACTGACACTGTAACGTAGCATTCCATATGCAGACACAGCCGCAGTCACACACACAGAATATAGGCATGCCGCATATCCTATTACCGACACTGTAACATAGCATTCTGTATGCAGATACAGCCACAGTCACACACAGAATATAGACATGCTGCATATCCTATTACTGACACTGTAACATAGCATTCCATATGCAGACACAGCCGCAGTCACACACAGAATATAAACATGCCACATATCCTATTACTGACACTGTAACGTAGCATTCCATATGCACATACAGCTGCAGTCACACACAGAATATAGGCATGTCACATATCCTATTACTGACACTGTAACGTAGCATTCCATATGCAGACACAGCCGCAGTCACACACACAGAATATAGGCATGCCGCATATCCTATTACCGACACTGTAACATAGCATTCTGTATGCAGATACAGCCACAGTCACACACAGAATATAGACATGCTGCATATCCTATTACTGACACTGTAACATAGCATTCTGTATGCAGATACAGCCGCAGTCACACACAGAATATAGGCATGTCACATATCCTATTACTGACACTGTAACGTAGCATTCTGTATACAGATACAGCTGCAGTCACACACAGAATATAGGCATGCCACATATCCTATTACTGACACTGTAACGTTACATTCCATATGCAGATACAGCCGCAGTCACACACAGAATATAGACATGCCGCATATCCTATTACTGACACTGTAACATAACATTCCATATGCAGATACAGCCACAGTCACACACAGAATATAGACATGCTGCATATCCTATTACTGACACTGTAACGTAGCATTCTGTATGCAGATACAGCCGCAGTCACACACAGAATATAGGCATGCAGCATATCCTATTACTGACACTGTAACATAGCATTCTGTATGCAGATACAGCCGCAGTCACACACAGAATATAGGCATGCAGCATATCCTATTACTGACACTGTAACATAACATTCCATATGCAGATACAGCCGCAGTCACACACAGAATATAGACATGCTGCATATCCTATTACTGACACTGTAACATAACATTCCATATGCAGATACAGCCACAGTCACACACAGAATATAGACATGCCGCATATCCTATTACTGACACTGTAACGTAGCATTCTGTATGCAGATACAACCACAGTCACACACAGAATATAGACATGCTGCATATCCTATTACTGACACTGTAACATAGCATTCTGTATGCAGATACAGCCGCAGTCACACACAGAATACAGGCATGCCACATATCCTATTACTGACACTGTAACATAGCATTCCATATGCAGATACAGCCGCAGTCACATACAGAATATAGGCATGCCGCATATCCTATTACTGACACTGTAACATAGCATTCTGTATGCAGATACAGCCGCAGTCACATACAGAATATAGGCATGCTGCATATCCTATTACTGACACTGTAACGTAGCATTCTGTATGCAGATACAGCCGCAGTCACACACAGAATATAGACATGCCACATATCCTATTACTGACACTGTAACGTAGCATTCTGTATGCAGATACAGCCACAGTCACACACAGAATATAGACATGTCACATATCCTATTACTGACACTGTAACGTAGCATTCTGTATACAGATACAGCTGCAGTCACACACAGAATATAGGCATGCTGCATATCCTATTACTGACACTGTAACGTAGCATTCTGTATGCAGATACAGCCACAGTCACACACAGAATATAGGCATGTCACATATCCGATTACCGACACTGTAACACAGCATTCTGTATGCAGATACAGCCCCAGTCGCAGAGAATATAGGCAGGCCGCATATCCTTTTAGCGACACTGTAACGTAGCATTCCATATGCAGATACAGCCACAGTCACACACAGAATATAGGCATGCCGCATATCCTATTACTGAGTGGCGGCATAAGCGCGCGGCGGTTACCTGGCTGCCAGCTGCGGTGCCCGCTGGGGATCCCAGACTGGCACTAACTCTAAAAGCGGTTTTATCACTTATATAGTGTGTTCTTTCACTGAACTGTGTTCTTTCACTTATACTGTGTGTGTGTGGGTTCTGCTGTATCAGAATGTCTGACAAAATGGCTGTGTCCCACATGCAACACAAAGTTTCCCCTTCACCGGGGGGACCTTTGCTGTGTATTCAGTGCTCCCTTCCCTCACATAGGAAGTGGTACTCAGGAGTCACAATGGTTGGACTCTTTTAAGGGACTTCTAACCAATATAATTCTGATTGGCTACTGTCAGACAAAAAAGACAGATTCAAATGATCTGTGGATGATTTCTTTCTTTAAAAATGAGGCTGGCCACAGACTGGCTTCTCAGCCCCCCCTGCTGGTCTCACATAAAAGCACACTCCCACATGTACCCCGATCTACTATGAAAATGTCATGCTAGATATGGAAGACTGGGCCAGTGAAAGCAGGATAAGGAGACAGAACAGAAGAGGAATTGTATTTTGATGTGAATCCAAATCCTCTGCCACCCTTCCTATATCAAAATAATTAAACTCCCTCTCTAAAGAGGCGTGGCTCAATCCTGACAAGAAATGTAAAACTCCTAAACGGTTACTAAATTCCTTTCCATTTCCACCTGAGGATAGGAAAGTGTGGGAAAATCCCCCGCCAGTGGATACTTCAATGTCCAGGCTGTCACGCAAAATTGTGCTGGCCGTACCTGGGGCTATCTCTCTCAAACACCCAGCTGACCGCAAAAATTGAATCTACACTCAAATCAGTTTATACAGCGGTGGGCGTAGCTCATAGGCCCACTATAGCTTGCGTCTGGATTTCTAGGGCCACGGTAAAATGGTCTGATAATATAATAGGAGGGTTTGACTCCCTACCTCAGGAGGAGATAATTACACTACTGCATCATATCCAGGATGCTGCAAATTTTATGAGTGAGGCCATTAAAGAATTATATCTCATCAATGGCCGTACCACGGCCATGGTGGTCTCGGCTCGCAGGACTCTGTGACTGTGACAGTAGTCAGCGGATGCTGATTCCAAGAAAGGTGTGGAGAATCTTCCTTTTACAGGAGAAGCCTTGTTCGGGGAAGAACTGAACAAGTGGATTTCTCGGGCAACGGCGGGTAAATCTACATATCTGCCATCTGCTGCACCTCCTGCTAGACGTCCCTATCCTGGGCCCTCTCTGCAGTGCTTTTGTGTGGCCAGATTCAGAGGCAGAGCCAGAGGTCCCCCAAATGCTGCTAGAGGGAATCGAGGTACTGTAAGTCCCGTAAAGGCTGCTGGATCTCTGGACCAGGCCTCCGGATGCACATCTACTAAAGCCCTCCGCGTGACGGTTGGCCCCTCAGAGAGGTGACTTTCAGGTAGGTGCTCACCTTCAACACTTCGCCCATGTGTGGGCAAGTTCCTGCCGGGATCCTTGGGTGAGGGATCTCATATCCCAAGGATACCGGCTGGAATTTCAAGAACTACATCCTCTCAGATATTTCAAGTCAGGCTTACCAGCTTCACCTGTAGCAAGAGTTACCTTGCAAGAAGCCATTCAAAAACTGCTTTTAACAGGAGTTATTGTTCCAGTACCCCTTCCACTGCACAACAAGGGATTTTACCAAGTCTCTTTGTAGTTCCAAAGCCGTACAGCGCGGTACGGCCAATCTTGAACCTCAGGTCTCTGAACCCGTATCTTTGTGTGTTCAAATTCAAGATGGAATCCCTAGGGACTGTGATCTCCGGTCTGGAGGAGGGGGAATTTCTGGTATCCCTAGATATCAGGAATGCATATCTACATGTCCCAATATATGGCCTCATCAGGCTTACCTCCGGTTTGCCATACTGGACCATCACTACCAGTTTCAGGCCTTACCCTTTGGTCTCTCCACAGCTCCAAGGGTGTTCACAAAGGTCATGGCGGAGATGATGCTGCAATTGCGCATGATAGGAATCAACATAGTCCCCTACTTGGAGGATCTCCTGATAAAAGCGGTGTCCAGGGAGAGTCTGCTACACAGCATCGACTTGGATACTCCCTTTCTTACAGAACATGGGTGGATCCTAAATTTCCAAAAGTCTCACCTGGAACCTTCAGAGTATTCAGTTCCTGGGGATTATACTGGACACGGTGGCTCAGAAGGTATTCGTACCCATGGACTAGACCTTGACAATCCAGGCTATGGTCTGCTCGGTGCTCAGACCTCGCGAGGTCTTGACTCATCTTTGCATCCATCTACTGGGCAAGATGGTGGCCTCATGAGGCTATCCAGTACATCAGATTCCATGCCCGCCCATTCCAGCTGGATTTCCTGGACAAGTGGTCAGGGTCTCATCTGCAGATGCACCAGCGTATAACCCTGTCACCAAAGGCACTGATCTTCCTGTTACGGTGGCTCCAGGTCTCTTGTGGAGGGTCGGAGCTTCGATACCCAATCTTGGGTTCTGCTGACAACGGATTCCAGCCTCTGGGGTTGGGGGGGCTGTGACCCAGGGAGCTCAGTTTCGGGCATGATGGTCGAGTCTGGAATCTTCCCTTCCAATCAACGTCCTGGAACTCAGGGCAATTTACAATGATCTTCTGCAGGCCTCCTATCTTCTCCGAAAATCAGGTCATAAAAGTGAAGTCAGACAACACCATGGCGGTGGTATACAAAAACTGACAGAGAGGAACAAGAAGCAGGGCCGCGATGCGAGAGGTATCAAGGAAACTCCTCTGGGCGGAAGCCAACACAAGGGCTATCTCAGCCATATTCATTCCTGGAGTGGACAACTGGGAAGCAGACTTCCTCAGCAGGCACGACCTCCATCAGGGGGAATGGGGCCTTCACCCTCAGGTGTTTCAACAGCTGGTTCACCGCTGTCCGCAAATAGACTTGATGGCTTCTCGTCTCAACAAGAAGCTCCATCATTATTGTTCCAGAATGAGGGATCCTAAGGCGGCAGCTGTGGACGCTCTGACGTCACCATGGACTTACCAGTTTGTGTACCTGTTTCCTCCAATCCCTCTAATTCCAAGAGTTCTAAAAAGACTCAAAAGGGAAAGCGTTCAAGCAATTCTAATTGCCCCAGATTGGCCTTGACGGGCCTGGTATGCAGCTCAAGGACCTTCTTCAACAAGGGCAGTTTGTCTATCCAGACTTACTACGGCTACGTTTGATGGCTTGGAGGTTGAGAGGGAGATTCTAGCCAGAAAGGGTCTTTTCTCCAAGGTTATTTCAACTATGGTCCAGGCCTGAAAAGTGGTCACGTCAAAACATTACCACCGTATCTGGAAAAAATATGTTTCTTGGTGCCAGGGTAGAAGATATTCTCCTGTGGAGTTTCAACTTGGCCGTTTTCTGCTCTTCCTACAAGCAGGCGTCGATATGGGCCTACGGTTAGGTTCCATCAACGTTCACATTTCGTCTCTCTCCATCTTCTTCCAGAAACAGCTGCCGGTTCTTCCGGAAGTACAGACGTACCTGAAAGGTGTTCTCTGTATTCAACCACCCTTTGTCCCTCGCACGACTCCGTGGGATCTCAATGTGGTCTTGAATTTTCTCCAGTCGGACTGGTTTGAACCCTTACAAAGGGTGGATTTGAAGTATCTGACTTGGAAGACTGTCATGTTACTGGCTTTAGCCTCTGCAAGACGTGTATGAGAATTGGGGGCCTTATCCTGTAAAAGCCAGTATTTGATTTTTCACGGGGATAGGGCGCAGTTTTTGCCTAAAGTGGTATCGGCTTTTCACATTAATCAACCAATAGTGGTTCCGTAACTGTCTGACATGTCTGTTGCTCCAAAGTCCTTGGACGTGGTGAGAGCTTTGAAGATTTACGTCAAGAGGACCGCTCATCACAGGAAGTCCGACTCGCTTTTTGTCCTTTATGGCGCTGCCAAAATTGGATGTTTTGCTTCTAAGCAGTCCATTGCTCGTTGGCTCATGTTGACCATTCAACAAGCCTATACTTCGGCAGCTTTGCCGCTGCCGAGTTCTATTCAGGCCCACTCCACAAGGTCGGTGGGTTCTTTCTGGGTGGCTGCCCAGGGCGGTTTGGCCTTACAGTTGTGCCGTGCAGCTACTTGGTCTGGTTCGAACACGTTCGATTTGTGTACATAATATGATGCTCAGTACAGCACGTTTAAACAATGTATTGACAAAAGCTTCCACTCAGTCTCAGGACGCATCAATTATTGGAGGGGCTGTCCGGATTCTGATGGACGGGACTCTGCGCTCATCCCGCTGCTGGCATACTTACGACTGGCATCCCGGCTGCCGGTAAATCATACTGATCCCACCTCCAACTCCGTATTGCTGAGCATGTCCAGTTTGGAAGTGAACCTATTTTAGTACCCCCCTCCCATCCTAAGTCCACACTTAGAAAAACTATTTCCTGTCTTTATGTTGATCTTCTTGAAATTTGCTGAATGCCCTGGTTCAGTATGATTTCCCGCTGGACGGGATGCCAGCGGTCAGAATACCGACAGCGGCATCCCGATCATCAGAATCCCGACAGGCCCTCCAAAAGTACCCTAACCCTCCCCTGCCCCCTATCCTAACCCTCACTTGTGGGTGCCTAAACCTAACCCTCCCTCCCCGATACCTAACCCTACCCTTCCCGTACCTTCATCCTAACCCTAACCCCCTACTAGTGCCTAAACCTAACCCCCCTCCCCCCCACCCAACGGCAGGACACGAGCGTGTCCCACTGAAACAACGACCGGGATTCCGGCTGTCTGTATTTAGACACCGGGCTTCTGCCGTCAGTTGGGATTAGCTGTCTGTATTTTGGCCGCCTGGATCCCATCTGGCGGCATTTTAACTGCATCCCTAATGCCCTTGTCTCTCTTAGGAGTAGATAGATGTGGACTTAGGTCTTCTTCAAGATGAACAATGGACTCTGATTCTGAAGTCTATATGATTGAGGCCATATTCAGTGGGGTATTCCTGGTGTATGTAGTCTAGTTTGCAGGCTCAGATCTTGGCTAATAACTTCTTCCTGAAAGGTTCATGGATGGAATTATTGACTAATGTGTTCTCTTTTATTCAGAAAACCCAACCAGCGTGTATGGGGACAAGATGCGGGAGCAGGTGGAGGAGAAACTAGTATTCTTTAAGACCGGGAAGGCTCTGCGCAAAGAGCAAGATGTGATGAAGGATGCGCAGCCGGAGGTCAGTAAGTGTGCAGAGTGCTGGGCCGGACATGTGGGAAACTACCAGGAAAAGACATATATTTACTTCTGTTTCAGGCATCAGATGTGACGGCAATGATAATGAAGAAAATGAGGAAGAGAGAATCGCGGAGGATAAACCGAAAGAATAAGAGTATGAAGGCGATGGTAACAGAAATTCACTCAGCTCATCGTCCTTCTCTGAGTGCATCCAAATGAATGCGCAAAATTGAATAATATTTTAAATGAATCGGCCTGGAATCCTTCTCTCTGTCCATCAGGTCTCAGGGATGACGGCGAAGATGAAACAAAAGCTGAAGAAGAAGGAACAGATGGAGAAAAAACAAGAGCAGAAGAGAATGGAGGCAATGGTAACAGAAATGTACTCAGCTCATCACACTCCGAGTGCATCCAAGTGGAGGCGCAAAATGGAATAATCGTTTATATAAATTGTCCCACAATCCTTTTCTCTGTCCATCAGGGCTCAGAGGTGACGGTGGAGATAGAGCAAAAGCTGAAGAAGAAGGAACAGAAGAAGAAGAAACGAGAGAAGAAGAGATTGGAAGCGATGGTAACAGAGGAGGACAATGAGCCGGAGGACAATGAGCCATCACCAGACAGAAGCAGAGAAGAGGTGAGTAAGATGCGGACCATGGTGCCACTCACTGGCCGAATGTGTGTGAAGAGGCTTCCAGGGGTCCATGATGTGATGAATAGACTGTTCATCCATTATCTTTTACAATGAAATGCAAATGCCAGGGGGCGCTCTTTTCTCAGGAGGAAGAGCCAAGCAAGAAGAAGAAGAAATGGAAGTCTGAGGGCGACGTCTTGGAGATCGGGTTAGAGGAAGAGGTGGAACAGACTCCACCCAAAAGGAGAAAGAAGAAGAAATCTGCCCCTGAAGACTCTACGATAACAGAACCCAGGAAAAATAAAAAAAAATGCAAAGTACAATAGCAGGACAGCGAGGACAGCCTCCATACTTAGGCTGATCACAACTGAGGACAGTGGCGACGTTGTGCGCTTCTCAGTTTATTTCATACGTGTCTTAGAGCTTAAATAGATTTGGTACAGGCTAAACCGCAGGCTCCATGGTCAGTAGCTTCAATCTGTCCATTGCGCAATACGGAATAACCTTTTTGTATGAAATGTCCCAGAATCCTATTCTCTGTCCATTAGGCCTCCGAGGTGACGGTGGAGATAATGAGGGAACCAGAGACAAAAGACTGGGAGGAGAAAGAAGAGGAGAAGAGATTACAGGTGATGGTAACGGAGGAGGACATTGAGGCGGAAGACAATGAGCCGTCACCTGACAGAGATGAGGTGAGTCAGACGCTGACCAGGCCACCACTCTCTGGTTGAATGTGTGAGAAGAAGCTCAGTAGAGGTCCATAGTGTGATGAATGGACTTTGTCAATCTGTCCTATCTGGGGGACTCTGCCAATCATGGGGTGTAAGGGGCGATGTGGGCAGCTCACACATCACACTTACATGTGGCTAAGCCCTCACTCTACATCCTATGGTACCAGTCGGAATCCAGGTTCTTTTATGTCCACATTTACATACAGCTTTGTTGTAGTATTCCTGTTTTGCCATACACATTACTTGGAGAGTTCTTGGACGATCTTCGTGTCCCGGTGTACGGATGCCTGGTGTCTGCTATTCCGGGAACTGGGTGCACCAGGGTGACTGATATTGGGCGCGATGCAACTCGCAAATGCTGGGGATTGTGCACCAGGAGCCACGGCAGAAAGTACAGTGTACCCAGTCTCGGTGATACACTGGGCAGTCTGATCTGTGGGTGCCGGGATGTTGAAGGGCCACCATACATTGTGAAAAACCCGCCTTTTAGTCAGACACCCCACAAAAGCATAGTGCTGGGCGAAGCTTTTCTCCTCTCACTGCTGTGTCTGATGGGGAGGAATTGTCCATGAGGAAGGGTGGCTGGCGCTCTTTTTCGCCTTCTTGGTGGGAAAAGCGGTATGGACAGCCCACCTGAACTCATTTCCTTGTAACCCCCTGTATTTGCTGAGCACTGTCATACCATTAGCTGTGCTGGGAACCCGGCTCTTCTAGGTCTGACTGAGTGGGTGTCTCTCCGTGTTACGGTCTCTGCAGTTGTCACCGGTGTAATCTCACAGGGTAAAGGGCAGTTAATCTGACGTTTCGCTCTCATTGTCCTGACTGTTTTGCATTTCTGTTTTGGCCTCTTTTTTGCTTTCTTTCTTTTTCTCTTACGTCCTAGAGGATGCTGGGGACTCCGTAAGGACCATGGGGTATAGACGGGCTCCGCAGGAGACATGGGCACTATAAAGAACTTTTAGTATGGGTGTGCACTGGCTCCTCCCTCTATGCCCCTCCTCCAGACCTCAGTTAGATCCTGTGCCCAGAGGAGACTGGGTGCATTACAGAGGAGCTCTCCAGAGTTTCTCTAAATAAAGAATTTTGTTAGGTTTTTTATTTTCAGGGAGCACTGATGGCAACAGGCTCCCTGCATCGTGGGACTGAGGAGAGAGAAGCAGAGCTACTTAACTGATAGGCTCTGCTTCTTAGGCTACTGGACACCATTAGCTCCAGAAGGAGTCGGAACGCTGGTCTCACCCCGCAGTTCGTCCCAGAGCCGCGCCGCCGTCCTCCTCGCAGAGCCAGAAGATAGAAGACGGGTGAGTATAAGAAGAAAAGAAGACTTCAAGGCGGCAGAAGATCTTCACTGAGGTAAGCGCGCAGTGGTAACGCTGCGCGCCATTGCTCCCACACAAAACACACACGGAACAGGCACTGATGGGTGCAGGGCACAGGGGGGGCGCCCTGGGCAGCAATAAACCTCGGGCATGGCTTTTCTGGATACATTAGGCTGCGGAGACAGTAAATGTAAAGATCCCCCGCCATTTTTTACATATTGAAGTGGGACCGAAGCCCGCCACTGGAGGGGGCGGAGCTTGATCCCTCAGCACTAACCGCCATTTTCTCCACAGAACGCTGCAGAGAAGCTGGCTCCCCGGACTCTCTCCTGCTGAACACAGTGACAGAGGGCTGAAAAAGAGGGGGGGGGGGGCATTTTCTAGGTGCAGTGAGTGTTTTACACATTGTTTGTGAATAAAAAGCGCTATCTGGGTGATTTTCCAGTATTTACTAGGTGCTGGGTGTGTGCTGGCATACTCTCTCTCTGTCTCTCCAAAGGGCCTTGTTGGGGAATTGTCCCCTTATAGATATATCCCTGTGTGTGGGGGTGTCGGTACGTGCGTGTCGGCATGTCTGAGGCGGAAGGCTCGTCCAAGGAGGAGGTGGAGCGAATGAGTGGTGTGTCATGAATGGATGGACATGTGGCATATGTTAAATGCAAGTGTGGCCTCATTACATAAGAGACTGGACCTGGCAGAGTCCAGGGAAAAAGCTGGGAGTCAATCCACGGATTGGTCTAGGTCACAGGGCCCGTCTGGGTCTCAAAAACGTCCCCTATTCCAAATAGCTGACACTGATACCGACACGGATTCTGATTCCAGTGTCGATTATGATGATGCAAGATTGCACCCAAGGGTGGCTAAAGGTATTCAGTGTATGATTATTGCAGTGAAAGATGTTTTGCATATCACAGATGAACCCTCTGTCCCTGACACGAGGGTGCGCATGTATAAGGAGAAGAAACCTGAGGAAACATTTCCCCCATCTCATGAGCTGAACGAGGTATGTGAGAAAGCTTGGGAAACTCCAGACAAAAAACTGCAGATTCCCAAAAGGATTCTTATGGCGTATCCTTTCCCTGCTCAGGACAGGGTGCGTTGGGAATCCTCTCCCAGGGTGGACAAGGCTTTGACGCGTCTGTCCAAGTAGGTGGCGCTACCGTCTCCGGATACGGCAGCCATAAAGGATCCTGCTGATCGCAGACAGGAAACTACTTTAAAGTCTATTTATGCGCATACAGGTGTTTTGCTCAGACCGGCAATTGCGTCGGCATGGGTATGTAGCGCAGTTGCAGCATGGACGGATACCTTGTCAGAGGGCCTTGATACCCTAGATAGGTATACCATTTTATTAACATTAGCCCACATTAAAGACGCAGTCTTATTTATGAGGGACGCTCAAAGAAACGTTGGGCTGCTGGGTTCCAGAGCCAATGCCATGGCTATTTCTGCGAGACGAGCTCTATGGACCCGCCAGTGGACGGGTGACGCAGACACCAAGAAACATATGGAGGTTTTACCTTACAAGGGTGAAGTGTTGTTTGGGGAGGGGCTTGCGGACCTGGTTGCCACAGCTACCGCGGGTAAATCTACCTTTTTACCTTTTGTTCCCTACAAGCAAAAGAAAACTCCACAATATCAGATGCAGTCCTTTCGGTCGCATAAGGCCAGAAGAGGTCGGGGCTCCTCTTTCCTTGCCAGAGGTGAGGGTAAAGGAAAAAAAACACCTGCGTTGGCTAGCTCCCAGGAGCAAAAGTTCTCCCCGGCTTCTACAAAATCCACCGCATGACGCTGGGGCTCTCCTAAGGGAGTCCGCACCGGTGGGGGCACGTCTTCGACTTTTCAGCCGAATCTGGGTTCTTTCAGAAGTGGATCCTTGGGCAATCGAAATTGTTTCCCAGGGCTACAAGCTGGAATTCGAAGAGGTGCCCCCCCCCGCCGATTTTTCAAGTCGGCCTTGCCAGCTTCGCCACCGGAAAGGGAGGTAGTGTTAGCTGCAATTCAAAAGCTGTGTCAACAGCAAGTGGTGGTCAAGGTTCCCCTGGTTCAACAGGGAAAAGGGTATTATTCAACCCTATTTGTGGTTCCGAAGCCGGAAGGTTCGGTCAGACCCATTTTAAATCTGAAATCCCTAAACCTGTACTTGAAAAAGTTCAAATTCAAGATGGAATCACTCCGAGCGGTCATATCCAGCATGGAAAGGGGGGAATTTATGGTGTCACTAGACATAAAGAATGCATACCTTCATGTCCCCATATACCCTCCTCATCAGGAATACCTGAGATTCGCTGTACAGGACTGTCATTACCGGTTTCAGACGTTGCCGTTTGGGCTTTCCACGGCCCCGAGGATTTTCACCAAGGTAATGGCAGAGATGATGGTGCTCCTGCGCAGGCAGGGAGTCACAATCATTCCCATACTTGGCTGATCTCCTGATAAAGGCGAGATCGAGAGACAAATTGCTGGAGAGTGCTGCAACAGCACGGTTGGATTCTCAATCTGCCAAAGTCACAATTGGTTCCAACGACTCGGCTATCGTTCCTAGGCACGATTCTGGACACGGAACAAAAGCGGGTCTTTCTCCCATTGGAAAAAGCCCAGGATCTCCAAAACATGGTCAGAGACCTGCTAAAACCAAAAAGAGTGTCTGTTCATCAATGCACTCGAGTTCTGGGAAAAATGGTGGCAGCCTACGAGGCCATCCCCTTCAGCAGGTTTCATGCGAGGACTTTTCAGTGGGACCTTCTGGACAAGTGGTCCGGGTCTCATCTACAAATACATCAGAAAATAACCCTGTCCCCCAGGGCCAGGGTGTCTCTCCTGTGGTGGCTGCAGAGTGCTCACTTTCTAGAGGGTCGCAGGTTCGGCATTCAAGACTGGGTTCTGGTGACCACGGACGCGAGCCTCCGAGGATGGGGAGCAGTCACACAAGGAAGACATTTTCAAGGAATATGGTCAAGCCAGGAGGCTTGCCTACACATCAACATACTGGAATTGAGGGCCATATACAACGGCCTACAACAAGCGGAGGATCTTCTTCGGGGCCTCCCGGTTCTGATTCAATCAGACAACGTCACAACCGTGGCTCATGTAAACCGCCAAGGCGGAACAAGGAGCAGAGTGGCGATGGCGGAAGCCACCAGGATTCTTCGCTGGGCGGAAAATCATGTAAGCGCTCTGACAGCAGTCTTCATTCCGGGAGTGGACAACTGGGAAGCAGACTTCCTCAGCCGACACGATCTCCATCCAGGAGAGTGGGGACTTCATCAAGAAGTTTTTGCAGAGATAACAAGTCATTGGGGACTTCCTCAAATAGACATGATGGCGTCACGACTCAACAAGAAGCTTCGGAGGTATTGTGCCAGGTCACGGGACCCTCAGGCAGTAGCAGTAGACGCCCTAGTGACACCATGGGTGTTTTGGTCGGTCTATGTGTTTCCTCTTCTTCCTCTCATCTCAAAAATATTGAGACTCATAAGACAAAAGTGAGTGCAGGCAATACTCATTGTCCCTGATTGGCCTCGAAGAGCCTGGTACTCAGATCTTCAGGAAATGCTCACAGAAGATCCGTGGCCTCTTCCTCTCAGGGAGGACCTGTTACAGCAGGGGCCATGTGTGTTTCAAGACTTACCATGGTTACGTTTGACGGCATGGCGGTTGAACACCGGATCCTAGCTGAGAAAGGTATTCCGGAGGAAGTCATCCCTACACTCTCCTCAAGGATAGGAAGGAGGTGACGGCAAAGCATTATCACCGTATCTGGAGGAAGTATGTATCTTGGTGTGAAGCCAAGAATGCTCCTACCTAAGATTTCCATCTGCGCCGGTTTCTCCACTTTCTACAGACAGAAGTGGATATGGGCCTGAAGTTAGGCTCCATTAAGGTTCAGATTTCGGCCCTATCTATCTTCTTTAAGAGGGAATTGGCTTCTCTCCCAGAAGTTCAGATGTTTGTGAAGGGAGTGCTGCACATCCAGCCACCCTTTGTGCCCCCAGTGGCACCGTGGGACCTTAACGTGGTCTTAAAATTCCTGAAGTCTCACTGGTTTGAACCTCTTCAAACAGTTGAATTAAAATTTCTCACGTGGAAGGTGGTCATGTTATTGGCCTTGGCATCTGCAAGGCGGGTGTCCGAATTGGCGGCCTTGTCCCACAAGAGCCCCTATTTGATTTTCCATGTGGATAGAGCTGAGTTGAGGACGAGTCCTCAATTTTTGCCTAAGGTGGTTTCTTCATTTCGTATGAACCAACCTATTGTGGTGCCTGTGGCTACGGGGGACAGGGAGGACTCCAAGTCCCTGGATGTAGTCAGGGCCTTAAAGATTTATGTAGCCAGGACGGCTAGGGTTAGGAAAACAGAGGCTCTGTTTGTCCTGTATGCAGCCAACAAGGTTGGCGCTCCTGCTTCTAAGCAGACTATTGCTCGCTGGATCTGTAACACGATTCAGCAGGCTCATTCTACGGCTGGATTGCCGTTACCAAATTCAGTAAAGGCCCATTCCACTAGGAAGGTGGGCTCTTCTTGGGCGGCTGCCCGAGGCGTCTCGGCATTACAGCTTTGCCGGGCAGCAACTTGGTCGTGTTCAAACACTTTTGCAAAATTCTACAAGTTTGATACCCTGGCTGAGGAGGACCTCGCGTTTGCTCAGTCGGTGCTGCAGAGTCATCCGCACTCTCCCGCCCGGTTTGGAGCTTTGGTATAAACCCCATGGTCCTTACGGAATCCCCAGCATCCTCTAGGACGTAAGAGAAAATAAGATTTTAAACCTACCGGTAAATCTTTTTCTCCTAGTCCGTAGAGGATGCTGGGCGCCCGTCCCAGTGCGGACTAAATCTGCAAGACTTGTAAATAGTTGTTGCTTTCACAAGGGTTATGTTGCAGTTGGAATCGGTCTTTGATACTGTTTTTTGTTCATACTGTTAACTGGTTCATATATTCCATGTTATATGGTATGGGCTGGTATGAATCTTGCCCTTAGATTAACAAAATCCTTTCCTCATACTGTCCATCTCCTCTGGGCACAGTTTTCTAACTGAGGTCTGGAGGAGGGGCATAGAGGGAGGAGCCAGTGCACACCCATTCTAAAGTTCTTTATAGTGCCCATGTCTCCTGCGGAGCCCCTCTATACCCCATGGTCCTTACGGAGTCCCCAGCATCCTCTACGGACTAGGAGAAAAAGATTTACCGGTAGGTTTAAAATCTTATTTTTTCCAGTATGTTTGAAAAACGTTCCAGATCCAAAGGCTGCTGAGGAGTCTCCACATGTTCCAGATACCATGCTAAATTGCCTCTGGGCCTTATGTATCCAGGTGGCCGCTGTGGCAGTTTGCACTTCTTGGGATTGGGATAGTCCCTATCCAAGATGGCTGTAGCTGCCTGTCTTGGCTAACGGGTACACTTCATCGGAGACCTGGTAAACAGGGCTGAGCTACCAGCTGAAGGGAGTCAACAAAGATTATTCCTCCACTTTGCCAGGCCCACAGCAGACCCCCTCCACCCAACATCTCTGCCATCTCCCTCCCTTTTTCCAACCAACCCACTCTCTGGTCCCAGTGTCACAGCCTGCAGCTCCATCTGTGTCTTTGCTTACGGAAACTAAGAAGCAGATGGTCCACTTGCCATATATTTCTCCACTAATTATTTGGGGCATGGCTGAAGCCTGATAGGCATGATCAGGTGCCACATCACTTTGCTTTGGTGTACCATTTTGTGCCCAAAGACTTGAGGCAATAGAAAATGTTCCCATGGGTGGATGCTCCCATTGCCAGGCTTGCCATTGCTATCACCATTCCTATTCCTGATTCAGCATTCTTTAAAGGATGGCTCGGACTTGAAATGTGAGGTGGTGGTCCATTTGCGGCTTCTCTTCAGACAATCTTAGCGTCTGCTTGAGCTAACAAGGCCACTGAGAAATGGTCAGAGCAGTTTTAGTGTTTTGGGGTAGCAGACCAGTCCTTGATTGGATCTACTTCCTCTGATGGACCATACCATGGATGTTCTGCCCTATGCAAGGGATGCCAATATGAATGCAGCCCTTGGCCTGAAATGGATTTCTGTTGTGACTTAAATACTGGGAGGTGGACGCCAAATTTATGAAGGCCTTGGAAGCGTTGCCCATTGCTGGCTCTGACATTTTTGAGGTGAGGCTAGAATTAATCTTTGCATTCTCCTCGGCTGGAAAGTACAGATGTGTCCTACCTCATCTGTATGCTTAAGAGGAACGTCCTTTCAAGGTTATTCCTGTGGTGGTAAGAAGTCTTCATGGGGCAGGCACCCCTGTCAGAAGCCTGCCAGCAAGCAGTTAGCATGGCGGAGTTCATTTACACCCAGAACGGTCTTTAGTGGGGATCCCTCAGCTACGATTTTGGAATTTGTAGGCAGGTTCTATCTCAGATCAGTGGGTGAGAGATATCAGAGAGAGAGAGAGAGAGAGAGAGACTGTATTCTATACCTCACTGATGCTTTTCACACCTTTCTGAAGGACGAAGTAAGGGACATGGCATTGATAAGGGCCATTCAATCATTACCGTGCTCAGGAGTCATGGGCCTGGTCCCAAATGACCAGAAAGGCTTCTGCCTTTACTCCAATTTTTCATTCCATTCGATTCTGAACCTCAAATTCCTGAATGAGCATACACTTACCCTTTCAGTGATCAACGCCATGAAGTGAGATGAATTTCTCACATCCATGGACATCTAGGACGCATACTTGAATGTCCCAATTTAGGAATGCCTCACTACCTACTCAGATTTGGTGTGGGCAGTGCTCCTTTCCAGTTCCAGGCTCTTCTGTTCTGTCTTGTGACAGCTCAATGGATCTTTTTGAAAAAGATGGTAGTAATTTTGCTTTTGCGATCAAAATTGGTGGAAGTTATTCTGTACTTGTTTTGACCTGCTAATCGGCTAAATCGGTTGCAACTGATAGACACACACAGCGGAGTAATATTTTACCTCAAATTTCACTTGATCCCATTGCGGAGATTTTCTCTTCCACACCAGATTATTGTGGGTTTATCTAGGGGAAGACAAGAATTTAACCATCCTGCGGTACTGGAGTGTCATATTTGTAGTGCACGCTTTTGCTAGGTCGGATGGTATCTTGCTTTTGAGGCGGTACCATTGTGTGCTTATATTCAAGGACTTTCAGATGCAGCTCCTGGCCTGCAGGTTGTGAGTGGATCCTCGTCTAACAAGCCAGCTTCCTTCTGTCTCCAGTGACCTGGCATTGTTTTCCATCATGGCGGAATAGACACCACCTCAGCCAGGGCCAGAACCTGTCTATGGGGACCTGGACCATTGTCGCTAGAGGGTTGGGTAGTGGTGATATTGAATCTTCCTCTGCAGGAACTTTGGTCTCGTGAAGAAGTCCTTCATCCAGTGCTTGCCATTAAACTGACAAGCCCAGCCGTTCCTTCAGGACAGTCCTCTTCAGGACAGATCCAATCCTACAGTGCTATGAAGGTCCGTGGAGATAGATTTGCTTTTTTGAGGTAAATTGACAGCCTTCGTCATCTTGTATGATGCCCACTAAAGAGGTCCCCAGGTGGGAGGACAGAGAAAAGAGGATTTTTGGTACTCCCCGTTAAATCCATTTCTTATTCCATTTGGGGGGACACTGCCCTTTGCTGTGCACTCTTTGTTCCTCACTAAGGTTTGAGTGGTGGCTCTGATTTGAGTATTTATATATTTAGGCTCTCCTATGTGCTTTCATAAGCTGAAACTGGATTCCGATTGGCTCCGTAGGGCCTGATGTGGGACATAGAGGGGAGGGATTAGCTACAAACAAGTAGATTGAAGCACCAGCTCCTCACAGCGCCCCCCTACATCCCATGGTTGGTAGTGTTCCCCAAATTGAGTTGGAGAAACAGATTTAACAGTGAGTATCAAAACTAAATTTCTGTTATCTTTTACAGTGGAATGTGAATGCCAGGTGGCGCTCTGGAACTCACATTATTCTTCTTTCCATAGGAGGAAAAGCCAAGCAAGAGGAAGAGAAAACGGAAGTCTGAGGGCAACATCACGGAGAACGGGATAGAGGAAGAACAGACTACATCCAAAAGGAAAATGAAGAAATCCGCCCCTAAAGAATCAACGGTAACGGAACAATAAGAAATGTAGAGTATGAATTCATAGCCACTTCAGTCTATGTCGGCATTAAATTCCCTCCCGACAGGAAATGATCTCTATATTGCTGAGTGATGTCTTTTCCACTCCCGGGAGTGTACTTTGTATTATGATGTGTTGCATTTTATTTTTAATGTACTGGTCGATTCTATAACTCTATAGTTGCTGAATACACTCGGACTGGACTTGGCACTACATACATTCTCCTTTCTGCTTACTGGGACCTTGCACGGCCGCATGTTGGCTGCTAGATAAATCAGTCTCGCCGATCGTCGCCTTTTGTGGTCGGAGTTGAGGTTGCGTTATGCATCTTTCTGTTCATTTCCTAACTGGTGGGTTTTTATTTGTATTAAAAGTTTCTCTACAGACTGAACCGCGGAGTCTCCAGGGTCAGGAGCTTCTATCTGTCTAAGTGACGGCGCAATACGGAATAATCTTTTTGTATGAAATGTCTTAGTATCCTATTATTTGTCCATCAGGCCTCAGAGGGGACGGTGGAGATAAATCGGAAACTGGAGAAGAAAGAACAGAAGAAGAAGAAACGAAAGAAGAGACTAGAGGCGATGGTAACGGAGGAGGACGATGATCTGGAGGACAATGAGCCATCACTGGACAGAAGCGGAGATGAGGCGAGTCAAACGATGACTAGGGCGCCACTCGCTGGCCATAAGGCTCCCTAGGGCTCCATTGTGTAATGGATGGACTTTGTTTGTATCCTGAAATGCTAATGCTAGGTGGCTCTCTGAAGCTCATGTTCTCATTCTTTCTTCAGGAAGAAGAGGTGAGCTAGAAGAAGAAGAAACATAAAGTACGGCAGCAGAAAGAAGAGGACTAAGCGGAGTCGTTGTGTGCCTCTCATTTCAGAAGTGGTTTTACATCTTCATTAGTTTTCTGCATAGACTAAACCCTGGAGGTTCCTGTGTGTGGAGCCCCAGTCTGTCCATTCAAGTGACTGCACAATATGGAATAACCTTCCTATATGAATTCCCCAGAATGCCTTTCTCTGTCCATTTACCTGCAGATTAAAGGGACGCGACTTGTAAGCCTTTGAGCAGAGAAAAACCATCCCCTGATTGCAGTTATAGAGCCCTCTAGGTCTTCTGTAGAGTAACGGTGGTGGTTGAGGTGGCCTGTGACTGTACAGAGCTGGGAATGTGAGTACCCTATGGTGCGTGCAGGTCACTGCTGTGGAGTCTGAATCCAGTGTATACCACAAATGGTGGATTCATACATATATATATTACTGTTACCGAGCCAGAGTAAAGCCACAGGCCCAGCGTTGTCCTTCAGCCAGTATACACATCCAGCACGTGTGGATTGCTGGGAAATCCTCTGGGTAAGCGAGGTGTACCAGGAGAAGCGGAGGCAGCGCTGTGTATGGTGACACCATAGTACGTGACTTCTGCTCAGCCTGTGAGAAGGCATTACTCACATGTATAGAATGGCTGTGGTTAGCGTTTGGGGTCAGCAATCGCCTGCTGCTTGGAACATGGGGGGGTACGTCTGCTGTAGCCAGGGAGGCTCGGAGCTAAATCCTGGGAGGGCCTTTCTCCTTCCATAAGTTGATTCATACTTTGATTGGGAAAGTAGGACACTAGGTATTAAAGTGTGTATAATATTGTATATATAAAAGCAGGATTCTGTCTGGTCCGTGTATTGAGGAATACAGGACTCATTGTGTTTTTAGATATCTGGATGCCATATCCGAAGCCATAAGCTTTCCATTTCGCAGGGAATTCCAGGATGACCGATGAACAGTGGTTGTGTGAAGGGCTTACAGTTATTGTTCCGGATGTTACAGTTATACAATACATTGTTTCATAATGTGATTGCTTAAATCACTCTGGGTATAAAGTGGAAGCTAAAACGAAACGCGTCAGTCTCTCTTTTTCTTCGATGACGGTACTATACAGTAGCATTATTACTTCTTTCTGCTACTGATTCCTCTCCCTATGCACCAAGCATCTGACTAGCCTTCCTCATTGCTGTGTTACATTGCTTACCTGCCTTTATGTCACCTGAAATAGTGACTCCTAGATCCCTTTCCTCCTCAGTAGTTTCCAATATAGTGCCATTAATACTATATTTATCCTTTATGTCACCTGATAGTGACTCCTAGATCCCTTTCCTCCTCAGTAGTTTCCAGTATAGCGCCATTAATACTATATTTATCCTTTATGTCATCTGAAATAGTGACTCCTAGATCCCTTTCCTCCTCAGTAGTTTTCAGTCTACTGCCATTAATACTATATTTATCCTTTGTCACCTGAAATAGTGACTCCTAGATCCCTTTCCTCCTCAGTAGTTTCCATTATAGCGCCATTAATACTATATTTATCCTTTGTCACCTGATAGTGACTCCTAGATCCCTTTCCTCCTCAGTAGTTTCCAGTATTGTGCCATTAATACTATATTTATCCTTTATGTCACCTGAAATAGTGACTCCTAGATCCCTTTCCTCCTCAGTAGTTTCCAGTATTGTGCCATTAATACTATATTTATCCTTTATGTCACCTGAGATAGTGACTCCTAGATCCCTTTCCTCCTCAGTAGTTTCCATTATAGCGCCATTAATACTATATTTATCCTTTATGTCACCTGAAATAGTGACTCCTATATCCCTTTCCTCCACAGTAGTTCCCAGTATTGTGCCATTAATACTATATTTATCCTTTATGTCACCTGATAGTGACTCCTAGATCCCTTTCCTCCTCAGTAGTTTCCAGTATAGTGCCATTAATACTATATTTATCCTTTATGTCACCTGAAATAATGACTCCTAGATCCCTTTCCTCCTCAGTAGTTTCCAGTATAGCGCCATTAATACTATATTTATCCTTTATGTCACCTGAAATAGTGACTCCTAGATCCCTTTCCTCCTCAGTAGTTTCCAGTATAGTGCCATTAATAATATATTTATCCTTTATGTCACCTGAAATAGTGACTCCTAGATCCCTTTCCTCCTCAGTAGTTTCCAGTATAGTGCCATTAATACTATATTTATCCTTTGTCACCTGAAATAGTGATTCCTAGATCCCTTTCCTCCTCAGTAGTTTCCAGTATATCGCCATTAATACTATATTTATCCTTTATGTCACCTGAGATAGTGACTCCTAGATCCCTTTCCTTCTCAGTAGTTTCCAGTATAGCGCCATTAATACTATATTTATCCTTTATGTCACCTGAAATAGTGATTCCTAGATCCCTTTCCTCCTCAGTAGTTTCCAGTATAGTGCCATTAATACTATATTTATCCTTTGTCACCTGAGATAGTGACTCCTAGATCCCTTTCCTTCTCAGTAGTTTCCAGTATAGTGCCATTATTACTATATTTATCCTTTATGTCACCTGAGATAGTGACTCCTAGATCCCTTTCCTTCTCAGTAGTTTCCAGTATAGCGCCATTAATACTATATTTATCCTTTATGTCACCTGAAATAGTGATTCCTAGATCCCTTTCCTCCTCAGTAGTTTCCAGTATAGTGCCATTAATACTATATTTATCCTTTGTCACCTGAGATAGTGACTCCTAGATCCCTTTCCTTCTCAGTAGTTTCCAGTATAGTGCCATTATTACTATATTTATCCTTTATGTCACCTGAGATAGTGACTCCTAGATCCCTTTCCTTCTCAGTAGTTTCCAGTATAGCGCCATTAATACTATATTTATCCTTTATGTCACCTGAAATAGTGATTCCTAGATCCCTTTCCTCCTCAGTAGTTTCCAGTATATCGCCATTAATACTATATTTATCCTTTATGTCACCTGAAATAGTGACTCCTAGATCCCTTTCCTCCACAGTAGTTCCCAGTATAATTCCATTAATACTATACTTATCCTTTATGTCACCTGAAATAGTGACTCCTAGATCCCTTTCCTCCTCAGTAGTTTCCAGTATAGTGCCATTAATACTATATTTATCCTTTATGTCACATGAAATAGTGACTCCTAGATCCCTTTCCTCCTCAGTAGTTTCCAGTATAGTGCCATTAATACTATATTTATCCTTTATGTCACCTGAAATAGTGACTCCTAGATCCCTTTCCTCCTCAGTAGTTCCCAGTATAGCGCCATTAATACTATATTTATCCTTTGTCACCTGAAATAGTGACTCCTAGATCCCTTTCCTCCTCAGTAGTTTCCAGTATAGTGCCATTAATACTATATTTATCCTTTATGTCACATGAAATAGTGACTCCTATATCCCTTTCCTCCTCAGTAGTTTCCAGTACAGTGCCATTAATACTATATTTATCCTTTATGTCACCTGAGATAGTGACTCCTAGATCCCTTTCCTCCTCAGTAGTTTCCAGTACAGTGCCATTAATACTATATTTATCCTTTATGTCACCTGAGATAGTGACTCCTAGATCCCTTTCCTTCTCAGTAGTTTCCAGTATAGTGCCATTTTATACTATCTCAAGATTGTTGTGGCTGAACCACTGGGCCAACCGGTCTACTTCCCGTCTATAGGCCAATTCGTCCCCGTCCTTGATGAGGCCGATGACTGTGGTGTCATCGGTGAATTTGATGATCTTTACTGATTGCGCCTCTGAGGTGCAGTCATTTGTGTACAGAGAGAAGCGCAGGGGTGAGAGGACACAGCCCTGACGGGCCCCTCTACTAATGGACTGCGCTTGAGAGATGAAGTCCCCCGCTTTCACCACCTGTGTCCTGTCTGTCAGGAAGTCTACTATCCAGTAACAGGTAGGTTCTGGGACCCCTAGGCGAAGTAATTTGAGGTGGAGGATGCTGGGGACACAGTCGTCACCATATTCCTGCCTCTAAGAGTCACACTGAACCATCTTATGATATTCACATAGATAACATGGCCCATTATCATACATTCCCCAAAAAGGATTGAAAATAACCTGATTTCATAATAATTCAGCCGCTAAATTATTCCCAATAGGGTATTTAAACTGTAACAACAGTATAGAGAATTCTAGCAGAAATAAGAGACAGACTGGAATTGGGTACACAGTTGAGTTTTTAATACACGAAAATAGTTTTTCTTTTCACTCACCTTATTTGTTTTTAACCAATATTTTGCTGCTTAGAAACATGATACAATTAAATCATTTTATACTGAATTAATAAAAGGTACATTTTAAATAGACCTCCTACTTAGAGCGCCAGAATCGGACATCTTTTGCTTTCCTCTGGTTTTCCATGTATACTCAGCAGATCTAATTCGGATTGGTATGTTTTAGGGCACATTTTTTGGGGGAGTAATCCCCCCTTAGTCCTGATTAGATGTGATTGCTTAAATGTATTTTTGTTACTTGCTGTATATGCGACATGTATTTTTATTCTTTTTTGCATGTATTGCTGGAACGGTTGTCATGGATCGTGATTCCCTCCCTGCATTTCCTTTCTGTACCCCTTTCCTTTTTCCGTGGTTAACGGAATAAAACCTTAACAAACATTAGTGATGACAAAAAAAAGCACTGGCCAAAGTACAGATCCCTGGGGTACTCCACTGGTAACATTTCCCTCCTGTGAATGCACTCCATTTACTACAACTCTCTGTTTCCTATCCTGCAACCAAGATCTTTTCCATTCAACCATCTTGAGATATTCAACAACTTGTTTTAATAGTGTTTCTATCAATTTCCCTACTACTGATGTAAGGCTCACTGGTCTGTAGTTACTTGCATCTTCCTTGCTTCCACTTTTGTGCAGTGGGACTACGTTTGCTCTTTTCCAGCCCTCTGGAATTACTCCTGTAGCTAGTGACTGGTTGAAAAATTTGGTTAATGGTGCTACCAGCACCCCTTTAAGCTCTTTTAGTGTCTGTGGATGTATCCCATCTGGCCCCATTGATTTCTCCAGTTTTGAGAGTTGTGGTAGGACTATCTCCTCTGTAAATGTACTTTCATTTACCTTATTTTTATGAATGTCCTTGCAATTTAATTGTGGCCCCTTCTCTTCTCATTCTACAGTGAATACCGAGCAAAAATAATTATTTAGATTTGCTATTACATTGTCCCCCTCCACCAAATTCTCACTCTGTCTCTAGCTTTATTCCCCCTCCGTTTTATTTTCTCCTTTCACTTGTATAGTTAAAAAAAGTTTTGCCCATTTTACCCACTGACTGGGTCATTTTCTCCTCAGCTTGTGCCTTTGCACACCTGATTATCTTCTTAGGGGTAAATTTACTAAGATGGAAGTTCTGTTTAAGATGGGATGTTGCCCATAGCAACCAATCAAATTCCAGGTATTATATTCTTGAAGGTGCTAGGTAAATGACAAGTAGAATCTGAGTGGTTGCTATGGGCAACATCCCATCTTAAATAGAACTCCCATCTTAGTAAATTTACTCCAGTCTCCTTCCTTTGGATACACCTCTTTGTCCTCATTATTTTGAGTTGGTTTATATTTCCTAAAGGCCATCTTTTTTGTTTTCACACTAGTTGATACCACTTTAGTGAACCACACTGGCTTCCATTTCCTTGTGCTTTTCCTAACCCTTCTGATACGTAGGCCTGTTGCCTTTAGTACTGCACTTTTTATTTTTTCCCACCTCTCCTGCACTCCTTCCAAGTTCCTCTACTAGGGCAATTAATTACTAACATGTCTCACCATCTCTGCAAAGTCAGCCTTCCTGAAATCCAACACCTTTGTTTTTGTAGTGCTGGGGTGTGGGGTGATGTCTGTAGCACAGGGAGGGGCTCTATGTGCACTATATAGACAAAAGTATTTTGCCACACCTTCTGAATTATTGAATTCAGGAATTTCAGTCAGACCCGTTAACACCAAGCGCCTAGCCACGCCGTCTCCATTTGCAACTAATTGTGATACAAAACAGGTCGTTCTGAAGAGCTCAGTGACTTCCAGCATGGTTCTGTGATAGGACGCCACCTGTGCAATAAGAAGGTTCCTGATATTCATCCCTGCTGGATATTCCACGTTCACCTGTAAGTGATATTATTATACGGGGGAAGCGTTTAGGAACAACAGCAACTCAGCCACGAAGCGGAAGATCACGTAAAATCACAGAGCGGGGTCAGCGACTGCTAAGGTGCATGGTGCATAAAAGTCACCAACGCTCTGCTGATTCCACAGCTGTAGAACTTCCACCGGCATTAATGTAATCACAAACGCTGTGCGGCGGGAGCTTAATGGAATGAGTTTCCATGGCCGAGCAGCTGCATGCAAGCCTCACATCACCAATGCCAAGCGTTGGATGGAGTGGTGTAAAGCACACCGGCACTGGACTGTGGAGCAGTGGACACGTGGTCTGTGGAGTGGTGTAAAGCACACAGACACTGGACTGTGGAGCAGTGGATACGTGTTCTGTGGAGTGGTGTAAAGCACACCGACACTGGACTGTGGAGCAGTGGACACGTGTTCTGTGGAGTGGTGTAAAGCACACAGACACTGGACTGTGGAGCAGTGGACACGTGTTCTGTGGAGTGGTGTAAAGCACACCGACACTGGACTGTGGAGCAGTAGACACGTGTTCTGTAGAGTGGTGTAGAGCACACAGACACTGGACTGTGGAGCAGTGGACACGTGTTCTGTAGAGTGGTGTAAAGCACACCGGCACTGGACTGTGGAGCAGTGGACACGTGTTCTGTGGAGTGGTGTAAAGCACACAGACACTGGACTGTGGAGCAGTGGACACGTGTTCTGTGGAGTGGTGTAAAGCACACCGGCACTGGACTGTGGAGCAGTGGACACGTGTTCTGTGGAGTGGTGTAAAGCACACAGACACTGGACTGTGGAGCAGTGGACACGTGTTCTGTGGAGTGGTGTAAAGCACACAGACACTGGACTGTGGAGCAGTGGACACGTGTTCTGTGGAGTGGTGTAAAGCACACCGGCACTGGACTGTGGAGCAGTGGACACGTGTTCTGTGGAGTGGTGTAAAGCACACAGACACTGGACTGTGGAGCAGTGGACACGTGTTCTGTGGAGTGGTGTAAAGCACACAGACACTGGACTGTGGAGCAGTGGACACGTGTTCTGTGGAGTGGTGTAAAGCACACCGGCACTGGACTGTGGAGCAGTGGACACGTGTTCTGTGGAGTGGTGTAAAGCACACAGACTCTGGACTGTGGAGCAGTGGACACGTGGTCTGTGGAGTGGTGTAAAGCACACAGACTCTGGACTGTGGAGCAGTGGACACGTGTTCTGTGGAGTGGTGTAAAGCACACAGACTCTGGACTGTGGAGCAGTGGACACGTGTTCTGTGGAGTGGTGTAAAGCACACCGGCACTGGACTGTGGAGCAGTGGACACGTGTTCTGTGGAGTGGTGTAAAGCACACAGACTCTGGACTGTGGAGCAGTGGACACGTGTTCTGTGGAGTGGTGTAAAGCACACAGACTCTGGACTGTGGAGCAGTGGACACGTTTTCTGTGGAGCGGTGTAATGCACACCAGCACTGGACTGTGGAGCAGTGGACACGTGGTCTGTGGAGTGGTGTAAAGCACGCCGGCACTGGACTGTGGAGCAGTGGACACGTGTTCTGTGGAGTGGTGTAAAGCACGCCGGCACTGGACTGTGGAGCAGTGGACACGTGTTCTGTGGAGTGATGTAAAGCACACAGACACTGGACTGTGGAGCAGTGGACATGTGTTCTGTGGAGTGATGTAAAGCACACAGACACTGGACTGTGGAGCAGTGGACACGTGTTCTGTGGAGTGGTGTAAAGCACGCCGGCACTGGACTGTGGAGCAGTGGACACGTGTTCTGTGGAGTGATGTAAAGCACACAGACACTGGACTGTGGAGCAGTGGACACGTGTTCTGTGGAGTGATGTAAAGCACACAGACACTGGACTGTGGAGCAGTGGACACGTGTTCTGTGGAGTGGTGTAAAGCACGCCGACACTGGACTGTGGAGCAGTGGACACGTGTTCTGTGGAGTGGTGTAATGTACACCAGCACTGGACTGTGGAGCAGTGGACACGTGTTCTGTGGAGTGATGTAAAGCACACAGACACTGGACTGTGGAGCAGTGGACACGTGTTCTGTGGAGTGATGTAAAGCACACAGACACTGGACTGTGGAGCAGTGGACACGTGTTCTGTGGAGTGGTGTAAAGCACGCCGACACTGGACTGTGGAGCAGTGGACACGTGTTCTGTGGAGTGGTGTAATGTACACCAGCACTGGACTGTGGAGCAGTGGACACGTGTTCTGTGGAGTGATGTAAAGCACACAGACACTGGACTGTGGAGCGGTGGACACGTGTTCTGTGGAGTGGTGTAAAGCACGCCGACACTGGACTGTGGAGCAGTGGACACGTGTTCTGTGGAGTGGTGTAATGTACACCAGCACTGGACTGTGGAGCAGTGGACACATGTTCTGTGGGGTGGTGTAAAGCACACAGACTCTGGACTGTGGAGCAGTGGACATGTGTTCTGTGGAGTGGTGTAAAGCACACAGACTCTGGACTGTGGAGCAGTGGACACGTGTTCTGTGGAGCGGTGTAATGCACACCAGCACTGGACTGTGGAGCAGTGGACACGTGGGGGTAAATTTACTAAGCTCCCGATTTTGACCGAGATGCCGTTTTTTCATCAAAGTGTCATCTCGGTAATTTACTAAGCACTAATCACGGCAGTGATGAGGGCATTCGTAATTTTTTGCAAGTTCAGGTAAAAAATTACGAATGAATACACCATCGGTCAAAACGCGGCTGTTTAAGTATGAATCTCGGTCATTTACTAAGAAGTGCAAAGCAAAAAAAGAACAAACACTGCCGTGAAAAATTACAACTCGTAAAAAAGTGCTAAAAAAAAACAGACCTTTTTTTTTTTATTCGTGATTGGATAGGCATGCACGGATCCATGAGATCCGTGCATGTATATCAGTGGGAAGGGGTGGGAAAGTGCTTATTTTTACAAAAAAAATTGCGTGGGGTCCCCCCTCCTAAGCATAACCAGCCTCGGGCTCTTTGAGCCGATCCTGGTTGCAGAAATATGGGAAAAAAAATGACAGGGGTTCCCCCATATTTAAGCAACCAGCATCGGGCTCTGCGCCTGGTCCTGGTCCCAAAAATACGGGGGACAAAAAGAGTAGGGGTCCCCCGTATTTTTAAAACCAGCACCGGGCTCCACTAGCTGGACAGATAATGCCACAGCCGGGGGTCACTTTTATATAGTGCCCTGCGGCCGTGGCATCAAAAATCCAACTAGTCACCCCTGGCCGGGGTACCCTGGGGGAGTGGGGACCCCTTCAATCAAGGGGTCCCCCCCCCCAGCCACCCAAGGGCCAGGGGTGAAGCCCGAGGCTGCCCCCCCCCCATCCAATGGGCTGCGGATGGGAGGGCTGATAGCCTTTGTTGTAAAAGAAAAGATATTGTTTTTAGTAGCAGTACTACAAGGCCCAGCAAGCCTCCCCCGCATGCTGGTACTTGGAGAACCACAAGTACCAGCATGCGACGGGAAAACGGGCCCGCTGGTACCTGTAGTACTACTACTAAAAAAATACCCAAAAAAAGACAAGACACACACACCGTGAAAGTATAATTTTATTACATACATACACACATACATACATACTTACCTTAAGTTCCCACGCAGGTCGGTCCTCTTGTCCAGTAGAATCCAAGGGGTACCTGTTGAATAAATTATACTCACGAGATCCAGGGGTCCAGGCTCCTCGGGAAATCCAGGGTTAATCCACGTACTTGTTAAAAATAAAAAAACGGTATCCCGACCACGAACTGAAAGGGGACCCATGTTTGCACATGGGTCACCTTCCCACGAATGCCAGAAACCCACTTTGACTTCTGTCTAAGTGGGTTTCTTCAGCCAATCAGGGAGTGCCACGTTGTAGCACTCTCCTGATCAGCTGTGTGGTCTTGTCCTCACTGACAGGCAGCACACGGCAGTGTTACAATGTAGCGCCTATGCGCTACATTGTAACCAATGCTGGGAACTTTCTGCTCAGCGGTGACGTCACTTTAGGTCAACCGCAGGGCAGAAAGTTCCCATCATTGGTTACAATGTAGCGCATAGGCGCTACATTGTAACACTGCCGTGTGCCACCTGTCAGTGAGGACAGCAGCACACAGCTGATCAGGAGAGTGCTACAACGTGGCGCTCCCTGATTGGCTGAAGAAACCCACTTAGACATCAGTCAGAGTGGGTTTCTGGCATTCGTGGAAAGGAGTCCCATGTGCAAACATGGGTCCCCTTTCAGTTCGTGGTCCGGATACCGTTTTTTTATTTTTAACAAGTACGTGGATTAACCCTGGATTTGCCGAGGAGCCTGGACCCCTGGATCTCGTGAGTATAATTTATTCAACAGGTACCCTTGGATTCTACTGGACAAGAGGACCGACCTGCGTGGGGCCATAGGTAAGTATGTATGTATGTGTGTATGTATGTAATAAAATTATACTTTCACGGTGTGTGTGTCTTGTCTTTTTTTGGGTATTTTTTTAGTAGTAGTACTACAGGTACCAGCGGGCCCGTTTTTCCGCCGCATGCTGGTACTTGTGGTTCTCCAAGTACCAGCATGCGGGGGAGGCTTGCTGGGACTTGTAGTACTGCTACTAAAAACAATATCTTTTATTTTACAACAAAGGCTATCAGCCCTCCCATCCGCAGCCCATTGGATGGGGGGGGACAGCCTCGGGCTTCACCCCTGGCCCTTGGGTGGCTGGGGGGGGGGACCCCTTGATTGAAGGGGTCCCCACTCCCCCAGGGTACCCCGGCCAGGGGTGACTAGTTGGATTTTTGATGCCACGGCCGCAGGGCACTATATAAAAGTGACCCCCGGCTGTGGCATTATCTGTCCAGCTAGTGGAGCCCGGTGCTGGTTTTAAAAATACGGGGGACCCCTACTCTTTTTGTCCCCCGTATTTTTGGGACCAGGACCAGGCGCAGAGCCCGATGCTGGTTGCTTAAATATGGGGGAACCCCTGTCATTTTTTCCCCCATATTTTTGCAACCAGGATCGGCTCAAAGAGCCCGAGGCTGGTTATGCTTAGGAGGGGGGACCCCACGCATTTTTATTTTTTATTTTACATTGTTTAATTAAATTAAAAAAAAATAAGAACCCCAGCACGGATCACACAGATCCGGCCGAGATTGATTGTAAAAAAAAACGGCAGGGTTTTGCTAATCACTGCCGTAAAATTAGGTAAAAAAACACGAATGACATCGACATCGGAAGAAAAGAAAAACCCGAATACGACAGCTTAGTAAATCCATCGTAATCAATTCAAAAAGTTGCAGTTTTACACTGTCGATGTCATTCGTGATTGAACTTTGACCTTTTTTCGGAAATTACGAATCTTAGTAAATTTACCCCGTGGTCTGTGGAGTGGTGTAAAGCACGCCGGCACTGGACTGTGGAGCAGTGGACACGTGTTCTGTGGAGTGGTGTAAAGCACGCCGGCACTGGACTGTGGAGCAGTGGACACGTGTTCTGTGGAGTGATGTAAAGCACACAGACACTGGACTGTGGAGCAGTGGACACGTGTTCTGTGGAGCGGTGTAAAGCACACAGACACTGGACTGTGGAGCAGTGGGCACGTGTTCTGTGGAGCGGTGTAAAGCACACCAGCACTGGACTGTGGAGCAGTGGACACGTGTTCTGTGGAGTGATGTAAAGCACACAGACACTGGACTGTGGAGCAGTGGACACGTGTTCTGTGGAGTGGTGTAAAGCACGCTGACACTGGACTGTGGAGCAGTGGACACGTGTTCTGTGGAGTGGTGTAATGTACACCAGCACTGGACTGTGGAGCAGTGGACACGTGTTCTGTGGAGTGATGTAAAGCACACAGACACTGGACTGTGGAGCGGTGGACACGTGTTCTGTGGAGTGGTGTAAAGCACGCCGACACTGGACTGTGGAGCAGTGGACACGTGTTCTGTGGAGTGGTGTAATGTACACCAGCACTGGACTGTGGAGCAGTGGACACGTGTTCTGTGGAGTGGTGTAATGTACACCAGCACTGGACTGTGGAGCAGTGGACACGTGTCTGTGGAGTGGTGTAATGAACACCAGCACTGGACTGTGGAGCAGAGGACACGTGTTCTGTGGAGTGGTGTAAAGCACACAGACACTGGACTGTGGAGTAGTGGTCACGTGTTCTGTGGAGTGGTGTAAAGCACACAGACACTGGACTGTGGAGCAGTGGACACGTGTTCTGTGGAGTGGTGTAATGCACACAGACACTGGACTGTGGAGCAGTGGACACGTGTTCTGTGGAGTGGTGTAAAGCACACCGACACTGGACTGTGGAGTAGTGGTCACGTGTTCTGTGGAGTGGTGTAAAGCACACAGACACTGGACTGTGGAGTAGTGGTCACGTGTTCTGTGGAGTGGTGTAAAGCACACAGACACTGGACTGTGGAGCAGTGGACACGTGTTCTGTGGAGTGGTGTAATGCACACAGACACTGGACTGTGGAGCAGTGGACACGTGTTCTGTGGAGTGGTGTAAAGTACACAGACACTGGACTGTGGAGCAGTGGACACGTGTTCTGTGGAGTGGTGTAATGTACACAGACACTGGACTGTGGAGCAGTGGACACGTGTTCTGTGGAGTGGTGTAAAGCACGCCGACACTGGACTGTGGAGCAGTGGACACGTGTTCTGTGGAGTGGTGTAATGTACACCAGCACTGGACTGTGGAGCAGTGGACACGTGTTCTGTGGAGTGGTGTAATGAACACCAGCACTGGACTGTGGAGCAGAGGACACGTGTTCTGTGGAGTGGTGTAATGTACACCAGCACTGGACTGTGGAGCAGTGGACACGTGTTCTGTGGAGTGGTGTAATGTACACCAGCACTGGACTGTGGAGCAGAGGACACGTGTTCTGTGGAGTGGTGTAATGTACACCAGCACTGGACTGTGGAGCAGAGGACACGTGTTCTGTGGAGTGGTGTAATGTACACCAGCACTGGACTGAGGAGCAGTGGACACGTGTTCTGTGGAGTGGTGTAAAGCACACCGACACTAGACTGTGGAGCAGTGGACACGTGTTCTGTGGAGTGGTGTAAAGCACGCCGACACTGGACTGTGGAGCAGTGGACACGTGTTCTGTGGAGTGGTGTAATGAACACCAGCACTGGACTGTGGAGCAGAGGACACGTGTTCTGTGGAGTGGTGTAATGTACACCAGCACTGGACTGTGGAGCAGTGGACACGTGTTCTGTGGAGTGGTGTAATGTACACCAGCACTGGACTGAGGAGCAGTGGACACGTGTTCTGTGGAGTGGTGTAAAGCACACTGACACTGGACTGTGGAGCAGTGGACACGTGTTCTGTGGAGCGGTGTAAAGCACGCCGACACTGGACTGTGGACACGTGTTCTGTGGAGTGATGTAAAGCACACCGACACTGGACTGTGGAGCAGTGGACACGTGTTCTGTGGAGCGGTGTAAAGCACGCCGACACTGGACTGTGGACACGTGTTCTGTGGAGTGATGTAAAGCACACCGACACTGGACTGTGGAGCAGTGGATACGTGGTCTGTGGAGTGGTGTAAAGCACACAGATACTGGACTGTGGAGCAGTGGACACGTGTTCTGTGGAGCGGTATAAAGCACGCCGACACTGGACTGTGGACACGTGTTCTGTGGAGTGATGTAAAGCACACCGACACTGGACTGTGGAGCAGTGGATACGTGGTCTGTGGAGTGGTGTAAAGCACACAGATACTGGACTGTGGAACAGTGGAAACATGTCCTGTGGAGTGATGAATCACGCTTCTCTGTTTGGCAGTCAGATGGGCGGGTCTGGGTTTGGCGGATGCCGGGAGAACGTTACCTGCCTGACTACATTATGCCAGCTGTGAAGTTTGGTGGAGGAGGGATAATGGTATGAGGCTGTGTCTTTCAGGGTTTGGCTTAGGCCCCTTATCTCCAGGGAAGGACAATCTTAATGCTTCAGCAAACCAAGACATTTTGGACAATGCTAAGCTTCCAACTTTGTGGCAACAGTTTGGGGAAGACCCTTTTCTATTCCAACATGACTGCGCCCCAGTGCACAAAGCAAGGACTATACAGACACGGTTTGAGGAGTTCGGTGTGGAAGAACTGGACTGGATTACACAGAGCCCTAACCTCAACCCCATCGAGCACCTTTGGGATGACCTGGGACGGAGATCGCAATCCAGGCCTACTCGTCCTCGCGCTGGATAGTGAGATATACAATTAGCAGTGACACCATTACTGTTTCTGTCCATGCATCTGGTACATTTATTCGGCATAAATAACACACTGATATATCAGCCCACTAGCTGGGAATACATAGCCTGCATTAGCCACGGTGGGTACAAGTGGGGATATAGCCGGCACTAGGCGGTGTCGCACAGCTGGTAAGGAAGGTGATTGCTAGGAACTGAGGTTGGAGATAACAGCCTGCGTGTAATCCAGAGACGTGGCGTAACCTCCCATATCCGTTGTACGAACCTGCGGGATACAAGAAACCATCAGCCCCTGGCCTAATAATTACAGGAGGAAACTCAATACGGTAGCCCAACATCGCCGATTTATCTGCGCACCGGTACAGCATGCAAGGCAGAATCAGCAATGCCAGAGGCTGCGCTGCAGCGGAACGCACACCGCGCTTAGCTGACTTCCCTCCATAGTGTTCTAGAGCCCAGTACCTTGTATAATACAATGGGGGAACCCGGTCCCATCTCACTATCAGATCTGACCGAGCCCAGTACGTTGTATAATAAAGTGTGGGAACCCGGTCCCATCTCACTATCAGATCTGACTTCCCTCCATAGTGTTCTAGAGCCCAGTACCTTCTATAATACAATGGGGGAACCAGGTCCCATCTCACTATCACATCTGACTTTCCTCCATAGTGTTCTAGAGCCCAGTACCTTCTATTATACAGTGGGGGAACCCGGTCCCATCTCACTATCACATCTGACTTCCCTCCATAGTGTTCTAGAGCCCAGTACCTTCTACAATACAATGGGGGAACCAGGTCCCATCTCACCATCACATCTGACTTCCCTCCATAGTGTTCTAGAGCCCAGTACCTTCTATTATACAGTGGGGGAACCCGGTCCCATCTCACTATCACATCTGACTTCCCTCCATAGTGTTCTAGAGCCTAGTACCTTGTATAATACAGTGGGGGAACCCGGTCCCATCTCACTATCAGATCTGACTTCCCTCCATAGTGTACTAGAGCCCAGTACCTTCTATAATACAATGGGGGAACCCGGTCCCATCTCACTATCACATCTGACTTCCCTCCATAGTGTTCTAGAGCCCAGTACCTTCTATTATACAGTGGGGGAACTCGGTTCCATCTCACTATCACATCTGACTTCCCTCCATAGTGTTCTAGAGCCCAGTACCTTCTATTATACAGTGGGGGAACCCGGTCCCATCTCACTATCACATCTGACTTCCCTCCATAGTGTTCTAGAGCCCAGTACCTTCTATTATACAGTGGGGGAACCCAGTCCCATCTCCCTATCAGATCTGACTTCCCTCCATAGTGTTCTAGAGCCCAGTACCTTCTATAATACAATGGGGGAACCCGGTCCCATCTCACTATCAGATCTGACTTCCCTCCATAGTGTTCTATACAGTGGGGGAACCCGGTCCCATCTCACTATCAGATCTGACTTCCCTCCATAGTGTACTAGAGCCCAGTACCTTCTATAATACAATGGGGGAACCCGGTCCCATCTCACTATCAGACCTGACTTCCCTCCATAGTGTTCTAGAGCCCAGTACCTTTTATTATACAGTGGGGGAACCCGGTCCCATCTCACTATCAGATCTGACTTCCCTCCATAGTGTACTAGAGCCCAGTACCTTCTATTATACAGTGGGGGAACCCGGTCCCATCTCACTATCAGATCTGACTTCCCTCCATAGTGTTCTAGAGCCCAGTACCTTCTATTATACAATGGGGGAACCCGGTCCCATCTCACTATCAGATCTGACTTCCCTCCATAGTGTTCTAGAGCCCAGTACCTTCTATTATACAGTGGGGGAACCCGGTCCCATCTCACTATCAGATCTGACTTCCCTCCATAGTGTTCTATACAGTGGGGGAACCCGGTCCCATCTCACTACCAGATCTGACTTCCCTGCATAGTGTACTAGAGCCCAGTACCTTCTATAATACAATGGGGGAACCCGGTCCCATCTCACTATCAGATCTGACTTCCCTCCATAGTGTTCTATACAGTGGGGGAACCCGGTCCCATCTCACTATCACATCTGACTTCCCTCCATAGTGTTCTAGAGCCCAGTACCTTCTATTATACAGTGGGGGAACCCAGTCCCATCTCACTATCAGATCTGACTTCCCTCCATAGTGTTCTATACAGTGGGGGAACCCGGTCCCATCTCACTATCACATCTGACTTCCCTCCATAGTGTTCTAGAGCCCAGTACCTTCTATAATACAATGGGGGAACCCGGTCCCATCTCACTATCGCATCTGACTTCCCTCCATAGTGTTCTATACAGTGGGGGAACCCGGTCCCATCTCACTAACAGATCTGACTTCCCTCCATAGTGTTCTAGAGCCCAGTACCTTCTATTATACAGTGGGGGAACCCGGTCCCATCTCACTATCAGATCTGACTTCCCTCCATAGTGTACTAGAGCCCAGTACCTTCTATAATACAATGGGGGAACCCGGTCCCATCTCACTATCAGATCTGACTTCCCTCCATAGTGTTCTATACAGTGGGGGAACCCGGTCCCATCTCACTATCACATCTGACTTCCCTCCATAGTGTTCTAGAGCCCAGTACCTTCTATTATACAGTGGGGGAACCCAGTCCCATCTCACTATCACATCTGACTTCCCTCCATAGTGTTTTATACAGTGGGGGAACCCGGTCCCATCTCACTATCACATCTGACTTCCCTCCATAGTGTTCTAGAGCCCAGTACCTTCTATTATACAGTGGGGGAACCCGGCCCCATCTCACTATCAGATCTGCCTTCCCTCCATAGTGTTCTATGCAGTGGGGGAACCCGGTCCCATCTCACTAACAGATCTGACTTCCCTCCATAGTGTACTAGAGCCCAGTACCTTCTATAACACAATGGGGGAACCCGGTCCCATCTCACTATCAGATCTGACTTCCCTCCATAGTGTTCTAGAGCCCAGTACCTTCTATAAAACAATGGGGGAACCCGGTCCCATCTCACTATCAGATCTGACTTCCCTCCATAGTGTACTAGAGCCAGTACCTCCTATAATACAATGGGGGAACCCGGTCCCATCTCACTATCAGATCTGACTTCCCTCCATAGTGTACTAGAGCCCAGTACCTTCTATAATACAATGGGGGAACCCGGTCCCATCTCACTATCAGATCTGACTTCCCTCCATAGTGTTCTATACAGTGGGGGAACCCGGTCCCATCTCACTATCACATCTGACTTCCCTCCATAGTGTTCTAGAGCCCAGTACCTTCTATTATACAGTGGGGGAACCCAGTCCCATCTCACTATCAGATCTGACTTCCCTCCATAGTGTTTTATACAGTGGGGGAACCCGGTCCCATCTCACTATCACATCTGACTTCCCTCCATAGTGTTCTAGAGCCCAGTACCTTCTATAATACAATGGGGGAACCCGGTCCCATCTCACTATCGCATCTGACTTCCCTCCATAGTGTTCTATACAGTGGGGGAACCCGGTCCCATCTCACTAACAGATCTGACTTCCCTCCATAGAGTACTAGAGCCCAGTACCTTCTATAATACAATGGGGGAACCCGGTCCCATCTCACTATCAGATCTGACTTCCCTCCATAGTGTTCTAGAGCCCAGTACCTTTTATTATACAGTGGGGGAACCCGGTCCCATCTCACTATCAGATCTGACTTCCCTCCATAGTCTACTAGAGCCCAGTACCTTCTATTATACAGTGGGGGAACCCGGTCCCATCTCACTATCAGATCTGACTTCCCTCCATAGTGTTCTAGAGCCCAGTACCTTCTATTATACAATGGGGGAACCCGGTCCCATCTCACTATCAGATCTGACTTCCCTCCATAGTGTTCTAGAGCCCAGTACCGTCTATTATACAGTGGGGGAACCCGGTCCCATCTCACTATCAGATCTGACTTCCCTCCATAGTGTTCTATACAGTGGGGAACCCGGTCCCATCTCACTATCAGATCTGACTTCCCTGCATAGTGTACTAGAGCCCAGTACCTTCTATAATACAATGGGGGAACCCGGTCCCATCTCACTATCAGATCTGACTTCCCTCCATAGTGTTCTATACAGTGGGGGAACCCGGTCCCATCTCACTATCACATCTGACTTCCCTCCATAGTGTTCTAGAGCCCAGTACCTTCTATTATACAATGGGGGAACCCAGTCCCATCTCACTATCAGATCTGACTTCCCTCCATAGTGTTCTATACAGTGGGGGAACCCGGTCCCATCTCACTATCACATCTGACTTCCCTCCATAGTGTTCTAGAGCCCAGTACCTTCTATAATACAATGGGGGAACCCGGTCCCATCTCACTATCACATCTGACTTCCCTCCATAGTGTTCTATACAGTGGGGGAACCCGGTCCCATCTCATTAACAGATCTGACTTCCCTCCATAGTGTACTAGAGCCCAGTACCTTCTATTATACAGTGGGGGAACCCGGTCCCATCTCACTATCAGATCTGACTTCCCTCCATAGTGTTCTATACAGTGGGGGAACCCGGTCCCATCTCACTATCAGATCTGACTTCCCTGCATAGTGTACTAGAGCCCAGTACCTTCTATAATACAATGGGGAACCCGGTCCCATCTCACTATCAGATCTGACTTCCCTCCATAGTGTTCTATACAGTGGGGGAACCCGGTCCCATCTCACTATCACATCTGACTTCCCTCCATAGTGTTCTGGAGCCCAGTACCTTCTATTATACAGTGGGGGAACCCGGCCCCATCTCACTATCAGATCTGCCTTCCCTCCATAGTGTTCTAGAACCCAGTACCTTCTATAAAACAATGGGGGAACCCGGTCCCATCTCACTATCAGATCTGACTTCCCTCCATAGTGTACTAGAGCCCAGTACCTTCTATAATACAATGGGGGAACCCGGTCCCATCTCACTATCAGATCTGACTTCCCTCCATAGTGTTCTATACAGTGGGGGAACCCGGTCCCATCTCACTATCACATCTGACTTCCCTCCATAGTGTTCTAGAGCCCAGTACCTTCTATAATACAATGGGGGAACCCGGTCCCATCTCACTAACAGATCTGACTTCCCTCCATAGTGTACTAGAGCCCAGTACCTTCTATAATACAATGGGGGAACCCGGTCCCATCTCACTATCACATCTGACTTCCCTCCATAGTGTTCTAGAGCCCAGTACCTTCTATTATACAGTGGGGGAACCCGGCCCCATCTCACTATCAGATCTGCCTTCCCTCCATAGTGTTCTAGAACCCAGTACCTTCTATAATACAATGGGGGAACCCGGTCCCATCTCACTTTCGCATCTGACTTCCCTCCATAGTATTCTATACAGTGGGGGAACCCGGTCCCATCTCACTATCAGATCTGACTTCCCTCCATAGTGTACTAGAGCCCAGTACCTTCTGTAATACAATGGGGGTACCCGGTCCCATCTCACTATCAGATCTGACTTCCCTCCATAGTGTTCTATACAGTGGGGGAACCCGGTCCCATCTCACTATCACATCTGACTTCCCTCCATAGTGTTCTAGAGCCCAGTACCTTCTATAATACAATGGGGAAACCCGGTCCCATCTCACTATCACATCTGACTTCCCTCCATAGTGTTCTAGAGCCCAGTACCTTCTATTATACAGTGGGGGAACCCGGTCCCATCTCACTATCAGATCTGACTTCCCTCCATAGTGTACTAGAGCCCAGTACCTTCTATAATACAATGGGGGAACCCGGTCCCATCGATCTGACTTCCCTCCATAGTGTTCTAGAGCCCAGTACCTTCTATAATACAATGGGGGAACCCGGTCCCATCTCACTATCAGATCTGACTTCCCTCCATAGTGTACAAGAGCCCAGTACCTTCTATAATACAATGGGGGAACCCGGTCCCATCTCACTATCGCATCTGACTTCCCTCCATAGTGTTCTATACAGTGGGGGAACCCGGTCCCATCTCACTAACAGATCTGACTTCCCTCCATAGTGTACTAGAGCCCAGTACCTTCTATAATACAATGGGGGAACCAGGTCCCATCTCACTATCAGATCTGACTTCCCTCCATAGTGTTCTAGAGCCCAGTACCTTCTATAATACAATGGGGAAACCCGGTCCCATCTCACTATCACATCTGACTTCCCTCCATAGTGTTCTAGAGCCCAGTACCTTCTATTATACAGTGGGGGAACCCGGTCCCATCTCACTATCAGATCTGACTTCCCTCCATAGTGTTCTAGAGCCCAGTACCTTCTATAATACAATGGGGGAACCCGGTCCCATCTCACTATCACATCTGACTTCCCTCCATAGTGTTCTAGAGCCCAGTACCTTCTATTATACAGTGGGGGAACCCGGTCCCATCTGACTTCCCTCCATAGTGTTCTAGAGCCCAGTACCTTCTATTATACAGTGGGGGAACCCGGCCCCATCTCACTATCAGATCTGACTTCCCTCCATAGTGTTCTAGAGCCCAGTACCTTCTATTATACAGTGGGGGAACCCGTTCCCATCTCACTATCACATCTGACTTCCCTCCATAGTGTTCTAGAGCCCAGTACCTTCTATTATACAGTGGGGGAACCCGGCCTAATCTCACTATCAGATCTGCCTTCCCTCCATAGTGTTCTAGAACCCAGTATCTTCTATAATACAATGGGGGAACCCGATCCCATCTCACTATCGCATCTGACTTCCCTCCATAGTATTCTATACAGTGGGGGAACCCGGTCCCATCTCACTATCAGATCTGACTTCCCTCCATAGTGTACTAGAGCCCAGTACCTTCTATAATACAATGGGGGAACCCGGTCCCATCTCACTATCAGATCTGACTTCCCTCCATAGTGTTCTAGAGCCCAGTACCTTCTATTATACAGTGGGGGAACCCGGTCCCATCTCACTATCAGATCTGACTTCCCTCCATAGTGTACTAGAGCCCAGTACCTTCTATAATATAATGGGGGAACCTGGTCCCATCTCACTATCAGATCTGACTTCCCTCCATAGTGTTCTAGAGCCCAGTACCTTCTATTATACAGTGGGGGAACCCGGCCCCATCTCACTATCAGATCTGCCTTCCCTCCATAGTGTTCTAGAACCCAGTACCTTCTATAAAACAATGGGGGAACCCGGTCCCATCTCACTATCAGATCTGACTTCCCTCCATAGTGTACTAGAGCCCAGTACCTTCTATAATACAATGGGGGAACCCAGTCCCATCTCACTAACAGATCTGACTTCCCTCCATAGTGTACTAGAGCCCAGTACCTTCTATAATACAATGGGGGAACCCGGTCCCATCTCACTATCAGATCTGACTTCCCTCCATAGTGTTCTATACAGTGGGGGAACCCGGTCCCATCTCACTATCACATCTGACTTCCCTCCATAGTGTTCTAGAGCCCAGTACCTTCTATTATACAGTGGGGGAACCCAGTCCCATCTCACTATCAGATCTGACTTCCCTCCATAGTGTTTTATACAGTGGGGGAACCCGGTCCCATCTCACTATCACATCTGACTTCCCTCCATAGTGTTCTAGAGCCCAGTACCTTCTATAATACAATGGGGGAACCCGGTCCCATCTCACTATCAGATCTGACTTCCCTCCATAGTGTTCTAGAGCCCAGTACCTTCTATTATACAGTGGGGGAACCCGGTCCCATCTCACTATCAGATCTGACTTCCCTCCATAGTGTACTAGAGCCCAGTACCTTCTATAATATAATGGGGGAACCCGGTCCCATCTCACTATCAGATCTGACTTCCCTCCATAGTGTTCTAGAGCCCAGTACCTTCTATAATACAATGGGGGAACCCGGTCCCATCTCACTATCGCATCTGACTTCCCTCCATAGTGTTCTATACAGTGGGGGAACCCGGTCCCATCTCACTAACAGATCTGACTTCCCTCCATAGTGTACTAGAGCCCAGTACCTTCTATAACACAATGGGGGAACCCGGTCCCATCTCACTATCACATCTGACTTCCCTCCATAGTGTTCTAGAGCCCAGTACCTTCTATTATACAGTGGGGGAACCCGGTCCCATCTCACTAACAGATCTGACTTCCCTCCATAGTGTACTAGAGCCCAGTACCTTCTATAATACAATGGGGGAACCCGGTCCCATCTCACTATCAGATCTGACTTCCCTCCATAGTGTTCTAGAGCCCAGTACCTTTTATTATACAGTGGGGGAACCCGGTCCCATCTCACTATCAGATCTGACTTCCCTCCATAGTGTACAAGAGCCCAGTACCTTCTATTATACAGTGGGGGAACCCGGTCCCATCTCACTATCAGATCTGACTTCCCTCCATAGTGTTCTAGAGCCCAGTACCTTCTATTATACAATGGGGGAACCCGGTCCCATCTCACTATCAGATCTGACTTCCCTCCATAGTGTTCTAGAGCCCAGTACCTTCTATTATACAGTGGGGGAACCCGGTCCCATCTCACTATCAGATCTGACTTCCCTCCATAGTGTTCTATACAGTGGGGGAACCCGGTCCCATCTCACTATCAGATCTGACTTCCCTGCATAGTGTACTAGAGCCCAGTACCTTCTATAATACAATGGGGGAACCCGGTCCCATCTCACTATCAGATCTGACTTCCCTCCATAGTGTTCTATACAGTGGGGGAACCCGGTCCCATCTCACTATCACATCTGACTTCCCTCCATAGTGTTCTAGAGCCCAGTACCTTCTATTATACAGTGGGGGAACCCAGTCCCATCTCACTATCAGATCTGACTTCCCTCCATAGTGTTCTATACAGTGGGGGAACCCGGTCCCATCTCACTATCACATCTGACTTCCCTCCATAGTGTTCTAGAGCCCAGTACCTTCTATAATATAATGGGGGAACCCGGTCCCATCTCACTATCACATCTGACTTCCCTCCATAGTGTTCTATACAGTGGGGGAACCCGGTCCCATCTCACTAACAGATCGGACTTCCCTCCATAGTGTACTAGAGCCCAGTACCTTCTATTATACAGTGGGGGAACCCGGTCCCATCTCACTATCAGATCTGACTTCCCTCCATAGTGTTCTATACAGTGGGGGAACCCGGTCCCATCTCACTATCAGATCTGACTTCCCTGCATAGTGTACTAGAGCCCAGTACCTTCTATAATACAATGGGGAACCCGGTCCCATCTCACTATCAGATCTGACTTCCCTCCATAGTGTTCTATACAGTGGGGGAACCCGGTCCCATCTCACTATCACATCTGACTTCCCTCCATAGTGTTCTGGAGCCCAGTACCTTCTATTATACAGTGGGGGAACCCGGCCCCATCTCACTATCAGATCTGCCTTCCCTCCATAGTGTTCTAGAACCCAGTACCTTCTATAAAACAATGGGGGAACCCGGTCCCATCTCACTATCAGATCTGACTTCCCTCCATAGTGTACTAGAGCCCAGTACCTTCTATAATACAATGGGGGAACCCGGTCCCATCTCACTATCAGATCTGACTTCCCTCCATAGTGTTCTATACAGTGGGGGAACCCGGTCCCATCTCACTATCACATCTGACTTCCCTCCATAGTGTTCTAGAGCCCAGTACCTTCTATTATACAGTGGGGGAACCCGGTCCCATCTCACTATCAGATCTGACTTCCCTCCATAGTGTTCTATACAGTGGGGGAACCCGGTCCCATATCACATCTGACTTCCCTCCATAGTGTTCTAGAGCCCAGTACCTTCTATAATACAATGGGGGAACCCGGTCCCATCTCACTAACAGATCTGACTTCCCTCCATAGTGTACTAGAGCCCAGTACCTTCTATAATACAATGGGGGAACCCGGTCCCATCTCACTATCACATCTGACTTCCCTCCATAGTGTTCTAGAGCCCAGTACCTTCTATTATACAGTGGGGGAACCCGGCCCCATCTCACTATCAGATCTGCCTTCCCTCCATAGTGTTCTAGAACCCAGTACCTTCTATAATACAATGGGGGAACCCGGTCCCATCTCACTTTCGCATCTGACTTCCCTCCATAGTATTCTATACAGTGGGGGAACCCGGTCCCATCTCACTATCAGATCTGACTTCCCTCCATAGTGTACTAGAGCCCAGTACCTTCTATAATATATTGGGGGAACCCGGTTCCATCTCACTATCAGATCTGACTTCCCTCCATAGTGTTCTAGAGCCCAGTACCTTCTATAATACAATGGGGAAACCCGGTCCCATCTCACTATCACATCTGACTTCCCTCCATAGTGTTCTAGAGCCCAGTACCTTCTATTATACAGTGGGGGAACCCGGTCCCATCTCACTATCAGATCTGACTTCCCTCCATAGTGTACTAGAGCCCAGTACCTTCTATAATACAATGGGGGAACCCGGTCCCATCGATCTGACTTCCCTCCATAGTGTTCTAGAGCCCAGTACCTTCTATAATACAATGGGGGAACCCGGTCCCATCTCACTAACAGATCTGACTTCCCTCCATAGTGTACTAGAGCCCAGTACCTTCTATAATACAATGGGGGAACCCGGTCCCATCTCACTATCAGATCTGACTTCCCTCCATAGTGTTCTAGAGCCCAGTACCTTCTATAATACAATGGGGGAACCCGGTCCCATCTCACTATCAGATCTGACTTCCCTCCATAGTGTACTAGAGCCCAGTACCTTCTATAATACAATGGGGGAACCCGGTCCCATCGATCTGACTTCCCTCCATAGTGTTCTAGAGCCCAGTACCTTCTATAATACAATGGGGGAACCCGGTCCCATCTCACTATCAGATCTGACTTCCCTCCATAGTGTACAAGAGCCCAGTACCTTCTATAATACAATGGGGGAACCCGGTCCCATCTCACTATCGCATCTGACTTCCCTCCATAGTGTTCTATACAGTGGGGGAACCCGGTCCCATCTCACTAACAGATCTGACTTCCCTCCATAGTGTTCTAGAGCCCAGTACCTTCTATTATACAGTGGGGGAACCCGGTCCCATCTCACTATCAGATCTGACTTCCCTCCATAGTGTTCTAGAGCCCAGTACCTTCTATAATACAATGGGGGAACCCGGTCCCATCTCACTATCACATCTGACTTCCCTCCATAGTGTTCTAGAGCCCAGTACCTTCTATTATACAGTGGGGGAACCCGGTCCCATCTGACTTCCCTCCATAGTGTTCTAGAGCCCAGTACCTTCTATTATACAGTGGGGGAACCCGGCCCCATCTCACTATCAGATCTGACTTCCCTCCATAGTGTTCTAGAGCCCAGTACCTTCTATTATACAGTGGGGGAACCCGTTCCCATCTCACTATCACATCTGACTTCCCTCCATAGTGTTCTAGAGCCCAGTACCTTCTATTATACAGTGGGGGAACCCGGCCTAATCTCACTATCAGATCTGCCTTCCCTCCATAGTGTTCTAGAACCCAGTACCTTCTATAATACAATGGGGGAACCCGATCCCATCTCACTATCGCATCTGACTTCCCTCCATAGTATTCTATACAGTGGGGGAACCCGGTCCCATCTCACTATCAGATCTGACTTCCCTCCATAGTGTACTAGAGCCCAGTACCTTCTATAATACAATGGGGGAACCCGGTCCCATCTCACTATCAGATCTGACTTCCCTCCATAGTGTTCTAGAGCCCAGTACCTTCTATTATACAGTGGGGGAACCCGGTCCCATCTCACTATCAGATCTGACTTCCCTCCATAGTGTACTAGAGCCCAGTACCTTCTATAATATAATGGGGGAACCCGGTCCCATCTCACTATCAGATCTGACTTCCCTCCATAGTGTTCTAGAGCCCAGTACCTTCTATTATACAGTGGGGGAACCCGGCACCATCTCACTATCAGATCTGCCTTCCCTCCATAGTGTTCTAGAACCCAGTACCTTCTATAAAACAATGGGGGAACCCGGTCCCATCTCACTATCAGATCTGACTTCCCTCCATAGTGTACTAGAGCCCAGTACCTTCTATAATACAATGGGGGAACCCAGTCCCATCTCACTAACAGATCTGACTTCCCTCCATAGTGTACTAGAGCCCAGTACCTTCTATAACACAATGGGGGAACCCGGTCCCATCTCACTATCAGATCTGACTTCCCTCCATAGTGTTCTAGAGCCCAGTACCTTCTATTATACAGTGGGGGAACCCGGTCCCATCTCACTATCACATCTGACTTCCCTCCATAGTGTTCTAGAGCCCAGTACCTTCTATTATACAGTGGGGGAACCTGGCCCCATCTCACTATCAGATCTGCCTTCCCTCCATAGTGTTCTAGTACCCAGTACCTTCTATAAAACAATGGGGGAACCCGGTCCCATCTCACTATCAGATCTGACTTCCCTCCATAGTGTACTAGAGCCCAGTACCTTCTATAATACAATGGGGGAACCCGGTCCCATCTCACTATCAGATCTGACTTCCCTCCATAGTGTTCTATACAGTGGGGGAACCCGGTCCCATCTCACTATCACATCTGACTTCCCTCCATAGTGTTCTAGAGCCCAGTACCTTCTATTATACAGTGGGGGAACCCAGTCCCATCTCACTATCAGATCTGACTTCCCTCCATAGTGTTTTATACAGTGGGGGAACCCGGTCCCATCTCACTATCACATCTGACTTCCCTCCATAGTGTTCTAGAGCCCAGTACCTTCTATAATACAATGGGGGAACCCGGTCCCATCTCACTATCGCATCTGACTTCCCTCCATAGTGTTCTATACAGTGGGGGAACCCGGTCCCATCTCACTATCACATCTGACTTCCCTCCATAGTGTTCTAGAGCCCAGTACCTTCTATTATACAGTGGGGGAACCCGGTCCCATCTCACTATCAGATCTGACTTCCCTCCATAGTGTTCTAGAGCCCAGTACCTTCTATAATACAATGGGGGAACCCGGTCCCATCTCACTATCACATCTGACTTCCCTCCATAGTGTTCTAGAGCCCAGTACCTTCTATTATACAGTGGGGGAACCCGGTCCCATCTCACTTCCCTCCATAGTGTTCTAGAGCCCAGTACCTTCTATTATACAGTGGGGGAACCCGGCCCCATCTCACTATCAGATCTGACTTCCCTCCATAGTGTTCTAGAGCCCAGTACCTTCTATTATACAGTGGGGGAACCCGTTCCCATCTCACTATCACATCTGACTTCCCTCCATAGTGTTGTAGAGCACAGTACCTTCTATTATACAGTGGGGGAACCCGGCCTAATCTCACTATCAGATCTGCCTTCCCTCCATAGTGTTCTAGAACCCAGTACCTTCTATAATACAATGGGGGAACCCGATCCCATCTCACTATCGCATCTGACTTCCCTCCATAGTATTCTATACAGTGGGAGAACCCGGTCCCATCTCACTATCAGATCTGACTTCCCTCCATAGTGTACTAGAGCCCAGTACCTTCTATAATACAATGGGGGAACCCGGTCCCATCTCACTATCAGATCTGACTTCCCTCCATAGTGTTCTAGAGCCCAGTACCTTCTATTATACAGTGGGGGAACCCGGTCCCATCTCACTATCAGATCTGACTTCCCTCCATAGTGTACTAGAGCCCAGTACCTTCTATAATATAATGGGGGAACCCGGTCCCATCTCACTATCAGATCTGACTTCCCTCCATAGTGTTCTAGAGCCCAGTACCTTCTATAATACAATGGGGGAACCCGGTCCCATCTCACTATCGCATCTGACTTCCCTCCATAGTGTTCTATACAGTGGGGGAACCCGGTCCCATCTCACTAACAGATCTGACTTCCCTCCATAGTGTACTAGAGCCCAGTACCTTCTATAACACAATGGGGGAACCCGGTCCCATCTCACTATCACATCTGACTTCCCTCCATAGTGTTCTAGAGCCCAGTACCTTCTATTATACAGTGGGGGAACCCGGTCCCATCTCACTAACAGATCTGACTTCCCTCCATAGTGTACTAGAGCCCAGTACCTTCTATAATACAATGGGGGAACCCGGTCCCATCTCACTAACAGATCTGACTTCCCTCCATAGTGTTCTAGAGCCCAGTACCTTCTATTATACAGTGGGGGAACCCGGTCCCATCTCACTATCAGATCTGACTTCCCTCCATAGTGTACTAGAGCCCAGTACCTTCTATAATACAATGGGGGAACCCGGTCCCATCTCACTATCAGATCTGACTTCCCTCCATAGTGTTCTATACAGTGGGGGAACCCGGTCCCATCTCACTATCACATCTGACTTCCCTCCATAGTGTTCTAGAGCCCAGTACCTTCTATTATACAGTGGGGGAACCCAGTCCCATCTCACTATCACATCTGACTTCCCTCCATAGTGTTTTATACAGTGGGGGAACCCGGTCCCATCTCACTATCACATCTGACTTCCCTCCATAGTGTTCTAGAGCCCAGTACCTTCTATTATACAGTGGGGGAACCCGGCCCCATCTCACTATCAGATCTGCCTTCCCTCCATAGTGTTCTATGCAGTGGGGGAACCCGGTCCCATCTCACTAACAGATCTGACTTCCCTCCATAGTGTACTAGAGCCCAGTACCTTCTATAACACAATGGGGGAACCCGGTCCCATCTCACTATCAGATCTGACTTCCCTCCATAGTGTTCTAGAGCCCAGTACCTTCTATAAAACAATGGGGGAACCCGGTCCCATCTCACTATCAGATCTGACTTCCCTCCATAGTGTACTAGAGCCAGTACCTCCTATAATACAATGGGGGAACCCGGTCCCATCTCACTATCAGATCTGACTTCCCTCCATAGTGTACTAGAGCCCAGTACCTTCTATAATACAATGGGGGAACCCGGTCCCATCTCACTATCAGATCTGACTTCCCTCCATAGTGTTCTATACAGTGGGGGAACCCGGTCCCATCTCACTATCACATCTGACTTCCCTCCATAGTGTTCTAGAGCCCAGTACCTTCTATTATACAGTGGGGGAACCCAGTCCCATCTCACTATCAGATCTGACTTCCCTCCATAGTGTTTTATACAGTGGGGGAACCCGGTCCCATCTCACTATCACATCTGACTTCCCTCCATAGTGTTCTAGAGCCCAGTACCTTCTATAATACAATGGGGGAACCCGGTCCCATCTCACTATCGCATCTGACTTCCCTCCATAGTGTTCTATACAGTGGGGGAACCCGGTCCCATCTCACTAACAGATCTGACTTCCCTCCATAGAGTACTAGAGCCCAGTACCTTCTATAATACAATGGGGGAACCCGGTCCCATCTCACTATCAGATCTGACTTCCCTCCATAGTGTTCTAGAGCCCAGTACCTTTTATTATACAGTGGGGGAACCCGGTCCCATCTCACTATCAGATCTGACTTCCCTCCATAGTCTACTAGAGCCCAGTACCTTCTATTATACAGTGGGGGAACCCGGTCCCATCTCACTATCAGATCTGACTTCCCTCCATAGTGTTCTAGAGCCCAGTACCTTCTATTATACAATGGGGGAACCCGGTCCCATCTCACTATCAGATCTGACTTCCCTCCATAGTGTTCTAGAGCCCAGTACCGTCTATTATACAGTGGGGGAACCCGGTCCCATCTCACTATCAGATCTGACTTCCCTCCATAGTGTTCTATACAGTGGGGAACCCGGTCCCATCTCACTATCAGATCTGACTTCCCTGCATAGTGTACTAGAGCCCAGTACCTTCTATAATACAATGGGGGAACCCGGTCCCATCTCACTATCAGATCTGACTTCCCTCCATAGTGTTCTATACAGTGGGGGAACCCGGTCCCATCTCACTATCACATCTGACTTCCCTCCATAGTGTTCTAGAGCCCAGTACCTTCTATTATACAATGGGGGAACCCAGTCCCATCTCACTATCAGATCTGACTTCCCTCCATAGTGTTCTATACAGTGGGGGAACCCGGTCCCATCTCACTATCACATCTGACTTCCCTCCATAGTGTTCTAGAGCCCAGTACCTTCTATAATACAATGGGGGAACCCGGTCCCATCTCACTATCACATCTGACTTCCCTCCATAGTGTTCTATACAGTGGGGGAACCCGGTCCCATCTCATTAACAGATCTGACTTCCCTCCATAGTGTACTAGAGCCCAGTACCTTCTATTATACAGTGGGGGAACCCGGTCCCATCTCACTATCAGATCTGACTTCCCTCCATAGTGTTCTATACAGTGGGGGAACCCGGTCCCATCTCACTATCAGATCTGACTTCCCTGCATAGTGTACTAGAGCCCAGTACCTTCTATAATACAATGGGGAACCCGGTCCCATCTCACTATCAGATCTGACTTCCCTCCATAGTGTTCTATACAGTGGGGGAACCCGGTCCCATCTCACTATCACATCTGACTTCCCTCCATAGTGTTCTGGAGCCCAGTACCTTCTATTATACAGTGGGGGAACCCGGCCCCATCTCACTATCAGATCTGCCTTCCCTCCATAGTGTTCTAGAACCCAGTACCTTCTATAAAACAATGGGGGAACCCGGTCCCATCTCACTATCAGATCTGACTTCCCTCCATAGTGTACTAGAGCCCAGTACCTTCTATAATACAATGGGGGAACCCGGTCCCATCTCACTATCAGATCTGACTTCCCTCCATAGTGTTCTATACAGTGGGGGAACCCGGTCCCATCTCACTATCACATCTGACTTCCCTCCATAGTGTTCTAGAGCCCAGTACCTTCTATAATACAATGGGGGAACCCGGTCCCATCTCACTAACAGATCTGACTTCCCTCCATAGTGTACTAGAGCCCAGTACCTTCTATAATACAATGGGGGAACCCGGTCCCATCTCACTATCACATCTGACTTCCCTCCATAGTGTTCTAGAGCCCAGTACCTTCTATTATACAGTGGGGGAACCCGGCCCCATCTCACTATCAGATCTGCCTTCCCTCCATAGTGTTCTAGAACCCAGTACCTTCTATAATACAATGGGGGAACCCGGTCCCATCTCACTTTCGCATCTGACTTCCCTCCATAGTATTCTATACAGTGGGGGAACCCGGTCCCATCTCACTATCAGATCTGACTTCCCTCCATAGTGTACTAGAGCCCAGTACCTTCTGTAATACAATGGGGGTACCCGGTCCCATCTCACTATCAGATCTGACTTCCCTCCATAGTGTTCTATACAGTGGGGGAACCCGGTCCCATCTCACTATCACATCTGACTTCCCTCCATAGTGTTCTAGAGCCCAGTACCTTCTATAATACAATGGGGAAACCCGGTCCCATCTCACTATCACATCTGACTTCCCTCCATAGTGTTCTAGAGCCCAGTACCTTCTATTATACAGTGGGGGAACCCGGTCCCATCTCACTATCAGATCTGACTTCCCTCCATAGTGTACTAGAGCCCAGTACCTTCTATAATACAATGGGGGAACCCGGTCCCATCGATCTGACTTCCCTCCATAGTGTTCTAGAGCCCAGTACCTTCTATAATACAATGGGGGAACCCGGTCCCATCTCACTATCAGATCTGACTTCCCTCCATAGTGTACAAGAGCCCAGTACCTTCTATAATACAATGGGGGAACCCGGTCCCATCTCACTATCGCATCTGACTTCCCTCCATAGTGTTCTATACAGTGGGGGAACCCGGTCCCATCTCACTAACAGATCTGACTTCCCTCCATAGTGTACTAGAGCCCAGTACCTTCTATAATACAATGGGGGAACCAGGTCCCATCTCACTATCAGATCTGACTTCCCTCCATAGTGTTCTAGAGCCCAGTACCTTCTATAATACAATGGGGAAACCCGGTCCCATCTCACTATCACATCTGACTTCCCTCCATAGTGTTCTAGAGCCCAGTACCTTCTATTATACAGTGGGGGAACCCGGTCCCATCTCACTATCAGATCTGACTTCCCTCCATAGTGTTCTAGAGCCCAGTACCTTCTATAATACAATGGGGGAACCCGGTCCCATCTCACTATCACATCTGACTTCCCTCCATAGTGTTCTAGAGCCCAGTACCTTCTATTATACAGTGGGGGAACCCGGTCCCATCTGACTTCCCTCCATAGTGTTCTAGAGCCCAGTACCTTCTATTATACAGTGGGGGAACCCGGCCCCATCTCACTATCAGATCTGACTTCCCTCCATAGTGTTCTAGAGCCCAGTACCTTCTATTATACAGTGGGGGAACCCGTTCCCATCTCACTATCACATCTGACTTCCCTCCATAGTGTTCTAGAGCCCAGTACCTTCTATTATACAGTGGGGGAACCCGGCCTAATCTCACTATCAGATCTGCCTTCCCTCCATAGTGTTCTAGAACCCAGTATCTTCTATAATACAATGGGGGAACCCGATCCCATCTCACTATCGCATCTGACTTCCCTCCATAGTATTCTATACAGTGGGGGAACCCGGTCCCATCTCACTATCAGATCTGACTTCCCTCCATAGTGTACTAGAGCCCAGTACCTTCTATAATACAATGGGGGAACCCGGTCCCATCTCACTATCAGATCTGACTTCCCTCCATAGTGTTCTAGAGCCCAGTACCTTCTATTATACAGTGGGGGAACCCGGTCCCATCTCACTATCAGATCTGACTTCCCTCCATAGTGTACTAGAGCCCAGTACCTTCTATAATATAATGGGGGAACCTGGTCCCATCTCACTATCAGATCTGACTTCCCTCCATAGTGTTCTAGAGCCCAGTACCTTCTATTATACAGTGGGGGAACCCGGCCCCATCTCACTATCAGATCTGCCTTCCCTCCATAGTGTTCTAGAACCCAGTACCTTCTATAAAACAATGGGGGAACCCGGTCCCATCTCACTATCAGATCTGACTTCCCTCCATAGTGTACTAGAGCCCAGTACCTTCTATAATACAATGGGGGAACCCAGTCCCATCTCACTAACAGATCTGACTTCCCTCCATAGTGTACTAGAGCCCAGTACCTTCTATAATACAATGGGGGAACCCGGTCCCATCTCACTATCAGATCTGACTTCCCTCCATAGTGTTCTATACAGTGGGGGAACCCGGTCCCATCTCACTATCACATCTGACTTCCCTCCATAGTGTTCTAGAGCCCAGTACCTTCTATTATACAGTGGGGGAACCCAGTCCCATCTCACTATCAGATCTGACTTCCCTCCATAGTGTTTTATACAGTGGGGGAACCCGGTCCCATCTCACTATCACATCTGACTTCCCTCCATAGTGTTCTAGAGCCCAGTACCTTCTATAATACAATGGGGGAACCCGGTCCCATCTCACTATCAGATCTGACTTCCCTCCATAGTGTTCTAGAGCCCAGTACCTTCTATTATACAGTGGGGGAACCCGGTCCCATCTCACTATCAGATCTGACTTCCCTCCATAGTGTACTAGAGCCCAGTACCTTCTATAATATAATGGGGGAACCCGGTCCCATCTCACTATCAGATCTGACTTCCCTCCATAGTGTTCTAGAGCCCAGTACCTTCTATAATACAATGGGGGAACCCGGTCCCATCTCACTATCGCATCTGACTTCCCTCCATAGTGTTCTATACAGTGGGGGAACCCGGTCCCATCTCACTAACAGATCTGACTTCCCTCCATAGTGTACTAGAGCCCAGTACCTTCTATAACACAATGGGGGAACCCGGTCCCATCTCACTATCACATCTGACTTCCCTCCATAGTGTTCTAGAGCCCAGTACCTTCTATTATACAGTGGGGGAACCCGGTCCCATCTCACTAACAGATCTGACTTCCCTCCATAGTGTACTAGAGCCCAGTACCTTCTATAATACAATGGGGGAACCCGGTCCCATCTCACTATCAGATCTGACTTCCCTCCATAGTGTTCTAGAGCCCAGTACCTTTTATTATACAGTGGGGGAACCCGGTCCCATCTCACTATCAGATCTGACTTCCCTCCATAGTGTACAAGAGCCCAGTACCTTCTATTATACAGTGGGGGAACCCGGTCCCATCTCACTATCAGATCTGACTTCCCTCCATAGTGTTCTAGAGCCCAGTACCTTCTATTATACAATGGGGGAACCCGGTCCCATCTCACTATCAGATCTGACTTCCCTCCATAGTGTTCTAGAGCCCAGTACCTTCTATTATACAGTGGGGGAACCCGGTCCCATCTCACTATCAGATCTGACTTCCCTCCATAGTGTTCTATACAGTGGGGGAACCCGGTCCCATCTCACTATCAGATCTGACTTCCCTGCATAGTGTACTAGAGCCCAGTACCTTCTATAATACAATGGGGGAACCCGGTCCCATCTCACTATCAGATCTGACTTCCCTCCATAGTGTTCTATACAGTGGGGGAACCCGGTCCCATCTCACTATCACATCTGACTTCCCTCCATAGTGTTCTAGAGCCCAGTACCTTCTATTATACAGTGGGGGAACCCAGTCCCATCTCACTATCAGATCTGACTTCCCTCCATAGTGTTCTATACAGTGGGGGAACCCGGTCCCATCTCACTATCACATCTGACTTCCCTCCATAGTGTTCTAGAGCCCAGTACCTTCTATAATATAATGGGGGAACCCGGTCCCATCTCACTATCACATCTGACTTCCCTCCATAGTGTTCTATACAGTGGGGGAACCCGGTCCCATCTCACTAACAGATCGGACTTCCCTCCATAGTGTACTAGAGCCCAGTACCTTCTATTATACAGTGGGGGAACCCGGTCCCATCTCACTATCAGATCTGACTTCCCTCCATAGTGTTCTATACAGTGGGGGAACCCGGTCCCATCTCACTATCAGATCTGACTTCCCTGCATAGTGTACTAGAGCCCAGTACCTTCTATAATACAATGGGGAACCCGGTCCCATCTCACTATCAGATCTGACTTCCCTCCATAGTGTTCTATACAGTGGGGGAACCCGGTCCCATCTCACTATCACATCTGACTTCCCTCCATAGTGTTCTGGAGCCCAGTACCTTCTATTATACAGTGGGGGAACCCGGCCCCATCTCACTATCAGATCTGCCTTCCCTCCATAGTGTTCTAGAACCCAGTACCTTCTATAAAACAATGGGGGAACCCGGTCCCATCTCACTATCAGATCTGACTTCCCTCCATAGTGTACTAGAGCCCAGTACCTTCTATAATACAATGGGGGAACCCGGTCCCATCTCACTATCAGATCTGACTTCCCTCCATAGTGTTCTATACAGTGGGGGAACCCGGTCCCATCTCACTATCACATCTGACTTCCCTCCATAGTGTTCTAGAGCCCAGTACCTTCTATTATACAGTGGGGGAACCCGGTCCCATCTCACTATCAGATCTGACTTCCCTCCATAGTGTTCTATACAGTGAGGGAACCCGGTCCCATATCACATCTGACTTCCCTCCATAGTGTTCTAGAGCCCAGTACCTTCTATAATACAATGGGGGAACCCGGTCCCATCTCACTAACAGATCTGACTTCCCTCCATAGTGTACTAGAGCCCAGTACCTTCTATAATACAATGGGGGAACCCGGTCCCATCTCACTATCACATCTGACTTCCCTCCATAGTGTTCTAGAGCCCAGTACCTTCTATTATACAGTGGGGGAACCCGGCCCCATCTCACTATCAGATCTGCCTTCCCTCCATAGTGTTCTAGAACCCAGTACCTTCTATAATACAATGGGGGAACCCGGTCCCATCTCACTTTCGCATCTGACTTCCCTCCATAGTATTCTATACAGTGGGGGAACCCGGTCCCATCTCACTATCAGATCTGACTTCCCTCCATAGTGTACTAGAGCCCAGTACCTTCTATAATATATTGGGGGAACCCGGTTCCATCTCACTATCAGATCTGACTTCCCTCCATAGTGTTCTAGAGCCCAGTACCTTCTATAATACAATGGGGAAACCCGGTCCCATCTCACTATCACATCTGACTTCCCTCCATAGTGTTCTAGAGCCCAGTACCTTCTATTATACAGTGGGGGAACCCGGTCCCATCTCACTATCAGATCTGACTTCCCTCCATAGTGTACTAGAGCCCAGTACCTTCTATAATACAATGGGGGAACCCGGTCCCATCGATCTGACTTCCCTCCATAGTGTTCTAGAGCCCAGTACCTTCTATAATACAATGGGGGAACCCGGTCCCATCTCACTATCAGATCTGACTTCCCTCCATAGTGTACAAGAGCCCAGTACCTTCTATAATACAATGGGGGAACCCGGTCCCATCTCACTATCGCATCTGACTTCCCTCCATAGTGTTCTATACAGTGGGGGAACCCGGTCCCATCTCACTATCAGATCTGACTTCCCTCCATAGTGTACTAGAGCCCAGTACCTTCTATAATACAATGGGGGAACCCGGTCCCATCGATCTGACTTCCCTCCATAGTGTTCTAGAGCCCAGTACCTTCTATAATACAATGGGGGAACCCGGTCCCATCTCACTATCAGATCTGACTTCCCTCCATAGTGTACAAGAGCCCAGTACCTTCTATAATACAATGGGGGAACCCGGTCCCATCTCACTATCGCATCTGACTTCCCTCCATAGTGTTCTATACAGTGGGGGAACCCGGTCCCATCTCACTAACAGATCTGACTTCCCTCCATAGTGTTCTAGAGCCCAGTACCTTCTATTATACAGTGGGGGAACCCGGTCCCATCTCACTATCAGATCTGACTTCCCTCCATAGTGTTCTAGAGCCCAGTACCTTCTATAATACAATGGGGGAACCCGGTCCCATCTCACTATCACATCTGACTTCCCTCCATAGTGTTCTAGAGCCCAGTACCTTCTATTATACAGTGGGGGAACCCGGTCCCATCTGACTTCCCTCCATAGTGTTCTAGAGCCCAGTACCTTCTATTATACAGTGGGGGAACCCGGCCCCATCTCACTATCAGATCTGACTTCCCTCCATAGTGTTCTAGAGCCCAGTACCTTCTATTATACAGTGGGGGAACCCGTTCCCATCTCACTATCACATCTGACTTCCCTCCATAGTGTTCTAGAGCCCAGTACCTTCTATTATACAGTGGGGGAACCCGGCCTAATCTCACTATCAGATCTGCCTTCCCTCCATAGTGTTCTAGAACCCAGTACCTTCTATAATACAATGGGGGAACCCGATCCCATCTCACTATCGCATCTGACTTCCCTCCATAGTATTCTATACAGTGGGGGAACCCGGTCCCATCTCACTATCAGATCTGACTTCCCTCCATAGTGTACTAGAGCCCAGTACCTTCTATAATACAATGGGGGAACCCGGTCCCATCTCACTATCAGATCTGACTTCCCTCCATAGTGTTCTAGAGCCCAGTACCTTCTATTATACAGTGGGGGAACCCGGTCCCATCTCACTATCAGATCTGACTTCCCTCCATAGTGTACTAGAGCCCAGTACCTTCTATAATATAATGGGGGAACCCGGTCCCATCTCACTATCAGATCTGACTTCCCTCCATAGTGTTCTAGAGCCCAGTACCTTCTATTATACAGTGGGGGAACCCGGCACCATCTCACTATCAGATCTGCCTTCCCTCCATAGTGTTCTAGAACCCAGTACCTTCTATAAAACAATGGGGGAACCCGGTCCCATCTCACTATCAGATCTGACTTCCCTCCATAGTGTACTAGAGCCCAGTACCTTCTATAATACAATGGGGGAACCCAGTCCCATCTCACTAACAGATCTGACTTCCCTCCATAGTGTACTAGAGCCCAGTACCTTCTATAACACAATGGGGGAACCCGGTCCCATCTCACTATCAGATCTGACTTCCCTCCATAGTGTTCTAGAGCCCAGTACCTTCTATTATACAGTGGGGGAACCCGGTCCCATCTCACTATCACATCTGACTTCCCTCCATAGTGTTCTAGAGCCCAGTACCTTCTATTATACAGTGGGGGAACCTGGCCCCATCTCACTATCAGATCTGCCTTCCCTCCATAGTGTTCTAGTACCCAGTACCTTCTATAAAACAATGGGGGAACCCGGTCCCATCTCACTATCAGATCTGACTTCCCTCCATAGTGTACTAGAGCCCAGTACCTTCTATAATACAATGGGGGAACCCGGTCCCATCTCACTATCAGATCTGACTTCCCTCCATAGTGTTCTATACAGTGGGGGAACCCGGTCCCATCTCACTATCACATCTGACTTCCCTCCATAGTGTTCTAGAGCCCAGTACCTTCTATTATACAGTGGGGGAACCCAGTCCCATCTCACTATCAGATCTGACTTCCCTCCATAGTGTTTTATACAGTGGGGGAACCCGGTCCCATCTCACTATCACATCTGACTTCCCTCCATAGTGTTCTAGAGCCCAGTACCTTCTATAATACAATGGAGGAACCCGGTCCCATCTCACTATCGCATCTGACTTCCCTCCATAGTGTTCTATACAGTGGGGGAACCCGGTCCCATCTCACTATCACATCTGACTTCCCTCCATAGTGTTCTAGAGCCCAGTACCTTCTATTATACAGTGGGGGAACCCGGTCCCATCTCACTATCAGATCTGACTTCCCTCCATAGTGTTCTAGAGCCCAGTACCTTCTATAATACAATGGGGGAACCCGGTCCCATCTCACTATCACATCTGACTTCCCTCCATAGTGTTCTAGAGCCCAGTACCTTCTATTATACAGTGGGGGAACCCGGTCCCATCTCACTTCCCTCCATAGTGTTCTAGAGCCCAGTACCTTCTATTATACAGTGGGGGAACCCGGCCCCATCTCACTATCAGATCTGACTTCCCTCCATAGTGTTCTAGAGCCCAGTACCTTCTATTATACAGTGGGGGAACCCGTTCCCATCTCACTATCACATCTGACTTCCCTCCATAGTGTTGTAGAGCACAGTACCTTCTATTATACAGTGGGGGAACCCGGCCTAATCTCACTATCAGATCTGCCTTCCCTCCATAGTGTTCTAGAACCCAGTACCTTCTATAATACAATGGGGGAACCCGATCCCATCTCACTATCGCATCTGACTTCCCTCCATAGTATTCTATACAGTGGGAGAACCCGGTCCCATCTCACTATCAGATCTGACTTCCCTCCATAGTGTACTAGAGCCCAGTACCTTCTATAATACAATGGGGGAACCCGGTCCCATCTCACTATCAGATCTGACTTCCCTCCATAGTGTTCTAGAGCCCAGTACCTTCTATTATACAGTGGGGGAACCCGGTCCCATCTCACTATCAGATCTGACTTCCCTCCATAGTGTACTAGAGCCCAGTACCTTCTATAATATAATGGGGGAACCCGGTCCCATCTCACTATCAGATCTGACTTCCCTCCATAGTGTTCTAGAGCCCAGTACCTTCTATAATACAATGGGGGAACCCGGTCCCATCTCACTATCGCATCTGACTTCCCTCCATAGTGTTCTATACAGTGGGGGAACCCGGTCCCATCTCACTAACAGATCTGACTTCCCTCCATAGTGTACTAGAGCCCAGTACCTTCTATAACACAATGGGGGAACCCGGTCCCATCTCACTATCACATCTGACTTCCCTCCATAGTGTTCTAGAGCCCAGTACCTTCTATTATACAGTGGGGGAACCCGGTCCCATCTCACTAACAGATCTGACTTCCCTCCATAGTGTACTAGAGCCCAGTACCTTCTATAATACAATGGGGGAACCCGGTCCCATCTCACTATCAGATCTGACTTCCCTCCATAGTGTTCTAGAGCCCAGTACCTTTTATTATACAGTGGGGGAACCCGGTCCCATCTCACTTCCCTCCATAGTGTTCTAGAGCCCAGTACTTTCTATTATACAGTGGGGGAACCCGGTCCCATCTCACTATCAGATCTGACTTCCCTCCATAGTGTTTTATACAGTGGGGGAACCCGGTCCCATCTCACTATCACATCTGACTTCCCTCCATAGTGTTCTAGAGCCCAGTACCTTCTATAATACAATGGGGGAACCCGGTCCCATCTCACTATCGCATCTGACTTCCCTCCATAGTGTTCTATACAGTGGGGGAACCCGGTCCCATCTCACTATCACATCTGACTTCCCTCCATAGTGTTCTAGAGCCCAGTACCTTCTATTATACAGTGGGGGAACCCGGTCCCATCTCACTATCAGATCTGACTTCCCTCCATAGTGTTCTAGAGCCCAGTACCTTCTATAATACAATGGGGGAACCCGGTCCCATCTCACTATCACATCTGACTTCCCTCCATAGTGTTCTAGAGCCCAGTACCTTCTATTATACAGTGGGGGAACCCGGTCCCATCTCACTTCCCTCCATAGTGTTCTAGAGCCCAGTACCTTCTATTATACAGTGGGGGAACCCGGCCCCATCTCACTATCAGATCTGACTTCCCTCCATAGTGTTCTAGAGCCCAGTACCTTCTATTATACAGTGGGGGAACCCGTTCCCATCTCACTATCACATCTGACTTCCCTCCATAGTGTTGTAGAGCACAGTACCTTCTATTATACAGTGGGGGAACCCGGCCTAATCTCACTATCAGATCTGCCTTCCCTCCATAGTGTTCTAGAACCCAGTACCTTCTATAATACAATGGGGGAACCCGATCCCATCTCACTATCGCATCTGACTTCCCTCCATAGTATTCTATACAGTGGGAGAACCCGGTCCCATCTCACTATCAGATCTGACTTCCCTCCATAGTGTACTAGAGCCCAGTACCTTCTATAATACAATGGGGGAACCCGGTCCCATCTCACTATCAGATCTGACTTCCCTCCATAGTGTTCTAGAGCCCAGTACCTTCTATTATACAGTGGGGGAACCCGGTCCCATCTCACTATCAGATCTGACTTCCCTCCATAGTGTACTAGAGCCCAGTACCTTCTATAATATAATGGGGGAACCCGGTCCCATCTCACTATCAGATCTGACTTCCCTCCATAGTGTTCTATACAGTGGGGGAACCCGGTCCCATCTCACTATCAGATCTGACTTCCCTGCATAGTGTACTAGAGCCCAGTACCTTCTATAATACAATGGGGAACCCGGTCCCATCTCACTATCAGATCTGACTTCCCTCCATAGTGTTCTATACAGTGGGGGAACCCGGTCCCATCTCACTATCACATCTGACTTCCCTCCATAGTGTTCTGGAGCCCAGTACCTTCTATTATACAGTGGGGGAACCCGGCCCCATCTCACTATCAGATCTGCCTTCCCTCCATAGTGTTCTAGAACCCAGTACCTTCTATAAAACAATGGGGGAACCCGGTCCCATCTCACTATCAGATCTGACTTCCCTCCATAGTGTACTAGAGCCCAGTACCTTCTATAATACAATGGGGGAACCCGGTCCCATCTCACTATCAGATCTGACTTCCCTCCATAGTGTTCTATACAGTGGGGGAACCCGGTCCCATCTCACTATCACATCTGACTTCCCTCCATAGTGTTCTAGAGCCCAGTACCTTCTATTATACAGTGGGGGAACCCGGTCCCATCTCACTATCAGATCTGACTTCCCTCCATAGTGTTCTATACAGTGAGGGAACCCGGTCCCATATCACATCTGACTTCCCTCCATAGTGTTCTAGAGCCCAGTACCTTCTATAATACAATGGGGGAACCCGGTCCCATCTCACTAACAGATCTGACTTCCCTCCATAGTGTACTAGAGCCCAGTACCTTCTATAATACAATGGGGGAACCCGGTCCCATCTCACTATCACATCTGACTTCCCTCCATAGTGTTCTAGAGCCCAGTACCTTCTATTATACAGTGGGGGAACCCGGCCCCATCTCACTATCAGATCTGCCTTCCCTCCATAGTGTTCTAGAACCCAGTACCTTCTATAATACAATGGGGGAACCCGGTCCCATCTCACTTTCGCATCTGACTTCCCTCCATAGTATTCTATACAGTGGGGGAACCCGGTCCCATCTCACTATCAGATCTGACTTCCCTCCATAGTGTACTAGAGCCCAGTACCTTCTATAATATATTGGGGGAACCCGGTTCCATCTCACTATCAGATCTGACTTCCCTCCATAGTGTTCTAGAGCCCAGTACCTTCTATAATACAATGGGGAAACCCGGTCCCATCTCACTATCACATCTGACTTCCCTCCATAGTGTTCTAGAGCCCAGTACCTTCTATTATACAGTGGGGGAACCCGGTCCCATCTCACTATCAGATCTGACTTCCCTCCATAGTGTACTAGAGCCCAGTACCTTCTATAATACAATGGGGGAACCCGGTCCCATCGATCTGACTTCCCTCCATAGTGTTCTAGAGCCCAGTACCTTCTATAATACAATGGGGGAACCCGGTCCCATCTCACTATCAGATCTGACTTCCCTCCATAGTGTACAAGAGCCCAGTACCTTCTATAATACAATGGGGGAACCCGGTCCCATCTCACTATCGCATCTGACTTCCCTCCATAGTGTTCTATACAGTGGGGGAACCCGGTCCCATCTCACTATCAGATCTGACTTCCCTCCATAGTGTACTAGAGCCCAGTACCTTCTATAATACAATGGGGGAACCCGGTCCCATCGATCTGACTTCCCTCCATAGTGTTCTAGAGCCCAGTACCTTCTATAATACAATGGGGGAACCCGGTCCCATCTCACTATCAGATCTGACTTCCCTCCATAGTGTACAAGAGCCCAGTACCTTCTATAATACAATGGGGGAACCCGGTCCCATCTCACTATCGCATCTGACTTCCCTCCATAGTGTTCTATACAGTGGGGGAACCCGGTCCCATCTCACTAACAGATCTGACTTCCCTCCATAGTGTTCTAGAGCCCAGTACCTTCTATTATACAGTGGGGGAACCCGGTCCCATCTCACTATCAGATCTGACTTCCCTCCATAGTGTTCTAGAGCCCAGTACCTTCTATAATACAATGGGGGAACCCGGTCCCATCTCACTATCACATCTGACTTCCCTCCATAGTGTTCTAGAGCCCAGTACCTTCTATTATACAGTGGGGGAACCCGGTCCCATCTGACTTCCCTCCATAGTGTTCTAGAGCCCAGTACCTTCTATTATACAGTGGGGGAACCCGGCCCCATCTCACTATCAGATCTGACTTCCCTCCATAGTGTTCTAGAGCCCAGTACCTTCTATTATACAGTGGGGGAACCCGTTCCCATCTCACTATCACATCTGACTTCCCTCCATAGTGTTCTAGAGCCCAGTACCTTCTATTATACAGTGGGGGAACCCGGCCTAATCTCACTATCAGATCTGCCTTCCCTCCATAGTGTTCTAGAACCCAGTACCTTCTATAATACAATGGGGGAACCCGATCCCATCTCACTATCGCATCTGACTTCCCTCCATAGTATTCTATACAGTGGGGGAACCCGGTCCCATCTCACTATCAGATCTGACTTCCCTCCATAGTGTACTAGAGCCCAGTACCTTCTATAATACAATGGGGGAACCCGGTCCCATCTCACTATCAGATCTGACTTCCCTCCATAGTGTTCTAGAGCCCAGTACCTTCTATTATACAGTGGGGGAACCCGGTCCCATCTCACTATCAGATCTGACTTCCCTCCATAGTGTACTAGAGCCCAGTACCTTCTATAATATAATGGGGGAACCCGGTCCCATCTCACTATCAGATCTGACTTCCCTCCATAGTGTTCTAGAGCCCAGTACCTTCTATTATACAGTGGGGGAACCCGGCACCATCTCACTATCAGATCTGCCTTCCCTCCATAGTGTTCTAGAACCCAGTACCTTCTATAAAACAATGGGGGAACCCGGTCCCATCTCACTATCAGATCTGACTTCCCTCCATAGTGTACTAGAGCCCAGTACCTTCTATAATACAATGGGGGAACCCAGTCCCATCTCACTAACAGATCTGACTTCCCTCCATAGTGTACTAGAGCCCAGTACCTTCTATAACACAATGGGGGAACCCGGTCCCATCTCACTATCAGATCTGACTTCCCTCCATAGTGTTCTAGAGCCCAGTACCTTCTATTATACAGTGGGGGAACCCGGTCCCATCTCACTATCACATCTGACTTCCCTCCATAGTGTTCTAGAGCCCAGTACCTTCTATTATACAGTGGGGGAACCTGGCCCCATCTCACTATCAGATCTGCCTTCCCTCCATAGTGTTCTAGTACCCAGTACCTTCTATAAAACAATGGGGGAACCCGGTCCCATCTCACTATCAGATCTGACTTCCCTCCATAGTGTACTAGAGCCCAGTACCTTCTATAATACAATGGGGGAACCCGGTCCCATCTCACTATCAGATCTGACTTCCCTCCATAGTGTTCTATACAGTGGGGGAACCCGGTCCCATCTCACTATCACATCTGACTTCCCTCCATAGTGTTCTAGAGCCCAGTACCTTCTATTATACAGTGGGGGAACCCAGTCCCATCTCACTATCAGATCTGACTTCCCTCCATAGTGTTTTATACAGTGGGGGAACCCGGTCCCATCTCACTATCACATCTGACTTCCCTCCATAGTGTTCTAGAGCCCAGTACCTTCTATAATACAATGGGGGAACCCGGTCCCATCTCACTATCGCATCTGACTTCCCTCCATAGTGTTCTATACAGTGGGGGAACCCGGTCCCATCTCACTATCACATCTGACTTCCCTCCATAGTGTTCTAGAGCCCAGTACCTTCTATTATACAGTGGGGGAACCCGGTCCCATCTCACTATCAGATCTGACTTCCCTCCATAGTGTTCTAGAGCCCAGTACCTTCTATAATACAATGGGGGAACCCGGTCCCATCTCACTATCACATCTGACTTCCCTCCATAGTGTTCTAGAGCCCAGTACCTTCTATTATACAGTGGGGGAACCCGGTCCCATCTCACTTCCCTCCATAGTGTTCTAGAGCCCAGTACCTTCTATTATACAGTGGGGGAACCCGGCCCCATCTCACTATCAGATCTGACTTCCCTCCATAGTGTTCTAGAGCCCAGTACCTTCTATTATACAGTGGGGGAACCCGTTCCCATCTCACTATCACATCTGACTTCCCTCCATAGTGTTGTAGAGCACAGTACCTTCTATTATACAGTGGGGGAACCCGGCCTAATCTCACTATCAGATCTGCCTTCCCTCCATAGTGTTCTAGAACCCAGTACCTTCTATAATACAATGGGGGAACCCGATCCCATCTCACTATCGCATCTGACTTCCCTCCATAGTATTCTATACAGTGGGAGAACCCGGTCCCATCTCACTATCAGATCTGACTTCCCTCCATAGTGTACTAGAGCCCAGTACCTTCTATAATACAATGGGGGAACCCGGTCCCATCTCACTATCAGATCTGACTTCCCTCCATAGTGTTCTAGAGCCCAGTACCTTCTATTATACAGTGGGGGAACCCGGTCCCATCTCACTATCAGATCTGACTTCCCTCCATAGTGTACTAGAGCCCAGTACCTTCTATAATATAATGGGGGAACCCGGTCCCATCTCACTATCAGATCTGACTTCCCTCCATAGTGTTCTAGAGCCCAGTACCTTCTATAATACAATGGGGGAACCCGGTCCCATCTCACTATCGCATCTGACTTCCCTCCATAGTGTTCTATACAGTGGGGGAACCCGGTCCCATCTCACTAACAGATCTGACTTCCCTCCATAGTGTACTAGAGCCCAGTACCTTCTATAACACAATGGGGGAACCCGGTCCCATCTCACTATCACATCTGACTTCCCTCCATAGTGTTCTAGAGCCCAGTACCTTCTATTATACAGTGGGGGAACCCGGTCCCATCTCACTAACAGATCTGACTTCCCTCCATAGTGTACTAGAGCCCAGTACCTTCTATAATACAATGGGGGAACCCGGTCCCATCTCACTATCAGATCTGACTTCCCTCCATAGTGTTCTAGAGCCCAGTACCTTTTATTATACAGTGGGGGAACCCGGTCCCATCTCACTTCCCTCCATAGTGTTCTAGAGCCCAGTACTTTCTATTATACAGTGGGGGAACCCGGTCCCATCTCACTATCAGATCTGACTTCCCTCCATAGTGTTTTATACAGTGGGGGAACCCGGTCCCATCTCACTATCACATCTGACTTCCCTCCATAGTGTTCTAGAGCCCAGTACCTTCTATAATACAATGGGGGAACCCGGTCCCATCTCACTATCGCATCTGACTTCCCTCCATAGTGTTCTATACAGTGGGGGAACCCGGTCCCATCTCACTATCACATCTGACTTCCCTCCATAGTGTTCTAGAGCCCAGTACCTTCTATTATACAGTGGGGGAACCCGGTCCCATCTCACTATCAGATCTGACTTCCCTCCATAGTGTTCTAGAGCCCAGTACCTTCTATAATACAATGGGGGAACCCGGTCCCATCTCACTATCACATCTGACTTCCCTCCATAGTGTTCTAGAGCCCAGTACCTTCTATTATACAGTGGGGGAACCCGGTCCCATCTCACTTCCCTCCATAGTGTTCTAGAGCCCAGTACCTTCTATTATACAGTGGGGGAACCCGGCCCCATCTCACTATCAGATCTGACTTCCCTCCATAGTGTTCTAGAGCCCAGTACCTTCTATTATACAGTGGGGGAACCCGTTCCCATCTCACTATCACATCTGACTTCCCTCCATAGTGTTGTAGAGCACAGTACCTTCTATTATACAGTGGGGGAACCCGGCCTAATCTCACTATCAGATCTGCCTTCCCTCCATAGTGTTCTAGAACCCAGTACCTTCTATAATACAATGGGGGAACCCGATCCCATCTCACTATCGCATCTGACTTCCCTCCATAGTATTCTATACAGTGGGAGAACCCGGTCCCATCTCACTATCAGATCTGACTTCCCTCCATAGTGTACTAGAGCCCAGTACCTTCTATAATACAATGGGGGAACCCGGTCCCATCTCACTATCAGATCTGACTTCCCTCCATAGTGTTCTAGAGCCCAGTACCTTCTATTATACAGTGGGGGAACCCGGTCCCATCTCACTATCAGATCTGACTTCCCTCCATAGTGTACTAGAGCCCAGTACCTTCTATAATATAATGGGGGAACCCGGTCCCATCTCACTATCAGATCTGACTTCCCTCCATAGTGTTCTAGAGCCCAGTACCTTCTATAATACAATGGGGGAACCCGGTCCCATCTCACTATCGCATCTGACTTCCCTCCATAGTGTTCTATACAGTGGGGGAACCCGGTCCCATCTCACTAACAGATCTGACTTCCCTCCATAGTGTACTAGAGCCCAGTACCTTCTATAACACAATGGGGGAACCCGGTCCCATCTCACTATCACATCTGACTTCCCTCCATAGTGTTCTAGAGCCCAGTACCTTCTATTATACAGTGGGGGAACCCGGTCCCATCTCACTAACAGATCTGACTTCCCTCCATAGTGTACTAGAGCCCAGTACCTTCTATAATACAATGGGGGAACCCGGTCCCATCTCACTATCAGATCTGACTTCCCTCCATAGTGTTCTAGAGCCCAGTACCTTTTATTATACAGTGGGGGAACCCGGTCCCATCTCACTTCCCTCCATAGTGTTCTAGAGCCCAGTACTTTCTATTATACAGTGGGGGAACCCGGTCCCATCTCACTATCAGATCTGACTTCCCTCCATAGTGTTCTATACAGTGGGGGAACCCGGTCCCATCTCACTATCACATCTGACTTCCCTCCATAGTGTTCTAGAGCCCAGTACCTTCTATTATACAGTGGGGGAACCCAGTCCCATCTCACTATCGCATCTGACTTCCCTCCATAGTGTTCTATACAGTGGGGGAACCCGGTCCCATCTCACTATCACATCTGACTTCCCTCCATAGTGTTCTAGAGCCCAGTACCTTCTATAATACAATGGGGGAACCCGGTCCCATCTCACTATCACATCTGACTTCCCTCCATAGTGTTCTATACAGTGGGGGAACCCGGTCCCATCTCACTATCAGATCTGACTTCCCTGCATAGTGTACTAGAGCCCAGTACCTTCTATAATACAATGGGGAACCCGGTCCCATCTCACTATCAGATCTGACTTCCCTCCATAGTGTTCTATACAGTGGGGGAACCCGGTCCCATCTCACTATCACATCTGACTTCCCTCCATAGTGTTCTGGAGCCCAGTACCTTCTATTATACAGTGGGGGAACCCGGCCCCATCTCACTATCAGATCTGCCTTCCCTCCATAGTGTTCTAGAACCCAGTACCTTCTATAAAACAATGGGGGAACCCGGTCCCATCTCACTATCAGATCTGACTTCCCTCCATAGTGTACTAGAGCCCAGTACCTTCTATAATACAATGGGGGAACCCGGTCCCATCTCACTATCAGATCTGACTTCCCTCCATAGTGTTCTATACAGTGGGGGAACCCGGTCCCATCTCACTATCACATCTGACTTCCCTCCATAGTGTTCTAGAGCCCAGTACCTTCTATTATACAGTGGGGGAACCCGGTCCCATCTCACTATCAGATCTGACTTCCCTCCATAGTGTTCTATACAGTGGGGGAACCCGGTCCCATATCACATCTGACTTCCCTCCATAGTGTTCTAGAGCCCAGTACCTTCTATAATACAATGGGGGAACCCGGTCCCATCTCACTAACAGATCTGACTTCCCTCCATAGTGTACTAGAGCCCAGTACCTTCTATAATACAATGGGGGAACCCGGTCCCATCTCACTATCACATCTGACTTCCCTCCATAGTGTTCTAGAGCCCAGTACCTTCTATTATACAGTGGGGGAACCCGGCCCCATCTCACTATCAGATCTGCCTTCCCTCCATAGTGTTCTAGAACCCAGTACCTTCTATAATACAATGGGGGAACCCGGTCCCATCTCACTTTCGCATCTGACTTCCCTCCATAGTATTCTATACAGTGGGGGAACCCGGTCCCATCTCACTATCAGATCTGACTTCCCTCCATAGTGTACTAGAGCCCAGTACCTTCTATAATACAATGGGGGTACCCGGTCCCATCTCACTATCAGATCTGACTTCCCTCCATAGTGTTCTATACAGTGGGGGAACCCGGTCCCATCTCACTATCACATCTGACTTCCCTCCATAGTGTACTAGAGCCCAGTACCTTCTATAATATATTGGGGGAACCCGGTTCCATCTCACTATCAGATCTGACTTCCCTCCATAGTGTTCTAGAGCCCAGTACCTTCTATAATACAATGGGGAAACCCGGTCCCATCTCACTATCACATCTGACTTCCCTCCATAGTGTTCTAGAGCCCAGTACCTTCTATTATACAGTGGGGGTACCCGGTCCCATCTCACTATCAGATCTGACTTCCCTCCATAGTGTACTAGAGCCCAGTACCTTCTATAATATAATGGGGGAACCCGGTCCCATCTCACTATCAGATCTGACTTCCCTCCATAGTGTTCTAGAGCCCAGTACCTTCTATTATACAGTGGGGGAACCCGGCCCCATCTCACTATCAGATCTGCCTTCCCTCCATAGTGTTCTAGAACCCAGTACCTTCTATAAAACAATGGGGGAACCCGGTCCCATCTCACTATCACATCTGACTTCCCTCTATAGTGTTCTAGAGCCCAGTACCTTCTATTATACAGTGGGGGAACCCGGTCCCATCTCACTAACAGATCTGACTTCCCTCCATAGTGTACTAGAGCCCAGTACCTTCTATAATACAATGGGGGAACCCGGTCCCATCTCACTATCAGATCTGACTTCCCTCCATAGTGTTCTAGAGCCCAGTACCTTTTATTATACAGTGGGGGAACCCGGTCCCATCTCACTATCAGATCTGACTTCCCTCCATAGTGTTCTAGAGCCCAGTACCTTCTATTATACAATGGGGGAACCCGGTCCCATCTCACTATCAGATCTGACTTCCCTCCATAGTGTTCTAGAGCCCAGTACCTTCTATTATACAGTGGGGGAACCCGGTCCCATCTCACTATCAGATCTGACTTCCCTCCATAGTGTTCTATACAGTGGGGGAACCCGGTCCCATCTCACTATCAGATCTGACTTCCCTGCATAGTGTACTAGAGCCCAGTACCTTCTATAATACAATGGGGGAACCCGGTCCCATCTCACTATCAGATCTGACTTCCCTCCATAGTGTTCTATACAGTGGGGGAACCCGGTCCCATCTCACTATCACATCTGACTTCCCTCCATAGTGTTCTAGAGCCCAGTACCTTCTATTATACAGTGGGGGAACCCAGTCCCATCTCACTATCAGATCTGACTTCCCTCCATAGTGTTCTATACAGTGGGGGAACCCGGTCCCATCTCACTATCACATCTGACTTCCCTCCATAGTGTTCTAGAGCCCAGTACCTTCTATAATACAATGGGGGAACCCGGTCCCATCTCACTATCACATCTGACTTCCCTCCATAGTGTTCTATACAGTGGGGGAACCCGGTCCCATCTCACTAACAGATCTGACTTCCCTCCATAGTGTACTAGAGCCCAGTACCTTCTATTATACAGTGGGGGAACCCGGTCCCATCTCACTATCAGATCTGACTTCCCTCCATAGTGTTCTATACAGTGGGGGAACCCGGTCCCATCTCACTATCAGATCTGACTTCCCTGCATAGTGTACTAGAGCCCAGTACCTTCTATAATACAATGGGGAACCCGGTCCCATCTCACTATCAGATCTGACTTCCCTCCATAGTGTTCTATACAGTGGGGGAACCCGGTCCCATCTCACTATCACATCTGACTTCCCTCCATAGTGTTCTGGAGCCCAGTACCTTCTATTATACAGTGGGGGAACCCGGCCCCATCTCACTATCAGATCTGCCTTCCCTCCATAGTGTTCTAGAACCCAGTACCTTCTATAAAACAATGGGGGAACCCGGTCCCATCTCACTATCAGATCTGACTTCCCTCCATAGTGTACTAGAGCCCAGTACCTTCTATAATACAATGGGGGAACCCGGTCCCATCTCACTATCAGATCTGACTTCCCTCCATAGTGTTCTATACAGTGGGGGAACCCGGTCCCATCTCACTATCACATCTGACTTCCCTCCATAGTGTTCTAGAGCCCAGTACCTTCTATTATACAGTGGGGGAACCCGGTCCCATCTCACTATCAGATCTGACTTCCCTCCATAGTGTTCTATACAGTGGGGGAACCCGGTCCCATCTCACTATCAGATCTGACTTCCCTCCAAAGTGTTCTATACAGTGGGGGAACCCGGTCCCATATCACATCTGACTTCCCTCCATAGTGTTCTAGAGCCCAGTACCTTCTATAATACAATGGGGGAACCCGGTCCCATCTCACTAACAGATCTGACTTCCCTCCATAGTGTACTAGAGCCCAGTACCTTCTATAATACAATGGGGGAACCCGGTCCCATCTCACTATCACATCTGACTTCCCTCCATAGTGTTCTAGAGCCCAGTACCTTCTATTATACAGTGGGGGAACCCGGCCCCATCTCACTATCAGATCTGCCTTCCCTCCATAGTGTTCTAGAACCCAGTACCTTCTATAATACAATGGGGGAACCCGGTCCCATCTCACTTTCGCATCTGACTTCCCTCCATAGTATTCTATACAGTGGGGGAACCCGGTCCCATCTCACTATCAGATCTGACTTCCCTCCATAGTGTACTAGAGCCCAGTACCTTCTATAATACAATGGGGGTACCCGGTCCCATCTCACTATCAGATCTGACTTCCCTCCATAGTGTTCTATACAGTGGGGGAACCCGGTCCCATCTCACTATCAGATCTGACTTCCCTCCATAGTGTACTAGAGCCCAGTACCTTCTATAATACAATGGGGGAACCCGGTCCTATCGATCTGACTTCCCTCCATAGTGTTCTAGAGCCCAGTACCTTCTATAATACAATGGGGGAACCCGGTCCCATCTCACTATCACATCTGACTTCCCTCCATAGTGTTCTAGAGCCCAGTACCTTCTATAATATAATGGGGGAACCCGGTCCCATCTCACTATCAGATCTGACTTCCCTCCATAGTGTACTAGAGCCCAGTACCTTCTATAATACAATGGGGGAACCCGGTCCCATCTCACTATCGCATCTGACTTCCCTCCATAGTGTTCTATACAGTGGGGGAACCCGGTCCCATCTCACTAACAGATCTGACTTCCCTCCATAGTGTACTAGAGCCCAGTACCTTCTATTATACAGTGGGGGAACCCGGTCCCATCTGACTTCCCTCCATAGTGTTCTAGAGCCCAGTACCTTCTATTATACAGTGGGGGAACCCGGCCCCATCTCACTATCAGATCTGACTTCCCTCCATAGTGTTCTAGAGCCCAGTACCTTCTATTATACAGTGTGGGAACCCGTTCCCATCTCACTATCACATCTGACTTCCCTCCATAGTGTTCTAGAGCCCAGTACCTTCTATTATACAGTGGGGGAACCCGGCCTAATCTCACTATCAGATCTGCCTTCCCTCCATAGTGTTCTAGAGCCCAGTACCTTCTATTATACAATGGGGGAACCCGGTCCCATCTCACTATCAGATCTGACTTCCCTCCATAGTGTTCTAGAGCCCAGTACCTTCTATTATACAGTGGGGGAACCCGGTCCCATCTCACTATCAGATCTGACTTCCCTCCATAGTGTTCTATACAGTGGGGGAACCCGGTCCCATCTCACTATCAGATCTGACTTCCCTGCATAGTGTACTAGAGCCCAGTACCTTCTATAATACAATGGGGGAACCCGGTCCCATCTCACTATCAGATCTGACTTCCCTCCATAGTGTTCTATACAGTGGGGGAACCCGGTCCCATCTCACTATCACATCTGACTTCCCTCCATAGTGTTCTAGAGCCCAGTACCTTCTATTATACAGTGGGGGAACCCAGTCCCATCTCACTATCAGATCTGACTTCCCTCCATAGTGTTCTATACAGTGGGGGAACCCGGTCCCATCTCACTATCACATCTGACTTCCCTCCATAGTGTTCTAGAGCCCAGTACCTTCTATTATACAGTGGGGGAACCCGGTCCCATCTCACTATCAGATCTGACTTCCCTCCATAGTGTTCTAGAGCCCAGTACCTTCTATTATACAGTGTGGGAACCCGTTCCCATCTCACTATCACATCTGACTTCCCTCCATAGTGTTCTAGAGCCCAGTACCTTCTATTATACAGTGGGGGAACCCGGCCTAATCTCACTATCAGATCTGCCTTCCCTCCATAGTGTTCTAGAGCCCAGTACCTTCTATTATACAATGGGGGAACCCGGTCCCATCTCACTATCAGATCTGACTTCCCTCCATAGTGTTCTAGAGCCCAGTACCTTCTATTATACAGTGGGGGAACCCGGTCCCATCTCACTATCAGATCTGACTTCCCTCCATAGTGTTCTATACAGTGGGGGAACCCGGTCCCATCTCACTATCAGATCTGACTTCCCTGCATAGTGTACTAGAGCCCAGTACCTTCTATAATACAATGGGGGAACCCGGTCCCATCTCACTATCAGATCTGACTTCCCTCCATAGTGTTCTATACAGTGGGGGAACCCGGTCCCATCTCACTATCACATCTGACTTCCCTCCATAGTGTTCTAGAGCCCAGTACCTTCTATTATACAGTGGGGGAACCCAGTCCCATCTCACTATCAGATCTGACTTCCCTCCATAGTGTTCTATACAGTGGGGGAACCCGGTCCCATCTCACTATCACATCTGACTTCCCTCCATAGTGTTCTAGAGCCCAGTACCTTCTATAATACAATGGGGGAACCCGGTCCCATCTCACTATCACATCTGACTTCCCTCCATAGTGTTCTATACAGTGGGGGAACCCGGTCCCATCTCACTAACAGATCTGACTTCCCTCCATAGTGTACTAGAGCCCAGTACCTTCTATTATACAGTGGGGGAACCCGGTCCCATCTCACTATCAGATCTGACTTCCCTCCATAGTGTTCTATACAGTGGGGGAACCCGGTCCCATCTCACTATCAGATCTGACTTCCCTGCATAGTGTACTAGAGCCCAGTACCTTCTATAATACAATGGGGAACCCGGTCCCATCTCACTATCAGATCTGACTTCCCTCCATAGTGTTCTATACAGTGGGGGAACCCGGTCCCATCTCACTATCACATCTGACTTCCCTCCATAGTGTTCTGGAGCCCAGTACCTTCTATTATACAGTGGGGGAACCCGGCCCCATCTCACTATCAGATCTGCCTTCCCTCCATAGTGTTCTAGAACCCAGTACCTTCTATAAAACAATGGGGGAACCCGGTCCCATCTCACTATCAGATCTGACTTCCCTCCATAGTGTACTAGAGCCCAGTACCTTCTATAATACAATGGGGGAACCCGGTCCCATCTCACTATCAGATCTGACTTCCCTCCATAGTGTTCTATACAGTGGGGGAACCCGGTCCCATCTCACTATCACATCTGACTTCCCTCCATAGTGTTCTAGAGCCCAGTACCTTCTATTATACAGTGGGGGAACCCGGTCCCATCTCACTATCAGATCTGACTTCCCTCCATAGTGTTCTATACAGTGGGGGAACCCGGTCCCATATCACATCTGACTTCCCTCCATAGTGTTCTAGAGCCCAGTACCTTCTATAATACAATGGGGGAACCCGGTCCCATCTCACTAACAGATCTGACTTCCCTCCATAGTGTACTAGAGCCCAGTACCTTCTATAATACAATGGGGGAACCCGGTCCCATCTCACTATCACATCTGACTTCCCTCCATAGTGTTCTAGAGCCCAGTACCTTCTATTATACAGTGGGGGAACCCGGCCCCATCTCACTATCAGATCTGCCTTCCCTCCATAGTGTTCTAGAACCCAGTACCTTCTATAATACAATGGGGGAACCCGGTCCCATCTCACTTTCGCATCTGACTTCCCTCCATAGTATTCTATACAGTGGGGGAACCCGGTCCCATCTCACTATCAGATCTGACTTCCCTCCATAGTGTTCTATACAGTGGGGGAACCCGGTCCCATCTCACTATCACATCTGACTTCCCTCCATAGTGTACTAGAGCCCAGTACCTTCTATAATATATTGGGGGAACCCGGTTCCATCTCACTATCAGATCTGACTTCCCTCCATAGTGTTCTAGAGCCCAGTACCTTCTATAATACAATGGGGAAACCCGGTCCCATCTCACTATCACATCTGACTTCCCTCCATAGTGTTCTAGAGCCCAGTACCTTCTATTATACAGTGGGGGAACCCGGTCCCATCTCACTATCAGATCTGACTTCCCTCCATAGTGTACTAGAGCCCAGTACCTTCTATAATACAATGGGGGAACCCGGTCCTATCGATCTGACTTCCCTCCATAGTGTTCTAGAGCCCAGTACCTTCTATAATACAATGGGGGAACCCGGTCCCATCTCACTATCACATCTGACTTCCCTCCATAGTGTTCTAGAGCCCAGTACCTTCTATAATATAATGGGGGAACCCGGTCCCATCTCACTATCAGATCTGACTTCCCTCCATAGTGTACTAGAGCCCAGTACCTTCTATAATACAATGGGGGAACCCGGTCCCATCTCACTATCGCATCTGACTTCCCTCCATAGTGTTCTATACAGTGGGGGAACCCGGTCCCATCTCACTAACAGATCTGACTTCCCTCCATAGTGTACTAGAGCCCAGTACCTTCTATTATACAGTGGGGGAACCCGGTCCCATCTGACTTCCCTCCATAGTGTTCTAGAGCCCAGTACCTTCTATTATACAGTGGGGGAACCCAGCCCCATCTCACTATCAGATCTGACTTCCCTCCATAGTGTTCTAGAGCCCAGTACCTTCTATTATACAGTGTGGGAACCCGTTCCCATCTCACTATCACATCTGACTTCCCTCCATAGTGTTCTAGAGCCCAGTACCTTCTATTATACAGTGGGGGAACCCGGCCTAATCTCACTATCAGATCTGCCTTCCCTCCATAGTGTTCTAGAACCCAGTACCTTCTATAATACAATGGGGGAACCCGATCCCATCTCACTATCGCATCTGACTTCCCTCCATAGTATTCTATACAGTGGGGGAACCCGGTCCCATCTCACTATCAGATCTGACTTCCCTCCATAGTGTACTAGAGCCCAGTACCTTCTATAATACAATGGGGGAACCCGGTCCCATCTCACTATCAGATCTGACTTCCCTCCATAGTGTTCTAGAGCCCAGTACCTTCTATTATACAGTGGGGGAACCCGGTCCCATCTCACTATCAGATCTGACTTCCCTCCATAGTGTACTAGAGCCCAGTACCTTCTATAATATAATGGGGGAACCCGGTCCCATCTCACTATCAGATCTGACTTCCCTCCATAGTGTTCTAGAGCCCAGTACCTTCTATTATACAGTGGGGGAACCCGGCCCCATCTCACTATCAGATCTGCCTTCCCTCCATAGTGTTCTAGAACCCAGTACCTTCTATAAAACAATGGGGGAACCCGGTCCCATCTCACTATCAGATCTGACTTCCCTCCATAGTGTACTAGAGCCCAGTACCTTCTATAATACAATGGGGGAACCCAGTCCCATCTCACTAACAGATCTGACTTCCCTCCATAGTGTACTAGAGCCCAGTACCTTCTATAACACAATGGGGGAACCCGGTCCCATCTCACTATCAGATCTGACTTCCCTCCATAGTGTTCTAGAGCCCAGTACCTTCTATTATACAGTGGGGGAACCCGGTCCCATCTCACTATCACATCTGACTTCCCTCCATAGTGTTCTAGAGCCCAGTACCTTCTATTATACAGTGGGGGAACCTGGCCCCATCTCACTATCAGATCTGCCTTCCCTCCATAGTGTTCTAGAACCCAGTACCTTCTATAACACAATGGGGGAACCCGGTCCCATCTCACTATCAGATCTGACTTCCCTCCATAGTGTACTAGAGCCCAGTACCTTCTATAATACAATGGGGGAACCCAGTCCCATCTCACTATCAGATCTGACTTCCCTCCATAGTGTACTAGAGCCCAGTACCTTCTATAATACAATGGGGGAACCCGGTCCCATCTCACTATCAGATCTGACTTCCCTCCATAGTGTTCTATACAGTGGGGGAACCCGGTCCCATCTCACTATCACATCTGACTTCCCTCCATAGTGTTCTAGAGCCCAGTACCTTCTATTATACAGTGGGGGAACCCAGTCCCATCTCACTATCAGATCTGACTTCCCTCCATAGTGTTTTATACAGTGGGGGAACCCGGTCCCATCTCACTATCACATCTGACTTCCCTCCATAGTGTTCTAGAGCCCAGTACCTTCTATAATACAATGGGGGAACCCGGTCCCATCTCACTATCGCATCTGACTTCACTCCATAGTGTTCTATACAGTGGGGGAACCCGGTCCCATCTCACTATCACATCTGACTTCCCTCCATAGTGTTCTAGAGCCCAGTACCTTCTATTATACAGTGGGGGAACCCGGTCCCATCTCACTATCAGATCTGACTTCCCTCCATAGTGTTCTAGAGCCCAGTACCTTCTATAATACAATGGGGGAACCCGGTCCCATCTCACTATCACATCTGACTTCCCTCCATAGTGTTCTAGAGCCCAGTACCTTCTATTATACAGTGGGGGAACCCGGTCCCATCTCACTTTCCTCCATAGTGTTCTAGAGCCCAGTACCTTCTATTATACAGTGGGGGAACCCGTTCCCATCTCACTATCACATCTGACTTCCCTCCATAGTGTTGTAGAGCACAGTACCTTCTATTATACAGTGGGGGAACCCGGCCTAATCTCACTATCAGATCTGCCTTCCCTCCATAGTGTTCTAGAACCCAGTACCTTCTATAATACAATGGGGGAACCCGATCCCATCTCACTATCGCATCTGACTTCCCTCCATAGTATTCTATACAGTGGGAGAACCCGGTCCCATCTCACTATCAGATCTGACTTCCCTCCATAGTGTACTAGAGCCCAGTACCTTCTATAATACAATGGGGGAACCCGGTCCCATCTCACTATCAGATCTGACTTCCCTCCATAGTGTTCTAGAGCCCAGTACCTTCTATTATACAGTGGGGGAACCCGGTCCCATCTCACTATCAGATCTGACTTCCCTCCATAGTGTACTAGAGCCCAGTACCTTCTATAATATAATGGGGGAACCCGGTCCCATCTCACTATCAGATCTGACTTCCCTCCATAGTGTTCTAGAGCCCAGTACCTTCTATAATACAATGGGGGAACCCGGTCCCATCTCACTATCGCATCTGACTTCCCTCCATAGTGTTCTATACAGTGGGGGAACCCGGTCCCATCTCACTAACAGATCTGACTTCCCTCCATAGTGTACTAGAGCCCAGTACCTTCTATAACACAATGGGGGAACCCGGTCCCATCTCACTATCACATCTGACTTCCCTCCATAGTGTTCTAGAGCCCAGTACCTTCTATTATACAGTGGGGGAACCCGGCCCCATCTCACTATCAGATTTGCCTTCCCTCCATAGTGTTCTAGAACCCAGTACCTTCTATAAAACAATGGGGGAACCCGGTCCCATCTCACCATCAGATCTGACTTCCCTCCATAGTGTACTAGAGCCCAGTACCTTCTATAATACAATGGGGGAACCCGGTCCCATCTCACTATCAGATCTGACTTCCCTCCATAGTGTACTAGAGCCCAGTACCTTCTATAATACAATGGGGGAACCCGGTCCCATCTCACTATCAGATCTGACTTCCCTCCATAGTGTTCTATACAGTGGGGGAACCCGGTCCCATCTCACTATCACATCTGACTTCCCTCCATAGTGTTCTAGAGCCCAGTACCTTCTATTATACAGTGGGGGAACCCAGTCCCATCTCACTATCAGATCTGACTTCCCTCCATAGTGTTTTATACAGTGGGGAAACCCGGTCCCATCTCACTATCACATCTGACTTCCCTCCATAGTGTTCTAGAGCCCAGTACCATCTATAATACAATGGGGGAACCCGGTCCCATCTCACTATCGCATCTGACTTCCCTCCATAGTGTTCTATACAGTGGGGGAACCCGGTCCCATCTCACTAACAGATCTGACTTCCCTCCATAGTGTACTAGAGCCCAGTACCTTCTATAATACAATGGGGGAACCCGGTCCCATCTCACTATCAGATCTGACTTCCCTCCATAGTGTTCTAGAGCCCAGTACCTTCTATTATACAGTGGGGGAACCCGGTCCCATCTCACTATCAGATCTGCCTTCCCTCCATAGTGTTCTAGAACCCAGTACCTTCTATAATACAATGGGGGAACCCGGTCCCATCTCACTATCGCATCTGACTTCCCTCCATAGTGTTCTATACAGTGGGGGAACCCGGTCCCATCTCACTATCACATCTGACTTCCCTCCATAGTGTTCTAGAGCCCAGTACCTTCTATTATACAGTGGGGGAACCCGGTCCCATCTCACTATCAGATCTGACTTCCCTCCATAGTGTTCTATACAGTGGGGGAACCCGGTCCCATCTCACTATCACATCTGACTTCCCTCCATAGTGTTCTAGAGCCCAGTACCTTCTATAATACAATGGGGGAACCCGGTCCCATCTCACTATCAGATCTGACTTTCCTCCATAGTGTTCTAGAGCCCAGTACCTTCTATAATACAATGGGGGAACCCGGTCCCATCTCACTATCGCATCTGACTTCCCTCCATAGTGTTCTAGAGCCCAGTACCTTCTATTATACAGTGGGGGAACCCGGTCCCATCTCACTAACAGATCTGACTTCCCTCCATAGTGTACTAGAGCCCAGTACCTTCTATAATACAATGGGGGAACCCGGTCCCATCTCACTATCAGATCTGACTTCCCTCCATAGTGTTCTATACAGTGGGGGAACCCGGTCCCATCTCACTATCACATCTGACTTCCCTCCATAGTGTTCTAGAGCCCAGTACCTTCTATTATACAGTGGGGGAACCCGGTCCCATCTCACTATCAGATCTGACTTCCCTCCATAGTGTTCTATACAGTGGGGGAACCCGGTCCCATATCACATCTGACTTCCCTCCATAGTGTTCTAGAGCCCAGTACCTTCTATAATATATTGGGGGAACCCGGTTCCATCTCACTATCAGATCTGACTTCCCTCCATAGTGTTCTAGAGCCCAGTACCTTCTATAAAACAATGGGGAAACCCGGTCCCATCTCACTATCACATCTGACTTCCCTCCATAGTGTTCTAGAGCCCAGTACCTTCTATTATACAGTGGGGGAACCCGGTCCCATCTCACTATCAGATCTGACTTCCCTCCATAGTGTACTAGAGCCCAGTACCTTCTATAATACAATGGGGGAACCCGGTCCCATCGAACTATCACATCTGACTTCCCTCCATAGTGTTCTAGAGCCCAGTACCTTCTATAATATAATGGGGGAACCCGGTCCCATCTCACTATCAGATCTGACTTCCCTCCATAGTGTACTAGAGCCCAGTACCTTCTATAATACAATGGGGGAACCCGGTCCCATCTCACTATCGCATCTGACTTCCCTCCATAGTGTTTTATACAGTGGGGGAACCCGGTCCCATCTCACTAACAGATCTGACTTCCCTCCATAGTGTACTAGAGCCCAGTACCTTCTATTATACAATGGGGGAACCAGGTCCCATCTCACTATCAGATCTGACTTCCCTCCATAGTGTTCTAGAGCCCAGTACCTTCTATAATATATTGGGGGAACCCGGTCCCATCTCACTATCAGATCTGACTTCCCTCCATAGTGTTCTAGAGCCCAGTACCTTCTATAATACAATGGGGAAACCCGGTCCCATCTCACTATCACATCTGACTTCCCTCCATAGTGTTCTAGAGCCCAGTACCTTCTATTATACAGTGGGGGAACCCGGTCCCATCTCACTATCACATCTGACTTCCCTCCATAGTGTTCTAGAGCCCAGTACCTTCTATTATACAGTGGGGGAACCCGGTCCCATCTCACTTCCCTCCATAGTGTTCTAGAGCCCAGTACCTTCTATTATACAGTGGGGGAACCCGGCCCCATCTCACTATCAGATCTGACTTCCCTCCATAGTGTTCTAGAGCCCAGTACCTTCTATTATACAGTGGGGGAACCCGTTCCCATCTCACTATCACATCTGACTTCCCTCCATAGTGTTCTAGAGCCCAGTACCTTCTATTATACAGTGGGGGAACCCGGCCTAATCTCACTATCAGATCTGCCTTCCCTCCATAGTGTTCTAGAACCCAGTACCTTCTATAATACAATGGGGGAACCCGATCCCATCTCACTATCACATCTGACTTCCCTCCATAGTATTCTATACAGTGGGGGAACCCGGTCCCATCTCACTATCAGATCTGACTTCCCTCCATAGTGTTCTAGAGCCCAGTACCTTCTATTATACAGTGGGGGAACCCGGTCCCATCTCACTATCAGATCTGACTTCCCTCCATAGTGTACTAGAGCCCAGTACCTTCTATAATATAATGGGGGAACCCGGTCCCATCTCACTATCAGATCTGACTTCCCTCCATAGTGTTCTAGAGCCCAGTACCTTCTATAATACAATGGAGAAACCCGGTCCCATCTCACTATCACATCTGACTTCCCTCCATAGTGTTCTAGAGCCCAGTACCTTCTATTATACAGTGGGGGAATCCGGTCCCATCTCACTATCAGATCTGACTTCCCTCCATAGTGTATTAGAGCATAGTACCTTCTATAATACAATGGGGGAACCCGGTCCCATCTCACTATCAGATCTGACTTCCCCCCATAGTGTTCTAGAGCCCAGTACCTTCTATAATACAATGGGGGAACCCGGTCCCATCTCACTATCACATCTGACTTCCCTCCATAGTGTTCTAGAGCCCAGTACCTTCTATTATACAGTGGGGGAACCCTGCCCCATCTCACTATCAGATCTGCCTTCCCTCCATAGTGTTCTAGAACCCAGTACCTTCTATAATACAATGGGGGAACCCGGTCCCATCTCACTATCGCATCTGAATTCCCTCCATAGTATTCTATACAGTGGGGGAACCCGGTCCCATCTCACTATCAGATCTGACTTCCCTCCATAGTGTACTAGAGCCCAGTACCTTCTATAATACAATGGGGGAACCCGGTCCCATCTCACTATCAGATCTGACTTCCCTCCATAGTGTTCTAGAGCCCAGTACCTTCTATTATACAGTGGGGGAACCCGGTCCCATCTCACTATCAGATCTGACTTCCCTCCATAGTGTACTAGAGCCCAGTACCTTCTATAATATAATGGGGGAACCCGGTCCCATCTCACTATCAGATCTGACTTCCCTCCATAGTGTTCTAGAGCCCAGTACCTTCTATAATACAATGGGGAACCCGGTCCCATCTCACTATCACATCTGACTTCCCTCCATAGTGTTCTAGAGCCCAGTACCTTCTATTATACAGTGGGGGAACCCGGTCCCATCTCACTTCCCTCCATAGTGTTCTAGAGCCCAGTACCTTCTATTATACAGTGGGGGAACCCAGTTCCATCTCACTATCAGATCTGACTTCCCTCCATAGTGTTCTAGAGCCCAGTACCTTCTATAATACAATGGGGAACCCGGTCCCATCTCACTATCACATCTGACTTCCCTCCATAGTGTTCTAGAGCCCAGTACCTTCTATTATACAGTGGGGGAACCCGGTCCCATCTCACTTCCCTCCATAGTGTTCTAGAGCCCAGTACTTTCTATTATACAGTGGGGGAACCCGGCCCCATCTCACTATCAGATCTGACTTCCCTCCATAGTGTTCTAGAGCCCAGTACCTTCTATAATACAATGGGGGAACCCGGTCCCATCTCACTATCACATCTGACTTCCCTCCATAGTGTTCTAGAGCCCAGTATCTTCTATTATACAGTGTGGGAACCCGGTCCCATCTCACTATCACATCTGACTTCCCTTCATAGTGTTCTAGAGCCCAGTACCTTCTATTATACAGTGGGGGAACCCGGTCCCATCTCACTATCAGATCTGACTTTCCTCCATAGTGTACTAGAGCCCAGTACCTTCTATAATACAATGGGGGAACCCGGTCCCATCTCACTATCAGATCTGACTTCCCTCCATAGTGTTCTAGAGCCCAGTACCTTCTATAATACAATGGGGGAACCCGGTCCCATCTCACTATCACATCTGACTTCCCTCCATAGTGTTCTAGAGCCCAGTACCTTCTATTATACAGTGGGGGAACCCGGTCCCATCTCACTTCCCTCCATAGTGTTCTAGAGCCCAGTACCTTCTATTATACAGTGGGGGAACCCAGTTCCATCTCACTATCAGATCTGACTTCCCTCCATAGTGTTCTAGAGCCCAGTACCTTCTATAATACAATGGGGGAACCCGGTCCCATCTCACTATCACATCTGACTTCCCTCCATAGTGTTCTAGAGCCCAGTACCTTCTATTATACAGTGGGGGAACCCGGTCCCATCTCACTTCCCTCCATAGTGTTCTAGAGCCCAGTACCTTCTATTATACAGTGGGGGAACCCGGCCCCATCTCACTATCAGATCTGACTTCCCTCCATAGTGTTCTAGAGCCCAGTACCTTCTATAATACAATGGGGGAACCCGGTCCCATCTCACTATCACATCTGACTTCCCTCCATAGTGTTCTAGAGCCCAGTACCTTCTATTATACAGTGTGGGAACCCGGTCCCATCTCCCTATCACATCTGACTTCCCTCCATAGTGTTCTAGAGCCCAGTACCTTCTATAATACAATGGGGGAACCCGGTCCCATCTCACTTTTAGATCTGACTTCCCTCCATAGTGTTCTAGAGCCCAGTACCTTCTATAATACAATGGGGGAACCCGGTCCCATCTCCCTATCAGATCTGACTTCCCTCCATAGTGTTCTAGAGCCCAGTAGCTTCTATTATACAATGGGGGAACCCAGTTCCATCTCACTATTAGTTTTGAGCATTGAGGGGAAATGTTTTATCTTTAAAATGGTTTCTATGTTTCTGGACATGGACATTTTATAGTTCCTGTCAGGATATTCCACTAGTAAGTGCTGACTCAGAAATGTCATCATCTGTCCGCAGAGTCCTGCTGGAGAAAAGTGCTAAATACGTACAATTATTCTTACTATTTATCACTATTCCCCGGGGACCAGGACAAGTGTGTCATACAGTACGTGAAACGCCGGGTACACAGGGGCGTTCTAGTCCTGACAGGAGGAGGAGGTGCCCCAGGGTAACCTCTCACCAATGATGACTGATTTTCTCTTTATATAGAGGACTACTCCTATCTACACATTATATTATCACCAGTTACCAGCCCACCATAATAACAGAACAGTAATGTCAGCGCCGCAGCTGTGTGAACCTGAATGTACTTCTCAACAACTTTGTCCCTGGCTTGTTTGGAGAGCTCCTTGGTCTTCATGGTGTGATGCCTCTAGCTTAGTGGTGTTGCAGCCTCTGGGGCCTTTCCGAAAAGATGTGTTTATACTGACAGATCATGTGACACTTAGATTGCACACAGGTGGACTTCATTTCACTAATTGTGACTTCTGAAGGTAATTGGTTGCACCAGAACTTTTAAGGGGCTTCATAGCAAAGGGGTTGACTACATATGCACATGCCAATTTTCAGATTTTTATTGATAAAAAATATTCTTTTATATAAATTTTTCTCATTTCACATCACCAACTCAGACTATTTTGTGCAGATCCATCACATAAAATTCAGATAAAAAAAAGAAATAAAATGACAGGTTGTAATGTAACAAAACAGGTAAAAAGCCAAGGGGGGTGAATACTCTATCAAGGCGCTGTATATCTGTGTACCAGCTATCACTGGCACAGGTGACACAATTACCTAAAGCCAAATCCTGCTCCCGATTACATCGCGTCATCATTACTACAGCCACAATCACAAAGGAAAGACGGTCGTGTGACCGGTATCAGTGTATTGCTAGCAAGATATTATATGTCACATCAATAGTGCGTACCATTGCCCACATACTGGGCAGTGCTCATCCACACGTTGGGTTTCATAGCCGTCCGCATGATCAGCATGCAAATACACGGGTCATCTTTGGTCCAGAGGATGCGTCTCAAAACAAAGGGTTATTTACAACTCTTCAGAGCCCACAATACCGGTGACGCACCTCACGCAATGCGAGCTCCCCGCCACCACCTCGTTACACTCATAAAGCCACACCTGGATGGGACCAAGCTGGGTTATGAGTCCAGGTTGAGGGTCCCGACGGTCAAAATACCGACAGTCAAACACACATTTTTCATTGTTTTTTTTGGCGTGTTTGTGGACATAGGTTGACATAGACACCATATAAGTGTACCGTATCCCCTCGCATGGCTCGCTGCGCTCAAAATGATTTGGGCATGGTTATATTCCCCCTTCAGGTCCACTGGGATGATAAAGTATGAAGAAGTTGGTTTCAATGAAAAAAAATCATGAAAAACTCACGCTGACTTTTTGACCTGTTGACATTTTAAATGTCGGTATTTTGACCTTGTCGGGATTTTGCCCGTTGGTCAATGGTTGTCGGTATTTTGATTGTAGGTAAATTGAGCGCATCCTCAGGTTTATGTGGTCCATTCAGAAGTGGAGGTGACTCTGCAACCCCGGGTCCATCCTGTGCGAGAGGTGTTTCCTCCTCACATCCTCGCCGGTGGCTTCTGCGTGCTGGCTCGCTATTGGATGAAATAACATTTGGGGCTGCCGCATGAGCTGACACAACATTTTAGGCCTCTGCGAGGATTATATGAGTGGTCGCTGCACCCTGAGAAGCAGAAACACGGATATGAGAGCGGGCGCACACTCTCTCCCGGGACATGCGAGCGGGTAGTACAATTTGGCGGTGACACCAGGAGGATTGTGCAGCTGCTGTTATACCTGTAGCGGGGTCAGAGCATCAGTGCAATTCATACCACGGTGATGGACAGCGCCGGTACCCGCTTTGTGAAGGCATGGGCACATTATTGTAAGTGACCCCGCTCCATGGTCACGGACAGAGCGACCCATCACTCTTACTCATCCGTGTGACATTACCCCTTTATCCTTCTCTCAGTGGAGGTAAGGGAACATGGGGAAGGCACAGGCTACACCCAGGGCTGGTAGAGGGGGAGCTACAGGCTACATATTGGGGGTGGTAAGGGAGCTGCACCAGACTTCACATAGGGCGAGGCTGATAGAGAAGATTGTCCAGGCCTAGACATTGGGGCATAAAGCCGCACGGGCTTACTGAGCTGTTATACACTGCGCGGTGGGTTACAGTCACCTCCATGCTGGTATCCTCTGCACAGTACCATATTATCTCACGCTGAGAGCACTCAGATATGCCCCGACACTGGGCGAAGGTGACTGGCGTCTGTAATACTACAGCCAATGCAGGAGTCAGGAATTCCTTTCCTGTTATAATAGGATACAAGTTTGGGAAGGTCAACAACAAAAAACGTTGCAAAGAGCGACTCGGATCCATTCTCAGGTTCCCCTGGGAAGGAGATGACACAGGTGACTGCACCTTTAGGTGAAGACACGGAGGCTGCGGTGCTAGGGGCACAGGGAGAGGTGATCGCTAGCCTTCTGCCCAAAGTAACCACCCTGGAGGCAAGAGCAAGCAATGGAGACTGGATCGGCACCAGGCCAGTACAGCTGAATCTATAGACCCTGCACCAGGATCTTACAGGAGTCTCTGTCCCAACATGAAGATCTTGGGCAATAGCCGCAATGCTTTATGGGTTATTGCTAATGGATGACCATCATCTGGAAAACATTTCCCAAGCGACGTTGGGTGGTTGGGATATTTTAAGCTGGATATAACCCTTCTGGCTTGGAAGCTTCTTGGGGCTGAACATGAATATTAAAGTTGTATTCCCAGCCTCTTCTTTCTCCTTTAGAGTCAGAGGTGTACACCGTGGCGTCAGCTGGAGGAGCCGCGGGAGCGATAATATGCAAATGCCAGTGTCCGCCTTCCCCTTGTGTTTGCTAAATGACCCCCCCCCCCTCCGTTCACCTGGTGAGAAGGGAATAATCCTCCATGTGCACTTATGTCTCCAGGTGACGGAACACCTCAGTGAGCGCCGGTCCCTCCTCCACAGTCTGTGGTGCTGCTGCGCAGGTTATTACAGACACCGGTAACAGCTCCCGGGGGCATTACGTGACGCATACAGTGAGTGCATTGTCCGCCAGTCCTGCCCACATTACAGAGACACGGCACTGTGCAGTCACTTCCATGGGTGCCTGGAAACCGGAGATGGCGGGTCCTACAGCCCATGTATGTCCCATGCCGGTAACGCTTGGGGGTGTGCTCCTGTGGAATTGCGCAGTGGATTTCTGGAGGGCACTGTCCAGGCTGATAGGAGACTCTCCTGGATATTAGGGTCACTGGTAAGGCGGAGGGAAGACGGGCTTCAGGGACATCTGAATGGCGGATGGAAGGGCGGCTTTGTCGTGTGGACTTGTCCGGTTGCACATCAGAGGTGCGTCCTGATACACCAAATAAAGGTTTTATTTCTCCCTTACAAGGTCGGCTGTGACGACGATCTCCAGAGAGCGGATCCTCGATAACTTACAGATGTGTACAGGGAGAGACTGCGTTCTGTATACACTTATCTCCAGCGGAGATACTGCCGGTGGCTTCTCCGTGTTCTGTACCGATCACACCAGACTATACCTCATTGCTGGCTCTGGTCAGAATACCGAGGGTGCGCACTACTTGCTCTGATAGTGCCGTATATGGACACAATAGTAGTGTCAGTGTGTGAGGGGCATTTAAAGGGCATGCTACTGTGACAATATCAAGCTAGGTGGCGATAGAGAGCCACAGATTCTGTGTTGGGCTGGAAGGCACCGCCCACACAGGGGAGGAAAAGGGGGCAGAATGTAATAGGGTGCCAGTGTAATTGTGACCTTGTAATGAGAGTTTCATTATAAGGTGCGCGCTTGTCAGAAGCCTGCACAGATCAGCGAGGTCCGTGCATGCTTCTGTCTGTAAAACTCAATAATTTTTTTTTGAAAAAACAAACAAAAAAACAACCCCCCCCCAAAAAAAAAAAAAAAATCCTAGCCAGCCCTGGTTCTAACAAAATACAGGGAAAATTTGCATAGGGCACCCCTGTTTTTTATGAACCAGCACTGGACCCTTTGAGCCGGCCTTGGTTCTAAAAATACAGGGTAGAAAACAAATAGCGGTCCCCCATGCTTCTAGAACCCGCACCGGGCTCCCCCATGCTTCTAGAACCCGCACCGGGCTCCCCCTTATTTCTACAATCTGCACCGGGCTGCCCCATACTGCTACAACCTGCACCGGGCTGCCCCATACTTCTAGAACCCGCATCGGGCTCCCCCATACTTCTAGAACCCGCACCGGGCTCCCCCTTATTTCTAGAACCCACACCGGGCTCCACCAGCTAGGGATGTAATGTCACAGACAGGGAACACACACTGACAGGGTCCCGTGGCCAAAGCATTCATCCTGAGGCTCCGACTATCCCAGCACTCCTGGGCAGGGGGTGCCGAGTTGAATGAAATTCAAGTGAAAATGAGAATATTGTCTTTTACAGGAGGACTACAGGTCCCAGCAAGCCTCCCCCCACTTGCTGGTCCTTGGAGAGCGCATGTATGTATTACAGTTACTCTGTCACGGTGCGTCTTGTGTTTATTCTAATATTCTTTTACAGGGGGACTACAGGTACCAGTGATCCCTTAATGCCCCGTATGCTGGTACTGGTAGCTCTCCAAGTACCAGCATGTGGGGGAGGCTTGCTGGCATCTGTAGTCCTCCTGCAAAAGACAATATTAATTCCAACTTTCAATTGAATTACTCTCAGCTCGGCACCAACCGCACAGGGAAGCCAGGGACAGCCCATAGCTTTGACCCAGGCCCTGGGTGCCCTGAGGGGGGGCCCAACATCCCCAGGAACCCCCGGCCTGTGCCGACTAGTTAGGGGGGATAGATGCTGTGGGCATGGGACCCCATCGAGTGCATCACCTGGCTAGTGGAGCCCGGTGCTGGTTCTAATAATACGGGGGACCCCCGTTGTTGTGTTCCCTGTATTTGTAGAACCAAGGCCAGCACCAAGAGCCCAGCGATGGTTCATTAAATACATAGGAACCCTATACATTCCCATTTCTGGAGCCCAGCGATGGTTCATTAAATACAGGGGAACCCTACACATATTTCCCCTGTGTTTCTGGAGCCCAGCGATGGTTAATTAAATACAGGGGAACCCTACACATATTTCTCCTGTGATTCTGGAGTCCGGGGCTGGTTCATTAAATACAGAGGAACCCTACACATATTTCCCCTGTGTTTCTGGAGCCCAGCGATGGTTCATTAAATACAGGGAAACCTACACATATTTCCCCTGTGTTTCTGGAGCCCAGCGATGGTTAATTAAATACAGGGGAACCCTACACATATTTCTCCTGTGATTCTGGAGTCCGGGGCTGGTTCATTAAATACAGAGGAACCCTACACATATTTCCCCTGTGTTTCTGGAGCCCAGCGATGGTTCATTAAATACAGAGGAACCCTACACATATTTCCCCTGTGTTTTTGGAGCCCGGGCAGGTTCATTAAATACAGAGGAACCCTACACATATTTCCTCTGTGTTTCTGGAGCCCAGCGATGGTTCATTAAATACAGAGGAACCCTACACATATTTCCCCTGTGTTTCTGGAGCCCAGCGATGGTTCATTAAATACAGGGGAACCCTACACATATTTCCCCTGTGATTCTGGAGCCCAGCGATGTTCATTAAATACAGAGGAACCCTACACACTTCCCGTTTCTGGAGCCCAGCGATGGTTCATTAAATACAGGGGAACCCTACACATATTTCCCCTGTGTTTCTGGAGCCCAGCGATGGTTAATTAAATACAGGGGAACCCTACACATATTTCCCTGTGATTCTGGAGCTGGTTCATTAAATACAGAGGAACCCTACACATATTTCCCCTGTGTTTCTGGAGCCCAGCGATGGGTCATTAAATACAGAGGAACCCTACACATATTTCCCCTGTGTTTCTGGAGCCCAGCGATGTTCATTAAACACAGAGGAACCCTACACATATTTCCCCTGTGATTCTGGAGCCCGGGGATGGTTCATTAAATACAGGGGAACCCTACACATATTTCCCCTGTGATTCTGGAGCCCAGCGATGTTCATTGAATACAGAGGAACCCTACACATTTCCCGTGTCTGGAGCCCAGTGATGGTTCATTAAATAAAGGGGAACCCTACACATATTTCCCCTGTGATTCGAGAGCCCGGGCTGGTTCATTAAATACAGAGGAACCCTACACATTTCCCCTGTGATTCTGGAGCCCGGGGATGGTTCATTAAATACAGGGGAACCATACACATATTTCCCCTGTGATTCTGGAGTCCGGGGCTGGTTCATTAAATACAGAGGAACCCTACACATATTTCCCCTGTGTTTCTGGAGCCCAGCGATGGTTCATTAAATACAGGGGAACCCTACACATATTTCCCGTGTCTGGAGCCCAGTGATGGTTCATTAAATACAGAGGAACCCTACACATATTTCCCCTGTGATTCGGGAGCCCAGCGATGGTTCATTAAATACAGAGGAACCCTACACATTTCCCCTGTGTTTCTGGAGCCCAGCGATGGTTCATTAAATACAGGGGAACCCTACACATTTCCCCTGTGATTCTGGAGCCCGGGGATGGTTCATTAAATACAGAGGAACCCTACACATATTTCCCCTGTGTTTCTGGAGCCCGGGGATGGTTCATTAAATACAGGGGAACCCTACACATATTTCCCCTGTGTTTATGGAGCCCGGTGATGGTTCATTAAATACAGAGGAACCCTACACATATTTCCCCTGTGTTTCTGGAGCCCGGGGATGGTTCATTAAATACAGGGGAACCCTACACATATTTCCCCTGTGTTTATGGAGCCCGGTGATAGTTCATTAAATACAGAGGAACCCTACACATATTTCCCCTGTGTTTCTGTAGCCCGGGCTGGTTCATTAAATACAGAGGAACCCTACACATATTTCCCCTGTGATTCGGGAGCCCGGGGATGGTTAATTAAATACAGAGGAAACCTACACATATTTCCCCTGTGTTTATGGAGCCCGGGCTGGTTCATTAAATACAGAGGAACCCTACACATATTCTTCCTGTGTTTCTGGAGCCCAGCGATAGTTTATTAAATACAGGGGAACCCTACACATATTTCCCCTGTGTTTTTGGAGCCCGGGCAGGTTCATTAAATACAGGGGAACCCTACACATATTTCCCCTGTGATTCGGGAGCCCGGGGATGGTTAATTAAATACAGAGGAAACCTACACATATTTCCCCTGTGTTTATGGAGCCCGGGCTGGTTCATTAAATACAGAGGAACCCTACACATATTCCCCCTGTGTTTCTGGAGCCCAGCGATGGTTCATTAAATACAGGTGAACCCTACACATATTTACCCTGTGTTTTTGGAGCCCGGTGATAGTTCATTAAATACAGAGGAACCCTACACATATTTCCCCTGTGTTTCTGTAGCCCGGGCTGGATCATTAAATACAGAGGAACCCTACACATATTTCCCCTGTGATTCGGGAGCCCGGGGATGGTTAATTAAATACAGAGGAAACCTACACATATTTCCCCTGTGTTTATGGAGCCCGGGCTGGTTCATTAAATACAGAGGAACCCTACACATATTCTTCCTGTGTTTCTGGAGCCCAGCGATAGTTTATTAAATACAGGGGAACCCTACACATATTTCCCCTGTGATTCGGGAGCCCGGTGATGGTTCATTAAATACAGAGGAACCCTACACATATTTCCCCTGTGTTTATGGAGCCCGGTGATAGTTCATTAAATACAGAGGAACCCTACACATATTTCCCCTGTGTTTCTGTAGCCCGGGCTGGTTCATTAAATACAGAGGAACCCTACACATATTCTTCCTGTGTTTCTGGAGCCCAGCGATAGTTTATTAAATACAGGGGAACCCTACACATATTTCCCCTGTGTTTTTGGAGCCCGGGCAGGTTCATTAAATACAGAGGAACCCTACACATATTTCCTCTGTGTTTCTGGAGCCCAGCGATGGTTCATTAAATACAGGGGAACCCTACACATATTTCCCCTGTGATTCGGGAGCCCGGGGATGGTTAATTAAATACAGAGGAAACCTACACATATTTCCCCTGTGTTTATGGAGCCCGGGCTGGTTCATTAAATACAGAGGAACCCTACACATATTCCCCCTGTGTTTCTGGAGCCCAGCGATGGTTCATTAAATACAGGTGAACCCTACACATATTTCCCCTGTGTTTTTGGAGCCCGGGCAGGTTCATTAAATACAGAGGAACCCTACACATATTTCCTCTGTGTTTCTGGAGCCCAGCGATGGTTCATTAAATATAGGGGAACCCTACACATATTTCCCCTGTGTTTCTGGAGCCCAGTGATGGTTCATTAAATACAGAGGAACCCTACACTTTTCCCCTGTGTTTCTGGAGCCCAGCGATGGTTAATTAAATACAGGGGTACCCTACACATATTTCTCCTGTGATTCTGGAGTCCGGGGCTGGTTCATTAAATACAGAGGAACCCTACACATATTTCCCCTGTGTTTCTGGAGCCCAGCGATGGTTCATTAAATACAGAGGAACCCTACACATATTTCCCCTGTGTTTTTGGAGCCCGGGCAGGTTCATTAAATACAGAGGAACCCTACACATATTTCCTCTGTGTTTCTGGAGCCCAGCGATGGTTCATTAAATACAGAGGAACCCTACACATATTTCCCCTGTGTTTCTGGAGCCCAGCGATGGTTCATTAAATACAGGGGAACCCTACACATATTTCCCCTGTGATTCTGGAGCCCAGCGATGTTCATTAAATACAGAGGAACCCTACACATTTCCCGTTTCTGGAGCCCAGCGATGGTTCATTAAATACAGGGGAACCCTACACATATTTCCCCTGTGTTTCTGGAGCCCAGCGATGGTTAATTAAATACAGGGGAACCCTACACATATTTCCCTGTGATTCTGGAGCTGGTTCATTAAATACAGAGGAACCCTACACATATTTCCCCTGTGTTTCTGGAGCCCAGCGATGGGTCATTAAATACAGAGGAACCCTACACATATTTCCCCTGTGTTTCTGGAGCCCAGCGATGTTCATTAAACACAGAGGAACCCTACACATTTCCCCTGTGATTCTGGAGCCCGGGGATGGTTCATTAAATACAGGGGAACCCTACACATATTTCCCCTGTGATTCTGGAGCCCAGCGATGTTCATTGAATACAGAGGAACCCTACACATTTCCCGTGTCTGGAGCCCAATGATGGTTCATTAAATAAAGGGGAACCCTACACATATTTCCCCTGTGATTCGAGAGCCCGGGCTGGTTCATTAAATACAGAGGAACCCTACACATTTCCCCTGTGATTCTGGAGCCCGGGGATGGTTCATTAAATACAGGGGAACCCTACACATATTTCCCCTGTGATTCTGGAGTCCGGGGCTGGTTCATTAAATACAGAGGAACCCTACACATATTTCCCCTGTGTTTCTGGAGCCCAGCGATGGTTCATTAAATACAGGGGAACCCTACACATATTTCCCGTGTCTGGAGCCCAGTGATGGTTCATTAAATACAGAGGAACCCTACACATATTTCCCCTGTGATTCGGGAGCCCAGCGATGGTTCATTAAATACAGAGGAACCCTACACATTTCCCCTGTGTTTCTGGAGCCCAGCGATGGTTCATTAAATACAGGGGAACCCTACACATTTCCCCTGTGATTCTGGAGCCCGGGGATGGTTCATTAAATACAGAGGAACCCTACACATATTTCCCCTGTGTTTCTGGAGCCCGGGGATGGTTCATTAAATACAGGGGAACCCTACACATATTTCCCCTGTGTTTATGGAGCCCGGTGATGGTTCATTAAATACAGAGGAACCCTACACATATTTCCCCTGTGTTTCTGGAGCCCGGGGATGGTTCATTAAATACAGGGGAACCCTACACATATTTCCCCTGTGTTTATGGAGCCCGGTGATAGTTCATTAAATACAGAGGAACCCTACACATATTTCCCCTGTGTTTCTGTAGCCCGGGCTGGTTCATTAAATACAGAGGAACCCTACACATATTTCCCCTGTGATTCGGGAGCCCGGGGATGGTTAATTAAATACAGAGGAAACCTACACATATTTCCCCTGTGTTTATGGAGCCCGGGCTGGTTCATTAAATACAGAGGAACCCTACACATATTCTTCCTGTGTTTCTGGAGCCCAGCGATAGTTTATTAAATACAGGGGAACCCTACACATATTTCCCCTGTGTTTTTGGAGCCCGGGCAGGTTCATTAAATACAGAGGAACCCTACACATATTTTCTCTGTGTTTCTGGAGCCCAGCGATGGTTCATTAAATACAGGGGAACCCTACACATATTTCCCCTGTGATTCGGGAGCCCGGGGATGGTTAATTAAATACAGAGGAAACCTACACATATTTCCCCTGTGTTTATGGAGCCCGGGCTGGTTCATTAAATACAGAGGAACCCTACACATATTCCCCCTGTGTTTCTGGAGCCCAGCGATGGTTCATTAAATACAGGTGAACCCTACACATACCGTATATACTCGAGTATAAGCCGACTTTTTCAGCACAGTTTTCTATGCTGAAAAAGCCCCCCTCGGCTTATACTCGAGTCAACGGCTGCAGCAGACGCCGTGGGCTGTGTGGGCGTCCGCTGCAGCCGGCTCCAGGGACAGACACTAGAGGTCATTATTGACCTCTAGTGTCTGTGCGGCGTTGCTATGGGAGAGACGTCATGACGTCTCTCCCATAGAGATGATCGGGTGCCGGGAAGCGGGCGCCGGCGCGGGCGGCCAGACGGAGCGGCGACCGGACGGAGCGGGGATCCAGATGGAGCGGCGGCCAGACGGAGCGGGGATCCAGATGGAGCGGCGGCCAGACGGAGCGGATGAACAGATGGAGCGGCGGCCAGACGGAGCGGAGCAGCGCAGCAGCAGAAGAAGCGGTCGGGAAGCAGGAGCGGGGCAGTGGTAAGTATTGTTTTAGTGTGTGTTTATGTTTGTAAGCTGCAAAGGGGGCACAGTAACAGGGGGCAAACAAAGGGGGCACAACAACTACTGGGGGCAAAGAAAGGGGGCACAACAACTACTGGGGGCAAAGAAAGGGGGCACAACAACTACTGGGGGCAAAGAAAGGGGGCACCACAACTACTGGGGCAAAGAAAGAGGGGTCATAACTACTGTGGGCAATGAAAGAGGGGGCACAATACTGGGGGCAAAGAAGGGGCATAACTACTGGGGGCAAAGCAACGGGGGCATGTTTTTATCTCACTGGGGGTATATGTGGCACTGGGGGCACAACCCTAGAAACAAACATTACCCCCTGGCAACAAGCATAACACCTACCGCATAAAATCCCTGGCAACGAGCATGACACCCTGAGCATGAAAACCCCTGGCACCGTGCATTTCCCACCCTAGGCTTATACTAGAGTCAGTAATTTTTCCCAGTTTTTTGTGGTAAAATTAGGTGCCTCGGCTTATATTCGGGTCGACTTATACTCGAGTATATACGGTATTTACCCTGTGTTTTTGGAGCCCGGTGATAGTTCATTAAATACAGAGGAACCCTACACATATTTCCCCTGTGTTTCTGTAGCCCGGGCTGGATCATTAAATACAGAGGAACCCTACACATATTTCCCCTGTGATTCGGGAGCCCGGGGATGGTTAATTAAATACAGAGGAAACCTACACATATTTCCCCTGTGTTTATGGAGCCCGGGCTGGTTCATTCAATACAGAGGAACCCTACACATATTCTTCCTGTGTTTCTGGAGCCCAGCGATAGTTTATTAAATACAGGGGAACCCTACACATATTTCCCCTGTGATTCGGGAGCCCGGGGATGGTTAATTAAATACAGAGGAAACCTACACATATTTCCCCTGTGTTTATGGAGCCCGGTGATGGTTCATTAAATACAGAGGAACCCTACACATATTTCCCCTGTGTTTCTGGAGCCCGGGGATGGTTCATTAAATACAGGGGAACCCTACACATATTTCCCCTGTGTTTATGGAGCCCGGTGATAGTTCATTAAATACAGAGGAACCCTACACATATTTCCCCTGTGTTTCTGTAGCCCGGGCTGGTTCATTAAATACAGAGGAACCCTACACATATTCTTCCTGTGTTTCTGGAGCCCAGCGATAGTTTATTAAATACAGGGGAACCCTACACATATTTCCCCTGTGTTTTTGGAGCCCGGGCAGGTTCATTAAATACAGAGGAACCCTACACATATTTCCTCTGTGTTTCTGGAGCCCAGCGATGGTTCATTAAATACAGGGGAACCCTACACATATTTCCCCTGTGATTCGGGAGCCCGGGGATGGTTAATTAAATACAGAGGAAACCTACACATATTTCCCCTGTGTTTATGGAGCCCGGGCTGGTTCATTAAATACAGAGGAACCCTACACATATTCCCCCTGTGTTTCTGGAGCCCAGCGATGGTTCATTAAATACAGGTGAACCCTACACATATTTCCCCTGTGTTTTTGGAGCCCGGGCAGGTTCATTAAATACAGAGGAACCCTACACATATTTCCTCTGTGTTTCTGGAGCCCAGCGATGGTTCATTAAATATAGGGGAACCCTACACATATTTCCCCTGTGTTTCTGGAGCCCAGTGATGGTTCATTAAATACAGAGGAACCCTACACTTTTCCCCTGTGTTTCTGGAGCCCAGCGATGGTTCATTAAATACAGGGGAACCCTACACATATTTCCCCTGTGATTCTGGAGCCCGGGGATGGTTCATTAAATACAGAGGAACCCTACACATATTTCCCCTGTGTTTCTGGAGCCCGGGGCTGGTTCATTAAATACAGGGGAACCCTACACATATTTCTCCTGTGTTTCTGGAGCCCGGGGATGGTTCATTAAATACAGGGGAACCCTACACATATTTCCCCTGTGTTTCTGGAGCCCGGTGATGGTTCATTAAATACAGAGGAACCCTACACATATTTCCCCTGTGTTTATGGAGCCCGGGCTGGTTCATTAAATACAGAGGAACCCTACACATATTTCCCTGTGTTTCTGGAGCCCAGCGATGGTTCATTAAATACAGGGGAACCCAACACATCTTCCCCCTGTGTTTCTGGAGCCCAGCGATGGTTCATTAAATACAGGGGAACCCTACACATATTTCCCCTGTGATTCTGGAGCCCGGGCTTAATATGTTTTTGGGCAGGTTATGCCATTTATTTTTCTTTCTGATTTTTAAACTAATTTTCTTTTAACTTCTATACACTGCAGTATTCATTCATTTAAACCTGAATAAGTTGCGTGTGGCCGGTGATTGAGCCCCTAACACTATAGAATCTATACACAATGATAATGTGACAGGACCCAGAAACAATGAATGTTATGGAACGATGGCTCCCTGGGAAGTGATGCCGACACTGGCTTACCCCCTGACACAGACTGGCGCCGTCGGCTACTCATGACACTGGGGTAGCGGCACTGGGATGGAGCTGCAGCAGGGCAGGAACACTCTGATTCTGTGTGACATCGCGCTGACATATAAATTACCGGAGAGGGAACTAAACATTATCATTTTCTTTTCCAGCAGACATGAAACATGAAGGAGGAAAGTAACTAAGGTTGAAAAAAGACAATTGTCCATTGAGTTCAACCTATCTGCGGTCTCCTATGCAGTCTTGTTATAGGACTAGTTATTTTTATGTTAGGACTTGTTATATTAACTATAATGCGTGCCTATGCACCATAACCCTGAATATCTTTATCCAATAGGAATTTATCTAACCCATTCTTAAAGGTGATGACTGAGTCCGCAGTTACTACTCTCTCAGGCAGGGAATTCCAAACACGTATTGTCCTTACTGTGAAGAAACCTTTTCACCTCAATGTGCGGAAACTCCTCTCCTCTAACCAAAGCGAGTGACCACGTGTCCTCTGTGCTAATCTTATAGAAAACAGGTCCCTCCCAAGCTCTGTGTATTGACCCCTTATATATTTGTAGAGGTTGATCATGTCCCCTCTTAGTCTCCTCTTTTCCAATGTAAACATGCCTAGCCTTGCAAGCCTTTCCTCGTATTCCAGCGCCTCCATGCCCTTGATTAGTTTGGTCGCCCGCCTCTGAACCTTTTCTAGCTCGAGGATATCCTTTTTGTAATATGGTGCCCAAAATTGCACACAGTATTCAAGATGTGGCCTCACAAGCGATTTATATAATGGGAGTACAACACTCTCGTCCCTAGCATCAATTCCCCGTTTTATGCATGCTAATATCTTATTAGCCTTCTTTGCTGCACTTCTACTTTGGGTACTGCTGCTTAGTTTGCTATCTATGTGAACCCCTAAGTCCTTTTCCAGTACAGAATCCCCTAATATTACCCCATTTAGTATGTAGGTATAATTTTTGGTCTTGCCCCCGCAGTGCATTACCTTACACTTGTCTGTGTTGAATCTCATTCTCCATTTTGCTGCCCATGTTTCCAGTTTAGTTAAGTCGTTCTGAAGAGACTCAGCATCCCCCTCCGTATTTATAACCTTACACAATTTGGTATCGTCTGTGAAAATTGATACCATGCTCTCTAGACCTACTGTTAGGTCGTTGATGAAAATGTTGAACAAAAGTGGTCCAAGTACAGACCCTTGTGGCACACCACTTAGTACTTTAGTGCAATTTGTAAATGAACCATTAACCACAACGCGCTGCTCCCTATTGTCTAACCAATTACTAAACCAAGTGCATATTGTGCTCCCTAGCCCTATTTCTTGTAGCTTGTAGATAAGTCTCATGTGTGGTACAGTGTCAAAAGCTTTGGCAAAGTCTAAAGATTACATCCACCTCTTTACCCTGATCTAGGTTTGCGCTTACGGTTTCATAAAAGCCAAGTAAGTTGGTCTGACATGATCTGTCCTTCACGAATCCATGTTGATTCCTTTTAATGACCTTATTTGCTTCAAGGAACTTCTGAATACTATCTCTTAGAATACCTTCCAATACTTTCCCCACTATAGATGTAAGACTAACTGGTCTATAATTACCTGGTTCAGCTTTACTTCCCTTTTTGAATATCGGCACTACCTCCGCTATACGCCAGTCTTTGGGAACCATACCCGATTTAACCGAATTCATGAAGATCAAAAATAGAGGTCTTGCTAGTTCAGCGTGCAGTCTTGTAATGTGTTACAGTTTAATACCCTTGCCGCGATCATCGCTGGTACAACAATCACAGTACGGAATATACTACACACATTGCCATCCTATATATATATTATGTACATTATATGTGGATGGAAATATACAGACGAAGTCTGCGGCATGGGACACCGCACCACAAGGCACCAGGACACCTATGAGTCTGGCTATGGGGATGTATAGGAGCCGGGATGTGAGGCAGCAGCTCCGGTCAGGCACTCTCGGTCAGACGTACAAGGCAGAGCAGCGTGGAAGAGAAGCAGCATGGATGGATGGGGCTAGTTAGAGTAACGGGCATGCAAACTGTCAATCACAGCCTTGATGAAGTCCGTGGTGGTGGAATATCCGCCCATGTCCCGCGTTCGAACCTACAGGGTGAGGTGGCAGCACAGACAGAATGGGGGAAAAACAAAACTGAAAAGAGGTGACGGAAAAAAAAAAAAAAAAAAAAAAAAGAGATACAGCAAGTCTGGAATCTGCTCCCTCCAACAGGCTCACAACGCAAAGGAACGTCCCCCCCACTGCTGTCACCCACCCCAACGTCCGGAAATGTTACGCCCACTTCAGCACCCGAGCTGTTACACCCACTCCAACATCCGAGCTATTAAGCCCACTCCAACTTCCACCCCAACATCCGAGCTGTTACACCCCTCACTCACCCACTCCAGCGTCCGAGCTGTTACACCCACTCCAACGTCCGAGCTGTTACACCCACTCCAACGTCCGAGCTGTTTTACGCCCACTCCAACATCCGAGCTATTACACCCCTCACTCACCCACTCCAGCGTCCGAGTTGTTACACCCACTCCACATCCCACCCAGCGTCCGACCTGTTACACCCACTCCACATCTTACACTAACATCTGAGCTATTACTCCCACTCCACAGTCAGAACTGTTACCCCCACTCCACATCTCACGCCAATGTCCAAGGTGTTACAGTACAGTCACTCGCCTCCCAATCTATTCTCTCCCCACCTACATATCACTCCAACGTCCAGACTGTTACACTGAAGTAATCAGGGAGAGGGTGGAGAGAGGTCAGGAAGCAGGTATGAAGCAGAGATGGGGGAGAGAGTGGACAGGAAACCGGTATCAGGCAGAATAGGAGAGCGGGGTCGGGAATCAGTCATGCATCAGGCAGTGACAGGAGAGCGGGGTCGGGAGGCGGTCATGTATCAGGCAGTAACAGGAGAGCGGGGTCGGCATGTATCAGGCAGTAACAGGAGAGCAGGGTCAGGAAGCGGTCATGTATTAGGCAGAGATGGGAGAGCAGGTTCGGGAAGCGGTCATGTATCAGGCAGTGACAGGAGAGCGGGGTCGGGAGGCGATCATGTATCAGGCAGTGACAGGAGAGCGGGGTCAGGAAGCGGTCATGTATCAGGCAGTAACAGGAGAACGGGGTCAGGAAGCGGTCATGTATCAGGCAGTGACAGGAGAGCGGGGTCGGGAAGCGGTCATGTATCATGCAGTGACAGGAGAGCAGGGTCAGGAAGCGGTCATGTATTAGGCAGTGACAGGAGAGCGGGGTCGGAGGGTGGTCATGTATCAGGCAGTGACAGGAGAGCGGGGTCAGGAAGCGGTCATGTATCAGGCAGAGACGGGAGAGCGGGGTCAGGAAGCGGTCATGTATCAGGCAGTGACTGGAGAGCGGGGTCGGGAAGCGGTCATGTATCATGCAGTGACAGGAGAGCAGGGTCAGGAAGCGGTCATGTATCAGGCAGTGACAGGAGAGCGGGGTCGGGAAGCGGTCATGTATCATGCAGTGACAGGAGAGCAGGGTCAGGAAGCGGTCATGTATCAGGCAGTGACAGGAGAGCGGGGTCGGAGGGCGGTCATGTATCAGGCAGTGACAGGAGAGCGGGGTCAGGAAGCGGTCATGTATCAGGCAGTGACTGGAGAGCAGTCCGGTATCAGGCAGAGTAGGGTTAGGAAGCGGCTAGCCACCGGGCAGAGATGGGTTATGGTGAGTAGTCTGTAGGTAAGCAGGGCTATTAGAGTGGAGCCACCAGACTGTAATTTTGCCCCAGCGCAGAAAAGATCAGTACTGAGCGTATATGTAATCACAATGGAGCTATGCATCTGTTATAATCTTACGTCAGTCATGCAGAACAGTCACTCACCTTTCCCTGTTTAATCACCTTCTTCACTGCATCTGAGATGAGATTGGAGTGATACTCGAGGCTGGAAGCGAGGGGAGGAATATATAACAGAATGTCAGCTGAAACGCGTCACGTCACACATCCTACCACTTACAGTACATGAGCTATGTACACAATATAATGTGTATTAATCACAACTATATTACTCTGTCCACTACGTGTCCCCAGACAACACGTTACATGCCAATAACACATGTCCATTCCAGAAATGCCACATTACACCCTCATCATTGTCAGAACGGCTGTCACATGACGCCGAGAGGAAGAGACCACGTCTGCCTCTGTCACATGACATCAGTATGCATTCACCAACCTGGCAGTCACATGACTAGAGGGACCTGGCACGGTCATGTGACACATTGAATGGTGTTCTTGACCTGACGTATCACTTACTTGAGGTGACGCAACATGTTTGAGGCGGACAGCAACATGGCGGTTGGATTAGCGATGTTCCTGCCCACAGCCTGGGCAAAGGGATGACGGGCGCCCTGTGGGGAGAACACACAATCACACATTGCAGTATAATGACCACACGGGAGCAGAACCACCATGGGGGAGATTCATGGGTGATGGCAGGTCAGATGCTGGGGATACCAAGGGATATCAGGGAGGTAATCTGCAGGCAGCAGGACTCCTGGGGAGGGATCTGGTGACAGAGGGACCCCAGCGAGGAGACATCACCGTGTATCAGGGGGGTAATCTGCAGGCAGCAGGACTCCTGGGGAGGGATCTGGGGACAGAGGACTCCTGAGGAGGGATCTGGGGACAGAGGGACCCCAGCGAGGAGACATCACTGTGTATCAGGGAGGTAATCTGCAGGCAGCAGGACTCCTGGGGAGGGATCTGGGACAGAGGGACCCCAGCGAGGAGACATCACTGTGCATCAGGGGGTAATCTGCAGGCAGCAGGACTCCTGGGGAGGGATCTGGGGACAGAGGGACCCCAGCGAGGAGACATCACTGTGTATCAGGGGGGTAATCTGCAGGCAGCAGGACTCCTGGGGAGGGATACTGCCCTCTCCTGGCTACTGATTACTTCCTCCCACTCCCACCTACAAGATTTTTCACGCGCTGCTCCCTTCTCTGGAATTTTCTACCTCTTCCCCTCAGACTCTCCACCTTTCTACAGAACTTCAAACGGGCTCTCAAGACCCACTTCTTACCCAAACCCAGCCAAATCTCACCCTAACCCTCTGTTCCACGCCCTCTATGTCACCCCTGTCTGTCTACTCCTCCCCTTGGAACAGGGGTGGGGAACCTCCGGCCCGCGGGCCGTATACGTCCCGCGAAGCCGTTTGCTCCGGCCCACCCGCTTCTGTCAGTGAGACACGCTGCCGCTCAGTCCGGCGGCAGCGTGTCTCAGCTGTCAGGACAGGGAGAAGAGCGCGGCGATGTTGGATGATGGCGGCGGCGTGTAGGACTTCAAACTAGCCGCCGCTTCGTGAGCCAATCAGAGCTCGCGGACCGGCAGCCAATCAGGAGCCGCGGCTGCTGGCCCGCGAGCTCTGATTGGCTCTCGCACCGGCGGCTGGTTTGAAGTCCTACACGCCGCCGCCACCCGACATAGCCGCGCTCTCCTCCCTGTCAGCAAGCAACGGTAAGCAGCACGGGAGGGGGGGGGGGGGGGGCGGCATCTGTATACCTGGCGCTGTGGGGGGCATCTGTATACCTGGCGCTGTGGGGGGCATCTGTATACCTGGCGCTGTGGGGGGCATCTGTATAGCTGGCACTGTGGGGGGCATCTGTATAGCTGGCACTGTGGGGGGCATCTGTATAGCTGGCACTGTGGGGGCATCTGTATAGCTGGCACTGTGGGGGCATCTGTATAGCTGGCACTGTGGGGGTATCTGTGTACCTGGCACTGTGGGGGCATCTGTATAGCTGGCGCTGTGGGGGGCATCTGTATACCTTGCGCTGTGGGGGGCATCTGTATACCTGGCGCTGTGGGGGGCATCTGTATACCTGGCACTGTGGGGGCATATGTATACCTGGCACGGTGAGGGACATTTGTATACCTGGCACGGTGAGGGACATTTGTATACCTGGCACGGTGAGGGACATTTGTATACCTGGCACTGTGAGGGGCATTTGTATACCTGGCACTGTGGGGGCAATTGTGGATCTGGCACTGCACTATTGGGGGCATATGTGTATCACGTCCCATTTTAACTGGCCATACCCATTTTTTTTGGCGCGCACACACAGTACCTCTAAGGGGCAGACCTACTGGGGGGCAGGGTAATTATTTTCAATTGAGAATTTTTGTATGGCCCCCGAAGGATTTTATAAATATCCAAATGGCCCTCGCTAGAAAAAAGGTTCCCCACCCATGCCTTAGAATGTAAGCTCTCACGAGCAGGGCCCTCTTCCCTCATGTGCCTTTCCTTCTCTTACGTAAACCATCTGCTTTTCAATACTCCCTCAGTTTCTGCCGATGATACTTATGCGAGTGCCGTCTGCTGTCGCAGCTATGTGTATATCCCCTGTACCTGTCATATATTGTCTTGTACTGTAAGTCGCTGGTTTCCTGTGTGTGTATATCCCCTGTACCCGTCATATATTGTCTTGTACTGTAAGTCGCTGGTTTCCTGTGTGTATATCCGCTGTACCTGTCATATAGTGTCTTGTACTGTAAGTCGCTGGTTTCCTGTGTGTATATCCCCTGTACCTGTCATATATTGTCTTGTACTGTAAGTCGCTGGTTTCCTGTGTGTATATCCCCTGTACCTGTCATATATTGTCTTGTACTGTAATTCGCTGGTTTCCTGTGTGTGTGTATCCCCTGTACCTGTCCTATATTGTCTTGTACTGTAAGTCGCTGGTTTCCTGTGTGTGTATATCCCCTGTACCTGTCCTATATTGTCTTGTACTGTAAGTCGCTGGTTTCCTGTGTGTGTATATCCCCTGTACCTGTCACATAGTGTCTTGTACTGTAAGTCGCTGGTTTCCTGTGTGTGTATATCCCCTGTACCTGTCATATAGTGTCTTGTACTGTAAGTCGCTGGTTTCCTGTGTGTATATCCCCTGTACCTGTCATATAGTGTCTTGTACTGTAAGTCGCTGGTTTCCTGTGTGTGTATATCCCCTGTACTTACCATATATTGTCTTGTACTGTAAGTCGCTGGTTTCCTGTGTGTGTATATCCCCTGTACCTGTCATATAGTGTCTTGTACTGTAAGTCGCTGGTTTCCTGTGTGTGTATATCCCCTGTACCTGTCATATAGTGTCTTGTACTGTAAGTTGCTGGTTTCCTGTGTGTATATCCCCTGTACCTGTCATATATTGTCTTGTACTGTAAGTCGCTGTTTTCCTGTGTGTGTATATCCCCTGTACCTGTCATATAGTGTCTTGTACTGTAAGTCGCTGGTTTCCTGTGTGTGTATATCCCCTGTACCTGTCATATAGTGTCTTGTACTGTAAGTTGCTGGTTTCCTGTGTGTATATCCCCTGTACCTGTCATATATTGTCTTGTACTGTAAGTCGCTGTTTTCCTGTGTGTGTATATCCCCTGTACCTGTCATATATTGTCTTGTACTGTAAGTCGCTGGTTTCCTGTGTGTGTATATCCCCTGTACCTGTTATATATTGTCTTGTACTGTAAGTCGCTGGTTTCCTGTATGTGTATCCCCTGTACCTGTCATATATTGTCTTGTACTGTAAGTCGCTGGTTTCCTGTATGTGTATCCCCTGTACCTGTCATATATTGTCTTGTACTGTAAGTCGCTGGTTTCCTGTGTGTGTATATCCCCTGTACCTGTCCTATATTGTCTTGTTCTGTAAGTCGCTGTTTTCCTGTGTGTGTATATCCCCTGTACCTGTCCTATATTGTCTTGTACTGTAAGTCGCTGTTTTCCTGTGTGTGTATATCCCCTGTACCTGTCATATATTGTCTTGTACTGTAAGTCGCTGGTTTCCTGTGTGTATATCCCCTGTACCTGTCATATATTGTCTTGTTCTGTAAGTCGCTGTTTTCCTGTGTGTATATCCCCTGTACCTGTCATATATTGTCTTGTACTGTAAGTCGCTGGTTTCCTGTGTGTATATCCCCTGTACCTGTCATATAGTGTCTTGTACTGTAAGTCGCTGTTTTCCTGTGTGTGTATATCCCCTGTACCTGTCATACATTGTCTTGTTCTGTAAGTCGCTGGTTTCCTGTGTGTGTATATCCCCTGTACCTGTCATATAGTGTCTTGTACTGTAAGTCGCTGGTTTCCTGTGTGTGTATATCCCCTGTACCTGTCATATATTGTCTTGTACTGTAAGTCGCTGGTTTCCTGTGTGTGTATATCCCCTGTACCTGTCATATATTGTCTTGTACTGTAAGTCGCTGTTTTCCTGTGTGTGTATATCCCCTGTACTTACCATATATTGTCTTGTACTGTAAGTCGCTGTTTTCCTGTGTGTGTATATCCCCTGTACCTGTCATATAGTGTCTTGTACTGTAAGTCGCTGGTTTCCTGTGTGTGTATATCCCCTGTACCTGTCATATAGTGTCTTGTACTGTAAGTTGCTGGTTTCCTGTGTGTATATCCCCTGTACCTGTCATATATTGTCTTGTACTGTAAGTCGCTGGTTTCCTGTGTGTGTATATCCCCTGTACCTGTTATATATTGTCTTGTACTGTAAGTCGCTGGTTTCCTGTGTGTGTATATCCCCTGTACCTGTCATATATTGTCTTGTACTGTAAGTCGCTGTTTTCCTTTTTTCCCTGTGTGTGTATGTACTCTGTAATTGGGCGCTGCGGTTCCCATGCGGCGCCATATAAAATAGGATATTGGTACCTACCGGTAAATCCTTTTCTCTTAGTCCGTAGAGGATGCTGGGGACTCCGTAAGGACCATGGGGTATAGACGGATCCGCAGGAGCTTGGGCACACTATAAAGACTTAAACTGTGTGTGAACTGGCTCCTCCCTCTATGCCCCTCCTCCAGACCTCAGTTAGAAACTGTGCCCAGGAGAGATGGACATTTCGAGTAAAGAATTTATAAACACGGTGAGTGTCCTACCAGCTCACACCACGAACACACCGCAGAACGTGGCATTCAATAGAAAACCAGCCAACGGCATAAAAAATACACAGCCACATGCTGAGAGAATATGTAACACAACCTGTGTGTCAACACAACCAATAATAAGACACCGCATGCCATGGCATGAACCTCGCCAGCAACAGCCTGACAGAGAAGAAACACCACTATAGTGTAACCAAAACAATAACTGCAGACACAGTACGCACTGGGACGGGCGCCCAGCATCCTCTACGGACTAGGAGAAAAGGATTTACTGGTAGGTACCAAAATCCTATTTTCTCATACGTCCTAGAGGATGCTGGGGACTCCGTAAGGACCATGGGGATTATACCAAAGCTCCAAAACGGGCGGGAGAGTGCGGATGACTCTGCAGCACCGACTGAGCAAACATGAGGTCCTCCTCAGCCAGTGTATCAAACTTGTAGAAATTTGCAAAAGTGTTTGAACCCGACCAAGTATCCACTTGGCAAAGTGGAACCGCCGAGACTCCTCGGGCATCCGCCCAAGAAGAGGCCATCTCCCCAGTAGAACGGGCCTCCACCGACCACGGTGACGGCAATCCAGCCGTAGAATGAACATGCCAAATATCATCACAGATCCAGCGTGTAACAGACTGCAGAACGCAATCTCCCAAACCATGCTGGGAACATACCAGACAAACAGAGCCTCTGTTCCTCCAATCTGAGCCAAACTGGCGACCTAAATATTAGTGATGAGCGGATTCGGTTTTACTCGGTTCTCAAAACCGAATCTTATTGGCTATCCAAAACACGTGACATCAGTGAGCCAATAAGATTCGGTTTTGAGAACCGAGTAAAACCGAATCCGCTCATCACTACTAAATATTCAAATCCCTGTCTACATTGAGAGAATTTGAATCAGCTAAAGCCTAAGAAACCACTGGCATAAAAATATGCCAAATTCTGCGAAACCCAGAAACCACTTTTGGCAGAACTACCAACCGAGTCCTCAATTCCTCTCTATCCACATGAAAGATCAAACAAGGCTCTTGTGCGACAAAACCACCACTTCCGACACCCGCCATGCGGATGTCAAAGCCAAGAGCATGACCACCTTCCAAGAGAGAAATATTTGTAAAGAAATTATTAGGCCACACTGCACTGAAATGAAGCCCCACTTTAGGCTTGCCTTCACACCGGTTCGTAACGTATGGATAAGAACGACCTAGCTGAAAGCCTTCCATAGGAGCCTTCCTGGCTACACACCAAAACACATAGTTACGCCAACTACGGAGGTAAAGCTCAGCTCTTACTTCTTTCTTAGCCTGAAAAATTGAGGAAATGACGTCACTGGAAACACCCTTTCGGCTTAGGGTATGGCATTCAACCGCCACGACGTCAGACACAGCCGCGGTCAGTCTTGCCACGCGGCCTGATCTTGCTGAAACAGATCCTCACGTAGAGAAAGAGGGCAGGAATCTTCTATGCATTAATCATGAAAAACTGGAAAGCAAACCCTCCTTGGCGAGACCGGATCCGAGAGGATCGCCTGAACCTTTTTTCATCTCACATTTATCACCGTCAGAAAAAGTAAAAGCGGAGAGGCCACATAGACCGACTAAAAAAAACCACGGCGTCACGAGGGTGTCCACAGCTATAGCTTGAGCGTCCCTTGACCTGGAACAATATCCCTGAGACCTCTCTTTGAAGCGAGACGCCAACTTATCCAAGTGCGACATTCCTCACGTCTGGGAAAACCTCTCGTGGATAACTGAATTTCTCCCGGATGGAGATCGCGTCAGCAGAGGAAATCAATTTCTCCGTCGTTCACCTCCGGAACGAAGACCGCTAATATAGCGTTTACCAGATTTTTCCACCCAACGGCAAAACTGTGCATCTTCTGCCATTGCCGCTTTGCTCCTTGTTCCGCCATAGCGGTTTACCTACACCACTGCTGACAAGTCGTCTAGCAGAACATATAGATTACGTTTGTCGAAACTAACTCTTAATTCAAGAAAGTTTATAGCAGACAAGCTTTCCAACTTGACCTTATCCCCTGGAAACACGTCCCTTACAAGTACTGCTCCCCTGTCTCGGAGATCTGTATGCACGGACCCCAGGATCTACACCCGGAACCCGACCCTTCATCCCTCTAGAAGGAGAGAACCGAGCCGACACCACAGGAGCGATGTCCCGGCCGTTAGGATTATATTCAGGAGCATGCCCAACCGGTTTAGCAACGGAACACATTGATGAAGTGTCAGAGTAAAGCTGATCCAACTCTGGATCGTCAGACCTCCTTTCACATGGAAAAACACCGAACCTTAACCGGTCAGTATCTACTCTGAAACCCACCTCCGACATCTGTGTCGTTGGAAACTACAGACAATCCCTGTGTCGAAGAACAGTCAGAGAGAAACAACGATTTGCACCTTTATACAGGGACCACCGGACAATGTTCTGATCCCAACGCACTTCTGTACGGCGTTGTGTACTATCTTCCCTTCCAGAACGGAATGGCAAGAACTATTAGAAAAACAGTAAAGGGAACAACCATAACTCCAAATGTTCCCCTTTGGATTCTAGAAATAACTCACAGGTCCCAGTCTATTTCTGGACCAACCGAAGCATAGTAGACAAGTGCCCGACGGAGCGGGGACCAGCCCGATAGACTCAGCGACAAGTGGTGGATGTGGAGGAAACAGACACGACATCCATTTCTGCGAACCTAACAAGGCTGCAGAACTCTTACCTTTTCACCTCCCCCTGACTACACAGAACAGGAAAAAAAATCAGGATTTTGGTACTTACAGATAAATCCCTTTCTCCGATTCCACAGGGGCCACTGGAGCGTAGTTACCCAACAGCAGCGGCCATCAAGAACGAGGGGGCGGAGCCAACTCCCGCTCTGTTCGGCGGGCTCAGGCTCTCCGCTCCCCGGCCGCACACCGCTCCCCGGCCGCAGCATACAGGCGGCCGGGGATGCACTGAGACAGCAGCGGTCACCAAGAACTAGGAGGGCGGAGCGGAGAAAGCCCGCCGAACAGAGCGGGAGTTAGCTCCGCCCTCCTAGTTCTTGGTGACCGCTGCTGTCTCAGTGCATCCCCCGGCCGCCTGTATGCTGCGGCCGGGAAGCGGTGTGCGGCCGGGGAGCAGAGAGCCTGAGCCCGCCGAACAGAGCGGGAGTTAGCTCCGCCCCCTCGTTCTTGATGGCCGCTGCTGTTAGGTAACTACGCTCCAGTGGCCCCTAGTGGATGAAGGAGAAAAGGACTGTATCGAACCGGTTAAAACGACCACATCCCACAAAGGAATGCGTCACCAACCGTGGTGAAAGAGGCTAACACACGAAGTTAGACTTACCAGAGGAATCCGCCGAGATTGACTGACCATAAGCCACCAAACAGCTGTATACCTCCCACCAGCATCTCCCGGAGACATCCTCTGCATTTTTTGGTCACACCTCTGTCACGTGGCAGCCTGCTGTAATATTATAAGGTAGAACAAACATAGACAAGCCTACCCACACTGGGTAGGGTAATTCTATCGGACGCCTACCCGAATACAACACTCCCTCAAGTGCATACAGCGTAACAAGGTCAAAGTATAGAAATAAAATTTCACTTAGCTGCCGGCGTATGATCTCTTGTGACCGGGCTCTGCGTCGGCCAGGAGTTGACTGACATAATTTACACTCCGCGATGTGAAGAGAATAATATTCGGACTCCTTTAGAGGATCGAAACCAACTCGTCATGGCCAATCTAGAGCTTAATCAACAGAGCGACCCGTACATGATAAGAATACCATTATTTCAGCATTCATGTATATACATCACGTAATACACAATAAAACACATATCCTAACCATGCATATATAAACCTATATCTACATATATACACATATAGATATAACCTATACGCAAGTGGATTGTCCAGACCTGTCAGGTCCCTAGTGACGGTAAAGTGTTGTGAATGTGTATGACCATGTACTGACGTGCCCCCGATGTGGATCTACCAGGAACGTTATGGTCGACAGAAACTTAGTAAATGTCGACCGCAAGGAATAGTAAGCGGGCAAAAAATAATTCCAGAACCCGAGGGATCTGAGGGAAGGATACAAACACAATATTGATAACCCCCCCCCCCACATATACCAATATATATATATATATATATATATATATATATATATATATACACACACACACACACACACACACATATACATATAATATATATATATATATATATATATATATATATATATATATATATATATACACACACACACACACACACGTACAACGTAATAACCGCTTGATAATTTTTTTACCCAGGAAATACCATTGATGCCGACAGGGCATCCCCAAACAACTGTATCTCCCCTATCGTGTTTGCTGTTTTAAACACACGAAACACCAATTTTTTAGTACTTAATTTCCCGAGTCAAACACCACCATGCGCTGGCGAAGCCGACAGTTATTCCCACAGCAGCTTGTGACAAAGCCCTGACACCTGCCGACATATGTCGACTAACCAATAGTGGGTACAAACAGGGAAACATTGAATTCATGTAATATAAGAGTGATTATGCGTCCATTATCAACCATAAAGCTATATGACCCCCATATAGCTTTAAAACACTGTGCCCCCCCTCCATCTTACTGACTAGCAAGTCCTGGCGGGTATTTGAAGAAAAATGGCGCTGACTCCTGTATGAGGGCTAAGCTCCGCCCCTTCCCGGCGCGCTTAAGCCCGCTCAACTAAATAAATACATATATATGTTAATGAGCTGGGGAACCTATATACATATAGGGAGTAAGCCCCCGTCTGTCTAATAAGCAGCCCAGGGCGCCCCCCCTGCGCCCCGCACCCACAGAAGCCGTTTGTGTGTGGGAGCCACGTTCCCCCGCCCGGGATAATACACTAGATGCTGCCCAGCACCCTGCAGGCCGATGGCGTGTGGGAGCGGGGAGTGCAACACTACCGCTGCTGCTCCCTCCCGTTTGTGGCGTACTGGCGGGGCGGGCACCGAAGGATGTCCCCCCGCCAGTGAACTTCATAGTAAATATATTTAAATATATACATATATATACTGCCCAGGGCGCTCCCCCCCCCCCCCCCCAGCGCCCTGCAGGCCGATTGTGTGTGTGTGTGGGAGCAGGGAGCGCAGCGATACCACTGTTGCTCCCCCCTGCGGCACACTGGCGGGGTGAACATACTCGGTGCCCGGGCACCTAAATATGTCCCCCCGCCAGCTCCTAGACCCTCAGCAACATGCCCCCAGGGCGCTCCCCCCAGCGCCCTGCACCCTCCAGAGACGTTGGTGTGTGGGAGCATGGAGCGCAGCACTAACGCTGCTGTTACCTCCGTCACTGAAGTCTTCTTTCTTCTATATACTCACCCGGCTTCTTACTTCTGGCTTCTGTGAGGGGGATGACGGCGCGGCCCCGGGAACAAGCAGCTAGGCGCACCAAGTGATCGAACCCTCTGGAGCTAATGGTGTCCAGTAGCCGAGAAGCAGAGCCTTTAAACTAAGAAGAAGTAGGTCCTGCTTCTCCCCCCTCACTCCCATCAAGCAGGGAGCCTGTAGCCAGCAGGTCTCCCTGAAAATAATAAACCTAACAAAGTCTTTCAGAGAAACTCAGGAGAGCTCCCCTAGTGTGTGACCCATCACTCCTGGGCACAAAGTCTAACTGAGGTCTGGAGGAGGGGCATAGAGGGAGGAGCCAGTTTAAGTCTTTATAGTGTGCCCAAGCTCCTGCGGATCTGTCTATACCCCATGGTCCTTACGGAGTCCCCAGCATCCTCTAGGACGTATGAGAAATAAAGATTAATAATAACAACACCGAAATACACCAACCAGCCGATGCCGCTACTCACAGTCTCAAACACGGCGTACTCCGCGCTGTAGCTCTCTCCGGGCACCACGCCCGCTCCACCAACCAGACCAGCCGCCAGGTTATCAATGATATTGCCATACAAATTTGGCATCACCAACACATCAAACTGGTATGGGTTCTGTACCAGCTGCGGGAGCAAGAGACAGGCGTCAGTCCCACTGTACGGGGAATAATCACACAGGCTAGACAGAGTGGTATGAGACAGTCCCACTGTACAGGGACAGACAGGATACAATATAGACAGAGGGGTATGAGACAGTCCCACTGTACAGGGACAGACAGGATACAATATAGACAGAGGGGTATGAGACAGTCCCACTGTACAGGGACAGACAGGATACAATATAGACAGAGGGGTATGAGACAGTCCCACTGTACAGGGACAGACAGGATACAATATAGACAGAGGGGTATGAGACAGTCCCACTGTACAGGGACAGACAGGATACAATATAGACAGAGGGGTATGAGACAGTCCCACTGTACAGGGACAGACAGGATACAATATAGACAGAGGGGTATGAGACAGTCCCACTGTACAGGGACAGACAGGATACAATATAGACAGAGGGGTATGAGACAGTCCCACTGTACAGGGAATAATCACACAGGCTAGACAGAGTGGTATGAGACAGTCCCACTGTACAGGGAATAATCACACAGGCTAGACAGAGTGGTATGAGACAGTCCCACTGTACAGAGACAGACAGGATGCAATATAGACAGAGGGGTATGAGACAGTCCGGTGACAGATAGAAGAGGGAGACAATGTATGGGGTGGGTACTGCAGATTCCTCAGAATTTCCTCAGTAAGTCTCTCCCTTATGTACTAAGAAGGTCTCTATGTTTGGATCAGTATTGCAGTCCCCCTGGGAGTCTATGGGGCTTCAGTACGGGAGAATATAACAAGCTCTTGAGGCTATGGCTACAATTCTATAATCTGCACCCTCTGCGGTAAGCACTGCTCCCATGTGTGCGGCCGGACAGTAACTCTGCGGGGTCAGGACCCCACAATATGGCGACACTGCATGATCTGCCGCGATACACAGCTACAAGAAATGATACTTATTGTGCGTTTTCTGCTGGCGTAATAACAATGCTTCATGGAATATGCCCCTCCCACTGTCGGGTGATAGTAGCAGTAGAGAGCCACGTGGCTCGGGGTGACCCGCAGAGCGTGTGTGGTGCACAGAGCCTCACCTGCATGCAGCAGTTATCAATGATCATCGTGTCAAACTGGATCCGGGGATATAACTCCGACACCTCCTTACAGCACTGCAAGAAAAGGCCGTCCCCCAGCTTCCTGCAGGACAGAACATCATCATCATATCAGCATTATCCTCCGTATAATCGGCTGTAAGCATTATCCTCCGTATAACCGGCTGTAAGCATTATCCTCCGTATAACCGGCTGTAAGCATTATCCCCCGTATAACCGGCTGTAAGCATTATCCCCCGTATAACCGGCTGTAAGCATTATCCCCCGTATAACCGGCTATAAGCATTATCCCCCGTATAACCGGCTATAAGCATTATCCCCCGTATAACCGGCTATAAGCATTATCCCCCGTATAACCGGCTATAAGCATTATCCCCCGTATAACCGGCTATAAGCATTATCCCCCGTATAACCGGCTGTAAGCATTATCCCCAGTATAACCAGCTGTAAGCATTATCCTCCGTATAACCGGCTATAAGCATTATCCCCCATATAACCGGCTATAAGCATTATCCCCCGTATAACCGGCTATAAGCATTATCCCCCGTATAACCGGCTGTAAGCATTATCCCCCGTATAACCAGCTGTAAGCATTATCCTCCGTATAACCGGCTGTAAGCATTATCCTCCGTATAACCGGCTGTAAGCATTATCCTCCGTATAACCAGCTGTAAGCATTATCCTCCGTATAACCGGCTGTAAGCATTATCCTCCGTATAACCGGCTGTAAGCATTATCCTCCGTATAACCGGCTGTAAGCATTATCCTCCGTATAACCGGCTATAAGCATTATCCCCCGTATAACCGGCTATAAGCATTATCCTCCGTATAACCGGCTGTAAGCATTATCCTCCGTATAACCGGCCACAGAGCATTATCCTCCGTATAACCGGCCACAGAGCATTATCCTCCGTATAACCGGCCACAGAGCATTATCCTCCGTATAACCGGCCACAGAGCATTATCCTCCGTATAACCGGCTGTAAGCATTATCCTCCGTATAACCGGCCACAGAGCATTATCCTCCATATAACCGGCTGTAAGCATTATCCTCCGTATAACCGGCTGTAAGCATTATCCTCCGTATAACCGGCTGTAAGCATTATCCCCCATATAACCGGCTATAAGCATTATCCCCCGTATAACCGGCTGTAAGCATTATCCTCCGTATAACCGGCCACAGAGCATTATCCTCCGTATAACCGGCCACAGAGCATTATCCCCCGTATAACCGGCCACAGAGCATTATCCCCCGTATAACCGGCCACAGAGCATTATCCTCCGTATAACCGGCCACAGAGCATTATCCTCCGTATAACCGGCCACAGAGCATTATCCTCCGTATAACCGGCCACAGAGCATTATCCTCCGTATAACCGGCTATAAGCATTATCCTCCGTATAACCGGCCACAGAGCATTATCCTCCGTATAACCGGCCACAGAGCATTATCCCCCGTATAACCGGCCACAGAGCATTATCCCCCGTATAACCGGCCACAGAGCATTATCCTCCGTATAACCGGCCACAGAGCATTATCCTCCGTATAACCGGCCACAGAGCATTATCCTCCGTATAACCGGCCACAGAGCATTATCCTCCGTATAACCGGCCACAGAGCATTATCCTCCGTATAACCGGCCACAGAGCATTATCCTCCGTATAACCGGCTGTAAGCATTATCCTCCGTATAACCGGCCACAGAGCATTATCCTCCGTATAACCGGCCACAGAGCATTATCCTCCGTATAACCGGCCACAGAGCATTATCCTCCGTATAACCGGCCACAGAGCATTATCCTCCGTATAACCGGCCACAGAGCATTATCCTCCGTATAACCGGCCACAGAGCATTATCCTCCGTATAACCGGCCACAGAGCATTATCCCCCGTATAACCGGCCACAGAGCATTATCCTCCGTATAACCGGCCACAGAGCATTATCCTCCGTATAACCGGCCACAGAGCATTATCCTCCGTATAACCGGCCACAGAGCATTATCCTCCGTATAACCGGCCACAGAGCATTATCCTCCGTATAACCGGCTATAAGCATTATCCTCCGTATAACCGGCCACAGAGCATTATCCTCCGTATAACCGGCTATAAGCATTATCCTCCGTATAACCGGCCACAGAGCATTATCCTCCGTATAACCGGCCACAGAGCATTATCCTCCGTATAACCGGCCACAGAGCATTATCCTCCGTATAACCGGCCACAGAGCATTATCCTCCGTATAACCGGCCACAGAGCATTATCCTCCGTATAACCGGCCACAGAGCATTATCCCCCGTATAACCGGCCACAGAGCATTATCCTCCGTATAACCGGCCACAGAGCATTATCCCCCGTATAACCGGCAACAGAGCATTATCCTCTGTATAACCGGCCACAGAGCATTATCCTCCGTATAACCGGCCACAGAGCATTATCCTCCGTATAACCGGCCACAGAGCATTATCCTCCCTATAACCGGCCACAGAGCATTATCCTCCCTATAACCGGCCACAGAGCATTATCCTCCGTATAACCGGCCACAGAGCATTATCCTCCCTATAACCGGCCACAGAGCATTATCCTCCGTATAACCGGCCACAGAGCATTATCCTCCGTATAACCGGCTATAAGCGTTATCCTCCGTATAACCGGCCACAGAGCATTATCCTCCGTATAACCGGCCACAGAGCATTATCCTCCGTATAACCGGCCACAGAGCATTATCCTCCGTATAACCGGCCACAGAGCATTATCCCCCGTATAACCGGCCACAGAGCATTATCCCCCGTATAACCGGCCACAGAGCATTATCCCCCGTATAACCGGCCACAGAGCATTATCCTCCGTATAACCGGCCACAGAGCATTATCCTCCGTATAACCGGCTATAAGCGTTATCCTCCGTATAACCGGCCACAGAGCATTATCCTCCGTATAACCGGCTATAAGCGTTATCCTCCGTATAACCGGCCACAGAGCATTATCCTCCGTATAACCGGCTATAAGCATTATCCCCCGTATAACCGGCTGTAAGCATTATCCTCCGTATAACCGGCTATAAGCGTTATCCACCGTATCACACACACACGCCGCTGGCCACACACACATTACTTACATGATATTTGCCTTGTGCACCGCAGTCACCTTGGATCGGCCCTTCTTAGTAGCATAATCAAAGGCAAACTTGGCGATCCGGTTAGACTTCACCCTGGTGATGATCTTCAGGCACTCGATGACGCCGCTGACACTCTGTAAGGTATGGAGGGAAGGGTTACACTGCTGCGCACGTCGGCAGATGGCGGCACATACGGAAGGTTCTACAGCCGACGCACCTCGTGCTCCAGAGAGCTGTACTCCCCCTCCGTCTGCTCCCGGATGATCACCAAGTCCAGGTTGTTGTGTCGGGTCTTGTAACCAGGAAGGCTATTTACATGGACCACATTGGCAAACAAGTCCAGCTTACGTCTGCAAGAAGATGGAGACAGGAGGACAGCTTTCTACATGAAGACTTTACTGCCTTGTCCTTACTGGCGTACATAGAACAGGGACCTTTACACAAGGCCACACTGATAAGCTTATACGTACAAGGTTCTGATGGTAAACACTGTCCAGGCGACATGGAAGCCCCACCACTCTCCCTCAAACATCTGGGGCCAGAACCATGACCTCCCTCCTTCCCTACTATGATAGTGTGGATGGACCATGATCACAGCTCAGGGAACTGATAATCCAGGAAAAAGGACCAGTGGATAAACACAGTATTCATATGGGACACTCAGCCACCCTGTGAGTGAGCACTCTAGTGAGGGAGCGTGATTTAGGCTTGAGGTCTACTTCCACAAGTCCACAGTTGCTACTGAGCTCCAAAGAGTTCCGTTCTGATCTCCAGAGAGAAAGTATTTATCATGGGGCTGTCCATGTAGGTAAAAATGCAGGTACAGATAGGGATCCCTCACGACTGTCTGCGCTCTGCCCATGAGGAAATCAGCGTGGTCAGGGGAGACGAGGAGTGGATGGCGGCCATGAGGGCGTAAGCGTGGTCAGGGGAGACGAGGAGTGGATGGCGGCCATGAGGGCGTAAGCGTGGTCAGGGGAGACGGGGAGTGGATGGCGGCCATGAGGGCGTAAGCGTGGTCAGGGGAGACGGGGAGTGGATGGCGGCCATGAGGGCGTAAGCGTGGTCAGGGGAGACGGGGAGTGGATGGCGGCCATGAGGAAGTAAGCGTGGCCAGGGGAGACGGGGAGTGGATGGGGGCCATGAGGAAGTAAGCGTGGTCAGGGGAGACGGGGAGTGGATGGCGGCCATGAGGAAGTAAGCGTGGTCAGGGGAGACGGGGAGTGGATGGCGGCCATGAGGACGTAAGCGTGGTCAGGGGAGACGGGGAGTGGATGGCGGCCATGAGGAAGTAAGCGTGGTCAGGGGAGACGGGGAGTGGATGGCGGCCATGAGGAAATAAGCGTGGTCAGGGGAGACGGGGAGTGGATGGCGGCCATGAGGAAATCAGCGTGGTCAGGGGAGAGGATGGTGGCCATGAGGAAATAAGCGTGGTCAGGGGAGACGGGGAGTGGCCATAAGGAAATAAGCGTGGTCAGGGGAGACGGGGAGTGGATGGCGGCCATGAGGAAATAAGCGTGGTCAGGGGAGAGGATGGTGGCCATGAGGAAATAAGCGTGGTCAGGGGAGACGGGGAGTGGCCATGAGGAAATAAGCGTGGTCAGGGGAGACGGGGAGTGGATGGCGGCCATGAGGAAGTAAGCGTGGTCAGGGGAGACGGTGGAGTGGATGGCGGCCATGAGGAAGTAAGCGTGGTCAGGGGAGACGGGGAGTGGATGGCGGCCATGAGGAAGTAAGCGTGGTCAGGGGAGAGGATGGTGGCCATGAGGAAATAAGCGTGGTCAGGGGAGACGGGGAGTGGCCATGAGGAAATAAGCGTGGTCAGGGGAGACGGGGAGTGGATGGCGGCCATGAGGAAATAAGCGTGGTCAGGGGAGAAGATGGCGGCCATGAGGAAATAAGCGTGGTCAGGGGAGAAGATGGCGGCCATGAGGAAGTAAGCGTGGTCAGGGGAGACGGTGGAGTGGATGGCGGCCATGAGGAAGTAAGCGTGGTCAGGGGAGACGGTGGAGTGGATGGCGGCCATGAGGAAGTAAGCGTGGTCAGGGGAGACGGTGGAGTGGATGGCGGCCATGAGGAAGTAAGCGTGGTCAGGGGAGACGGTGGAGTGGATGGCGGCCATGAGGAAGTAAGCGTGGTCAGGGGAGACGGTGGAGTGGATGGCGGCCATGAGGAAGTAAGCGTGGTCAGGGGAGACGGTGGAGTGGATGGCGGCCATGAGGAAGTAAGCGTGGTCAGGGGAGACGGTGGAGTGGATGGCGGCCATGAGGAAGTAAGCGTGGTCAGGGGAGACGGTGGAGTGGATGGCGGCCATGAGGAAGTAAGCGTGGTCAGGGGAGACGGTGGAGTGGATGGCGGCCATGAGGAAGTAAGCGTGGTCAGGGGAGACGGAGTGGATGGCGGCCATGAGGAAGTAAGCGTGGTCAGGGGAGACGGTGGAGTGGATGGCGGCCATGAGGAAGTAAGCGTGGTCAGGGGAGACGGTGGAGTGGATGGCGGCCATGAGGAAGTAAGCGTGGTCAGGGGAGACGGTGGAGTGGATGGCGGCCATGAGGAAGTAAGCGTGGTCAGGCGAGACGGGGAGTGGATGGCGGCCATGAGGAAATAAGCGTGGTCAGGGGAGAGGATGGTGGCCATGAGGAAATAAGCGTGGTCAGGGGAGACGGGGAGTGGATGGTGGCCATGAGGAAATAAGCGTGGTCAGGGGAGAGGATGGTGGCTATGAGGAAATAAGCGATTTCAGGGGAGACGGGGAGTGGCCATGAGGAAATAAGCGTGTTCAGGGGAGACGGGGAGTGGCCATGAGGAAATAAGCGTGTTCAGGGGAGACGGGGAGTGGATGGCGGCCATGAGGAAATAAGCGTGGTCAGGGGAGAGGATGGTGGCCATGAGGAAATAAGCGTGGTCAGGGGAGACGGAAAGTGGATGGTGGCCATGAGGAAATAAGCGTGGTCAGGGGAGAGGATGGTGGCCATGAGGAAATAAGCGTGGTCAGGGGAGACGGGGAGTGGATGGCGGCCATGAGGAAGTAAGCGTGGTCAGGGGAGACGGTGGAGTGGATGGCGGCCATGAGGAAGTAAGCGTGGTCAGGGGAGACGGTGGAGTGGATGGCGGCCATGAGGAAGTAAGCGTGGTCAGGGGAGACGGTGGAGTGGATGGCGGCCATGAGGAAGTAAGCGTGGTCAGGGGAGACGGTGGAGTGGATGGCGGCCATGAGGAAGTAAGCGTGGTCAGGGGAGACGGTGGAGTGGATGGCGGCCATGAGGAAGTAAGCGTGGTCAGGGGAGACGGTGGAGTGGATGGCGGCCATGAGGAAGTAAGCGTGGTCAGGGGAGACGGTGGAGTGGATGGCGGCCATGAGGAAGTAAGCGTGGTCAGGGGAGACGGTGGAGTGGATGGCGGCCATGAGAAAGTAAGCGTGGTCAGGGGAGACGGGGAGTGGATGGCGGCCATGAGGAGATAAGCGTGGTCAGGGGAGAGGATGGTGGCCATGAGGAAATAAGCGTGGTCAGGGGAGACGGGGAGTGGATGACGGCCATGAGGAAATAAGCGTGCTCAGGGGAGAGGATGGTGGCCATGAGGAAGTAAGCATGGTCAGGGGAGACGGGGAGTAGATTGCGGCCATGAGGAAGTAAGCGTGGTCAGGGGAGACGGGGAGTGGATGGCGGCCATGAGGAAAATAAGATTTTACTTACCGATAAATCTATTTCTCGTAGTCCGTAGTGGATGCTGGGGACTCCGTCAGGACCATGGGGATTAGCGGCTCCGCAGGAGACAGGGCACAAAAATAAAGCTTTAGGATCAGGTGGTGTGCACTGGCTCCTCCCCCTATGACCCTCCTCCAAGCCTCAGTTAGGATACTGTGCCCGGACGAGCGTACACAATAAGGAAGGATTTTGAATCCCGGGTAAGACTCATACCAGCCACACCAATCACACCGTACAACTTGTGATCTGAACCCAGTTAACAGTATGACAACGTAGGAGCCTCTGAACAGACGGCTCACAACAAGAACAACCCGATTTTTTTGTAACAATAACTATGTACAAGTATTGCAGACAATCCGCACTTGGGATGGGCGCCCAGCATCCACTACGGACTACGAGAAATAGATTTATCGGTAAGTAAAATCTTATTTTCTCTAAACGTCCTAGTGGATGCTGGGGACTCCGTCAGGACCATGGGGATTATACCAAAGCTCCCAAACGGGCGGGAGAGTGCGGATGACTCTGCAGCACCGAATGAGAGAACTCCAGGTCCTCTTTAGCCAGGGTATCAAATTTGTAGAATTTTACAAACGTGTTCTCCCCCGACCACGTAGCTGCTCGGCAGAGTTGTAATGCCGAGACCCCTCGGGCAGCCGCCCAGGATGAGCCCACCTTCCTTGTGGAATGGGCCTTGACAGATTTAGGCTGTGGCAGGCCTGCCACAGAATGTGCAAGTTGAATTGTGCTACAAATCCAACGAGCAATCGTCTGCTTAGAAGCAGGAGCACCCAGCTTGTTGGGTGCATACAGTATAAACAGCGAGTCAGATTTTCTGACTCCAGCCGTCCTTGAAATATATATTTTCAATGCCCTGACAACGTCCAGCAACTTGGAATCCTCCAAATCGCTAGTAGCCGCAGGCACCACAATAGGCTGGTTCAGGTGAAACGCTGACACCACCTTAGGCAGAAAATGAGGACGCGTCCGCAGTTCTGCCCTGTCCGAATGGAAAATCAGATATGGGCTTTTATACGATAAAGCCGCCAATTCTGACACTCTCCTGGCTGAAGCCAGGGCCAGTAGCATGGTTACTTTCCATGTAAGATATTTCAAATCCGCCGATTTGAGTGGCTCAAACCAATGGGATTTGAGAAAATCCAAAACTACATTAAGGTCCCACGGAGCCACTGGGGGCACAATCGGGGGCTGTATATGTAGTACTCCTTTTACAAAAGTCTGGACTTCAGGAACTGAAGCCAATTCTTTCTGGAAGAAAATCGACAGGGCCGAAATTTGAACCTTAATGGACCCCAACTTGAGGCCCATAGACAATCCTGTTTGCAGGAAATGTAGGAATCGACCCAATTGAAATTCCTCCGTGGGGGCCTTCCTGGCCTCGCACCACGCAACATATTTTCTCCAAATGCGGTGATAATGTTGTGCAGTCACCTCCTTCCTGGCTTTAACCAGTGTAGGGATGACCTCTTCCGGAATGCCTTTTTCCCTTAGAATTCGGCGTTCAACCGCCACGCCGTCAAACGCAGCCGCGGTAAGTCTTGGAATAGACACGGTCCCTGCTGAATCAGGTTCCGTCTTAGAGGTAGAGGCCACGGATTTTCCGTGAGCATCTCCTGAAGTTCCGGGTACCAAGTTCTTCTTGGCCAATCCGGAGCCACGAGTATCGTTCTTACTCCCCTTTGCCGTATAATTCTCAGTACTTTGGGTATGAGAGGCAGAGGAGGAAACACATACACTGACTGGAACACCCACGGTGTTACCAGAGCGTCCACAGCTATTGCCTGAGGGTCTCTTGACCTGGCGCAATACCTGTCCAGTTTTTTGTTGAGGCGAGACGCCATCATATCCACCTTTGGTTTTTCCCAACGGTTCACAATCATGTGGAAGACTTCTGGATGAAGTCCCCACTCTCCCGGGTGTACATCGTGTCTGCTGAGGAAGTCTGCTTCCCAGTTGTCCACTCCCGGAATGAACACTGCTGACAGTGCTATCACATGATCTTCCGCCCAGCGAAGAATCCTTGCAGCTTCTGCCATTGCTCTCCTGCTTCTTGTGCCGCCCTGTCTGTTTACGTGGGCGACTGCCGTGATGTTGTCCGACTGGATCAACACCGGCCGACCCTGAAGCAGGGGTTTTGCCAGGCTTAGAGCATTGTAAATCGCTCTTAGCTCCAGTATATTTATGTGAAGAGACATCTCCAGGCTTGACCATACTCCCTGGAAGTTTCTTCCCTGTGTGACCGCTCCCCAGCCTCTCAGACTGGCATCCGTGGTCACCAGGACCCAGTCCTGTATGCCGAATCTGCGGCCTTGTAACAGATGAGCACTCTGTAACCACCACAGAAGAGACACCCTTGTCCGTGGCGATAAGGTTATCCGCTGATGCATCTGCAGATGCGATCCGGACCATTTGTCCAGCAGATCCCACTGAAAAGTTCGTGCGTGGAATCTGCCGAATGGGATTGCTTCGTAAGAAGCCACCATCTTTCCCAGGACTCTTGTGCATTGATGCACAGACACTTTTCCTGGTTTTAGGAGGTTCCTGACAAGTTCGGATAACTCCCTGGCTTTCTCCTCCGGAAGAAACACCTTTTTCTGAACCGTGTCCAGAATCATTCCCAGGAACAGCAGACGTGTTGTCGGGGTCAACTGAGATTTTGGGAAATTCAGAATCCACCCGTGTTGTTGCAGCACTACTTGGGTTAGTGCTACTCCGTCCTCCAGCTGTTCTCTGGACCTTGCCCTTATCAGGAGATCGTCCAAGTAAGGGATAATTAATACGCCTTTTCTTCGCAGAAGAAACATCATTTCGGCCATTACCTTGGTAAAGACCCGAGGTGCCGTGGACAATCCAAACGGCAGCGTCTGAAACTGATAATGACAGTTTTGCACCACGAACCTGAGGTACCCTTGATGTGAAGGGCAAATTGGGACATGCAGGTAAGCATCCTTGATGTCCAGGGACACCATAAAGTCCCCTTCTTCCAGATTCGCTATCACTGCTCTGAGTGACTCCATCTTGAACTTGAATTTTTGTATGTACAGGTTCAAAGATTTCAGATTTAGAATAGGTCTTACCGAGCCGTCCGGCTTCGGTACCACAAATAGTGTGGAATAATACCCCTTTCCCTGTTGTAGGAGGGGTACCTTGACTATCACCTGCTGAGAATACAGCTTGTGAATGGCTTCCAATACCGTCGCCCTGTCTGAGGGAGACGTTGGCAGAGCAGACTTTAGGAACCGGCGAGGGGGAGACTTCTCGAATTCCAACCTGTAACCCTGAGATATTATCTGCAGGATCCAGGGGTCCACCTGTGAGCAAGCCCACTGCGCGCTGAAATTCTTGAGTCGACCCCCCACCGCCCCTGAGTCCGCTTGCACAGCCCCAGCGTCATGCTGAGGGCTTTGTAGAAGCCGGGGAGGGCTTCTGTTCCTGGGAAGGAGCTGCTTGCTGCCCTCTCTTACCCTTTCCTCTGCCTCGGGGCAGATATGACTGTCCTTTTGCCCGCTTGTTCTTATAGGACCGAAAGGACTGCGGCTGAAAAGACGGTGTCTTTTTCTGTTGGGAGGGGGTCTGAGGTAAAAAGGTGGATTTCCCGGCCGTTGCCACCAGATCCGATAGACCGACGCCAAATAATTCCTCCCCTTTATACGGCAATACTTCCATATGCCGTTTGGAATCCGCATCACCTGACCACTGTCGTGTCCATAAACTTCTTCTGGCAGATATGGACATCGCACTTACTCTCGATGCCAGAGTGCAAATATCCCTCTGAGCATCTCGCATATAAAGAAAAGCATCCTTTAATTGCTCTAAAGTCTGTAAAATACTGTCCCTATCCAGGGTATCAATATTTTCAGTCAGGGAATCCGACCAGATCACCCCAGCACTGCACATCCAGGCTGAGGCGATGGCTGGTCGCAGTATAACACCAGTATGTGTGTATATACTTTTTAGGGTAGTTTCCAGCCTCCTATCAGCTGGATCCTTGAGGGCGGCCGTATCAGGAGACGGTAACGCCACTTGTTTTGATAAGCGTGTGAGCGCCTTATCCACCTTAGGGGGTGTTTCCCAGTGCGCCCTAACCTTTGGCGGGAAAGGGTATAATGCCAATAACTTTTTTGAAATTAGCACTTTTCTATCTGGGTTAACCCACGCTTCATCACATACATCATTCAATTCCTCTGATTCAGGAAAAACTACAGGTAGTTTTTTCACCCCCCACATAATACCCCTTTTTGTGGTACTTGCAGTATCAGAGATATGCAAAGCCTCCTTCATTGCCGTGATCATATAACGTGTGGCCCTACTTGAAAATACGTTTGTTTCTTCACCGTCGACACTAGATTCAGTGTCCGTGTCTGGGTCTGTGTCGACCGACTGAGGTAAAGGGCGTTTTACAGCCCCTGACGGTGTCTGAGACGCCTGGGCAGGTACCAACTGGTTTTCCGGCCGTCTCATGTCGTCAACTGATTTTTGTAATGTGCTGACATTATCACGTAATTCCATAAACAAAGCCATCCATTCCGGTGTCGACTCCCTGGGGTGTGACATCACCATTATCGGCAATTGCTCTGCCTCCACACCAACATCGTCCTCATACATGTCGACACACACGTACCGACACACAGCAGACACACAGGGAATGCTCTATTGAAGACAGGACCCCACTAGCCCTTTGGGGAGACAGAGGGAGAGTTTGCCAGCACACACCCAAGCGCTATAATATATATGGGAACAACCTTATATAAGTGTTGTATCCTTATAGCAGCTTAAATATATAAAATATCGCCAAAAAAAGTGCCCCCCCTCTCTGTTTTACCCTGTTTCTGTAGTGCAGGGGAGAGTCCTGGGAGCCTTCCTCACAGCGGAGCTGAGCAGGAAAATGGCGCTGTGTGCTAAGGAGAATAAGCCCCGCCCCCTATTCCGGCGGGCTTTTCTCCCGGAGTTTGAGATATCTGGCAGGGGTTAAATACATCCATATAGCCTCAAGGGCTATATGTGATGTATTTTTTAGCCATAAAAAGTATTATACATTGCTGCCCAGGGCGCCCCCAGCAGCGCCCTGCACCCTCCGTGACCTAATGGTGTGAAGTGTGTGACAACAATGGCGCACAGCTGCAGTGCTGTGCGCTACCTTCATGAAGACTGAAAAGCCTTCTGCCGCCGGTTTCTGGACCTTCAATCTTCAGCATCTGCAAGGGGGGTCGGCGGCGCGGCTCCGGGACGAACCCCAGGGTGAGACCTGTGTTCCGACTCCCTCTGGAGCTAATGGTGTCCAGTAGCCTAAGAAGCCAATCCATCCTGCACGCAGGTGAGTTGAACTTCTCTCCCCTAAGTCCCTCGATGCAGTGAGCCTGTTGCCAGCAGGACTCACTGAAAATAAAAAACCTAAAACTTTTTCTAAGCAGCTCCTTAAGAGAGCCACCTAGATTGCACCCTGCTCGGACGGGCACAAAAACCTAACTGAGGCTTGGAGGAGGGTCATAGGGGGAGGAGCCAGTGCACACCACCTGATCCTAAAGCTTTATTTTTGTGCCCTGTCTCCTGCGGAGCCGCTAATCCCCATGGTCCTGACGGAGTCCCCAGCATCCACTAGGACGTTTAGAGAAATAGGCGTGGTCAGGGGAGACGGGGAGTGGATGGTGGCCATGAGGATATAAGCGTGGTCAGGGGACGGGGAGTGGATGGTGGCCATGAGGAAATAAGCGTGGTCAGGGGCGACAGGGAGTGGATGGTGGCCATGAGGAAATAAGCGTGGTCAGGGGCGACGGGGAGTGGATGGTGGCCATGAGGAAATAAGCGTGGTCAGGGGCGACAGGGAGTGGATGGTGGCCTTGAGGAAATAAGCGTGGTCAGGGGCGACGGGGAGTGGATGGTGGCCATGAGGAAATAAGCGTGGTCAGGGGACGAGGAGTGAATGGTGGGATGAGGGCTCAGAGTGCCCTGTGACACTTAAGCTGGATACACGCTATGACATTATCTGTCCAATCTTTCTGGATGAACCAAAATCTGGTAATGAATGGGCGAGAATGACAACAGACCATCTGAGTAACCAATTTATCCGAATGACCATTTTTGACCATTTTCCGGCTTTTCAGAGCAAATGGTTGATTGTGATTGTGGCTCTATCCAGAGAGATTAGACAGATAATATTAGAGCGTGTATCCAGCTTTAGAGCATCAGTAGGAACCTAAACCCTGGTAAACCATCCTACGCCCGCCTGTGCCCCCCTCCTGCAGTATCTGTAGCCTATGCTAACGCCAGTCTCTGCCCCCACCAGCAGAAGAAGACAGAACTCTGCAGGTTTGCCCTACAACCCACTGGAGCCCATCGCTATCTGCATCCTATATAAGCCCCTCTGAGGGGTTGGGGGTAGAGGATCCTGGTATCTCCGGTGGATTCTGGCTACGGACAGTCCTGAATGACCTAATACACGTAGAGGGTGCAATGACTCTCACATGTCTGCATAAAAGTCGCCATGTCCAGGCAGCGGGTGTAGAGTAAGAACAGATGATGGGACACGCAGCTAGTGAGAGCTCAGGATAATGTCCGATAGACCGGAACACACTATACAGACCCACAAGCATGACTTGTGCTCAGTGCGCCCTCTGGTGGTGGGGGGTATGAAGTGCTTCACTCACTGCCTCCCCTCAGGACAGAACTCGCACTACCCGGACACGTCTAGCGGTGTCAGAGAGCAGCCGCCAGTATACCCACAGGAGGCTGCGCGCAGGCGGGTGCCATACCTGAGTCTCATCTCATAGGACGCCAGCTCTCCTTTAAACTCCATGGGGGTGTGAATCTTCCCTGCAGGGAAACAGCAAACCTATTAGGAGAATGGCCACAGTCACTGTGTAATTACTAGATACAATACAGTCACAAACATACACAAAGGAGTACCGGTACCTCCTCACCGGCTTATTACGGACCGCACCGGAACTGTGATTTATAGAGCAGCTGTGACCTATTACCTTTAATGGCCACTTTATTGGCCTGCATGGACTCCAGGACCTGCTCCAGCCTCTGCGGAGACGCCATGTTCTGCACTTCGCTCAGATGATGCTCATCAAACTCCACTGGGACATCGGCTGCCTGCGGGGACACGGAACCAGCGTGACACAGGGAAAGTGGCCGGGGACCTAGCTGTGGTGGCGGCACGTGTAACAGAGCGGAGCGCGCGTCATACCGTGCGAGAGATCCTGGCCCTGATCCCGGCAATGAGGAGGGTCCAGCGAGGCAGGAGGTACCACCCTGAGCGGGGGCAGCATGCTCCCCACCTCACACCACACAGAACTTACCTGCCCTCATCTGTCAGGCTCACCTTGAACACTTCCTTCACCGAGTGCATGAGCTCCGGCCCCACTCCATCGCCCGGTATCATGGTCACATGGAACGCCCCCTCCGCCCTCACAGAGTCGCTCTGTAACGTGACGCAGGAGATGAGGCACCGGACACAGTAACACACAGCCAGGACTATAACACACAGGGGGGTTATCGGAGTCACCCAGCACGCGTTTGTGATATATTGGTATATAACGGATATTTATATTTTATCGTTTGCAATGTCGTGGGATTACCATGGTAACCATTTACTTATGTGAGCATACAATAAGGTGTATAGCCCCTCCTACACTGCAGTCACGTGACCACATGGGAGATTAGTGACTGACTGGCTCCTACAGAAATACCTTGTGGCATCAGCTCTATGGGGTCCGCAGTAATAGGATATGATATGACTGGCCCCATTCAGTCCCTACAAGCACAACGCACTATACACACTCAGCCCGTCCCCCCCTCACCTGGTTGAGCGGAGCAGAGGACACAGCTCTCCTGAGAGGACACCATGGAGAGAAACATTTCTACAGAGAAAGAAATTCTGTATTGTACATGACCATCAGAATAGACCACCCTCTCACTGACCCCAATAACACCCACACCCTCCTTCACTGACCCCAATAACCTCCTCATCCCCTCACTGACCCCAATAACACCCACACCCTCCTTCACTGACCCCAATAACCTCCTCATCCCCTCACTGACCCCAATAACACCCACACCCTCCTTCACTGACCCCAATAACCTCCTCATCCCCTCACTGACCCCAATAACCCACCACCCCATCCTCCTCCACTGACCCCAATAACACCCCCTCGCCTTCACTGGCCCCAATAACACCCTCACCCTCCTTCACTAACCCCAATAACCTCCTCATCCCCTCACTGACCCCAATAACCCACCACCCCATCCTCCTCCACTGACCCCAATAACACCCCCACCCTCCTTCACTGACCCCAATAACACCCCCTCTCTCCTCCACTGACCCCAATAACACCCCCACCCTCCTCCACTGACCCCAATAACACCCCCACCCTCCTCCACTGACCCCAATAACAGCCCCACCCTCCTCCACTGACCCCAATAACAGCCCCACCCTCCTCCACTGACCCCAATAACAGCCCCACCCTCCTCCACTGACCCCAATAACAGCCCCACCCTCCTCCACTGACCCCAATAACAGCCCCACCCTCCTCCACTGACCCCAATAACAGCCCCACCCTCCTCCACTGACCCCAATAACAGCCCCACCCTCCTCCACTGACCCCAATAACAGCCCCACCCTCCTCCACTGACCCCAATAACAGCCCCACCCTCCTCCACTGACCCCAATAACAGCCCCACCCTCCTCCACTGACCCCAATAACAGCCCCACCCTCCTCCACTGACCCCAATAACAGCCCCACCCTCCTCCACTGACCCCAATAACAGCCCCACCCTCCTCCACTGACCCCAATAACAGCCCCACCCTCCTCCACTGACCCCAATAACAGCCCCACCCTCCTTCACTGACCCCAATAACACCCCCTCTCTCCTTCACTGACCCCAACACCCCTACCCTCCTTCACTGACCCCAATAACACCCCCTCTCTCCTTCACTGACCCCAATAACACCCCCACCCTCCTTCACTGACCCCAACACCCCCTCTCTCCTTCACTGACCCCAATAACACCCCCACCCTCCTTCACTGACCCCAATAACACCCCCACCCTCCACTGACCCCAATAACACCCCCTCTCTCCTTCACTGACCCCAATAACACCCCCTCTCTCCTTCACTGACCCCAATAACAGCCCCACCCTCCTTCACTGACCCCAATAACAGCCCCACCCTCCTTCACTGACCCCAGTAACACCCCCACCCTCCTTCACTGACCCCAATAACAGCCCCACCCTCCTTCACTGACCCCAATAACACCCCCACCCTCCTTCACTGACCCCAATAACACCCCCACCCTCCTTCACTGACCCCAACAACACCCCCTCTCTCCTTCACTGACCCCAATAACACCCCCTCTCTCCTTCACTGACCCCAATAACACCCCCACCCTCCTTCACTGACCCCAATAACAGCCCCACCCTCCTCCACTGACCCCAATAACAGCCCCACCCTCCTCCACTGACCCCAATAACAACCCCACCCTCCTCCACTGACCCCAATAACAGCCCCACCCTCCTTCACTGACCCCAATAACAGCCCCACCCTCCTTCACTGACCCCAATAACAGCCCCACCCTCCTCCACTGACCCCAATAACAGCCCCACCCTCCTCCACTGACCCCAATAACAACCCCACCCTCCTTCACTGACCCCAATAACAGCCCCACCCTCCTTCACTGCCCCCAATAACACCCCCTCGCTTCACTGCCCCCAATAACACCCCCTCGCTTCACTGCCCCCAATAACACCCCCACCCCCTCCACTGACCCCAATAATACCACCATCCTGCCTCACTGCCCCCAATAACACCCCCTCCCCCTGCCAGTGACTGGCGCCGCCACACCCCCGTGTTACCTGTCCGGCCCGGAACAGGTGAGTGACCGCCGCCATGGTGACAGCAGAGTGCACCGGAAGTAGCTGCCAGCGGGGGCTGTGACCCGGATGTGATGTGTGCGGGGAGCGGGCGGTTGTGGGTACGATTGTGTCTAGATTGTGACATGGACCCAGGGGGTTATGGGAAAGGTCCTCTGCACGAAGAGAATCTAGACGCTACGCTGTGGGTACACGCTACATAGTGCTTTATCAGAGTGGTGTCACCCCTCTCCCCTATAGAGTGTCAGCTCTCCGGCCCAGCCTGCCTCTGTTCCTCCCTGTCACCCCTCTCCCCTATAGAGTGTCAGCTCTCCGGCCCAGCCTGCCTCTGCCCCCACTGTCACTCCTCTCCCCTATAGAGTGTCAGCTCTCCGGCCCAGCCCGCCTCTGCCTGTGATGTCACTCCCTGTCACCCCTCTCCCCTATAGAGTGTCAGCTCTCCGGCCCAGCCCGCCTCTGCCTGTGATGTCACTCCCTGTCACCCCTCTCCCCTATAGAGTGTCAGCTCTCCGGCCCAGCCCGCCTCTGTTCCTCCCTGTCACCCCTCTCCCCTAGAGTGTCAGCTCTCCGGCCCAGCCCGCCTCTGCCTGTAATGTCACTCCCTGTCACCCCTCACCCCTAGAGTGTGAGCTCTCCGGCCCAGCCCGCCTCTGTTCCTCACTGTCACCCCTCTCCCCTAGAGTGTCAGCTCTCCGGCCCAGCCCGCCTCTGTTCCTCCCTGTCACCCCTCTCCCCTATAGAGTGTCAGCTCTCCGGCCCAGCCTGCCTCTGTTCCTCCCTGTCACCCCTCTCCCCTATAGAGTGTCAGCTCTCCGGCCCAGCCTGCCTCTTCCTCCCTGTCACCCCTCTCCCCTATAGAGTGTCAGCTCTCCGGCCCAGCCTGCCTCTGCCCCCACTGTCACTCCTCTCCCCTATAGAGTGTCAGCTCTCCGGCCCAGCCCGCCTCTGCCTGTGATGTCACTCCCTGTCACCCCTCTCCCCTATAGAGTGTCAGCTCTCCGGCCCAGCCCGCCTCTGCCTGTGATGTCACTCCCTGTCACCCCTCTCCCCTATAGAGTGTCAGCTCTCCGGCCCAGCCCGCCTCTGTTCCTCCCTGTCACCCCTCTCCCCTAGAGTGTCAGCTCTCCGGCCCAGCCCGCCTCTGCCAGTAATGTCACTCCCTGTCACCCCTCACCCCTAGAGTGTGAGCTCTCCGGCCCAGCCCGCCTCTGTTCCTCACTGTCACCCCTCTCCCCTAGAGTGTCAGCTCTCCGGCCCAGCCCGCCTCTGTTCCTCCCTGTCACCCCTCTCCCCTATAGAGTGTCAGCTCTCCGGCCCAGCCTGCCTCTGTTCCTCCCTGTCACCCCTCTCCCCTATAGAGTGTCAGCTCTCCGGCCCAGCCTGCCTCTTCCTCCCTGTCACCCCTCTCCCCTATAGAGTGTCAGCCCTCCGGCCCAGCCTGCCTCTGCCCCCACTGTCACTCCTCTCCCCTATAGAGTGTCAGCTCTCCGGCCCAGCCCGCCTCTGCCTGTGATGTCACTCCATGTCACCCCTCTCCCCTATAGAGTGTCAGCTCTCCGGCCCAGCCCGCCTCTGTTCCTCCCTGTCACCCCTCTCCCCTAGAGTGTCAGCTCTCCGGCCCAGCCCGCCTCTGCCTGTAATGTCACTCCCTGTCACCGCTCTCCCCTAGAGTGTCAGCTCTCCGGCCCAGCCCGCCTCTGTTCCTCCCTGTCACCCCTCTCCCCTGGCGTGTCAGCTCTCCGGCCCAGCCTGCCTCTTCCTCCCTGTCACCCCTCTCCCCTATAGAGTGTCAGCTCTCCGGCCCAGCCCGTCTCTGTTCCTCCCTGTCACCCCTCTCCCCTATAGAGTGTCAGCTCTCCGGCCTAGCCTGCCTCTTCCTCCCTGTCACCCATCTCCCCTATAGAGTGTCAGCTCTCCGGCCCAGCCTGCCTCTGTTCCTCCCTGTCACCCCTCTCCCCTATAGAATGTCAGCTCTCCGGCCCAGCCTGCCTCTGTTCCTCCCTGTCACCCCTCTCCCCTATAGAGTGTCAGCTCTCCGGCCCAGCCTGCCTCTGCCCCCACTGTCACTCCTCTCCCCTATAGAGTGTCAGCTCTCCGGCCCAGCCCGCCTCTGCCTGTGATGTCACTCCCTGTCACCCCTCTCCCCTATAGAGTGTCAGCTCTCCGGCCCAGCCCGCCTCTGCCTGTGATGTCACTCCCTGTCACCCCTCTCCCCTATAGAGTGTCAGCTCTCCGGCCCAGCCCGCCTCTGCCTGTGATGTCACTCCCTGTCACCCCTCTCCTCTATAGAGTGTCAGCTCTCCGGCCCAGCCCGCCTCTGTTCCTCCCTGTCACCCCTCTCCCCTAGAGTGTCAGCTCTCCGGCCCAGCCCGCCTCTGCCTGTAATGTCACTCCCTGTCACCCCTCACCCCTAGAGTGTGAGCTCTCCGGCCCAGCCCGCCTCTGTTCCTCACTGTCACCCCTCTCCCCTAGAGTGTCAGCTCTCCGGCCCAGCCCGCCTCTGTTCCTCCCTGTCACCCCTCTCCCCTATAGAGTGTCAGCTCTCCGGCCCAGCCTGCCTCTGTTCCTCCCTGTCACCCCTCTCCCCTATAGAGTGTCAGCTCTCCGGCCCAGCCTGCCTCTTCCTCCCTGTCACCCCTCTCCCCTATAGAGTGTCAGCTCTCCGGCCCAGCCTGCCTCTGCCCCCACTGTCACTCCTCTCCCCTATAGAGTGTCAGCTCTCCGGCCCAGCCCGCCTCTGCCTGTGATGTCACTCCCTGTCACCCCTCTCCCCTATAGAGTGTCAGCTCTCCGGCCCAGCCCGCCTCTGCCTGTGATGTCACTCCCTGTCACCCCTCTCCCCTATAGAGTGTCAGCTCTCCGGCCCAGCCCGCCTCTGTTCCTCCCTGTCACCCCTCTCCCCTAGAGTGTTAGCTCTCCGGCCCAGCCCGCCTCTGCCTGTAATGTCACTCCCTGTCACCCCTCACCCCTAGAGTGTGAGCTCTCCGGCCCAGCCCGCCTCTGTTCCTCACTGTCACCCCTCTCCCCTAGAGTGTCAGCTCTCCGGCCCAGCCCGCCTCTGTTCCTCCCTGTCACCCCTCTCCCCTATAGAGTGTCAGCTCTCCGGCCCAGCCTGCCTCTGTTCCTCCCTGTCACCCCTCTCCCCTATAGAGTGTCAGCTCTCCGGCCCAGCCTGCCTCTTCCTCCCTGTCACCCCTCTCCCCTATAGAGTGTCAGCTCTCCGGCCCAGCCTGCCTCTGCCCCCACTGTCACTCCTCTCCCCTATAGAGTGTCAGCTCTCCGGCCCAGCCCGCCTCTGCCTGTGATGTCACTCCATGTCACCCCTCTCCCCTATAGAGTGTCAGCTCTCCGGCCCAGCCCGCCTCTGTTCCTCCCTGTCACCCCTCTCCCCTAGAGTGTCAGCTCTCCGGCCCAGCCCGCCTCTGCCTGTAATGTCACTCCCTGTCACCGCTCTCCCCTAGAGTGTCAGCTCTCCGGCCCAGCCCGCCTCTGTTCCTCCCTGTCACCCCTCTCCCCTGGAGTGTCAGCTCTCCGGCCCAGCCTGCCTCTTCCTCCCTGTCACCCCTCTCCCCTATAGAGTGTCAGCTCTCCGGCCCAGCCCGTCTCTGTTCCTCCCTGTCACCCCTCTCCCCTATAGAGTGTCAGCTCTCCGGCCTAGCCTGCCTCTTCCTCCCTGTCACCCATCTCCCCTATAGAGTGTCAGCTCTCCGGCCCAGCCTGCCTCTGTTCCTCCCTGTCACCCCTCTCCCCTATAGAATGTCAGCTCTCCGGCCCAGCCTGCCTCTGTTCCTCCCTGTCACCCCTCTCCCCTATAGAGTGTCAGCTCTCCGGCCCAGCCTGCCTCTGTTCCTCCCTGTCACCCCTCTCCCCTATAGAATGTCAGCTCTCCGGCCCAGCCTGCCTCTTCCTCCCTGTCACCCATCTCCCCTATAGAGTGTCAGCTCTCCGGCCCAGCCTGCCTCTGTTCCTCCCTGTCACCCCTCTCCCCTATAGAATGTCAGCTCTCCGGCCCAGCCTGCCTCTTCCTCCCTGTCACCCATCTCCCCTATAGAGTGTCAGCTCTCCGGCCCAGCCTGCCTCTGTTCCTCCCTGTCACCTCTCTCCCCTATAGAGTGTCAGCTCTCCGGCCCAGCCTGCCTCTGTTCCTCCCTGTCACCCCTCTCCCCTATAGAGTGTCAGCTCTCCGGCCCAGCCTGCCTCTTCCTCCCTGTCACCCATCTCCCCTATAGAGTGTCAGCTCTCCGGCCCAGCCTGCCTCTGTTCCTCCCTGTCACCCCTCTCCCCTATAGAATGGCAACTCTCCGGCCCAGCCTGCCTCTGTTCCTCCCTGTCACCCCTCTCCCCTATAGAGTGTCAGCTCTCCGGCCCAGCCTGCCTCTGTTCCTCCCTGTCACCCCTCTCCCCTATAGAGTGTCAGCTCTCCCGCCCAGCCTGCCTCTTCCTCCCTGTCACCCATCTCCCCTATAGAGTGTCAGCTCTCCGGCCCAGCCTGCTTCCGCCTGTACTGTCACTCCCTGTCACCCCTCTCCCCTATAGAGTGTCAGCTCTCCTACCCAGCCTGCGTCTTGCCCGCACTGTACCTCCCTGTCACCCCTCTCCCCTATAGAGTGTCAGCTCTCCTGCCCAGCCCGCCTCTGCCTCCACTGTCACTCCCCTCCCCTATAGAGTGTCAGCTCTGCATCCCAGCCTGCCTCTGCCTGTACTGTCACTCCCTGTCACCCCTCTCCCCTATAGAGTGTCAGCTCCCCTGCCCAGCCTGCCTCTGCCCGCACTGTACCTCCCTGTCACCCCTTTCCCCTATAGAGTGTCAGATGTCCGGCCCAGCCTGCCTCTGCCCTCACTGTCACTCCTTTCCCCTACAGAGTGTCAGCTCTCCGACCCAGCCTGCCGCCGCCCGTACTGTCCCTCCCTGTCACCCCTCTCCCCTATAGAGTGTCAGCTCTCCGGCCCAGCCTGCCTCTTCCTCCCTGTCACCCCTCTCCCCTATAGAGTGTCAGCTCTCCGGCCCAGCCTGCCTCTGCCCCCACTGTCACTCCTCTCCCCTATAGAGTGTCAGCTCTCCGGCCCAGCCCGCCTCTGCCTGTGATGTCACTCCCTGTCACCCCTCTCCCCTATAGAGTGTCAGCTCTCCGGCCCAGCCCGCCTCTGCCTGTGATGTCACTCCCTGTCACCCCTCTCCCCTATAGAGTGTCAGCTCTCCGGCCCAGCCCGCCTCTGTTCCTCCCTGTCACCCCTAGAGTGTCAGCTCTCCGGCCCAGCCCGCCTCTGCCTGTAATGTCACTCCCTTTCACCCCTCACCCCTAGAGTGTGAGCTCTCCGGCCCAGCCCGCCTCTGTTCCTCACTGTCACCCCTCTCCCCTAGAGTGTCAGCTCTCCGGCCCAGCCCGCCTCTGTTCCTCCCTGTCACCCCTCTCCCCTATAGAGTGTCAGCTCTCCGGCCCAGCCTGCCTCTGTTCCTCCCTGTCACCCCTCTCCCCTATAGAGTGTCAGCTCTCCGGCCCAGCCTGCCTCTTCCTCCCTGTCACCCCTCTCCCCTATAGAGTGTCAGCTCTCCGGCCCAGCCTGCCTCTGCCCCCACTGTCACTCCTCTCCCCTATAGAGTGTCAGCTCTCCGGCCCAGCCCGCCTCTGCCTGTGATGTCACTCCCTGTCACCCCTCTCCCCTATAGAGTGTCAGCTCTCCGGCCCAGCCCGCCTCTGCCTGTGATGTCACTCCCTGTCACCCCTCTCCCCTATAGAGTGTCAGCTCTCCGGCCCAGCCCGCCTCTGTTCCTCCCTGTCACCCCTCTCCCCTAGAGTGTCAGCTCTCCGGCCCAGCCCGCCTCTGCCAGTAATGTCACTCCCTGTCACCCCTCACCCCTAGAGTGTGAGCTCTCCGGCCCAGCCCGCCTCTGTTCCTCACTGTCACCCCTCTCCCCTAGAGTGTCAGCTCTCCGGCCCAGCCCGCCTCTGTTCCTCCCTGTCACCCCTCTCCCCTATAGAGTGTCAGCTCTCCGGCCCAGCCTGCCTCTGTTCCTCCCTGTCACCCCTCTCCCCTATAGAGTGTCAGCTCTCCGGCCCAGCCTGCCTCTTCCTCCCTGTCACCCCTCTCCCCTATAGAGTGTCAGCCCTCCGGCCCAGCCTGCCTCTGCCCCCACTGTCACTCCTCTCCCCTATAGAGTGTCAGCTCTCCGGCCCAGCCCGCCTCTGCCTGTGATGTCACTCCATGTCACCCCTCTCCCCTATAGAGTGTCAGCTCTCCGGCCCAGCCCGCCTCTGTTCCTCCCTGTCACCCCTAGAGTGTCAGCTCTCCGGCCCAGCCCGCCTCTGCCTGTAATGTCACTCCCTGTCACCCCTCACCCCTAGAGTGTGAGCTCTCCGGCCCAGCCCGCCTCTGTTCCTCACTGTCACCCCTCTCCCCTAGAGTGTCAGCTCTCCGGCCCAGCCCGCCTCTGTTCCTCCCTGTCACCCCTCTCCCCTATAGAGTGTCAGCTCTCCGGCCCAGCCTGCCTCTGTTCCTCCCTGTCACCCCTCTCCCCTATAGAGTGTCAGCTCTCCGGCCCAGCCTGCCTCTTCCTCCCTGTCACCCCTCTCCCCTATAGAGTGTCAGCTCTCCGGCCCAGCCTGCCTCTGCCCCCACTGTCACTCCTCTCCCCTATAGAGTGTCAGCTCTCCGGCCCAGCCCGCCTCTGCCTGTGATGTCACTCCCTGTCACCCCTCTCCCCTATAGAGTGTCAGCTCTCCGGCCCAGCCCGCCTCTGCCTGTGATGTCACTCCCTGTCACCCCTCTCCCCTATAGAGTGTCAGCTCTCCGGCCCAGCCCGCCTCTGTTCCTCCCTGTCACCCCTCTCCCCTAGAGTGTCAGCTCTCCGGCCCAGCCCGCCTCTGCCAGTAATGTCACTCCCTGTCACCCCTCACCCCTAGAGTGTGAGCTCTCCGGCCCAGCCCGCCTCTGTTCCTCACTGTCACCCCTCTCCCCTAGAGTGTCAGCTCTCCGGCCCAGCCCGCCTCTGTTCCTCCCTGTCACCCCTCTCCCCTATAGAGTGTCAGCTCTCCGGCCCAGCCTGCCTCTGTTCCTCCCTGTCACCCCTCTCCCCTATAGAGTGTCAGCTCTCCGGCCCAGCCTGCCTCTTCCTCCCTGTCACCCCTCTCCCCTATAGAGTGTCAGCCCTCCGGCCCAGCCTGCCTCTGCCCCCACTGTCACTCCTCTCCCCTATAGAGTGTCAGCTCTCTAGCCCAGCCCGCCTCTGCCTGTGATGTCACTCCATGTCACCCCTCTCCCCTATAGAGTGTCAGCTCTCCGGCCCAGCCCGCCTCTGTTCCTCCCTGTCACCCCTCTCCCCTAGAGTGTCAGCTCTCCGGCCCAGCCCGCCTCTGCCTGTAATGTCACTCCCTGTCACCGCTCTCCCCTAGAGTGTCAGCTCTCCGGCCCAGCCCGCCTCTGTTCCTCCCTGTCACCCCTCTCCCCTGGCGTGTCAGCTCTCCGGCCCAGCCTGCCTCTTCCTCCCTGTCACCCCTCTCCCCTATAGAGTGTCAGCTCTCCGGCCCAGCCCGTCTCTGTTCCTCCCTGTCACCCCTCTCCCCTATAGAGTGTCAGCTCTCCGGCCTAGCCTGCCTCTTCCTCCCTGTCACCCATCTCCCCTATAGAGTGTCAGCTCTCCGGCCCAGCCTGCCTCTGTTCCTCCCTGTCACCCCTCTCCCCTATAGAATGTCAGCTCTCCGGCCCAGCCTGCCTCTGTTCCTCCCTGTCACCCCTCTCCCCTATAGAGTGTCAGCTCTCCGGCCCAGCCTGCCTCTGCCCCCACTGTCACTCCTCTCCCCTATAGAGTGTCAGCTCTCCGGCCCAGCCCGCCTCTGCCTGTGATGTCACTCCCTGTCACCCCTCTCCCCTATAGAGTGTCAGCTCTCCGGCCCAGCCCGCCTCTGCCTGTGATGTCACTCCCTGTCACCCCTCTCCCCTATAGAGTGTCAGCTCTCCGGCCCAGCCCGCCTCTGCCTGTGATGTCACTCCCTGTCACCCCTCTCCTCTATAGAGTGTCAGCTCTCCGGCCCAGCCCGCCTCTGTTCCTCCCTGTCACCCCTCTCCCCTAGAGTGTCAGCTCTCCGGCCCAGCCCGCCTCTGCCTGTAATGTCACTCCCTGTCACCCCTCACCCCTAGAGTGTGAGCTCTCCGGCCCAGCCCGCCTCTGTTCCTCACTGTCACCCCTCTCCCCTAGAGTGTCAGCTCTCCGGCCCAGCCCGCCTCTGTTCCTCCCTGTCACCCCTCTCCCCTATAGAGTGTCAGCTCTCCGGCCCAGCCTGCCTCTGTTCCTCCCTGTCACCCCTCTCCCCTATAGAGTGTCAGCTCTCCGGCCCAGCCTGCCTCTTCCTCCCTGTCACCCCTCTCCCCTATAGAGTGTCAGCTCTCCGGCCCAGCCTGCCTCTGCCCCCACTGTCACTCCTCTCCCCTATAGAGTGTCAGCTCTCCGGCCCAGCCCGCCTCTGCCTGTGATGTCACTCCCTGTCACCCCTCTCCCCTATAGAGTGTCAGCTCTCCGGCCCAGCCCGCCTCTGCCTGTGATGTCACTCCCTGTCACCCCTCTCCCCTATAGAGTGTCAGCTCTCCGGCCCAGCCCGCCTCTGTTCCTCCCTGTCACCCCTCTCCCCTAGAGTGTTAGCTCTCCGGCCCAGCCCGCCTCTGCCTGTAATGTCACTCCCTGTCACCCCTCACCCCTAGAGTGTGAGCTCTCCGGCCCAGCCCGCCTCTGTTCCTCACTGTCACCCCTCTCCCCTAGAGTGTCAGCTCTCCGGCCCAGCCCGCCTCTGTTCCTCCCTGTCACCCCTCTCCCCTATAGAGTGTCAGCTCTCCGGCCCAGCCTGCCTCTGTTCCTCCCTGTCACCCCTCTCCCCTATAGAGTGTCAGCTCTCCGGCCCAGCCTGCCTCTTCCTCCCTGTCACCCCTCTCCCCTATAGAGTGTCAGCTCTCCGGCCCAGCCTGCCTCTGCCCCCACTGTCACTCCTCTCCCCTATAGAGTGTCAGCTCTCCGGCCCAGCCCGCCTCTGCCTGTGATGTCACTCCATGTCACCCCTCTCCCCTATAGAGTGTCAGCTCTCCGGCCCAGCCCGCCTCTGTTCCTCCCTGTCACCCCTCTCCCCTAGAGTGTCAGCTCTCCGGCCCAGCCCGCCTCTGCCTGTAATGTCACTCCCTGTCACCGCTCTCCCCTAGAGTGTCAGCTCTCCGGCCCAGCCCGCCTCTGTTCCTCCCTGTCACCCCTCTCCCCTGGAGTGTCAGCTCTCCGGCCCAGCCTGCCTCTTCCTCCCTGTCACCCCTCTCCCCTATAGAGTGTCAGCTCTCCGGCCCAGCCCGTCTCTGTTCCTCCCTGTCACCCCTCTCCCCTATAGAGTGTCAGCTCTCCGGCCTAGCCTGCCTCTTCCTCCCTGTCACCCATCTCCCCTATAGAGTGTCAGCTCTCCGGCCCAGCCTGCCTCTGTTCCTCCCTGTCACCCCTCTCCCCTATAGAATGTCAGCTCTCCGGCCCAGCCTGCCTCTGTTCCTCCCTGTCACCCCTCTCCCCTATAGAGTGTCAGCTCTCCGGCCCAGCCTGCCTCTGTTCCTCCCTGTCACCCCTCTCCCCTATAGAATGTCAGCTCTCCGGCCCAGCCTGCCTCTTCCTCCCTGTCACCCATCTCCCCTATAGAGTGTCAGCTCTCCGGCCCAGCCTGCCTCTGTTCCTCCCTGTCACCCCTCTCCCCTATAGAATGTCAGCTCTCCGGCCCAGCCTGCCTCTTCCTCCCTGTCACCCATCTCCCCTATAGAGTGTCAGCTCTCCGGCCCAGCCTGCCTCTGTTCCTCCCTGTCACCTCTCTCCCCTATAGAGTGTCAGCTCTCCGGCCCAGCCTGCCTCTGTTCCTCCCTGTCACCCCTCTCCCCTATAGAGTGTCAGCTCTCCGGCCCAGCCTGCCTCTTCCTCCCTGTCACCCATCTCCCCTATAGAGTGTCAGCTCTCCGGCCCAGCCTGCCTCTGTTCCTCCCTGTCACCCCTCTCCCCTATAGAATGGCAACTCTCCGGCCCAGCCTGCCTCTGTTCCTCCCTGTCACCCCTCTCCCCTATAGAGTGTCAGCTCTCCGGCCCAGCCTGCCTCTGTTCCTCCCTGTCACCCCTCTCCCCTATAGAGTGTCAGCTCTCCCGCCCAGCCTGCCTCTTCCTCCCTGTCACCCATCTCCCCTATAGAGTGTCAGCTCTCCGGCCCAGCCTGCTTCCGCCTGTACTGTCACTCCCTGTCACCCCTCTCCCCTATAGAGTGTCAGCTCTCCTACCCAGCCTGCGTCTTGCCCGCACTGTACCTCCCTGTCACCCCTCTCCCCTATAGAGTGTCAGCTCTCCTGCCCAGCCCGCCTCTGCCTCCACTGTCACTCCCCTCCCCTATAGAGTGTCAGCTCTGCATCCCAGCCTGCCTCTGCCTGTACTGTCACTCCCTGTCACCCCTCTCCCCTATAGAGTGTCAGCTCCCCTGCCCAGCCTGCCTCTGCCCGCACTGTACCTCCCTGTCACCCCTTTCCCCTATAGAGTGTCAGATGTCCGGCCCAGCCTGCCTCTGCCCTCACTGTCACTCCTTTCCCCTACAGAGTGTCAGCTCTCCGACCCAGCCTGCCGCCGCCCGTACTGTCCCTCCCTGTCACCCCTCTCCCCTATAGAGTGTCAGCTCTCCGGCCCAGCCTGCCTCTTCCTCCCTGTCACCCCTCTCCCCTATAGAGTGTCAGCTCTCCGGCCCAGCCTGCCTCTGCCCCCACTGTCACTCCTCTCCCCTATAGAGTGTCAGCTCTCCGGCCCAGCCCGCCTCTGCCTGTGATGTCACTCCCTGTCACCCCTCTCCCCTATAGAGTGTCAGCTCTCCGGCCCAGCCCGCCTCTGCCTGTGATGTCACTCCCTGTCACCCCTCTCCCCTATAGAGTGTCAGCTCTCCGGCCCAGCCCGCCTCTGTTCCTCCCTGTCACCCCTAGAGTGTCAGCTCTCCGGCCCAGCCCGCCTCTGCCTGTAATGTCACTCCCTTTCACCGCTCTCCCCTAGAGTGTCAGCTCTCCGGCCCAGCCCGCCTCTGTTCCTCCCAGTCACCCCTCTCCCCTAGAGTGTCAGCTCTCCGGCCCAGCCTGCCTCTTCCTCCCTGTCACCCCTCTCCCCTATAGAGTGTCAGCTCTCCGGCCTAGCCTGCCTCTTCCTCCCTGTCACCCATCTCCCCTATAGAGTGTCAGCTCTCCGGCCCAGCCCACCTCTGTTCCTCCCTGTCACCCCTCTCCCCTAGAGTGTCAGCTCTCCGGCCCAGCCCGCCTCTGCCTGTAATGTCACTCCCTGTCACCGCTCTCCCCTAGAGTGTCAGCTCTCCGGCCCAGCCCGCCTCTGTTCCTCCCAGTCACCCCTCTCCCCTAGAGTGTCAGCTCTCCGGCCCAGCCTGCCTCTTCCTCCCTGTCACCCCTCTCCCCTATAGAGTGTCAGCTCTCCGGCCTAGCCTGCCTCTTCCTCCCTGTCACCCATCTCCCCTATAGAGTGTCAGCTCTCCGGCCCAGCCCGCCTCTGTTCCTCCCTGTCACCCCTCTCCCCTATAGAGTGTCAGCTCTCCGGCCTAGCCTGCCTCTTCCTCCCTGTCACCCATCTCCCCTATAGAGTGTCAGCTCTCCGGCCCAGCCTGCCTCTGTTCCTCCCTGTCACCCCCTCTCCCCTATAGAATGTCAGCTCTCCGGCCCAGCCTGCCTCTGTTCCTCCCTGTCACCCCTCTCCCCTATAGAGTGTCAGCTCTCCGGCCCAGCCTGCCTCTGTTCCTCCCTGTCACCCCTCTCCCCTATAGAATGTCATCTCTCCGGCCCAGCCTGCCTCTTCCTCCCTGTCACCCATCTCCCCTATAGAGTGTCAGCTCTCCGGCCCAGCCTGCCTCTGTTCCTCCCTGTCACCCCTCTCCCCTATAGAATGTCAGCTCTCCGGCCCAGCCTGCCTCTTCCTCCCTGTCACCCATCTCCCCTATAGAGTGTCAGCTCTCCGGCCCAGCCTGCCTCTTCCTCCCTGTCACCCCTCTCCCCTATAGAGTGTCAGCTCTCCGGCCCAGCCTGCCTCTGCCCCCACTGTCACTCCTCTCCCCTATAGAGTGTCAGCTCTCCGGCCCAGCCCGCCTCTGCCTGTGATGTCACTCCCTGTCACCCCTCTCCCCTATAGAGTGTCAGCTCTCCGGCCCAGCCCGCCTCTGCCTGTGATGTCACTCCCTGTCACCCCTATAGAGTGTCAGCTCTCCGGCCCAGCCCGCCTCTGTTCCTCCCTGTCACCCCTCTCCCCTAGAGTGTCAGCTCTCCGGCCCAGCCCGCCTCTGCCTGTAATGTCACTCCCTGTCACCGCTCTCCCCTAGAGTGTCAGCTCTCCGGCCCAGCCCGCCTCTGTTCCTCCCAGTCACCCCTCTCCCCTAGAGTGTCAGCTCTCCGGCCCAGCCTGCCTCTTCCTCCCTGTCACCCCTCTCCCCTATAGAGTGTCAGCTCTCCGGCCTAGCCTGCCTCTTCCTCCCTGTCACCCATCTCCCCTATAGAGTGTCAGCTCTCCGGCCCAGCCCGCCTCTGTTCCTCCCTGTCACCCCTCTCCCCTATAGAGTGTCAGCTCTCCGGCCTAGCCTGCCTCTTCCTCCCTGTCACCCATCTCCCCTATAGAGTGTCAGCTCTCCGGCCCAGCCTGCCTCTGTTCCTCCCTGTCACCCCTCTCCCCTATAGAATGTCAGCTCTCCGGCCCAGCCTGCCTCTGTTCCTCCCTGTCACCCCTCTCCCCTATAGAGTGTCAGCTCTCCGGCCCAGCCTGCCTCTGTTCCTCCCTGTCACCCCTCTCCCCTATAGAATGTCATCTCTCCGGCCCAGCCTGCCTCTTCCTCCCTGTCACCCATCTCCCCTATAGAGTGTCAGCTCTCCGGCCCAGCCTGCCTCTGTTCCTCCCTGTCACCCCTCTCCCCTATAGAATGTCAGCTCTCCGGCCCAGCCTGCCTCTTCCTCCCTGTCACCCATCTCCCCTATAGAGTGTCAGCTCTCCGGCCCAGCCTGCCTCTTCCTCCCTGTCACCCCTCTCCCCTATAGAGTGTCAGCTCTCCGGCCCAGCCTGCCTCTGCCCCCACTGTCACTCCTCTCCCCTATAGAGTGTCAGCTCTCCGGCCCAGCCCGCCTCTGCCTGTGATGTCACTCCCTGTCACCCCTCTCCCCTATAGAGTGTCAGCTCTCCGGCCCAGCCCGCCTCTGCCTGTGATGTCACTCCCTGTCACCCCTATAGAGTGTCAGCTCTCCGGCCCAGCCCGCCTCTGTTCCTCCCTGTCACCCCTCTCCCCTAGAGTGTCAGCTCTCCGGCCCAGCCCGCCTCTGCCTGTAATGTCACTCCCTGTCACCGCTCTCCCCTAGAGTGTCAGCTCTCCGGCCCAGCCCGCCTCTGTTCCTCCCTGTCACCCCTCTCCCCTAGAGTGTCAGCTCTCCGGCCCAGCCTGCCTCTTCCTCCCTGTCACCCCTCTCCCCTATAGAGTGTCAGCTCTCCGGCCCAGCCCGCCTCTGTTCCTCCCTGTCACCCCTCTCCCCTATAGAGTGTCAGCTCTCCGGCCTAGCCTGCCTCGTCCTCCCTGTCACCCATCTCCCCTATAGAGTGTCAGCTCTCCGGCCCAGCCTGCCTCTGTTCCTCCCTGTCACCCCTCTCCCCTATAGAATGTCAGCTCTCCGGCCCAGCCTGCCTCTGTTCCTCCCTGTCACCCCTCTCCCCTATAGAGTGTCAGCTCTCCGGCCCAGCCTGCCTCTGTTCCTCCCTGTCACCCCTCTCCCCTATAGAATGTCATCTCTCCGGCCCAGCCTGCCTCTTCCTCCCTGTCACCCATCTCCCCTATAGAGTGTCAGCTCTCCGGCCCAGCCTGCCTCTGTTCCTCCCTGTCACCCCTCTCCCCTATAGAATGTCAGCTCTCCGGCCCAGCCTGCCTCTTCCTCCCTGTCACCCATCTCCCCTATAGAGTGTCAGCTCTCCGGCCCAGCCTGCCTCTGTTCCTCCCTGTCACCTCTCTCCCCTATAGAGTGTCAGCTCTCCGGCCCAGCCTGCCTCTGTTCCTCCCTGTCACCCCTCTCCCCTATAGAGTGTCAGCTCTCCCGCCCAGCCTGCCTCTTCCTCCCTGTCACCCATCTCCCCTATAGAGTGTCAGCTCTCCGGCCCAGCCTGCTTCCGCCTGTACTGTCACTCCGTCACCCCTCTCCCCTATAGAGTGTCAGCTCTCCTACCCAGCCTGCGTCTTGCCCGCACTGTACCTCCCTGTCACCCCTCTCCCCTATAGAGTGTCAACTCTCCTGCCCAGCCCGCCTCTGCCTCCACTGTCACTCCCCTCCCCTATAGAGTGTCAGCTCTGCGTCCCAGCCTGCCTCTGCCTGTACTGTCACTCCCTGTCACCCCTCTCCCCTATAGAGTGTCAGCTCCCCTGCCCAGCCTGCCTCTGCCCGCACTGTACCTCCCTGTCACCCCTTTCCCCTATAGAGTGTCAGATGTCCGGCCCAGCCTGCCTCTGCCCTCACTGTCACTCCTTTCCCCTACAGAGTGTCAGTTCTCCGACCCAGCCTGCCGCCGCCCGTACTGTCCCTCCCTGTCACCCCTCTCCCCTATAGAGTGTCAGCTCTCCGGCCCAGCCTGCCTCTGCCTCCACTGACACTCCTTGTCATCCCTCTCCCTATAGAGAGTCAGCTCTCCAGCCCAGCCTCCCTCTGCCCCCACTGTCACTCCCTGTCACCCCTATCCCTATAGATTGTCAGCTCCCTGGCTTAGCCTGCCTCTGCCCGCACTGTACCTCCCTGTCACCCCTTTCCCCTATAGAGTGTCAGCTGTCCGGCCCAGCCTGCCTCTGCCCCCACTGTCACTCCTTTCCCCTACAGAGCGTCAGCTCTCCTGCCCAGCCTGCCTCTGCCCCAACTGTCACTCCTTTCCCCTACAGAGTGTCAGCTCTCCGGCCCAGCCTGCCGCCGCCCGTACTGTCCCTCCCTGTCATTCCTCTCCCCTATAGAGTGTCAGCTCTCTGGCCCAGCCTGCCTCTGCCCCCACTGACACTCCTTGTCATCCCTCTCCCTATAGAGAGTCAGCTCTCCAGCCCAGCCTCCCTCCGCCCCCACTGTCACTCCCTGTCACCCCTATCCCTATAGATTGTCAGCTCTCCGGCCCAGCCTGCTTCTGCCCCCGCTGAGACTCCCTGTCACCCCTCTCCCTATAGAGTGTCAGCTCTCCGGCCCAGCCTGCCTCTGCCCCCACTGTCACTCCCTATCACCCCCCCCCCTATAAAGTGTCCGCTCTCTGGCCAAGCCTGCCTCTGCCCCCACTGTCACTCCTCTCCTCTATAGAGTGTCAGCTCACCTACGCAGCCTGCCTCTGTCACCCCTCTCCCCATTAGAGTGTCAGATCTCCGGCCCAGCCTGCCTCTGCCCCCACTGTCACTCCTCTCCCCATCAGACTGTCAGCTCTCCACCCCAGCCTGCCTCAGTTACTCCCTGTCACCCCACTCCCCATCAGAGTGTCAGCTCTCCGGCCCAGCCTGCCTCTGTCACTCCGTCACCCCTCTCCCCATCAGAGTGTCAGCTCTTCGGTCCAGCCTGCCTCCGCCCCCACTGTCACTCCCTGTCACCCTCTCCCCATTAGAGTGTCAGCTCTCTGGTCCAGCCTGCCTCTGCCCCCGCTGTCACTTTTCTCCCTATCAGAGTGTCAGCTCTCCTTCCCAGCCTGCCTCCGCCCCCACTGTCACTCCTCTCACCTATAGAGTGTCAGCTCTCCTTCCCAGCCTGCCTCCGCCCCCACTGTCACTCCTCTCCCCTATAGAGTGTCAGCTCTCCTTCCCAGCCTGCCTCCACACCCACTGTCACTCCCTGTCACCCCTCTCCCCATTAGACTGTCAGCTCTCTGGCCCAGCCTGCCTCTGCCTGTACTGTCACTCCCTGATGCCAGTGGTTTAAATATGTGGATATGAGGTTCTTGAAGTGTGACTGTTAGTGAGGGAGAGGGCAGCACTGAAGGATGTGAGATCAGGGTGTAATGGAGGAAGTCTCTTACAGCGTGATTTCCTCCAGTGCCGATCGGCAGTATTGCAGATATCTGGTGCATTTGGTGTGTCAGGGTTGAGGTGTTGATCTGCGAGGGTGAATAGTGGTTGGTGGAGCAACAGAGTCAAGAGCAGAAGTTAGGGAAGCATTGTACAGGGAAGTGGCTTGTTCAGGGCATGAGGGAGAGAGAATAGGAGAGAGAAGGGAGCCGAGCAGGAGAGATAAGGAACCGGTGTTGATGGCCTCAGTGTTACGCTTAGTGATGGAAGCCTCAGGAGGTAGAGACGGGGAAGCAGATAGATAAGGTAACAGAGATCAGGTGATAGAGGGATTGGGAGTTGGAGAAGTCAGAAACGTCACAACGGTGAGTGATGACCAGGCCAGGTGAGCTTACATTCACATGAGAGGGTGAGACCAAGCGATGATGTGAGGGTAAGGAGTTTAGAAGCAGAGGATTCTTTGGGAATATCGATTGGGATGTTGAAATCACCCAAGATAATGGTGGGAATGCCTGAAGAAAGGAAATGAGTGAGCCAAGAATCAAAGTGATTGAGGAATTTGATGGGAATGCCAGGGGGATGGTGAATGGCAGCTGTACGAGGTGAACTCAGAGAATGTAAGGGATGGTTCTGGGGGTATGAGTTGGTAGGAGTAACCGGCGGACAGAAGGACACCACCATCACGTTGACCCCCAGGACAGGGATTTACCATCAAATACACAATCTGGTGGATTCCACATAGACATCAATGAAACCAGGAAATGTACCAATAATCGTTTCTGCAAACACACCCATGAATAGTGCAATCTCTGATCACAATGCACTGTTCAAATAGACGTCCCCAGAGCACCGTGTTTAGAGAGTCCTGCACGGATCCGTGAGGTCCACGCAGGGCTTCTGTGTGTAGAAGTTTAGCAAAGAGTTGTAACGTTATAAAAAATCCTGCATGGAGTCCCACTACCCCCTCCTAAGCATAACCTGCCCTGGGCTGTGGGGCATTAAAGGGCCAGCTGGTACCTGTAGTCCCACCAGTAAAACAAATATTACAATAAAGACGGTTCATGGACACAGTCCAAAGTAGAACTTTAATAAAACACCCTTGCACAAACTCACACATACCTACAAACCCCCGTAGCGCTCTGGTTCCCTTCTGCAGTAGAAATCCATACATAACCTGTAGATAAAAAAGATATACACTGCATCTGGAAAGTATTCACAGCGCTTCACTTTTTCCACATTTTGTTATGTTAGAGCCTTATTCCATAATGGAATAAATTCATATACTGTATTTCCCTCCAATTCTACACACAATACCCCATAATGACATCGTGAAAAAAGTTTTTTCTCTAACGTCCTAGTGGATGCTGGGGACTCCGTAAGGACCATGGGGAATAGACGGGCTCCGCAGGAGACTGGGCACTCTAAGAAAGATTAGGTACTACTGGTGTGCACTGGCTCCTCCCTCTATGCCCCTCCTCCAGACCTCAGTTGGAATCTGTGCCCGGACAGAGCTGGGTGCTTTTAGTGAGCTCTCCTGAGCTTGCTATAAGAAAGTATTTTAGTTAGGTTTTTTATTTTCAGAGAGCTTCTGCTGGCAACAGACTCTCTGCTACGAGGGACTGAGGGGAGAGAAGCAAACCTACTAACTGCGGCTAGGTTGCGCTTCTTAGGCTACTGGACACCATTAGCTCCAGAGGGTTCGAACACAGGAACTTAACCTTGGTCGTCCGTTCCCGGAGCCGCGCCGCCGTCCCCCTCGCAGAGCCAGAAGACAGAAGCCGGCAGAAGCAAGAAGACATCGAAATCGGCGGCAGAAGACTCCTGTCTTCACATGAGGTAGCGCACAGCACTGCAGCTGTGCGCCATTGCTCCCACACTACCCGCACACTCCGGTCACTGTAGGGTGCAGGGCGCAGGGGGGGGCGCCCTGGGCAGCAATTATGATACCTCTTGGCAAAAAGGCACATATATACAGCTGGGCACTGTATATATGTACGAACCCCCGCCATTATTTTTACACAGAAGCGGGACAGAAGCCTGCCGCTGAGGGGGCGGGGCCTTCTTCCTTAGCACTTACCAGCGCCATTTTCTCTCTACAGCTCCGCTGAGAGGCAGCTCCCCAGGCTCTCCCCTGCAGTCTCAAGGTAGAAAAAGGGTAAAAAAGAGAGGGGGGGCACATAAATTTAGGCGCATTTATCATTATACAGCAGCTACTGGGTAAACACTAAGTTACTGTGTAATCCCTGGGTTATATAGCGCTGGGGTGTGTGCTGGCATATTCTCTCTCTGTCTCCCCAAAAGACCTTGTGGGGGTCCTGTCCTCATTTAGAGCATCCCCCGTGTGTGTGCGGTGTGTCGGTACGTTTGTCGACATGTTTGACGAGGAAGGATACGTGGAGGCAGAACAGGTGCAAATGAATGTGGTGTCGCCGCCGACGGTGCCGACACCTGATTGGATGGATATGTGGAAGGTGTTAAATGATAACGTGAACTCTTTGCATAAGAGGTTGGATAAAGCTGACACATTGGGACAGTCAGGGTCTCAACCCACGTCTGATCCTACAGCTCAGAGGCCGTCAGGGTCTCAAAAGCGCCCACTATCCCAGATTGTTGACACAGATATCGACACGGATTCTGACTCCAGTGTCGATGGCGATGATGCAAAGTTGCAGCCTAAAATGACTAAAGCCATCCGCTACATGATTATAGCAATGAAGGATGTATTGCACATATCGGAGGAAAACCCTGTCCCTGACAAGAGGGTTTATATGTTTGGGGAGAAAAAGCAAGAGGTGACTTTTCCCCCTTCACATGAGTTAAATGAGTTATGTGAAAAAGCGTGGGATTCCCCTGATAGGAAAGTGCTGATTTCCAAAAGATTACTTATGGCGTACCCTTTCCCGCCATCGGACAGGTTACGCTGGGAATCCTCCCCTAGGGTAGACAAAGCGTTGACACGCTTATCTAAGAAGGTGGCCCTGCCGTCACAGGATACGGCCGCCCTAAAGGATCCTGCGGATAGGAAGCAGGAAGGTATCCTGAAGTCTGTTTATACACATTCTGGTACTCTACTGAGGCCAGCAATTGCGTCGGCCTGGATGTGTAGTGCTGTAGCAGCATGGACAGATATTCTGTCTGAGGAAATGGATACCTTGGACAAGGATACTATTTTACTGACCCTGGGGCATATAAAAGACGCTGTCCTATATATGAGGGATGCCCAAAGGGACATTTGCCTACTGGGCTCTAGAATAAACGCAATGTCGATTTCTGCCAGAAGGGTCCTGTGGACTCGGCAATGGACAGGTGATGCCGACTCCAAAAAACACATGGAGGTTTTACCTTACAAGGGTGAGGAATTGTTTGGGGACGGTCTCTCGGACCTAGTTTCCACAGCTACGGCTGGGAAGTCAAATTTCTTGCCATATATTCCCTCACAGCCTAAGAAAGCACCGTATTACCAAATGCAGTCCTTTCGTGCACAAAGAAGCAAGAAGGTCAGAGGTGCTTCCTTTCTTGCCAGAGGCAGGGGTAGAGGAAAGAAGCTGCACAATACAGCTAGTTCCCAGGAACAAAATTCCTCCCCGGCTTCCACTAAATCCACCGCATGACGCTGGGGCTCCACAGGCGGAGCCAGGAGCGGTGGGGGCGCGTCTCCGAAATTTCAGCCATCAGTGGGTTCGCTCACGGGTGGATCCTTGGGCTATACAAATTGTGTCTCAGGGATACAAGCTGGAATTCGAGGTGACGCCACCTCACCGTTACCTAAAATCGGCCCTGCCAGCTTCCCCCATGGAAAGGGAGGTAGTGTTAGCGGCGATTCGCAAGTTATATCTCCAGCAGGTGGTGGTAAAGGTTCCCCTCCTTCAACAGGGAAGGGGTTACTATTCCACTATGTTTGTGGTACCGAAACCGGACGGTTCGGTCAGACCCATTTTGAATTTAAAATCCCTGAACATTTATCTGAAGAAGTTCAAGTTCAAAATGGAATCGCTCAGAGTGGTCATTGCAAGCCTGGAAGAGGGGGATTTTATGGTGTCTCTGGACATCAAGGATGCTTACTTGCATGTCCCCATTTATCCACCTCATCAGGAGTACCTCAGGTTTGTGGTACAGGACTGTCATTACCAATTCCAGACGTTGCCGTTTGGCCTGTCCACGGCACCGAGGATTTTTACCAAGGTAATGGCGGAGATGATGGTGCTCCTTCGAAAGCAAGGAGTTACAATTATCCCATACTTGGACGATCTCCTCATAAAGGCGAGGTCCAGGGAGCAGTTGCTGATCAGCGTAGCACACGCTCAGGAAGTGCTGCAACAGCACGGCTGGATTCTGAATATTCCAAAGTCGCAGCTGATTCCTACGACGCGTCTGCCCTTCCTGGGCATGATTCTGGACACAGACCAGAAGAAGGTGTTTCTCCCGGCAGAGAAGGCTCAGGAGCTCGTGACTCTGGTCAGAGACCTCCTAAAACCAAAACAGGTGTCGGTGCATCACTGCACGCGAGTCCTGGGAAAGATGGTGGCGTCATACGAAGCCATTCCCTTCGACAGGTTCCATGCGAGGATCTTTCAGTGGGATCTGTTGGACAAGTGGTCCGGATCGCATCTTCAGATGCATCGGCTGCTCACCCTATCCCCCAGAGCCAGGGTGTCTCTTCTGTGGTGGCTGCAGAGTGCTCACCTTCTCGAGGGCCGCAGGTTCGGCATACAGGACTGGGTCCTGGTGACCACGGATGCAAGCCTCCGAGGATGGGGGGCAGTCACTCAGGGAAGAAACTTCCAACGGCTGTGGTCAAGTCAGGAGGCTTGTCTGCACATCAATATCCTGGAACTAAGGGCCATATACAACGCCCTGAGTCAAGCGGAGCCTCTGCTTCGAAACCAACCAGTGCTGATTCAGGCAGACAACATCACTGCAGTGGCCCATGTAAACCGCCAGTGCGGCACAAGAACCAGGGTGGCAATGGCGGAAGCCACCAGGATTCTTCGGTGGGCGGAGAATCACGTGCAAGCACTGTCAGCAGTATTCGTTCCGGGAGTGGACAACTGGGAAGCAGACTTCCTCAGCAGACACGACCTCCACCCGGGAGAGTGGGGACTTCATCAGGAAGTCTTCACGCAGATTGCAAATCGATGGGAACTGCCACAGGTAGACATGATGGCGTCCCGCCTCAACAAAAAGCTAAAAAGGTATTGCGCCAGGTCAAGGGACCCTCAGGCGATAGCTGTGGACGCACTAGTAACACCGTGGGTGTTCCAGTCGGTCTATGTGTTTCCTCCTCTTCCTCTCATACCCAAGGTGCTGAGAATCGTAAGAAAAAGAGGAGTGAGAACAATACTCATTGTTCCGGATTGGCCAAGAAGGACTTGGTACCCGGAACTGCAAGAAATGCTCACAGAGGACCCATGGCCTCTGCCTCTCAGACAGGACCTGTTGCAACAAGGGCCCTGTCTGTTCCAAGACTTACCGTGGCTGCGTTTGACGGCATGGCGGTTGAACGCCGGATCCTAGCGGAAAACGGCATTCCGGAAGAAGTTATTCCTACGCTGATAAAGGCTAGGAAGGACGTGACAGCAAAGCATTATCACCGTATATGGCGAAAATATGTTGCTTGGTGTGAGGCCAGGAAGGCCCCTACAGAGGAATTCCAGCTGGGCCGTTTCCTGCACTTCCTACAGTCAGGAGTGACTATGGGCCTAAAATTAGGGTTCATAAAGGTCCAGATTTCGGCCCTATCCATTTTCTTTCAAAAAGAACTGGCTTCATTTCCTGAGGTTCAGACGTTTGTTAAGGGAGTGCTGCATATTCAGCCCCCTTTTGTGCCACCAGTGGCACCTTGGGATCTTAACGTGGTGTTGGGTTTCCTGAAATCCCACTGGTTTGAGCCACTTAAGACCGTGGAGCTAAAGTATCTCACATGGAAAGTGGTCATGCTGTTGGCCTTAGCTTCGGCTAGGCGTGTGTCAGAATTGGCGGCTTTGTCATGCAAAAGCCCCTATCTGGTTTTCCATATGGACAGGGCAGAATTGCGGACTCGTCCGCAATTTCTGCCAAAGGTGGTGTCATCTTTTCATTTGAACCAACCTATTGTGGTGCCTGCGGCTACTCGTGACTTGGAGGACTCCAAGTTGCTGGATGTAGTCAGGGCTTTGAAGGTTTATGTAACCAGAACGGCTGGAGTCAGGAAGACTGACTCGCTGTTTATCCTGTATGCATCCAACAAGCTGGGTGCTCCTGATTCAAAGCAAGCTATTGCTCGCTGGATCTGTAACACGATTCAGCAGGCTCATTCTGCGGGTGGATTGCCGCATCCAAAATCAGTGAAAGCCCATTCCACAAGGAAGGTGGGCTCTTCTTGGGCGGCTGCCCGAGGGGTCTCGGCATTACAGCTTTGCCGAGCTGCTACTTGGTCGGGTTCAAACACATTTGCAAAATTCTACAAGTTTGATACCCTGGCTGAGGAGGACCTTGTGTTTGCTCATTCGGTGCTGCAGAGTCATCCGCACTCTCCCGCCCGTTTGGGTGCTTTGGTATAATCCCCATGGTCCTTACGGAGTCCCCAGCATCCACTAGGACGTTAGAGAAAATAAGATTTTACTCACCGGTAAATCTATTTCTTGTAGTCCGTAGTGGATGCTGGGCGCCCTCTCCCAAGTGCGGACTTTCTGCAATACGTGTATATAGTTATTGCTTAATAAAGGGTTATGTTATGTTGGCATCCATTGGTTGATGCTCTGTTGTTTGTTCATACTGTTAACTGGGTAAGTTTATCACAAGGTATACGGTGTGATTGGTGTGGCTGGTATGAGTCTTACCCTGGATTCCAAAATCCTTTCCTTGTATTGTCAGCTCATCCAGGCACAGTTTCCTTAACTGAGGTCTGGAGGAGGGGCATAGAGGGAGGAGCCAGTGCACACCAGTAGTACTAAATCTTTCTTAGAGTGCTCAGTCTCCTGCGGAGCCCGTCTATTCCCCATGGTCCTTACGGAGTCCCCAGCATCCACTACGGACTACGAGAAATAGATTTACCGGTGAGTAAAATCTTATTTTCTCTTATGTCCTAGAGGATGCTGGGGTTCCATTTAGTACCATGGGGTATAGACAGGTCCACTAGAAGCCATGGGCACCTTAAGAGTTTGAGAGAGTGGTCTGGCTCCTCCCTCTATGCCCCTCCTACCAGACTCAGTTTAGAAAATGTGCCCGGAGGAGCCGGTCACAGCTAGGAAAGCTCCTAGGAGTTTTCTTAGTTTTGTTGTTTTGTAGAGTAAATTAGGTTACAAGAAGGCTGCTGGCAACAGCCTCGCTGCTTCGTGGGACTTAGGGGGGGAGTAGGAACCAACTCTTGAAGTTAATGGTTCTCTATCTCCGCTGACAGGACACTGAGCTCCTGAGGGTGCTGATCGCAAGCCCACAAGGTGACCGCTCACTCCCGCAGCACGACCGCCACCCCCTAACAGAGCCAGAAGAAAGAAGAGTGGTGAGTACAGCGCCGGCGGCCCGGTTAGCGGGTCGCAGGCGGGAATGGCTGCGCAAGGGTGGGAGCGCAGCTCTTGACAGGCTGCGCTCCGGGAAGGCTCAGCAACACACAGTGTAGGCGCTTCGAGGGGCGTCCTGAGCCAGCGCAGATCACCCTACACTGGTCACGCAGCTAACAAGGGCTAATCCCGCTGTTAGCGACAAAATCCTCAGGCCAGTATAATACATTTTGTGCGGGAAGCTGCGCACCATTACAGGGGGTGGGGCTTCTCAGCGGATCCAGCACTCACCAGGAAGGTAATTACCTACCTTCCTTTTCTCGTAGTCCGTAGAGGATGCTGGGCGCCCGCCCAGTGCTTCGTATTCCTGCATTGTTACTTGGTTAAGTATTGTTGGTTCAGTCGTTGCTGAATTGTTTCAGGTTGGTTAGCTTGGCTTTCTTTTTGTTATGTGTGAGCTGATGTGAATCTCGCCACTATCTGTGTATCTCCTTCTCTTGAAGTATGTCCGTCTCCTCGGGCACAGTTTATAGACTGAGTCTGGTAGGAGGGGCATAGAGGGAGGAGCCAGCTCACACTATTAAACTCTTAAAGTGCTCATGGCTCCTAGTGGACCCGTCTATACCCCATGGTACTAAATGGAAGCCCAGCATCCTCTACGGACTACGAGAAAAAGCATTTACCGGTAGGTAATTAAAATCCTATTTTTGAGATTTTTGCTAATTTATTACAAATACAAAACTAGGAAATCACATGTTCATAAGTATTCACAGCCTTTGCCATTAAGCTCAAAATTGAGCTCGGGTGCATCCTGTTTCCACTGATCATCCTTGAGATGTTCCTACAGCTTACTTGGAGTCCACCTGTGGTAAATTCAGTTGATTGGACATGATTTGGAAAGAAACACACCTGTCTATATAACGTCCCACACTTTACAGTGCATGTCTGAGCACAAACCAAGCATGAAGTCAAAGGAATTGTCTGTAGACCTCCGAGACAGGATTGTCTCGAGGCACAAATCTGGAGAAGGGTCCAGAAAAATATCTCCTGCTTTGAAGGTCCCAGTGAGCACGGTGGCCTCCATTATCTGTAAATGGAAAAAGTTCGGAACCACCAGGAGTCTTCCTAGATCTGGCCGGTTGTCTAAACTGAGCGATTGGGGGAGAAGGTATTTCGACCGCCGGGATTCTGGCCGGCGGCATTTAGTACTGATCCCAATCTACATTACCTCTGCCTTTCAATATCATTAAATGATGTAACGGATAGAAAAATAGATGGTTTTCTAAAAACCGTTTTATCCTGGTCAGGGGCAGTTGTTAGGCTGGCCATGGCTTCAGCCTGGATGGCGAAAGCAGTGGCTGCCTAGGCTGATGCAATAGAAGATGATCTGTCATTGACGTCTAGAGAACAAAAGTCCCATATTGCACATATTAAACAGGCAGCTATTTTTATTTGAGAATACAGCTCCGGCATGGCCCAGAAGACACTGGTACACAGATCTGCAGAGGCTGTCTGTGAATTCTCTGTTTTTACTGCCTCAACGTCCAGATCTACTGTCTCAGGGTCCTTGTTATTACAAGCACCTGGATCGGCTGTCTTTGACAGGGTGGTTCTTGAGACATTCATCCTGAAAGCAAAAGGTTTTTCACAACAAGTAATTCAAACAATGCTTAGAGCAAGTAAACCGTCCGTGACAAGCAAACACTGGCGGGGTGGCTTCGGATGACTATCTCGGAAGCTTATTCTTAAGCTGATCTCCCTGTTCTGGCTAATGTCTCTGTTCATACTACTCGTAAGGTAGATCCATCTTGGGCAGCACGCCGTGGTGCTTCTGCGTAGCAGATATGTAAGGCAGCCACATGGTCTTCCATCAACACATTCATTAGACATTATACCTTTGATACCTTAGCCCCTCAGTATGCTGCATTTGGGTGAAAATTCTCCTGTCCAATCAGGAGCGTCCCCTCTAAATTTGCTTTGTGACATCCCAATGTATATCCTGTGGATACTACTGTGGACCCTGCAGGAGAAATTAGAAGTAATGGTAGACCTACCTGTGATAACTCTTTTCCATACACTTACTAACCTCTTCCTTCTTGTATGGAAGTGTGTATGTGTGTTTTTCTCGCCTGATTAGGGCTCTCTATGATGCTCCTGTCTTGATCTTTGGAAAATAACTGAATTGCCTGAGCCAGGAGGTGGGGATATAGGAGACTGACCCGTTGCATTCTGGGAGGCCAAAAGTTTTCATCGTTAGTACCATTCCGCTGACGCTACCTCATATCCCAATGTATATCCTGTGGATACTGTGAACTTAGGAGAAAAAGAGTTATCAATGGTAGGTCTACCATAACTTCTTATTTATCAAACGATACAATTTCTCCAGACAAAGGATGGGTTATAAACTTGAAAAAGAGTTATCTAGAAACCCGCTCAAAAGATTAATTTTCTAGGGGTACAGATAGATACCTGGAGTTATGAAATCAAACTTTCAGAGGAAAGATGTGTAAATATACAAAACCTGCGAGGGAAGTGCAGCAGGGCAAACAAATTCAGCTTAGAACCGGAATAAGACTACTAGGCATGATGTCCTCAACAATAAATATAGTACCATGGGCAAGGTGGCACATTAGAAACTTGCAGTGGAAATTTGTTTGGAGAAGAGTGCCCCTAAGTTAGACCAGCAGACGAAGTCATCAATCAGATGGTGGAGAAGTATGAAGTTACAAGAAAGAGCAACAAGTTTGTCACAGCCACAGTATGTAATAATGACCACAGATGCAAGGGCCATTCTGAGCGAGATCTTTTACAATCTTGTCTAGTGTGTACACTCAATGTCGTTAACGATGCTCGCTCTCTCTCTTCAATAATGACCCACTATCTCGTCTGAACATGTACAGACGAGGGAAGTCCTCATTAACGACAGCCAAGCTGCAGCACGGGCATTGTTCCCCCTGCCGCCCCCCCGCCGTCGCTCCCTTGCCCGCTGGTATCGGCAAGTGTTTATGCACTTGCCGATGCCAGCACCCCACCGGGTCCCCGTCGCTGCCAATTTCGGCATTGGTGGGAGCTCGTTTAGTGTGTATGGGACTTTATACTCCTGCCATAACATGTTGTTGTATCATATCTGATTGCGTTCTGATTGCGCACTAACTTGCCATTTCGTGGTGATAAATAGCTAAGTCTTTGTAACATGCAGCTCACCTTTCAGTTATTGTGCATTTCACTTTGCTAGCCTGCATTTGGTGATTGTTTTCATTGTCTTATTTTACCGACTTCACCTCATTATAACAAATTTCTGTATATTGTTAATTATATATAAGTTTTTTCTATTGTTACTTCACCTGTAATGTTGTCACTATTATGTTTGTACCTATTTGGGGGGGAGGGGATTTCTTTATGTCCAACTTCTGTATATCATAATATGGACACATTTTTGTGTAAGGTACAAACATAAAAAATGGGAAAATACAATAAAATGCCCCTGGAAACTGCCCCTGGCTGCGACACCCCTCCAGCTGCAGCTGGGTCATCCCTTGGAAGTGTCACGTACCTCGTCTGAGAGCCCCACTGATCTAGCTGTCCCTGAGACATCCACGGGACTGTCTTCAATGCATCAAAAGGAATAAAACTCATTGCAAAACAGTCCTCTATTAATGCTATACTGGTCTATTTAGAGAATAATACGAAGAGCCTCACTGAGATGCAGCGGAGAACAAGTGGCAATGGCGACTCCATTCTAGCACTTCAAAATACAGGTAACTCTCAATACAGTCACATTTCCACTCCCACTTCTAAACTAGATAACCTGGAAAATAGGAATGATGCAACAATCTGAGGTTTATAGCAGTGGTCAGGGAACAGGGGTAAATTACCCCAAATGGGGTAAAAATGAAATTCCTGGGGGTAATGGACGGACGCACTGCCGAGACACAGCACCGGCCAGCTCGCGATGTGACGTGCTGACGTCACACCGTGCTCCCTCCTGGCCGCCCTGTGCTGTGTTCCTGGCCGCGGTGTGACGTGCTGACGTCACACCGCGCTCCCTCATGCCCGCCTATCCTCCCGCCCACGGGCCGCCAACTCACACACAGAACTTGAAGTGTTCTGTGGCTGACCGCTGACGGAGTTCCACAGGATCAGACAGTGGTGAGGTGAGGATGTGACCATCTGTATCCTAAAAGTCGTGTCCCCCCCTTCCCCCCTCATCCATCTTTCTTACATTCATTCTGGTGTTTTGGGGAGAAAGTGTTAAGTAACCCATTCATTGCCAAAAATAATAAAAACATTTTTATATATATATATATATATATATATATATATATATATATATATATATATATATATATATATATATATCTAAAAAGAAAGACAGGGGGGGCGCTCCATAGTGCAGATTCAATTTTTAATTATAAAAGCACACTAGTACTGCAGTTTAAAACACAGCGATATATGCCCGTACCAGAACAAACTCCGCTGTGGGCTTAATACCACATGATATATAACACAAATGCCCCCGGCAATTTCTCTTGTGTTATATATCATGTGGTATTAAGCCCACAGCGGAGTTTGTTCTGGTACGGGCATATATCGCTGTGTTTTAAACTGCAGTACTAGTGTGCTTTTATAATTAAAAATTGAATCTGCACTATGGAGCGCCCCCCCTGTCTTTCTTTTTAGATATCTGCCTTCCCGTGGAATTCCGGGTTATTTATGACGGCGGGGGAGCTGCGGTTCTATTGAAAAAAGGACACTGGTGCATTTCACTCTCTTTTGACTAGAGAAGTGATTTTAAGCTACATAGGCTTAAGACTGTTTCATTCTGACTGAGCGCACCTGATTATTTTACTAATCTATATATATATATATATATATATATAACATCCAAGAATAACGGCACTGGAGACTGTCAGCAAATATAAATACTGTATTGAGAGGTAGACGTTTCGGAGTATATACTCCGTCCTCAGTACCACATACAATCAACTAACAGGACAAATACAAACATTTAAATACCTGTGCATTGCCGCGCTGTCCTCGCCGCCGCACGCCGGGTCCTCTCTTCCGGTCCTCACCTCACACTTCCCCTGTTTCCGCTGACGTCACCGTTGCCATGGTCACACACAGCGTGCGTGTCATCAGCCCCGCCGCCCGGAACTACAGGGGGTTGGATGTGCGTCCGGCTATAGGAAACCCTGTGTGTCGGGTAATCGAGGGCAACTGCAGCAAAAGAGACATAAACATACAAACAAATTATATAATACACATATAGAAAATAAACAAAAAAAGATTTTAAAACAGAATCACAAGCAGCATCAGGAAACATACTGGCCGAAGGTGCCTGTATGGGGGGAACTCATCACAACGCTCCGATGTATACACCCTAACTGGCTCACTACTAATCTCAAAAATAGCTAAATATAAATACTAGAGATGAGCGGGTTCGGTTCCTCGGAATCCGAACTCGCCCGAACTTCAGTTTTTTTTACACGGGGCCGAGCGACTCGGATCTTCCCGCCTTGCTCGGTTAACCCGAGCGCGCCCGAACGTCATCATCCCGCTGTCGGATTCTCGCGAGGCTCGGATTCTATATAAGGAGCCGCGCGTCGCCGCCATTTTCACACGTGCATTGAGATTGATAGGAAGAGGACGTGGCTGGCGTCCTCTCCGTTTAGAGTGACTAGTACTAGAGAGAGACACAAATTTTGGGGAGCATATAGGAGGAGTACTACTTGCTGCTGATAGTGTGACCAGTGACCAGTGCCACCAGTTTAATTAATCCGTTCTCTGCCTGAAAAAAAACGATACACAGTGTGACACAGTCACATACCATATCTGTGCTCAGCCCAGTGTGCTGCATCATATACTGTATATCATTATCTGACTGCTGAGTGCTCACTGCTCACACAGCTTAATTGTGGGGGAGACTGGGGAGCAGTTATAGCAGGAGTACATATTTTAAGTACAGTGCACACTTTTGCTGCCAGAGTGCCACTGCCAGTGTGACTGACCAGTGACCACTGACCACCAGTATTGTGATTGTCTGCTGACCACCAGTATATTGTGATTGTCTGCCTGAAAAAGTTAAACACTCGTCGTGTGGTGTTTTTATAAACGCATTCTGCAGACAGTGCCCAGCAGGTCCGTCATTACATAATATATACCTGTCCGGCTGCAGTACTAGTGTGATATATATATATATATATTTTAATTTTATCTCATTATCATCCAGTCTATATTAGCAGCAGACACAGTACGGTAGTCCACGGCTGTAGCTACCTCTGTGTCGGCAGTCGCTCGTCCATCCATAATTGTATACCACCTACCCGTGTTTTTTTTTTTCTATCTTCTTGATACTAGTAGCTTACTTTAGGAGTCTGCAGTGCTGACAGACAGTGTCCAGCAGGTCCGTCATTACATAATATATACCTGTCCGGCTGCAGTACTAGTGTGATATATATATATATTTTAATTTTATCTCATTATCATCCAGTCTATATTAGCAGCAGACACAGTACGGTAGTCCACGGCTGTAGCTACCTCTGTGTCGGCAGTCGCTCGTCCATCCATAAGTATACTAGTATCCATCCATCTCCATTGTTTACCTGAGGTGCCTTTTAGTTGTGCCTATTAAAATATGGAGAACAAAAATGTTGAGGTTCCAAAATTAGGGAAAGATCAAGATCGACTTCCACCTCGTGCTGAAGCTGCTGCCACTAGTCATGGCCGAGACGATGAAATGCCAGCAACGTCGTCTGCCAAGGCCGATGCCCAATGTCATAGTACAGAGCATGTAAAATCCAAAACACCAAATATCAGTAAAAAAAGGACTCAAAAATCTAAAATAAAATTGTCGGAGGAGAAGCGTAAACTTGCCAATATGCCATTTACCACACGGAGTGGCAAGGAACGGCTGAGGCCCTGGCCTATGTTCATGGCTAGTGGTTCAGCTTCACATGAGGATGGAAGCACTCAGCCTCTCGCTAGAAAAATGAAAAGACTCAAGCTGGCAAAAGCACCGCAAAGAACTGTGCGTTCTTCGAAATCCCAAATCCACAAGGAGAGTCCAATTGTGTTGGTTGCGATGCCTGACCTTCCCAACACTGGACGTGAAGAGCATGCGCCTTCCACCATTTGCACGCCCCCTGCAAGTGCTGGAAGGAGCACCCGCAGTCCAGTTCCTGATAGTCAGATTGAAGATGTCAGTGTTGAAGTACACCAGGATGAGGAGGATATGGGTGTTGCTGGCGCTGGGGAGGAAATTGACAAGGAGGATTCTGATGGTGAGGTGGTTTGTTTAAGTCAGGCACCCGGGGAGACACCTGTTGTCCGTGGGAGGAATATGGCCGTTGACATGCCTGGTGAAAATACCAAAAAAATCAGCTCTTCGGTGTGGAAGTATTTCAACAGAAATGCGGACAACATTTGTCAAGCCGTGTGTTGCCTTTGTCAAGCTGTAATAAGTAGGTGTAAGGACGTTAACCACCTCGGAACATCCTCCCTTATACGTCACCTGCAGCGCATTCATAATAAGTCAGTGACAAGTTCAAAAACTTTGGGCGACAGCGGAAGCAGTCCACTGACCAGTAAATTCCTTCCTCTTGTAACCAAGCTCACGCAAACCACCCCACCAACTCCCTCAGTGTCAATTTCCTCCTTCCCCAGGAATGACAATAGTCCTGCAGGCCATGTCACTGGCAATTCTGACGAGTCCTCTCCTGCCTGGGATTCCTCCGATGCATCCTTGCGTGTAACGCCTACTGCTGCTGGCGCTGCTTTTGTTGCTGCTGGGAGTCGATGGTCATCCCAGAGGGTAAGTCGTAAGCCCTCCTTTACTACTTCCACCAAGCAATTGACTGTCCAACAGTCCTTTGCGAGGAAGATGAAATATCACAGCAGTCATCCTGTTGCAAAGCGGATAACTGAGGCCTTGACAACTATGTTGGTGTTAGACGTGCGTCCGGTATCCGCCGTTAGTTCACAGGGAACTAGACAATTTCTTGAGGTAGTGTGCCCCCGTTACCAAATACCATCTAGGTTCCACTTCTCTAGGCAGGCGATACCGAGAATGTACACGGACGTCAGAAAAAGACTCACCAGTGTCCTAAAAAATGCAGTTGTACCCAATGTCCACTTAACCACGGACATGTGGACAAGTGGAGCAGGGCAGGGTCAGGACTATATGACTGTGACAGCCCACTGGGTAGATGTGTGGACTCCCGCCGCAAGAACAGCAGCGGCGGCACCAGTAGCAGCATCTCGCAAACGCCAACTCTTTCCTAGGCAGGCTACGCTTTGTATCACCGGTTTCCAGAATACGCACACAGCTGAAAACCTCTTACGGCAACTGAGGAAGATCATCGCGGAATGGCTTACCCCAATTGGACTCTCCTGTGGATTTGTGGCATCGGACAACGCCAGCAATATTGTGTGTGCATTAAATATGGGCAAATTCCAGCACGTCCCATGTTTTGCACATACCTTGAATTTGGTGGTGCAGAATTTTTTAAAAAACGACAGGGGCGTGCAAGAGATGCTGTCGGTGGCCAGAAGAATTGCGGGACACTTTCGGCGTACAGGCACCACGTACAGAAGACTGGAGCAACACCAAAAACGCCTGAACCTGCCCTGCCATCATCTGAAGCAAGAAGTGGTAACGAGGTGGAATTCAACCCTATATATGCTTCAGAGGTTGGAGGAGCAGCAAAAGGCCATTCAAGCCTATACAATTGAGCACGATATAGGAGGTGGGGAATGCACCTGTCTCAAGCGCAGTGGAGAATGATTTCAACGTTGTGCAAGGTTCTGCTGCCCTTTGAACTTGCCACACGTGAAGTCAGTTCAGACACTGCCAGCCTGAGTCAGGTCATTCCCCTCATCAGGCTTTTGCAGAAGAAGCTGGAGACATTGAAGGAGGAGCTAACACGGAGCGATTCCGCTAGGCATGTGGGACTTGTGGATGGAGCCCTTAATTCGCTTAACAAGGATTCACGGGTGGTCAATCTGTTGAAATCAGATCACTACATTTTGGCCACCGTGCTCGATCCTAGATTTAAAACCTACCTTGGATCTCTCTTTCCGGCAGACACAAGTCTGCTGGGGTTCAAAGACCTGCTGGTGAGAAAATTGTCAAGTCAAGCGGAACGCGACCTGTCAACATCTCCTCCTTCACATTCTCCCGCAACTGGGGGTGCGAGGAAAAGGCTCAGAATTCCGAGCCCACCCGCTGGCGGTGATGCAGGGCAGTCTGGAGCGACTGCTGATGCTGACATCTGGTCCGGACTGAAGGACCTGACAACGATTACGGACATGTCGTCTACTGTCACTGCATATGATTCTCTCCCCATTGAAAGAATGGTGGAGGATTATATGAGTGACCGCATCCAAGTAGGCACGTCAGACAGTCCGTACTTATACTGGCAGGAAAAAGAGGCAATTTGGAGGCCCTTGCACAAACTGGCTTTATTCTACCTAAGTTGCCCTCCCACAAGTGTGTACTCCGAAAGAGTGTTTAGTGCCGCCGCTCACCTTGTCAGCAATCGGCGTACGAGGTTACTTCCAGAAAATGTGGAGAAGATGATGTTCATTAAAATGAATTATAATCAATTCCTCCGTGGAGACATTGACCAGCAGCAATTGCCTCCACAAAGTACACAGGGAGCTGAGATGGTGGATTCCAGTGGGGACGAATTGATAATCTGTGAGGAGGGGGATGTACACGGTGATATATCGGAGGATGATGATGAGGTGGACATCTTGCCTCTGTAGAGCCAGTTTGTGCAAGGAGAGATTAATTGCTTCTTTTTTGGTGGGGGTCCAAACCAACCCGTCATTTCAGTCACAGTCGTGTGGCAGACCCTGTCACTGAAATAATGGGTTGGTTAAAGTGTGCATGTCCTGTTTATACAACATAAGGGTGGGTGGGAGGGCCCAAGGACAATTCCATCTTGCACCTCTTTTTTCTTTAATTTTTCTTTGCGTCATGTGCTGTTTGGGGAGTATTTTTTTGAAGGGCCATCCTGCGTGACACTGCAGTGCCTCTCATAGATGGGCCAGGTGTTTGTGTCGGCCACTAGGGTCGCTTATCTTACTCACACAGCTACCTCATTGCGCCTCTTTTTTTCTTTGCGTCATGTGCTGTTTGGGGAGTGTTTTTTGGAAGGGCCATCCTGCGTGACACTGCAGTGCCACTCCTAGATGGGCCAGGTGTTTGTGTCGGCAACTAGGGTCGCTTATCTTACTCACACAGCTACCTAATTGCGCCTCTTTTTTTCTTTGCGTCATGTGCTGTTTGGGGAGTGTTTTTTGGAAGGGCCATCCTGCGTGACACTGCAGTGCCACTCCTAGATGGGCCAGGTGTTTGTGTCGGCCACTAGGGTCGCTTATCTTACTCACACAGCTACCTCATTGCGCCTCTTTTTTTCTTTGCGTCATGTGCTGTTTGGGGAGTGTTTTTTGGAAGGGCCATCCTGCGTGACACTGCAGTGCCACTCCTAGATGGGCCAGGTGTTTGTGTCGGCCACTAGGGTCGCTTATCTTACTCACACAGCTACCTCATTGCGCCTCTTTTTTTCTTTGCGTCATGTGCTGTTTGGGGAGTGTTTTTTGGAAGGGCCATCCTGCGTGACACTGCAGTGCCACTCCTAGATGGGCCAGGTGTTTGTGTCGGCCACTAGGGTCGCTTATCTTACTCACACAGCTACCTCATTGCGCCTCTTTTTTTCTTTGCGTCATGTGCTGTTTGGGGAGTGTTTTTTGGAAGGGCCATCCTGCGTGACACTGCAGTGCCACTCCTAGATGGGCCAGGTGTTTGTGTCGGCCACTAGGGTCGCTTAGCTTACTCACACAGCTACCTCGGTGCAAATTTTAGGACTAAAAATAATATTGTGAGGTGTGAGGTGTTCAGAATAGACTGAAAATGAGTGGAAATTATGGTTTTTGAGGTTAATAATACTTTGGGATCAAAATGACCCCCAAATTCTATGATTTAAGCTGTTTTTTAGTGTTTTTTGAAAAAAACACCCGAATCCAAAACACACCCGAATCCGACAAAAAAAATTCGGTGAGGTTTTGCCAAAACGCGGTCGAACCCAAAACACGGCCGCGGAACCGAACCCAAAACCAAAACACAAAACCCGAAAAATTTCAAGTGCACATCTCTAATAAATACATATATTATAACTACTGTAGTGCAAAGGCTATTACGCATTCCAATTAATTTTGTCATTGAGCCCACCTGGGGCAAAAGTATTGAGACGCATAATCCATCTGGACTCCCTTTCCAGAAGTACTCTTGGATCCAGATTGCAATAAATCTGCTGTGGGCATGTGCAAAATCTGCTGTTTCTGCTCTTCTAATAGGGTCCTATCGTAGCCTCGACACACAAATTTAGCAATCATATTGTCAAGTAATCCAGGTACTTCTGCACTCTCACTAGTAATACGCGCCACCCGCATCATTTGAGATGCTGGTAGCCCCCTCTTTAAGGGCTCTGGATGGTGACTAGAGGCTAAAAGAAGTGTGTTCCTGTCTGTGGGTTTGGAGTAGATCTCAGTCTGAATCCTACCATTCTTTAATCTAATTTTGACGTCAAGGTAGTTAATTTCACAGCTGCTACAAGTATATGTCGTTTATGTTGTAGTCTGTCCGTGCGGTCTTTTTTACGTCGGTCAGACTACACGTAAGTTGAGTGAGAGAATGGCGGCGCACAGATCTGCCATTAAGTTAACCTTGGAGGGCAAGGCCATTGACCAACCAGTGGCTCGCCAATTTAAGTTGGCAAGGCATACCCTTGACGATCTTAGGTATTTTGGAATAGACCATATCCCTTTGTCACTTAGAGGAGGGGATAGGGCTGGGGCACTTCTGGAAAGGGAGTCCAGATGGATTATGCGTCTCAATACTTTTGCCCCAGGCGGGCTCAATGACAAAATTAATTGGAATGCGTTATAGCCTTTGTACTACAGTAGTTATAATATATGTATTTATATTTAGCTATTTTTGAGATTAGTAGTGAGCCAGTTAGGGTGTATACATCGGAGCGTTGTGATGAGTTCCCCCCCATTCAGGCACCTTCGGCCAGTATGTTTCCTGATGCTGCTTGTGATTCTGTTTTAAAATCTTTTTTGTTTATTTTCTATATGTGTATTATATAATTTGTTTGTATGTTTATGTCTCTTTTGCTGCAGTTGCCCTCGATTACCCGACACACAGGATTTCCTATAGCCGGACGCACATCCAACCCCCTGTAGTTCCGGGCGGCGGGGCTGATGACACGCACGCTGTGTGTGACCATGGCAACGGTGACGTCAGCGGAAACAGGGGAAGTGTGAGGTGAGGACCGGAAGAGAGGACCCGGTGTGCGGCGGCGAGGACAGCGCGGCAATGCACAGGTATTTAAATGTTTGTATTTGTCCTGTTAGTTGATTGTATGTGGTACTGAGGATGGAGTATATACTCCGAAACGTCTACCCCTCAATACAGTATTTATATTTGCAGACAGTCTCCAGTGCCGTTATTCTTGGATGTTATGTCATTGCTTTCATCTGGCACGGAGAGAAGTTGCTACATTTGTTGCGGAGTGCCGGCTGCTATGGACTGTTTATATATATATATATATATATATATATACACAGTATCTCAGAAATGCCATATAAACAGTGATAACCAGTGTATATGCACAATAATATATGATTTCCATCCTTTCAAATCAAGGGGGTATCATCAGCGTATCTAAATATGTTTTGGGGTAAAAGGTAAAAAAGTTCCCTGACCCCTGGTTTACAGGCATTGCCAGGCATATCAGAATGTGTACTGAGGCCTACAGCCAGGTTATTAACCAACAACTGTAAGTGCTTATGTTCAAAGTGTAAATTAGATTTTAAGCATAAGTTGTGCATTACATTGCTGGTATTAGTTATATCTGAATTATATCAGCTGATATCTATTGTCAATTGACTCCTCTCTCAATAGGTAATTAGAATTTTATATCTGCTGTGTTCTGCAGACTATTTCCTCTGATGTGCTCCATATTTAAATGATTTGGCCAGGTAATCAGAATGTGAATGTACCACAATTCACGGATGGTTAAATGGATGTTAATTTATACTAAGTAACTGGCTGAGACCTAGTACAGGCCTCAGCAAGTCAACCTTTCTTCTTTTCTTATCTGACAAGAATTTGTACCATGAGGAAACTTTGCACAGATTCCTTTTTCGCCTCCCATCAGATATTAATAATGCGTTTCACAGTGTCCCGGACTGCTGTTAAAGATAACTGACTGTCAAGAGGGCAACTCAGCTAAAATTGGATGAAACCCATTCAGGATAAAGAAAGGTGAATGTCTTGAGGCTTCTTGAAGAAGGTTGTTATGAGTGAACTCAGCCCATGGGTATAATGAGATCCAGTTGCCCTGGTTAGCCAATACATAAATTCTGATTCAGTTTTCAAGGTCTTGGTTCATTCACTCTGTTTGACCATTGCACTGTGTGTGATAAGCAGAAGAGAAGCTCAGGTTGATGTTAAAATACTTGCATAGAGCTACCCAGAATCTTGAAGTGAACTGTACCGCACGATCTGAAACAATTTCTTTGGGAAACCCAACTTAGGAGCTGAGGGCATAAATAAAACGAGTTGCTTTGGAAAACCTGTTGTCAGCACCCAGATGGTATTAAAACCTTAACTGAAAGGCAGATCCATAATAAATTCTATGGAAAAATGTGTCCACGGACAGTCAGGAGCTGGTAGCACTGTAACGGATACATTGGGGCTCAGGGTGCAATTTTGTGCTTGGCACATGTAGGACAGGCAGCCACAAAGTCTCTAATGTTGTAGCACACTGATGGCCACCAAAAACCTCTATGAACTAATTCCATAGTCTTTTTATAACTCTGCATGAGATTGAAGCTGGATGCATGGGCCCAGTAAAGCAAGTTTGACTTCCCTGGAGGAATCTTAACTTTAGAGGTTTCAGAGACAAAACAAGTATGAAGTTTGTATATTCTCCCCGTGCTTGTGTGGGTTTCCTCCAGGTATTCTGTTTTCCTCCCCCAATCCAAAAATATATTGGTAGGTTAAATGGCTCCCAACAAAATTTAACCCTAGTGTATAATTGTGTACATGTGTTTAAGGCACACTGGTCGGGATGTAGTAAACCCCTGTTTACTGCATTTTCGGAATATACTATCCCCCGGCCACCAGGACAGCGCAGCGGAAGGGATCGCCATCTTTTGCTGGCGAAACACCATAGAAGCCTATGGGCTTCTCTCCGCAGCGCTGGTGTGATGGATCCGATCGGATCCCTCCCAGCATGCACCGCAGCCGTCCCCGTCAATCTGCGCATGCACGGACTGATTCCCGGTGCCAAAACCCAGAAGTCAGGGCGCCGCAGGAGATCGCGAAGGACAGCTCTTATCGGAAGAGCTGTCCTCCGCAATGCTAAGCGCGTATGTAAGTACATATGCGATTACCATCGTGGTGATCGGCGGCGGTGTCATTTAGTACATCCCGCCCGCTAGATGGGCCAAATGGTTCTTATTTGCCGTCAAATTCTATGTTTCTATGTAGGTGGGATTAGGTAGTGGTTTACTCTCACAGGCTTCCTCTTCTTATGAAGAACTGAATGCTCAAGAAAATGCATCAGCCTTAATGTATTTGACTCCTGGGGGTATATTTACTATAGGTCAATTTTGTCTGATTTTAGATACAGTAGATGTTAAATTGATTTTAATCGATGTTGAACTCCCAGGGTTAAAACACACATTTACTAGCAGATGATTTGTTTTATATTAATATTTAAATGTTAGTAAATGTGTGTTTTAACCCTGGAAGCTCAACATTGATTAAAATCGATTTAAAATCGATCTAAAATCGAACAAAAATGAACAAAATCGACCTTTAATAAACATACCCCCAGGAGACAAATACATTAAGGCTAATGCACTTTCTCGAGCATTCAGTTCTTCCCTATGAGCAATGACCAAGTAATGACCAGTCAAAGAACAAGAACCATCTAGTTTCAAACAGTCAGCCATCTGTACAGTAAGTTTTTATGGGCTGCATAGACCGTCACTATAAATGTGACTCCTAGCAAATGACGCCATTCTTGCAAAGCCAATTTAACGGGCAATTTACGTGAAAAAAATGGCAGAACATCACTTCCCTGTTGCATATCTCTTTGAGAGTACTGCCGCAACACCGTCTGCTCACATGTGCATTTTTTCAACTTACAATACAATTGGTTTTCTGAGTCAGGACAAGACTTTGCACACATGTTCACGATGGCTTGCAATATCTTTGGAAAATATAAGGATATCATCCAGATAAACCACAACATATTTGTACAGAAGATCTCTAAAGATGTTATTCAAATACTTCTGGAAGACGGCTGGTGAATTACTCAAGCCAAATGGCATAACCAGGTACCTGTAATGCCCGTCGCGCACATTGAAGGCCGTCTTCCACTCTTTGCTGGCTCTGATTCTGATTAAACTGTAGGCTCCGCTAAGGTCTGATGTGGTGAAAACCTTTGCCCCTTTTATCCTGTCAAATAGTTCCAAGATCAAGGGTAAAGGGTGTCAGTCCGTAATGGTGATAGCATTCAGACCCAGGTAATCTCTACAGGGTCTAGAACCCCATCCTCCTTTTTAACATAAAAGAGCACAGCACAAGCTGGAGACCTGAACTCCCTGGTGAATCCCAATTTCAGGTTCTCCTTAATGTATTCAGAATTTGCCTGGGTCTCAGGTATGGACAGAGGAAAGACTTTTAATCAGAGACGCATTTCTCCGAGTAGCAGATTGATGGGATAGTCCCATTCCCAATGCGCAGGTAGTGTTTCAGCTGCTGTTTTGCTGGATACATCTCTGAAGGAACAATATGGAACTGGCAGATATCTCTTGTGACACTGAGAACCCCACTACAGGTGGTGGTGTTTACCAGGGACCCCCACAAGGAGGTTTGGGATTCACTGCACCCGACACACAGGTCACGGCCATCTGACTGGGTTCCCAAGTACAGGGTTGGTATGCACTGGAGGTGGTATAGTAATTTGCTGTCAGATGTCAAACATGGAGACATCTGACAGACAGGGTCAAAACTAATCGGGTAGGGACAGGTACAAGGTTAGGAGCAGACACTAGAATGGCAGGAACCAGGAATGGAGAACATTGGAGGAAGGTATTAGAGCTTATACCCTGGCACAGGAGAAAGCCCAGGGACTTCCTTTTATAGGTGGAAGTTCAAATTTGGCTCCATGATGTCACACGGCCCCTTATCACTAGAGAGGAGAAGGGGTTCACTACGGCTAGCCAGCGGTCGGGCTCCCGGCGACCAGCATACCGGCGCCGGGAGCCCGACCGCCGGCTTACCGACAGTGTGGCGAGCGCAAATGAGCCCCTTGCGGGCTCGCTGCGCTCGCCACGCTACGGGCACGGCTACGCGCGCCACACTATTTTATTCTCCCTCTATGGGGGTCGTGGACCCCCACGAGGGAAAATAAGTGTCGGTATGCCGGCTGTCGGGCTCCCGGCGCCGGTATACTGAGCGCCGGGAGCCCGACCGCCGGCATACAGAAGACCACCCGAGGAGAAGTAACGGCCAGAGGTAGCAGCCGGGAAGGAGTACAGTCAGAAACAGCACCACAGCGGGTGCTGGAGACCACCCACCTATGGGCCTGCTGCAGTCCCGGAGACAGACGCTGCCACACCTGGAAAGCAAATGTCAGGCTCCAGAGTGCTGTCACTTGCCGTGCCGCTAGCGGCTGCTATCATGGGAACAGGCAGCTGTTTGGCTTAGAGTAGCCTGGCACTCACAGCCAATCAACGGTAACTGCTGCTGAGTAGCCAGTGGCGCTGCAAATGTGGAATCCACTTGGTTCCCGTCATTTATGGAGAGGAGCATTATGTGTATAAAGGTCCGGAATGTTTTTTTTTTTTTTTTTAAGTCCTGGATTGCGGAATGGAGAAGAGGACCGACCGTGCAAGGATAGGTAAGTATGTATCCCCCCGATGTAGCGTATATTACTGGACAAGTGGCACCTCGGACAAGGTGAGTATGTGTGAGTGTGCACTGTCTACCGTGTGTGTGTATTTTGTATTTCATTTAAAAAGGGCTATAGGTACCAGTGGGCCCTTAATGCCTCACATGCTGGTACTTGTGGATCTCCAAATACTGGCATGTGGGGAGGCTTGCTGGGACCTGTAGTCCTCCTGTAAAAGACAATATTAACTCTAATTTGTAGACTGAATTGCTATTGTAACAAGATTACTGGAATAGTGGTGGAAGGCAGGCACCAAATGAATGGACTTGTGTGATCTCTCAGCTGCTGCGCACTGCCGTGTACCCCAGGAGATGGCACCTGTTTCCCTGACACCATTACAACATGGTGGAGAATTAGCTTGCATGGTTTGTGCAAAAATGAAGGGAGCAGCAGCTTTAAGAGCCCTGCAGAATACAGGTTTATGTCAGCCTGGACTGAAGCTAAAGATATGGTGCAGAGTAAACCTGCAGGTGCGATACTCTGCAGAGGCTTTCTCAGAGTGTGACATGCTGAGAGCTGTGGTGCCTCACACACAGAAGCAAGTCCAAGTGGTGCTTTGTCTGCACGATTGTGGAAACCTGTACAGTTAAAGGGCCAGACCCACCCTTTTTGGAAACTAGTACTGATACTGGGTGAAAGTGGCTACAAAATTGCTGAAAAAAACCTGACAACATGGAGGATGTAATTAAGGCCTTGACACAAGCCACAACATTGCAGCAGGATGCCACCAGATTTGAGCAAAAAGCCACCAGGCTACATCAATTGGAGGTTGAGGAGATATGGAAGCAACAGCACCAGGACCGTGAGATTCTTAAAGAGATGGTACAGAATTTTGTAGCATGGCCTGGAAATGCTTCTCCAAATGTCCCATCCAGCTCCAGCTCCATACGGACTAGTTATTTCCTTCAAAAAATGACAGCGACTGATGATGTGGAGGTATATCTGACCACGTTTGAGAGTGTGGCTGAGCAGGAGAGTTGGCTTAACGGACAGTGGGTCAGCCTGCTGGCACCTTTTATCCCAGGTGAGCCTCAAAAAGCTTATTTTGATTTAAGCATTGCAGATGTTTTGGACTATTAAAAACTAAAAACAGAAATTACGACTTACCTGAGACTTACATTGTTGGTCTGAGCAAAATTTGTGCATTGCTGGGTGTACTACATTGACAAACCTCCCTGCTCACAAATACACAACCTCATCCACTTTACGAAAAAATGGTTACATCCACAGACATTATCTGGACCCCAGATGGTGGAAAGAGTTGTCATGGACTATTATTTAAAGTCCCTGCCCGTGGCTTTGCACAAGTGGGTGAGCCATAGGTATACTTAGACAGCTGACCAGCTAGTAGAGATGGTGGAAAGGTATCTGGTGGCAGAGGAACTACTGGCTATACCGCAGAGGCCCCTAGATCCATGGCAGCACACTCCTGTAAAACCTGGTGTGGCATTGCCATGGGTTATGACGATTCCTCAAAGTCACCTACCATGACTGTGTGTCCTAGGTAAACTGTGATAAGGTGTTAGGAATAATAACCAGAATGGGAACTATAAGAGGGCTCCCAAAATGTATATTTCATGAATGTCTGTTTTGCTAGTTTCAAAACTATGTCAGCATTGTATACGCCTTGAGGAGGTGTGACCTTGCTTTCACAGTGGGGGGAGCCCTTGGTTTGGGCAGAGACACAGACAAACAGGCTATGAGAGTGTCTTCCTGCCATAAAACCCCCCTCGCCCCTAATACATATGAACAGAGGTCCCACAGGACACCTACATTACCTTTGAGCAAAACTTGTGGAAATAAGGAATTCCTTGCTCAGCTTGGTCAGTGGGGGCTACCGAGGAAGGGTGCTTGTGGGGCTATATCTCCCAGCAAGAGCCACTGCTGGGGGTTCACTCTTCAAATGAGAGCTTTCAGTAACTTTCAGTGACCCACCAGTAAAGGTGTCAGAGACACTGTCAGCTACTCAAATGAACGAGACTAAAGAATTCCTCATTAGGAACAGGGATGTGTTCTCAGCACTGCCAGGCCGAACGGGCATAATAAAGCATGATAGTCACAGAACCAGGGGTCAATGTCAACATAAAGCCATATTGAATTCCTGAAGTGCAGCGAGAGGCTATCTCTTTAGAGATTAAAAATATTGGTGTTATCGAAGAGTCTAACAGTGAATAGTCCAGCGCCATAATTCTAATTCCAAAACCAGATGGAAGCCTACACTTCTGTAATGATTTTAGTTATAGAAATGCAGTATACAAGTTTGATTTAATTTTTCAAGATGAAAGCCACTCAATATAGCATTTTTCTTTTCAGAGCCTTTTTCCAGGATAGAAGTCCAGTGTGGCTGCCTCAGGCTATCTGTGGTCTTCAGCTTGACCAGCCTCTTTCTGAAAAAACTTAGTGGGCTTACAAGCAGAGGTTAAAGTGAGCCGGAATGGGGCTCCTCTGGATCACCTAACCAACGCTGTCAGCCGGTGGTGCAGGAAATGTTATGCACACCAGTGCCAGCAGGAATGTACTGGTGTCTGAACGGTGAGGGATGCAAAACAAATGAACTCACAGACAGACTGGGGAATATGACATTACATACACAGAAGGTGATAGGGTAACAAAATAAACACAAAGTGAACAGAGAATCCCAAAGGCTTAGAAACTGGGTGTCTCCCTAGTATTAGGAATGCTCAGATGGAAAGAAGCGAGATGTAGTGATTTAATACGTAGAGAACCCGAAATGCTGTTGCTAAGGGCAACAGCAAAACCCTAAAGGGTTACCAACGGGTGTGGCAGTAAACTCCTTGGTCAGAGATGGAATAATAGACACAAGGAGAGTCTCCACAATCCTAGTCCTCACTTGCAGTGCACTGGTTCAGCTTACTGCCACTAAACTGACACCTGAACACCTTGCACAGTGAGAAAGGATTTTGGCAGGCAAGTCTGAGAATACAGCCGCAAACTTGCTAGGTTCACAGAGTAGCAAAATAACCCCAGCAGGTTAAACGACTGACTCCAGTCTTACTGCTAGGTCTGGATTGGCAGAGTGTAATACCAAATCCCAAGGCCTATTTGCAGTAAGCAACAAACAAATACAAAGTTTACACAGTACTAGCTAGCTTTCAGGAACTGACTAACCAACAAAGATTCAGCAGCATCTGCCTAACCTGAGAAGCTAACCGGATTGATAACCCTAGTGATCTTATAAGGACCGATGAACCGGGGGCCTAACTTATGAGATGGCTGTCTCAACTTCAAATTCTTGGTAGACAACCAGACGAAGTCTCCTAATTTGAAGCTGCAGGGTCTTTTCCGCTTATCAAAAACCCTTTTAGTCACTAATGACACAGACACAAGGGCTTTCTTCACTTTCCTCCAAATACCTCTAAGGACCGAAACCACAGAGGAACCACCAGGCGTGGAGTCCAGGGGGTCAAAAGAATTGGCCTTAGGATGATGCCCATACACACAAAGGAAGGGAGAGATCCCTGTAGCAGAGTGAGCCGCGTTGTTATAGGCAAACTCCGCCATGGACAGATGAGCAACCCAGTCAGTCTGACACTTGGAGACATAACACCTGAGGAACTGCTCCAAGGACTGGTTCACCCTTTCAGTCTGCCCATTAGACTGTGGATGGTAGCCTGACGACAAGCTGACAGAAATCTGGAGATCGGAACAAAATGCCCTCCAGAATTTGGCCACAAACTGGGATCCGCGGTCAGAGACCACATCAAGTGGCAACCCGTGGAGGCGCACAACATGCAGCATAAATAATTCAGACAGGCGTCTGGCCGATGGCAGCCCAACCAATGGAACGAAGTGCGCCATCTTCGAAAACCTGTCAACGACAACCCAGATGGCTGTCATCCCCGAGGATTTGGGCAAGTCCACCACAAAATCCATTGAAATGTGGGTCCATGGCTTAGATGGAATAGAGAGTGGATGTAATGGGCCAACAGGAACCCCTCTAGGAGTCTTATTTCAGGCACAGATGTCACATGCCCGAACCCACTGATCCACATCCCTAGCCACCGAGGGCCACCACACCGCCCTAGATAGCAACTCCCGAGTTCTGGCAATACCCGGGTGACCTGCCGACTTCTTGGCATGGAATTCCAGGAACACTCGCTGTCTTAACCTAGGAGGCACAAACAAAAGACCTACCGGAAGGTCTGGAGGAGCCTGCTCCTGTGCTCTAAGGACTAATGACAAGAGGTCCTGGGTAATGCCCACTTTAATACATGATGGGGACACAATGGGCAATGGCTCCTCGGTGGTCTCCTGGATTGGAGCAAAACTCAGCGAGAGCGCATCAGCCTTGATGTTTTTTAACCCAGGGCGATATGTTATCAAAAAATGAAAGCGAGCAAAAAACAAAGCCCATCGTGCCTGCCTGGCATTGAGGCGCTTCGCTGACTCTAAATATGCCAAATTCTTATGGTCGGTGAGAATTGAGACCACAAACTTAGCCCCCTCAAGCCAGTGTCTCCACTCCTCGAGTGCATCCTTAATAGCCAACAATTCCCGGTTACCCACGTCATAATTCATCTCGGCAGGCGAAAATTTACGGGAAAAGTAAGCACAGGGATGAAGGCGATTATCAGACACCCCCATCTGAGAGAGCACTGCCCCAATACCCATCTCAGAGGCATCCACCTCCACCACAAAAGGACGCTCTGGATCTGGGTGTCGCAGCACCTTGGCCGAGACAAATGCCCTTTTGAGACGGGCAAAAGCCGCTTTGGCCTCACAAGACCAGTGAGCAACATCCGCCCCTTTCTTAGTGAGTGCCACCAAGGGCGCCACTATAGACGAAAATCCAGCGATAAATCGTCTATAAAAATTTGCAAAGCCCAGAAAACGCTGAAGCGCCTTCAAACTAGTGGGCTGCACCCAATCCAGGACTGCCTGTACCTTGGAACCCTCCATTTGGAAACCTTCTGGGGAGATAATATATCCTAGAAATGCGATTTGCTGAAATTCAAATTCGCACTTCTCCAGCTTCGCCCCAAGCCGGTGGTCTCTGAGTTTCTGGAGGACTGAGCGTACATGCTTCCGATGTTCCTCCAGGGAATGAGAGAAGATTAGGATGTCATCTAAGTATACAACTAAGAATCTATCCAAATATTCCCTGAGCACATCGTTCATGAAGTCCTGGAAGACTGCCGGTGCATTACAGAGCCCAAAAGGCATCACCAAATATTCATAATGCCCTGAGTGGGTATTAAAGGCAGTCTTCCATTCATCCCCCTCTCTTATTCGGATTAGATTGTACGCACCGCGTAGGTCAATCTTAGAAAAAATGATGGCAGTACGAAGCTGGTCAAACAAGACCGAAATGAGAGGCAGTGGGTATGAGTTTTTAATCGTGATACGGTTCAATTCCCTGAAGTCGATGCAGGGTCACAACGAACCGTCCTTTTTACCCACGAAGAAGAACCCCGACCCAACTGGAGACTGTGAAGGTCTGATAAATCCCTTAGCCAAGTTCTCCTGAATGTACTCTGCCATAGCCTGAGTCTCAGGACGTGACAGGGAGTACAACCTGCTCTTGGGAAGCTTAGCATTCGGCAACAAATCAATGGCACAGTCATAGGGGCGATGGGGAGGTAGTACCTCTGCATCTCTTTTGGAGAACACGTCCGCAAAATCTGCATAACATCCTGGCAATCCTGGCAAACTTAGCTGCGAAAGCCTGACTGGAAGGCTCAAGCAACTCCTGAAACAATCAGTACGCCAACTAAGAATCTCCCCAGAGACCCAGTCAAATTGAGGATTGTGTGGCTCCAATAAACAAAGAAATCTGGCTAGTGCAAGAGGTAATTTTACCCTGGGATAATGGTTCCCCGTTTAACCCACAAATCTCAATTTCCGATGCCAAGGGTACTAAGGGAACAGAGTGTTTCAGGGCGAATTGGCGGTCCATAAAAACCCCGTCGGCCCCACTGTCCACAAAGGCCTCAGTCTTGACAGTTTGACCGAGGATCTTCAAGGTCACCGGAATGATAAAAGTCTTCTTGGGAAATTCTGACTTCTGGCCTGACAGGATATTTCCCATCACCCTCAGGCCCTGAAGTTTTCCGGCTTTTCTGGGCATGATACTACCACATGACCTTTATTCCCACAGTACAAACATAACCCCTGCTGTCTCCTCCGCGTCTTCTCACGCGAGGAGAGGCGGGTAGCCCCAATCTGCATAGGCTCTTCGGAAAATTCCTCAGAGTCTGAGGTTCCCTTGGGAAAGAAGGAAACCTCGGTCTCCCTTTCAAGCCTGCGCTCTCTCAGCCGTCTATCCACCCGAATGGATAACTGCATGAGCTGATCCAAGCTATCAGGCAAGGGATATTGTACCAGTTGGTCTTTTAACTGGTTAGAAAGACCTCTTCGGTACTGGTGTCTCAGGGCTGGGTCATTCCACTGGGTATCATGGGCCAACCTCCGAAACTCCGTACAATAAACCTCAACTGGCCTTCGCCCTTGCTTAAGGATCGAAATCTGAGCCTCGGCTGAGGCCGTCTTGTCAGGGTCATCATACAACATGCCCAGTGCCGTAAAAAAAACATCAACACTTTTAAGCGACGGACAGTCAGGCTGCAACCCATATGCCCAGACCTGTGGGTCTCCTTGTAGCAAGGAAATCACTATGCCCACCCGCTGAATCTCCGACCCAGAAGACTGAGGCCTAAGCTGGAAATATAGCTTGCAGCTCTCCTTGAAACAAAAGAACTGCGAGCGATCTCCAGAAAAACGATCCGGGAGATTTACTTTCGGCTCCTTAACCCCTGAAGGTACTGCTGCTGCGGGAGCTCCGCCAGCGGCCTGTGAGGTGTGCATTTTAATGGACAAATCATTAAATTGTCGAGTCAGGACCTGCACCTGATCGACCACCTGTTGCAAAGTATTTTGAGGGGTATGCTCCATATTCCCACAAAATTTCAACAGGAGTATTAGGCTGCTGAATATGTTATGCACACCAGTGCCAGCAGGAATGTACTGGTGTCTGAACGGAGAGGGATGCAAAACAAATGAACTCACAGACAGACTGCGTTTATTTTGTTACCCTATCACCTTCTGTGTATGTAATGTCATATTCCCCAAAGTGAACAGAGAAGCCCAAAGGCTAAGAAACTTGGTGTCTCCCTAGTATTAGGAATGCTCAGATGGAAAGAAGTGAGATGTAGTGATTTAATACGTAGAGAACCCGAAATGCTGTTGCTAAGGGCAACAGCAAAACCCTAAAGGGTTACCAACGGGTGTGGCAGTAAACTCCTTGGTCAGAGATGGAATAATAGACACAAGGAGAGTCTCCACAATCCTAGTCCTCACTTGCAGTGCACTGGTTCAGCTTACTGCCACTAAACTGACACCTGAACACCTTGCACAGTGAGAAAGGATTTTGGCAGGCAAGTCTGAGAATACAGCCGCAAACTTGCTAGGTTCACAGAGTAGCAAAAGAACCCCAGCAGGTTAAACGACTGACTCCAGTCTTACTGCTAGGTCTGGATTGGCAGAGTGTAATACCAAATCCCAAGGCCTATTTGCAGTAAGCAACAAACAAATACAAAGTTTACACAGTACTAGCTAGCTTTCAGGAACTGACTAACCAACAAAGATTCAGCAGCATCTGCCTAACCTGAGAAGAGGGTTTATATAGCAGGTGCTGTCCACGTCCCACTCAGACCTCACAGACTGTGAGCGCAAAAACCAGCACCGGATCCCCTGCCGTGCACAGAGCCTGTAACCACTGCACAGCAAAAGACCCGAACCGGAGTATCAGCTACGCTCAGGTTACTCCGCTAGCACTTGTCTCCTGGTTGCCATGACGACGTGGCAGCACAGAGCAGGAGACCCTAACAGGAAATTGCTGGGCGCCCGCTGAGACTTTATTTCCAGCGGGCGCCCGGCTTCTTCACAACGGCAGCCGGAGCTCACTCCTGAGCTCCGGCTTCCGGCTTTTGCAGTGTGCGGTGTGCTCTATGGGAGAGACATCATGACGTCTCTCCCATAGTTCCGAGGAGGAGCGGGCGGTAAGGAAGGACGTCAGCAGTTGGATGCAGGAGCGGGGCTTTAGGTGAGTATATTGTGTGTATTTTTTGTGTGTAAGCGGCACTACTAAAGGGGGCATAGCTACAAGGGGGATAACTAAAGGGGGCATACCTACAAGGGGCACTACTAAAGGGGGCATACCTACAAGGGGCATAACTAAAGGGGGCATACCTACAAGGGGCACTACTAAAGGGGCCATACCTAGAAGGGTCATAACTTAAGGGAGGCATACCTACAAAGGGCACTACTAAAGGGGGCATACCTACAATGGGCACTACTAAAGGGGTATACCTACAAGGGGCATAACTAAAGGGGGCATAACTACGAGGGGCACTACTAAAGGGGACATACTGTAGCTACAGGGGCATAACTAAAGGGGGCATACCTACAAGGGGCATAACTAAAGGGGGCATACCTACAAGGGGATAACTAAAGGGGCCATAACTACTGGGGGCAAATCTACAGGGGGCAAAACTAAAGCGGGCATATCTACAGGGGGCAAAACTAAAGGGGCCATAACTACTGAGGGCATATCTACAGGGGGAAAAACGAAATGGGGCATATCTACAAGGGGCAAAACTAAAGGGGGCATATCTAAAGGGGACATTACTGGGGGCATATTTACAGCAGCAAAACTAAAGACGGCATATCTACTGGGGGCATATCTACAGTGGCCAAAACTAAAGGGGCATACTGTACAGGGGGCAAAGCTAAATGTGGCATATCTGCTGGGGGCAAACTAAGGGGGGCATATCTACAAGGGGCTAAACTACTGGGGACATAACTAAAGGGGGCATATCTACAAGGGGCATATCTACAGGGGCAAAACTTAAGGGGGCATATCTACAGGGGGCAAAACTAAAGGGTGCATATCTGCTGGGGGAATATCTACAAGGGGCATAACTAAGGGGGCATATCTAGAAGGCAAAACTAAAGGGGGCATATCTACTGGGAGCATAACTAAATGGGGCATATCTACTTAGGGCAATGCTACATGGGGGTATTACTACATGGGGGCACTACTAATGAGGGCATTGCATAAGGTCCACTTTATTTGGGGCATCACTTCTGGGGACATAAGGGACACTACTACTGGGGGCACTGCATAAGGGGCACCAATACTATGGGCTCTACAAAAGGGATACTACCACTGTGGGCACTACCATTACAGTGGGCATTGCATAAGGAGCACTACTACTATGAGCATTATGTGTATTAGGGGTGCTACTACTGTGGGCATTATGTGTATTAGGGGTGCTACTACTGTGGGCATTATGTGTATTTGGGGTGCTACTACTGTGGGCATTATGTGTATTTGGGGTGCTACTACTGTGGGCATTATGTGTATTTGGGGTGCTACTACTGTGGGCTTTCTGTATAAGGGGCACTAATGTGTGTCATAACATGAATAAGGGACACTACTATGTGGTGTAATGTGAATAGGATTGTGCTACTTTGTGGCGTAATTTGAATTGGGGATACTACTGGGTGACCACACCCCTGTTTGAGACCATGCCCCTTTGTGTGGTGCGCACCGCAGGCGCACGGGCGGTGGGGTGGATGTGAGTTCCACCACCTCCCTAAGACCACTTTAAGCACTGCTTACAAGGTTCACTCATGTGGCCATAGATCTTGTCCATTTGTCTATGGCTGCTAATCATCATCGATCAACTATGGGATCAGCAGGCAGAATTGTGATCAGTGATAGAGGTTTTTGCCTGATTCAAGAATCAGCAGGCAGAGGCAAGTGAATAACAGCAACAAGAATCCAGCAGGTAAGTTCACCTATGTGGATGATGAATTGCTACATTAAGGACACAGGCCAAAAAAGTAGAGAATCATATAAATGGGAGCACTCACCTACCAAGATGCTGATCAGGATACTGACAGCCTACAGTAGAAGTGACATTCCAACTGCTATCAATGGTGAGTGTGAATAAAAAGTGACACCCGATTGGGCAGTTGGACAGGTACTATTGCTTTGGGGGACTTTCTTTAGACACCCGCCTCCCCCACCCCTCTTGCATTGTAGGGATCAGAAGATAGACACAGCTGTGATGTTAGTGTATTAGAATGCTTAATATTTGTAGACACTCCCTTAATAATCTGTGTAAGCCTGAATCTTCAGTGATGGTCCCTCGGACCAGGGGGATGCTGGGAAGTGGGTGGTGCAGTGTGTCTGGAGTTGGTGATGGAATAAACAGCACAGCAGTGAACTTACATGTCTCTGTGTCCTTATGACTGGATTTACAAACCTATGAACAAAACATGGTGTCAGAAGAAGTGTAACTTGGACTGCTAGTACTCTCAGAGTGTGAAAGAATCTTGCAGAAGTCTGTAAGGCTGTGATACTCAGTGTCTGCAAAGCCTGCCGTGTGCTCCTCTCTTCAAACAGTGAGTAACCATGGATAAACTAGCTCCTCCAACCGGCATGCTGATGTCTGGTAACTTGTCTGAAAACTGGAAAAGATTTAAGCAAAGGTTTAATATATATCTTGCTGCATGTGGAGCTGATACAGAGGCTGACAAAACTGAGGCATCCATTTTCCTCCATGTGATAGGAGAGGATGTGCTGGACATTTATAATAGTTTTCAGTCTGCTGAGGGGCAGAATATGGTGCTATCTTCTATAATGCAAAATGTTGAAGATTACTTTGTGCCAAGGAAAAATGTGACATATGAAAGATATAAGTTTTTCACATGTGATCAGAAGTCTGTAGATGGATTTGATCAGTATGTTACAGAGCTGCAATCACTCAGTAAAACATGTGAGTTTGGGGATTTAAAGGATTCACTGATTAGAGATCGTATTGTCTGTGGAATACCTGATAATGGACTCAGAGAGAGACTGCTGAGAGAGCAAGACCTAACACTAGACAAGGCAGTGACTATGTGCAGGGCCGGCAACAGAAATCTTGGGGCCCCATACACTGATATCTCTGGGGCCCCCCACCCCCTCAGTCTGTAAATGCACTGTCACACACCTGTGCCCAACACTGGCAGGAGGCTTGGCTGGTTCAGGCATGCTCCTCAATGGCAAGAGACATGGAAGGCGATGCAGCGTCATAGTCATGATGTCGTGACGGCTGCATGCACCACTGGGACGGGACCAAGTGAGGGGGGAAGGAAGGACTCTGCGGCCAGACACTAGCCCCATACACACTAGACGAGAAAGTGAGAGATCTCGCTCAGAAGGGCTGATTTGAGCAAGATCTTTCACAATATCGCCTAGTGTGTACACTCAATGTCGCTATCGATGCGCACATCGTTAACGCCCCCCCTCCCTCATCTGAACTTGTACAGACAAGGAAGGTCCTCGTTAACGACAGCCATGCTGCCGTTGTTTCCCCTGACATCGCTCCCTTCCTCACCGGCATCGGCAAGTGTGTATGCACTTGCCAATGCCGGCACCTGGCCGGGTCCCCGCCGCCGCCAATGTCGGCGGGGATCGCCTAGTGTGTATTAGGCTTTAGTTAACTAAATTGGTGACAGACAGGCAGTTAGTTGTAAAAGTACTAAAAGTACTCTGACCCTCGGGGCACGGTAAGGGTGTCCCCTTTGACCACCCCCCTTTCACCAGGCCTGCATTCATGCATCTATGACATGTGCCCAAACCCAAAGCCCCAAAATCCAGAAGAGCGCACACTTACCAGCACACAGCCGCCGCTATTCAGACCAGTCTCCCCACAAGCTGCTAGCCTGCCTGCCTCAGGCTGTTTTATTCTGTATATTCGCCAGCCTGGCAGTCATTTTAATTGCAGTCCTGCTTCTGCAGACTGCACGGCCGCTCCTCTCAGGTAGTTGCCACAGCAGAGACAGGGCGGGCCGGGAGGAGAGCGACGTCATTGCACAGCTGACCTTGGGGCAGAGGGGGGTTACCACAGGGGTGCCGCTGTTCTTGTAGTGCTGGCTAATTATATACATTGCGGCAATGCAATGCCGCGCCAGCCGCCCGCTGTATAGTTAATAGCAGCATCATGCTGCTATTAACTACACAGCGGGCGGCCGGTGCGGCGGCTCGTTGCTGCGATGTATATAATTACTTCCATCCATGATGAGCTTGCAGCCGCCACACTGCCGCAGCCGGACCTCGGGGCCCCTCACAACGTTGGGGCCCGGGACGATTGTCCCCTTTGACCCCCCCTGTCGCCGGGCCTGACTATGTGTAGATCTGCAGAAATAACTAGATTTCAAGCCAAAAAGTTACACAAGGACGCTGATGGTGCTGTCTATGTGGTGCAGAAAACAGAGCCAAGCAAACCTCCATTCTCAAGAATGAAGCAGTCTAAGCCACAGTCTAATAAGGAAATATTTAGTAGATGTGGAAATGCTCACAATCCTAAAATGTGCCCGGCTTATGGTAAAACCTGCATGAAATGTGGTAGACTTAATCACTTTGCCAAATGCTGTAAAATGAAAAGTGAAACAACCAATGTGCATGCTGTTAAACAAACAGAGGAATTCTCTGTGGATTGCATTGAACTTTGCAGTGCAGATAAGAAAGCATGGATTGTCCCTTTAACTGTGAAAGAGATTGTCATTCCCTTTAAGCTTGATACTGGCGCGCAGGTGAATTTAATATAGTTTCAAGACTATAAGACTTACAGAGTAAAACCTAAAATTCATCCAGCCAAAGTGAAAGTTACAGGGTACATTGGGAAGGAGGATTAGAGCAAATCTCCCGATACATGATGAACTGCTTAATACACATAACTCAGCGTTGGTCAGACTGAGTAAGGAACGTCAACAGGCGAAACAGAAACTGTTCCATGACAGGTGAGCAAAACGTTTATCTGATCTAAAATCGGGTGACCAAGTCTGTCTCAGAGATCACGAGAAAGGTATTTGGGTGCAGAAAGGTATTGTGCAAACACAAGTAGCACCAAGATCTTATACTATACGTACAGAGTGGGGAACGGAAGTAAGAAGAAATCGGGTGGATTTAAGATCTCAACCTAACCATAATGAAGACAACATGACAGATGAAGGGTATTCTTCAGACATGTATGATGATCCTGATAATGGTGAACAAACCACGATTCTAGAAAGGTCCAACATGGTCGATGAAACACAGACTGTGTATGAAAGACCCAAAAGGGAAATAGGCAGACCTGAGAGACTCATTGAAACGTGTTGGATGGTGTTCTTAATATGACGTTGTTAATTGTTGCATTGAAGCGTACAGGGCTTATCTTTAAAGAAAAGAGGATGTGATGTTAGTGTATTAGAATGCTGAATATTTGTAGACACTCCAGTACTAATATGTGTAAGCCTGAATCTTCAGTGCTGGTCCCTGGGACCAGGGGGATGCTGGGAAGTGGGTGGTCCAGTGTGTGTGTGCCTGGAGTTGGTGAGGGAATAAACAGCACAGCAGTGAACTCACATGTCTCTGTGTCCTGATGACTGGATTTACAAACATATGAACAAAACAGCAACTACTGTTTTTTCAAGCATTTATTATAATGTAAGGGCAGGATACAAGGAAAGGTACCAACAGTCTCCTGTAAGGGCAGTGGTAATGTTACGTACATGCGAAAGCAAGAAGCCGCCATTATAATTGTTCAGTTATGCTAGCAGAGCCCGTGCAGCGGGTTGTTTGGTGTGAACATTCCTCTGACGTTCTTTTGATGGTAATTCCCCACCTCTGTTACAAGTCAGCAAGCTGTACACATATCTCTGCCACTGGGAGGACGCATAGTAATAGATAAGAGGATCAAGACAACAACTGATGCTGCTAATACAGACGGACAGGATGTAGGCATAGTACAGAGACGGATTAGGTTTCTTAGGAAAATGAAGATAATGAACTAAAAAGATGACATTAGTTGGTCCAAAGCAAAGTATAAACACACAGAGCACAATCACCGTCAGAAACAAAGCGCGAGATCGCTTAAAAGAGTTTTCGAGTTTGGGGGAGCTCAGGTTATGGATGATTCCAATGTAACAGAAAACTGTAATGACCAAAGGCAAGAAGAAGAAAGTGGAGATAATAGTGAGGAAATAGTAAATGTAAAAGCTCTGCAGATCTTCAATGTCCAGCACATCGTAACAAGCTGTGGTACCCAATGCAGCAATGTACTGCGTCTGCTCTCTTATGAGAAGTGGTACAGTGCCGCCTATGGATAACACCCATATACAGACACAGACCAGCCAAGCTCGGCCCGTGGTGCGCCAGGAGAGAGACTGCATTGGATACACCAAGGCCAGGAACCTGTCCACACTGATGCTAGTCATGAGTAGGATGGAGCAGTACATGTTGCAGTAGAATGCTGTGATGTAGAAGCGACACATTCCTTCTCCAATCATCCAGTTATTCCCGGAGAATCGATAAGCGATGCTGAAAGGCAGCAGAGTCACAAAGAGCACATCAGCGGCCGCAAGGTTCAGCATGTAGACCACCGCTGGCTTCCTGACCTTCATCTTGAACAGGAACATGATGATGGCCAGAACATTGAGAGGCAGAGACACAATGAGCACCACGGTGGACACTGATGGTACAAATACAGTCAGCAACTGGCCAGTAAGAATGATTTTGGTTTCTTCTCTAATACTGTGCTCTGGTTTTTGTGAATTGGAATCTTGACTTGATGATAAGTTTAAGGCACTGCCATCTTCAGCACTATTGGAGATTCCATTACCTTAACATGAAATAAGAGTAAATTAAAATATTAGTATATATGTCCATATGAAATATCTGCAGAGTAGATACTAATTATGTAGAATATGCATGAAGATAGGTCCAATTGCTTAATTACTATAAAAAAATAAAATTTTCTCCTCCATCATCTCCATACATCACAACCTAGCCACATGCTCTCCTCCATCCTCCTCCTCATTCTCTCACACTCCATCCCACCCTCTTCTCCATCACCCTTCTCTTTCCATAATACCCCACATCCTCTCCACCACCATCATCATCATCACCTCACACCCAGGCTTCATCCTCTCCACATAATCATCAATACCTCACACCCAAGCTACATCCTTTCCACCATTATCCTCTTTCCCTCACACCCTAGTCACATTCTCTACTCCTTCATCCTCCTTCCATCACAACCCAGCCACATCCTCTCCACCGTTACCCTTATTACCTCACACCCAAGTCACATCCTCTCCACCATCATCCTCATTACTTCACACCCAAGTCACAACCTCTCTACCATCATCCTCATTACCTCACACCCAGGCTACATCCTCCCCACCATCATCTTCATTATTTTACACTTGAGTCACATCCTCTCCACCATTATCCTCTTTCCCTCACACCCCAGCCACATCCTTTCCACAATTATCCTTATTACCTCACACCCAAGTCACATCCTCTCCACCATCATCCTCATTACTTCACACCCAAACCACATCCTCTCCAACATCATCTTCATTACCTCACACCTGAGCCACATCCTCTCCACCATCATCCTCATTACCTCACACCTGAGCCACATCCTCTCCACCATCATCCTCAGTACTTCACACCCAAGTCACAACCTCTCCACCATCATCCTCATTACCTCACACCTGAGCCACATCCTCTCCACCATCATCCTCATTACTTTACACCGCAGCCACATCCTCTCTATCATCATCATCATCCTCATTACCTCACACCCGAGCCACATCCTCTCCACCATCATCCTCATTACCCCACACCCAAGCCACATCCTCTCCAACATCATCCTCATTACTTCATACCTGAGCCACATCCTCTCCCCCATCATCCTCATTACTTTACACCGGAGCCACATCCTCTCCACCATCATCCTCATTACTTCACACCCAAGTCACAACCTCTCTACCATCATCCTCATTACCTCACACCCAGGCTACATCCTCTCCACCATCATCTTCATTACTTTACATCTGAGTCACATCCTCTCCACCATTATCCTCTTTCCCTCACACTCAAGCCACATCCTCTCCAGCATCATCCTCATTACTTCACAGTTGAGCCACATCCTCTCCTCCATCATCCTCATTACCTCACACCTGAGCCACATCCTCTCCACCATCATCCTCATTACCTCACAACCGAGCCGCATCCTCTCCGCCATTATCCTCATTACCTCACACCCAAGCCACATCCTCTCCAGCATCATCCTCATTACTTCACACCCCAGCCACATCCTCTCCACCATCATCCTCATTACCTCACACCCGAGCCACATCCTCTCCAGCATCATCATCATTACCTCACACCTCAGCCACATCCTCTCAAGCTTTATACTCACTACTTCACTCCCAGGCAACATCCTCTCCAACATCATCCTCATTACCTCACACCCGAGCCACATCCTCTCCACCATTATCTTCATTACCTCACACCCAAGCCTCATCCTCTCCACCATCATCATCATTACATTACACCCAAGCCACATCCTCTCCACCATCATCATCATTACATTACACCCAAGCCACATCCTCTCTACCATCATCATTACTTCACACCCAAGCCACATCTTCTCCACCATCACCCTCATTACCTCAAACCCAAGCCACATCCTCTCCACCATCATCCTCATTACTTCACACCCGAGCCACATCCTCTCCACCATCATCCTCATTACCTCAGACCCAGGCTATATCCTCTCCAGCATCATCATCATTGCTTCACACCACAGCCACATCCTCTCAAGCATCAACTTCACTACTTCACACCCAAGCCACATCCTCTCCACCATCATCCTCATACCTCACACCCAAGCCACATTCTCTCCACCATCATCATCATTACATCACACCCAGGATACATCCTCTCCAGCATCATCATCCTTACATTACACGCAGGCTACATACTCTCTACCATCATCCTCATTACCATACACCCGAGCCACATCCTCTCCACCATCATCCTCATTACCTCACACCCGAGCCACATCCTCTCTACCATCATCCTCATTACCTCACACCCGAGCCACATCCTCTCCACCCTCATCCTCATTACCTCACACCCAAGCCTCATCCTCTCCACCATCATCCTCATTACCTCACACCCGAGCCACATCCTCTCTACCATCATCCTCATTACCTCACACCCGAGCCACATCCTCTCCACCATCATCCTCATTACCCCACACCCAAGCCACATCCTCTCCAACATCATCCTCATTACTTTACACCGGAGCCAAATCCTCTCTACCATCATCCTCATTACCCCATACCCAAGCCACATCCTCTCCAACATCATCCTCATTACCTCACACCCGAGCCACATCCTCTCCACCATCATCCTCATTACCTCAGACCCAGGCTTTATCCTCTCCAGCATCATCATCATTACTTCACACCCAAGCCACATCCTCTCCACCATCATCCTCACTACCTCACAGACAAACCACATCCTCTCCACCATCATCCTCACTACCTCACTCCCAAGCCACATTCTCTCCACCATCATCATTATTACATCACACCCAGGATACATCCTCTCTACCATCATCATCATTACTTCACACCCAAGCCACATCCTCTCTACCATCATCCTCATTACTTCACACCCAAGCCACATCTTCTCTACCATCATCCTCATTACCTCACACCCAAGCCACATCCTCTCTACCATCATCCTCATTACTTCACACCCAAGCCACATCCTCTCTACCATCATCCTCATTACCTCACACCCAAGCCACATCCTCTCCACCATCATCCTCAGTACTTCACACCCAAGTCACAACCTCTCCACCATCATCCTCATTACCTCACACCTGAGCCACATCCTCTCCACCATCATCCTCATTACTTTACACCGCAGCCACATCCTCTCTATCATCATCATCATCCTCATTACCTCACACCCGAGCCACATCCTCTCCACCATCATCTTCATTACCTCACACCCAAGCCTCATCCTCTCCACCATCATCATCATTACATTACACCCAAGCCACATCCTCTCCACCATCATCATCATTACATTACACCCAAGCCACATCCTCTCTACCATCATCATTACTTCACACCCAAGCCACATCTTCTCCACCATCACCCTCATTACCTCAAACCCAAGCCACATCCTCTCCACCATCATCCTCATTACTTCACACCCGAGCCACATCCTCTCCACCATCATCCTCATTACCTCAGACCCAGGCTATATCCTCTCCAGCATCATCATCATTGCTTCACACCACAGCCACATCCTCTCAAGCATCAACTTCACTACTTCACACCCAAGCCACATCCTCTCCACCATCATCCTCATACCTCACACCCAAGCCACATTCTCTCCACCATCATCATCATTACATCACACCCAGGATACATCCTCTCCAGCATCATCATCCTTACATTACACGCAGGCTACATACTCTCTACCATCATCCTCATTACCATACACCCGAGCCACATCCTCTCCACCATCATCCTCATTACCTCACACCCGAGCCACATCCTCTCTACCATCATCCTCATTACCTCACACCCGAGCCACATCCTCTCCACCCTCATCCTCATTACCTCACACCCAAGCCTCATCCTCTCCACCATCATCCTCATTACCTCACACCCGAGCCACATCCTCTCTACCATCATCCTCATTACCTCACACCCGAGCCACATCCTCTCCACCATCATCCTCATTACCCCACACCCAAGCCACATCCTCTCCAACATCATCCTCATTACTTTACACCGGAGCCAAATCCTCTCTACCATCATCCTCATTACCCCATACCCAAGCCACATCCTCTCCAACATCATCCTCATTACCTCACACCCGAGCCACATCCTCTCCACCATCATCCTCATTACCTCAGACCCAGGCTTTATCCTCTCCAGCATCATCATCATTACTTCACACCCAAGCCACATCCTCTCCACCATCATCCTCACTACCTCACAGACAAACCACATCCTCTCCACCATCATCCTCACTACCTCACTCCCAAGCCACATTCTCTCCACCATCATCATTATTACATCACACCCAGGATACATCCTCTCTACCATCATCATCATTACTTCACACCCAAGCCACATCCTCTCTACCATCATCCTCATTACTTCACACCCAAGCCACATCTTCTCTACCATCATCCTCATTACCTCACACCCAAGCCACATCCTCTCTACCATCATCCTCATTACTTCACACCCAAGCCACATCCTCTCTACCATCATCCTCATTACCTCACACCCAAGCCACATCCTCTCCACCATCATCCTCAGTACTTCACACCCAAGTCACAACCTCTCCACCATCATCCTCATTACCTCACACCTGAGCCACATCCTCTCCACCATCATCCTCATTACTTTACACCGCAGCCACATCCTCTCTATCATCATCATCATCCTCATTACCTCACACCCGAGCCACATCCTCTCCACCATCATCTTCATTACCTCACACCCAAGCCTCATCCTCTCCACCATCATCATCATTACATTACACCCAAGCCACATCCTCTCCACCATCATCATCATTACATTACACCCAAGCCACATCCTCTCTACCATCATCATTACTTCACACCCAAGCCACATCTTCTCCACCATCACCCTCATTACCTCAAACCCAAGCCACATCCTCTCCACCATCATCCTCATTACTTCACACCCGAGCCACATCCTCTCCACCATCATCCTCATTACCTCAGACCCAGGCTATATCCTCTCCAGCATCATCATCATTGCTTCACACCACAGCCACATCCTCTCAAGCATCAACTTCACTACTTCACACCCAAGCCACATCCTCTCCACCATCATCCTCATACCTCACACCCAAGCCACATTCTCTCCACCATCATCATCATTACATCACACCCAGGATACATCCTCTCCAGCATCATCATCCTTACATTACACGCAGGCTACATACTCTCTACCATCATCCTCATTACCATACACCCGAGCCACATCCTCTCCACCATCATCCTCATTACCTCACACCCGAGCCACATCCTCTCTACCATCATCCTCATTACCTCACACCCGAGCCACATCCTCTCCACCCTCATCCTCATTACCTCACACCCAAGCCTCATCCTCTCCACCATCATCCTCATTACCTCACACCCGAGCCACATCCTCTCTACCATCATCCTCATTACCTCACACCCGAGCCACATCCTCTCCACCATCATCCTCATTACCCCACACCCAAGCCACATCCTCTCCAACATCATCCTCATTACTTTACACCGGAGCCAAATCCTCTCTACCATCATCCTCATTACCCCATACCCAAGCCACATCCTCTCCAACATCATCCTCATTACCTCACACCCGAGCCACATCCTCTCCACCATCATCCTCATTACCTCAGACCCAGGCTTTATCCTCTCCAGCATCATCATCATTACTTCACACCCAAGCCACTTCCTCTCCACCATCATCCTCACTACCTCACAGACAAACCACATCCTCTCCACCATCATCCTCACTACCTCACTCCCAAGCCACATTCTCTCCACCATCATCATTATTACATCACACCCAGGATACATCCTCTCTACCATCATCATCATTACTTCACACCCAAGCCACATCCTCTCTACCATCATCCTCATTACTTCACACCCAAGCCACATCCTCTCTACCATCATCCTCATTACCTCACACCCAAGCCACATCCTCTCTACCATCATCCTCATTACTTCACACCCAAGCCACATCCTCTCTACCATCATCCTCATTACCTCACACCCAAGCCACATCCTCTCCACCATCATCCTCAGTACTTCACACCCAAGTCACAACCTCTCCACCATCATCCTCATTACCTCACACCTGAGCCACATCCTCTCCACCATCATCCTCATTACTTTACACCGCAGCCACATCCTCTCTATCATCATCATCATCCTCATTACCCCACACCCAAGCCACATCCTCTCCAACATCATCCTCATTACTTCATACCTGAGCCACATCCTCTCCCCCATCATCCTCATTACTTTACACCGGAGCCACATCCTCTCCACCATCATCCTCATTACTTCACACCCAAGTCACAACCTCTCTACCATCATCCTCATTACCTCACACCCAGGCTACATCCTCTCCACCATCATCTTCATTACTTTACATCTGAGTCACATCCTCTCCACCATTATCCTCTTTCCCTCACACTCAAGCCACATCCTCTCCAGCATCATCCTCATTACTTCACAGTTGAGCCACATCCTCTCCTCCATCATCCTCATTACCTCACACCTGAGCCACATCCTCTCCACCATCATCCTCATTACCTCACAACCGAGCCGCATCCTCTCCGCCATTATCCTCATTACCTCACACCCAAGCCACATCCTCTCCAGCATCATCCTCATTACTTCACACCCCAGCCACATCCTCTCCACCATCATCCTCATTACCTCACACCCGAGCCACATCCTCTCCAGCATCATCATCATTACCTCACACCCCAGCCACATCCTCTCAAGCTTTATACTCACTACTTCACTCCCAGGCAACATCCTCTCCAACATCATCCTCATTACCTCACACCCGAGCCACATCCTCTCCACCATTATCTTCATTACCTCACACCCAAGCCTCATCCTCTCCACCATCATCATCATTACATTACACCCAAGCCACATCCTCTCCACCATCATCATCATTACATTACACCCAAGCCACATCCTCTCTACCATCATCATTACTTCACACCCAAGCCACATCTTCTCCACCATCACCCTCATTACCTCAAACCCAAGCCACATCCTCTCCACCATCATCCTCATTACTTCACACCCGAGCCACATCCTCTCCACCATCATCCTCATTACCTCAGACCCAGGCTATATCCTCTCCAGCATCATCATCATTGCTTCACACCACAGCCACATCCTCTCAAGCATCAACTTCACTACTTCACACCCAAGCCACATCCTCTCCACCATCATCCTCATACCTCACACCCAAGCCACATTCTCTCCACCATCATCATCATTACATCACACCCAGGATACATCCTCTCCAGCATCATCATCCTTACATTACACGCAGGCTACATACTCTCTACCATCATCCTCATTACCATACACCCGAGCCACATCCTCTCCACCATCATCCTCATTACCTCACACCCGAGCCACATCCTCTCTACCATCATCCTCATTACCTCACACCCGAGCCACATCCTCTCCACCCTCATCCTCATTACCTCACACCCAAGCCTCATCCTCTCCACCATCATCCTCATTACCTCACACCCGAGCCACATCCTCTCTACCATCATCCTCATTACCTCACACCCGAGCCACATCCTCTCCACCATCATCCTCATTACCCCACACCCAAGCCACATCCTCTCCAACATCATCCTCATTACTTTACACCGGAGCCAAATCCTCTCTACCATCATCCTCATTACCCCATACCCAAGCCACATCCTCTCCAACATCATCCTCATTACCTCACACCCGAGCCACATCCTCTCCACCATCATCCTCATTACCTCAGACCCAGGCTTTATCCTCTCCAGCATCATCATCATTACTTCACACCCAAGCCACTTCCTCTCCACCATCATCCTCACTACCTCACAGACAAACCACATCCTCTCCACCATCATCCTCACTACCTCACTCCCAAGCCACATTCTCTCCACCATCATCATTATTACATCACACCCAGGATACATCCTCTCTACCATCATCATCATTACTTCACACCCAAGCCACATCCTCTCTACCATCATCCTCATTACTTCACACCCAAGCCACATCCTCTCTACCATCATCCTCATTACCTCACACCCAAGCCATATCCTCTCCACCACCATCATAATTACATCACACCCAGGATACATCCTCTCCAGCATCATCCTCATTACTTCACACCCGAGCCACATCCTCTCCACCATCATCCTCATTACCTCAGACCCAGGCTATATCCTCTCCAGCATCATCATCATTGCTTCACACCACAGCCACATCCTCTCAAGCATCAACTTCACTGCTTCACACCCAAGCCACATCCTCTCCACCATCATCCTCATACCTCACACCCAAGCCACATTCTCTCCACCATCATCCTCATTACCCCACACCCAACCACATCCTCTCCAACATCATCTTCATTACTTCACACCTGAGCCACATCCTCTCCACCATCATCCTCATTACCACACACCCAGGCTACATCCTCTCTACCATCATCCTCATTACTTCACACCCAAGCCACATCCTCTCCACCATCATCCTCATTACCTCACACCCGAGCCACATCCTCTCCACCATCATCCTCATTACCCCACACCCAAGCCACATCCTCTCCAACATCATCCTCATTACTTTACACCGGAGCCAAATCCTCTCTACCATCATCCTCATTACCCCATACCCAAGCCACATCCTCTCCAACATCATCCTCATTACCTCACACCCGAGCCACATCCTCTCCACCATCATCCTCATTACCTCAGACCCAGGCTTTATCCTCTCCAGCATCATCATCATTACTTCACACCCAAGCCACATCCTCTCCACCATCATCCTCACTACCTCACAGACAAACCACATCCTCTCCACCATCATCCTCACTACCTCACTCCCAAGCCACATTCTCTCCACCATCATCATTATTACATCACACCCAGGATACATCCTCTCTACCATCATCATCATTACCTCACAACCGAGCCACATCCTCTCCTCCATCATCATCATTGCCTCACACCCCAGCCACATCCTCTCCACCATCATCCTCATTACCTCACACCCGAGCCACATCCTCTCCACCATCATCCTCATTACTTCACATCGGAGCCACATCCTCTCTACCATCATCCTCATTACCTCACACCCGAGCCACATCCTCTCCACCATCATCTTCATTACCTCACACCAGAGCCACATCCTCTCCACCGTCATCCTTATTACCTCACACCCAAGCCACATCCTCTCCACCATCATCCTCATTACTTCACACCCGAGCCACATCCTCTCTACCATCATCCTAATTATCTCACACCCAGGCTACATCCTCTCTACCATTATCCTCATTACTTCACACACAAGCCACATTCTCTCTACCATCATCCTCATTACCTCACAACTGAGCCACATCTTCTCCACCATCATCATCATCATCGTCATCATCATCATCATAATTACCTAATACCCCAGCCACATCCTCTCCACCATCATCCTCATTATCTCACTCCCAAACCACATCTTCTCCATCATCATCATCATCATCATCATCATCATCATTACCTAATACCCCAGCCACATCCTCTCCTACATAATAATTTTCTTTCCCTCACACCCTGACAAGATCCTCCATCCCTAACACCCTGAACACATCCACTGTTTCATCACCCACCTATTTTTCTCACACTCTAGCCCTGTTCCTTTTTCTCAATCACCTTTCTCCTTCCCTCACACCCCAACCATATTTTATCTTACATTATCCTACTTCCTGTACACCCTGGCCAAATACTCTCCTCAGTTATCCTCCTTCCCTCACACCTCAGCCACATTCTCTACTCACCCCCTTCTATCTTACTCTGGCCCCTTCATCTCCTCCAACACCCTCTCACACCCCAGCCCCATCCCCTTCATCCTCATTCCCTCACACAGTGGCCCAATCTTCCCCTCCATAAACCCCCGTCCCACACACCCCAGCCTCATCTCCTCCTTCATCCTCCTTCTTCCCTGTCCCTGAGGCCACATCCCTCCTCCATCTTTCTTCTTTCCTCACAACCAGACTCCATCCTCTACTACATCATTCTCCTTCCCGATCAAGCACAAAATGTGACAATGTGGTAAAACCAGCTGAATGAACATTCAAAGAATAAGTTTATCCACATATGTAAGTAAACAAGAGGAAACACACCTGGAAAGAAACCTATTTTCGTCAGTGTCATTTGTGTTCAGTTTATATGTGCTCTCTATTATTCTATGTCCTGCTAATTATTACATGATTAGCAGTGGCCACCGTACATTTCAGTAAAGTGATGCTTCACTGTGACTATGTACACATACATGCATACACAGACCTACAGTATGCTGCATGTACATCTACTGTACATCACCCTGATCCTTCGATCACAACACAACCACTCCTCTCCAAAATAATTCTCCTTGCCTCATATCCCAGACCCATCCTCTTCTCCAACACCCTCCTTTCCTCACACCCTAGCACCTCTCCTTTATCTAATTTCATCCCTCACACCCTATCCACATCTTTTCCTTCATCCTCATTCCCTCACACCCCTGACACATTATCTCCTCCGTCACCCTCCTCCTTCCTTCACACTCTGGCCTTCTACTATCCTCCATCCTCCTTATCTCCTCACACCCTGGCCCTATCCTCTTCTCCATTATTCTACCCCATCACACTCAGACCACATTCTCTTCTCCATCAGTCTTCTCCTTCCTTCATACCATTGCCCCATCTTCTCCTCCATCATCATTCTTCCCTCACACCCCACTCACCTTCCCCCTCTCACCACAAGGTCAATTGGGGCTGACCCTTGCAGTTAGACCAATTAAGTTTCTCTTATGTCCTAGAGGATGCTGGGGTCCATTTAGTTCCATGGGGTATAGACGGGTCCCTTGGGAGACACTGGCGGTTTAAGAGTTTAATAGTGTGGACTGGCTCCTCCCTCTAGGCCCCTCCTACCAGACTCAGTTTAGAAAATGTGCCCAGAAGAGCCGGTCACAGCTAGGGGAGATCCTAGAAGTTTTTCTAGTTTTATTGTTTTTCTAAAAGTTGTTAGGTACAGGAAGGCTGCTGGCAACAGCCTCTCTGCTTCATGGGACTTGGGGGGGGGAGTAGGAACCAACTCTTGAAGTTAATGGTTCTCTACCTCCGCTGACAGGACACTGAGCTCCTGAGGGTGCTGATCACAAGCCCACGAGGCGACCGCTCACTCCCGCAGCATGGTCGCCACCCCCTAACAGAGCCAGAAGAAAGAAGAGTGGTGAGTAACCGGGCCGCCGGCGGGAATGGCGGCACAAGGATGGGAGTGCAGTTCTGACAGGCTGTGCTCCATGAAGGCTCAGTGGCACACTGTGTTGGCGTTGTGAGGGGCGTCCTGGGCCAGCGCGGATACCCTACACTGGTCACTCAGCTTACGGGCTAATCCCCATGTTAGCAACAAAATCCTCAGGCCAGTATAAATATTTAGTGCGGTAAGCCGCGTGCCATTGCAAGGGGGCGGGGCTTCCTCTCAGAGCTGATCCAGCACTCACCAGCGCCATTTTCTCCCTGCAGATCAATAGGAACAGGATGCTGACAGGGAGCGCTGCCCTCCAGATAACTTTAGCCATCCTCTGCGGTACCAGGGTGTTATAGCCAGGGGGGGGGGGAGTGTGATTATAGTACTAATTACCCTATTACAGGTTGGTTAGTCAGTGCCAGGCATTTATCATATAACTGCCTACTGGGGCGCTGTGTGGCTGGCTCCTTATACTCTGTGACTCTCTGAAGGTACTCTGGGGGAAACTGTGTCTGACATTTTCCTGTGTGTGTTTGTAAGTGTATATATCTCACATTACCATGTCTAAGGACTCTGTCTCCTGTGCTGCAGAGTGTGTATCTTCTCCTGAGGAGTCTATTCCACATACTCAGGACTGCAATATACTGTCTCAGCCTTCCGACTCCGAACCCCCATGGGTGGATTCTTTAAGGGGAATGATATCCCAGATTTCCACTAGGATGTCACATAATGAGAAAGAGACGCAGTTTTTAAGAAAATCTGTAGAGGGTTTGAAGTATCCAGCACCTACTCCCTCAAATACCCCACCTAAATACCCTGAGAAACGTACTCTTGCCCAGATAATGCAAGTTAACACTGATACCAACTCTGATACAGGGGACAGTGATGGGGATATGCAGGGGAAGAATGCATCCCTTGCTAAAGAAGTGCAGCTCATGATTGAAGCCATTAGGGATGTTTTACATATAACTGAGAAGGTTCCTGAACAGGAAGAGAAATCTTACTTTACAGAAAATAAATCCTCGCTTACCTTCCCTGTTTCTAAAGAGTTAAACTCCTTGTTTGAAAAATCCTGGGAAAACCCAGAGAAAAATATCCTGATCCCTAAAAGGATTCTCATTGCTTTCCCTTTCCCTGAAGAGGATAGAAAGAAGTGGGAGACTCCACCTTTAGTAGACACTTCTGTATCTAGGCTGTCTAAAAAGGTGGTTTTGCCTGTCCTGGTTCAACTTCTTTAAAGGAGCCGGCTGACCGCAAGATTGTGACTACACTCAAATCTCTATACACTGCTACAGGCGTGGCTTTAAGGCCCACTATTGTTTGTGCATGGATTTCTAAAGCCATAGTAAAGTGGTCAGGCACATTACTAGAGGACTTAGATTCTATAGATAGAAGTGACATTGAACTGTTTTTACGTCACATACAGGATTCTGCAGGTTTCATGGTGAAGGCCATGAAGGATATTGACATGCTTAATGCAAGGGCTACTTCCATGGCTGTATCAGCACACAGAGGACTTTGGTTGCACCAATGGACTGCGGACGCGGAATCCAAAACAAGTGTGGAGAACCTACCCTTCACAGGTCAGGCACTATTTGGGGACACATTGGATGCGTGGATTTCCACGGCAACTGCGGGTAAATCGACATTTCCTCCCTCCGCTGCAGCACCAGCTAGGAAGTCTTAACCTATGAGTTCACTGCAGTCCTTTCGGACATCAAAATCGAAAAAGTCCAAAGCCCCTCCCACCTTCTTTCGAGGAGGTTGGGGTAAATCCATAAATCCTGCACCAACAGGTTCCCAGGAACAGAAACCAGGTTCTGCTTCCTCCATATCTTCAGCATGACGGTGGAACTCCCGGCCTGGAGGTCGGGCAGATGGGAGCGAGACTAAAAGCTTTCAGTCACGTTTGGCCATCATCATGCCCAGACCCCTGGGTAAGAGATATTGTTGCCCAGGGGTACAGACTGGAGTTTCAAGAACTCCCACCTCACAGATTCTTCAAATCAGGTTTACCAGCTTTGCACTCTGACCTTCTACTATCCTCCATCCTCCTTATCTCCTCACACCAGAAAGTGCCATCCTACAGGAAGCCATTAAAAAATTGGTATGAACAAATGTCATTGTTCCCGTTCCATCTCACCTAAAGGCCAAGGGTAATTACTCAAACCTGTTTGTGGTACCAAAGCCGGACGGTTCGGTGAGGCCTATATTGAACCTGAAGTCGTTAAACCCCTACTTGAGGGTTTTCCAATTCAAGATGGAGTCTCTGAGAGCGGTGATCTCAGGTCTGGAGGAGGGGGAATTCCTAGTATCCCTGGATATCAAGGATGCATACCTTCACATTCCAATCTGGCCGCCTCATCAGGCCTATCTAAGGTTTGCATTACAGGACTGTCACTATCAGTTCCAGACATTGCCATTTGGCCTCTCCACAGCACCGAGGGTATTCACCAAAGTCATGGCGGAGATGATGTTCCTCCTCCGCAAACAGGGAGCGAACATAATTCCATATCTGGATGATCTACTGATAAAGGCATCTTCCAGGGACAGGCTTTTTGCAGAGCATTGCGCTCTCAACTCGCCTCCTCCAGGATCATGGGTGGATCCTGAACCTTCCAAAATCTCATTTGGAACCAACAAGGAGACTGCGCTTCATGGGGATGATACTCAACACGATGCAGAGGGTGTTTCTACCACTGGAGAAAGCTTTGGTGATCCAATCAATGGTCCAGGATGTCTTGAAGCCGGCCCAGGTATCGGTTCATCAGTGCATTCACCTTCTGGGAAAGATGGCATACAAGGCTCTCCAGTGAGGAAGATTCTATGCACGGTTCTTCCAGCTGGATCTCCTGGACAAGTGGTCGGGATCTCATCTTCACATGCACCAACGGATACGCCTGTTGCCGAAAGCCAGAATTTTGCTCCTCTGGTGGCTGCAAACTTCTCACCTGCTCGAAGGCTGCAGGTTCGGGATTCAGAATTGGATCCTTCTAACTACGGATGCAAGTCTCAGAGGTTGGGGAGCAGTCACCCAGGGGGAAAACTTCCAAGGAAAGTGGTCAAGTCAGGAATCTCTCCTTCCAATAAAAGTTCTGGAACTAAGGGCCACATACAACGGCCTTCTACAGGCGGCACATCTTCTGCAAGATCGAGCCATTCAAGTTCAGTCGGACAACGTCACAGCGGTGTCCAATATAAACAGGCAGAGCAGAACGAAGAGCAGAGCTGTAATGTCGGAGGTAACAAGAATCCTCCTCTGGGCAGATAGAGACACGCGTTGGCAATGTCAGCAATCTTCATTCCAGGAGTGGACAACTGGGAAGTGGACTTCCTCAGCAGACACAATCTCCATCCAGGAGAATGGGGCCTCCACCCGTAGGTGTTCGCAGAGGTAACAAGCCGATGGAGTGTACCTCAGGTAGACATGATGGCCTCTCTCCTCAACAAGAAGTTGCGAAGGTACTGTTCCAGGTCATGAGACCCACAAGCAGTGGCGGTGGACGCCCTGGTAACTCCCTGGCTGTTCGAGTCAGTGTATGTGTTCCCTCTACTTCCACTAATCCCAAGGATTCTCAAACTCATAAAAAGAGCAGGAGTTCAGGCAATCCTCATTGCTCTGGAATGGCCAAGAAGGGCTTGGTATGCGGATCTTCTGGCATTGCTGCTGGAAGATACGAGGCCTCTTCCTCTTCGCGAGGACCTTCTTCAACAGGCTCCGTTTGCCTATCAAAACTTACCACAGCTATGTTTCACGGCATGGAGGTTGAATGCCAGATCTTAGCTCAAAAAGGCATTCCGAACAAGGTCATTCCTACTTTGATCCAAGCTAGGAAGTGAGTAACGTCTGAACATTACCATTGGATTTGGAAAAAGTATGTATCTTGGTGTGAATCCAAGAAGTTTCCTACGGTGGAGTTTCAACTGGGACTTTTTCTCCTTTTTCTCCAAGCAGGTGTGGATGTGGGCCTACGCTTGGGCTCCATCAAGGTCCAGATTTCGGCCTTGTCCATTTTCTTCCAGAAACAATAGGCTGCTATCCCTGAGGTTCAGTCTTTCTTGAAAGGTGTTCTTCACATCCAGCCACCCTTTGTGCCTCCTACGGCACCTTGGGATCTTAATGTGGTGCTGCAGTTCCTGCCATCGGATTGGTTTGAACCTTTACAGGAGGTGGACCTTAAGTTTCTTACTTGGAAGGCGGTCACACTGTTGGCCATGGCTTCTGCACGACATGTGTCAGAATTGGGGCATTGTCGCACAAGAGCCGCTACTTGATTTTCCATGAGGATAGAGCTGAGCTTCGAACGCATCAGCAATTTCTTCCAAAGGTTGTGTCGACTTTTCATATCAACCAACCTGTTGTGGTGTCAGTGGCTACTGAAACCTCTATTACCTCAACATCCTTGGATGTTGTGAAGGCTTAGAAATTTTATGTGAAGAGGACTGCTCATCACAGGAAGTCGGACGTGCTATGTGTCCTTTATGATCCCAACGAGATTGGGTGTCCTGCTTCTAAGCAATTTCATGCTGGATCAGGTTTACTATCTAGCATGTGTATTCTCTGACAGGTTTGGCGATTCCAAAATCGGTTCAAGCACACTCTACACGTAAAGTGGGTTCTTTATGGGCAGCTGCCCGGGGTGTCTCGGCTATTCAGCTTTGCCGAGCAGCTACTTGGTCTGGGTCGAACACGTTTGCTAAGTTCTACAAGTTCGATAGTTTGGCCTCTGAAGACCGAAAGTTGGTCAATCTGTTCCGCAGGAACCTCAGCACTCTCCCACCCGTGCTGGGAGCTTTGGTACATCCCCATGGTACTAAATGGATCCCAACATCCTCTAGAATGTAAGAGAAAATAGAATTTTAATTACCTACCGGTAAATCCTTTTCTTGTAGTCCGTAGAGGATGCTGGGCGCCCACCCAGTGCTTCGTGTTCCTGCATTGTTACTTGGTTCAGAATTGTTGTTCAGCCGTTGCTGAGTTGTTCCAAGTTGGTTAGCTTAGCTTTCCATTTTTTGTTATGTGTGAGCTGGTGTGAATATCAACACTATCTGTGTATTTCCTTCTCTCGAAGTATGTCCGTTTCCTCTGGCACAGTTTCTAGACTGAGTCTGGTAGGAGGAGCATAGAGGGAGGAGCCAGCCCACACTATTAAACTCTTAAAGTGCCAGTGGCTCCAAAGGGACCTGTCTATACCCCATGGTACTAAATGGACACCAGCATCCTCTGCGGACTACGAGAAAAGGATTTACCGGTTGGTAATTAAGATCCTATTTTTCCCTCCATAGGAATGAATGGAGCCGCACATCTTCATTCACTCTGATGGGCAAATTGTGATTGGCTTTACTCTCCCAGGGCACAGTCAATCAGGAAGCTGCTGCTATGACAGCAGCTCCTGATTGGCTGGCGGGTACCTCTACTGACAGTAGTCACGTGGAGGGCCGGTATTTGCTTAGTAGAAGTGTATGTGTAAACATACACTCCTACATATCTGGTGATCCGAGTTAGCAGCAGTTTGTTATTTTTAACCCCTGGGATGCCTATTTGAATGAAGAGGACCAATCTATACTGGATTAGGTGAGTATTTTTTTTTTTTTACAGGTACCCCATGGAATCTACGTGGAAAAGGGGACCAATTCTCTACATGGGATGTAGGTAAGTATATGTGAGTGTGAGTGTGCATTTACAGTATGTTTAATTAAAGCTATACTGTCACGGAGTGTGTGTTTTGTCTTCATTGGATTATTTATTTTGCTGTGGAACTACATGTACCAGCGAGCCCTTTAATGCCCCACATGTTGGTACTTGTGGTTTTCCATGTACCAGCATGCGGGGGAGGTGTCACAATCCTAGGCAAGGCGATTCCCCAGATACGCCAATCTGTGAATCCCTGCCACGTGACAAAGCCTGCTGGATTGCTTTATCGTATAAACAACCCTTTATGAGGTCTAAGAACACTGTACGCTGAATGCGTGAGAAGTACCGTAAAGGTACGCTATTTGCGTATCGATCGCTTAGCCGTGATCGAGACGCTCAGGCGTCACGTTTACTCACGAGTAAATGATCACAGGCAGGCACGCTATTGGCTATAGACAAACGTAATGCTTCGCTATGGCGTAGCGGACGCTTGAGACCACGAGGAGGTCACCAGCGGCGCAGACGCTCACAACGCTAAACCTTGATATCTATATCTTTGACAATGAAATACACAGAATACCTTAATGTGAATACAGGGTGTAAGTGCAACCTTGTGTAACCTGACTAACTACAAAGCTGCTTGAGCGTCACCGACGCTCAAGTGAACACTTAAAACTATAGGAAATACACAGATACTTGTTTAGGGTCCAAAGCCTATTATATGTATTATAACTAATATACTTGCAAAAAGGAATCACAGTACAAATGATACACTACAATATAACAGAGACTTCCTAACCAAAATAGCTACACTAGAAATACAATACAATACCAATCTAATACAATACAATACAATACTAGTCAAGGGGAGATATGGGAGAAAAGAGAAGGGAGAGAGAGAGAGAGACAGAGAGAGAGAGAGAAATGGCTCACAGAAAGACAATGATTACGGAGAGAAACTTACGCACAAGGGTAACGATCGCAAGCGCTTCTGGACAGCCAGCTTCCCGATTATCAGCAATGAGAACCGTTTGATGAGAAGTGAAAGCTGGATGCCACAGGCCCGTCTTTTATGCTACTCACACAATGCAATCTAATGGTCCCTACAATCTCATTGTCCATTGGACGCAGGAATTCGGCTTCGCATTATAACAAAGGTCATAGGTTGATTCATACAGGTGGGCTGTATCAGTGGTCTTGGTTATGCAAAACCATGGGTGATAACTAACACATTCCTGTCTTCTGGAGAGCTATTGTTTGGCGAATACAAAACAGAATCCTGTCTGGGTTCTGTTCTATATTCATGATGTCCACTTTCAGTTGAGACAATGACATCTCAGCCCTCATTCTCCTGTATACAAATCCAGCCCCATTTGTAAACACAGGTGTTGGCCCTCCTCATTGAGTCTCAAAGCTCAGTGTAATTAAAGACTATTGTACTCCGTCTGCGGGAAAGATACTGATTTGGAGTACAATTGATCTTCAATTACTATTCCGGTGCTTACCTTATGCATGTAAAGTTATGAGGCCCTCCCAACATGCAAACTATTGTTTGGGGGATCTCTGAGGTCAAAGAGCCATTTGAGACCCACTGATACCTGTCTCCACTGTTCAGGTGCATGACTAAGTAAGAACAAATAATAATAAATGGACATAACTTCTTATGTCCATAACTATTCGCACGAGCGATTAATACGCTCCAAACCAACACCGGAATATTGCTATTTAAATACCCTTCCGATGGGTACCAAACACTGCTGTATGATTCCTGTTAGACCCTTCCTACAATACAAAGAGGGATTCCTCCGTTCAGGGACATTCTATATTAACCAAACTTTCAGAATCTATCAAAGGGACCATGGTCTACAAACTACATTAATTGTGAAAATATGTAACGATTGGGTCGCACGCTACGACTACATACTCCTTACCGTAAATACGCATACCGATGCGAGCGGGTGCACGCATCAGCGGGTATGCGCTATCACGGGAAAGCGCACGCATGCGCAGCGCGGACCAGCGTGAGGTGCAAATATGGCAGCGTGTATAGGGATATTTTTCTGACTTTGACAGTCCACCCTTTGGCAGTCAATAATAACTGCCACCTTCAAAACATTTCAAAAAGGAGAAAAATATAAGTCAGGGGTTAATTCATTTCCATGGTTGGGTAAGGAAGAAGAGAGGAGTAGGTGTGAAGAGGGTATGACCTAGTGAGATAGCAGAAGTATGTGTGTATGAGTCCATGTTTGGAGGGTCATGTATCATCGTGCCGTACGTGTGGTAAATCAAGCTTCGAGGTATTGCGAAGTATACATTTGAATTCCTTCTTATCCCGTGGTACAGGTCTGTGGATGGGCTGTCAAACTTTACCGAGCTCTTTTCGGCTTTTGAACAGAATGGGGAGCACATTTTAGTTGATGATACATGAATGGGGGAATATGTGATTGCTGATATCTGTGCCTGTATTCCCTATACTATGTGTGTTATTACCTGAGGGTTGTAGAAATGAAGAAAATACATAATTACGGTAAATGCAGTGGTATTCTATGTCAGGGAAATGTACATCTGTTGTTGAAGTTTTGTTCGGTATCTGTTGAGAGTCGTCTTCTTTGCGCTGTATTGCTCCTTGGGCATGAGCAAATAGCTTTGTCAGTGCCATCAGATTTACAAAAATGTTGGGCTAGCGTGAGTTTAAGAATACTAGGGAAACTGGGGATCCATGGCAAAGTTCATCAAATGTCCATTTCTCAAGTGGTCAAAACTTCATCTTTGGTGCTTGTCTGTTGTCTGTATAGCGTCTCGTCAACTTCCTCGTCCAAGGGGGTCTTTGTATCTTGGGGAAAAGCAGAAAAACAGGTGAAAGAAACGGACCTTATAATCGCATTTTCATCACATCATGGTTTCTATCATTGGGTCATAAATCAAATCCAGGTTAATTACAGTTTCCTCACTCCTCAAGCTCATCACTCTTGTACTTTGTTTGCACCTCATTAAAGCCTGCCCGCATCTAAATATCAATCCAATAGATATAACAACACCCAAGATACATAGGAGAAACTTTCCAACATCCATTATGACTCCTTGAGCCCAGTCTCCCAAACCGGAGAACCAATTTCGCGGGTTCAACCATGACACCCAACCAGTCAGCTCATTACCTACAGCAGCAAGAGTGAGATTGTGTTTTCGGCGAAATTCCCACTTTAACTGGAGAATATCGTCCATCTTTTGGTCTATGACCTCTACCGGATCCTCGGTGCTATTTGTGATATACGTGCAACACTTCACGCCGTACTGCGTTGCCAATGTAACACAATATCCGCCTGTCACTGCTGTGAGGTAATTTAAGAACCATTCTATGCTGTACCAGTTCTGTTTTATAAGCTTGGAGTTCTCTTCCGGTGTATCTAAACGTGTCATCATACATTTCAGTGATATTATCTAACAAATTGGCGAGTGCGGAAATGTATCTATAATTCATCACTCCCCGAGCGGTGCGAGTGAAATCTAACGCTACCAGAACCTGAATCCCGGTGGATTCATGGATAAGATCAGAGGCCGGATGCTCTAACCTTTCTGACAGTTGTCTTTTAACTCGGTGCTCGTAATGAGTGTGAGTATAAGGAGCTTGGGCACCACGGTGTATGTCTTTCATTTTGTCATGTGTTACAGTCATCACTTCAGGCAATACTTTTCCAATATAACACAATCCTTCAGAGTTTGGGGCAAGCCACTTGTACGCCTTTCTCCCGCATATGAAATATGCATCATCGGGGAGAACATAAGGGACGGAGAAGGACATTACCATATTACACACCTTCCAGGTGAAATCTCCTGATCCTAATTCTTCCATCTGCTTAATGCACGTATCAGACTGTACGATATGTGCACAGTATCCTGGTGATACTTCTCCAACTCTAGTAATTCTATTTCCTAGGGTGTATCTATACCGGAAAGATTTTCCTCTACTGGCTATGTGGCGTACAAGCTCTGTATCTGTAGGCATTCTATCTGCTCTGTGTGAAAAGGTCATGGTGTGGTTACTCCATGACACTTCCCAATTTCCCGGCTTTCGGGGATTGGAGATGTTGAAACATAAGAGGGACCTATCCACATGGTATTGGTGGAGCTTCAAGCTAGGAGGGCTGGAGATATTAAACCTCCTGTCCACCGGTCTCCCACCATTTAACTCAAGTACCTCCCCTAACGTTAAAGGAAATGGTACTAGCCCTGATTTGCTATGCCCTTGAGGTACTTGAGAACATACCCAACAATCTGTCTCATTTAACACGCTACCCACTAAGGAGTGATAGTCACTCAATGGATGCCGGTCCATATGGTTATTAAAACTGGATTGGCATTATTGCTACCGAGCCTACAGATACAGTTTTCTTTTTGAACTAACAATCCTTCAAAGAAAATGTTTACAGATAACATGGTTGTTAGATCGTGCCCGGTACTCGCCTTTGCTTGGTGATTGAGTTGCTATTGGAAATTTACACCTCCGTCTCAGTCATCAGGACCTTTCTGGATCCTTTCTCGACCTCACTGGTACTCTCACCGAAACAGACTGCTCTGGTCAACATCATGGTTAACGGAAAAATCCATATCACAGTCTCTTGGGGCAAGTCCATCTTACAGGAGGAGAAAAGAAGAAATTTGTAAAGGGGGTATAAGAAAACAGTTTGAGGGGGAGAGAACTTGTTACGATAATAAGTTCTCTCGTCTTGTTGTTCTTCTTGTTCTGCTGTCCTCTCAAAGGTGCTGTCTCTCAGTCTTCCAAACGAACATTCTGGTGATGCAATATTCCTTCCCAACCGACGATCTTTCTGTAAGGAGCAAAAATCTTGCATTACCATTGGTCCAACTGACGGGTGACATAGCATCTTTAAACCATGGAAACATGAGTGGGAAGAGAGAGACAACAAAAAAAAAAAACAAAAGAGATAGAGAACAATTCATGTGCATATATACATTACATAACTCGACAATAACCATCAATAAGAAAAGAGAAACAAAGCATTTTTAAACATTGTCAACATTAAGAAAACATTGTTAGCATTAGAAAAACATTGTCAGACTTATTAGGCTGTCATATCTATGTGTCTAATGGTCTCCTTGAGCAGTCCCTCCCCACCAGCACCTGCATTACTCCACTGTCTGTATCTGGCCAGAAATACATTGTGGCGGAGGTCATGCTGGGGTTTGGTAGACTTCTGCAAGGACCAAGTGGATATGCAATGTGTGAATTCTTACCGATAATCGTCAAAGATGGGGATAGAGAGAGAGAGAGAAAAACATTTTTCTTCACAAATACATTTACAACGTTTCACCTGGTCATTCCTGTGTCTTCAGTGAATGACCTCCCACTTTATTAACCGTTACCTCAGGCTTACCATCCGTCGTATGATCACCTTTCTTGACTACCTATCATGGGTGTGGCTCAAAATTCCTCCTATCTGATCTCTGATTATAATGGTGTGTGTTGTAATTTTGCTCATTTCTTGGTCTAGGGGGTCTAACTTTATGTGGGTTATTACAGTTGTTGGCATAATGCCCTTCTCTTCTACAATGGTAACAAATCCTTGGCTTTCTCCATGTGCTAGGGGCCTGGGGTTCCGGTCGACTTGATGCATCCTCTAGTGCTTGGATGTTCAGTGTCATCAACCGCTCTCCCTGCGCTTCCCTGGTTCTTTGGATATTTCGGTCATGCTCGATAGCGGACTCTCTTAATGCCGCCACCGAGATACCTCTCCAATGAGGTATTGAAGTTTGTACCCTAATTTTTAGTGTGTCTTTTAAGTTGTTCGCTAATACGGACACAGCTACCTCTCTGTGGTGTACATTAGTTTCAATGTCATCTATACCTGTGTACCTAGCCATATCCTGCAGAGCCCGGTGAAAATACTCTTCTGCGGATTCACCTTCTTTTTGTCTTATTGTATAGATTTTATTCCACTTTACTACTGTAGGAAAATATTCTTTCAACTGTAGATTGATTCTTTTTACATTATCTTGGTTATACTTGTTTGTTAGTGGCACTTCCTCATCTAGCTTACAATCAGTGATAAATTTCAATGAATCAACATCGGGGGGTAAACATGCCCTCAAAACTGTCCTCCAATCTTTGTTACTTGGCTCTGCAGTATGTCCTAGCACTCTAATGTATCTTTGACAAGCAACTAAGTCTTTCCTGGGATCAGGAAATTCAGACAGAATTGCTCTTAATTCTGTTCGGGAAAAAGGGCAGTACATGGCGATGTTCCTGACAGGAGTGATTCCTGAAGAGTCAGTTTCCCCATTTGGTACTGCAATTACCCTAACAGGATTAAGTCCAGTAATGTCATTCTGAATTGATTCTAAGATATAAGGTACATTTGTTTGTGCGTGATGTATAATACCATACATACCTGTGGACACGACCTCACCTGACCCTCCATTAGGGGGTTTGATTACAGTTTTTACCGACTGGGTCGCGTCCACCTGGACGTCTTGTGTGATGGCTTCTGGAAGAGGTGCCGACATCGTTCTGGGTTCACTTTCTGGTTGGTGTTCCTGAGGAAAGTTTAACATGGGGTGCGACTTGCATGGGTTAATAGTTGTACATTCAACAGTATTACAATTATCTTTGTTACATTTATTACACTTATTCTTATCATCTATACTACAGTTGCTAAGAGCGTTTTTATTGTTCACCCTTGTGCTTTTCTCCGCAACCACAATCCCCTCCATTGCCATCTCTCTCCTCTCAAGATGAAAGTTAGGTAAGTAAGTTACATTTCTTTGCATTTCACCCTCCTGTTGCCATATCTGTAAACAATCATAATGCTTGATTCGTCTCTTTGCTGATTTAATGAGACATATCCTTCTCCTTAAATTATGCAACACCTCTGAGTCAAAACTACCTATCCCGGGAAATGGTACCTTATCCCCCGCAGTCATTCGTGTCCATTCATCACAAAAGGTCTCAGAGTGGGGACCATATTTCCCCCACATTACTAACCGAGCAGACCCTCGGGGTCTGCAAGCCTCTGGAGTCTGAATCCTGACCTCCGACCGTCTCTGTATTGTGCACTTGGCTGCCATTGTGGACCTTTTTAACACAGAAAAACTTCCTAAAATGCACCAAACACAGAACTTCGTTGGAAATCCTTAAAGCTCTTCCACTGAACTTCTTCTGCTCCGGGTATCTCCGGTCCGCCTTCTAGCAGACACGTGTAGCCGTTGCAGGCCCTATTTTTAGAGATTTTCCTGAGAAAATTCCCTTTTCCATTTTTCTTTACACAAATCACGCTTGCATGTGCTCCCTACAACACGTATGAGGGCAAGATTTACGCATGGATATACGACCTCATATCACGTTGCGTTATTGGTCACACATACAACCGTGCGGTCCAATCGTACCACTTATAGACACTTGTTGCCCATAAATGGTAGGATCATTGGAGTCTCCCTACTGTGCTCCAAAACAGCCAGAGCGTAATACAACGAAAACTTTATCACACTCTGTTGCACGTTTTCACTCAGATCGTGCTCATCACGTTCCACATAGATCACAAAGTTCACAAAGCGGGATTATCACATAGATCACAAAGTCCACAAAGCGGGATTCAATACACTCATACCGTTTTCAAACCAATATCATTCTTATAGTTTTCTGATCAGAAAAATCATTTCCCGTAGTCTGATAGCTCTCCCCAGAGGTATTACAGTAAAGTAAGGTATTTAAACTAAGTTTTTGGAAAGCTGAAATCAATTTGTGCTATTTATCGCCTTGCGCTATTTACCGCGTTGCGCTATTTACCGCGTTGCGCTATTTATCGCCTGTTAAAGTCAACTTGTGGTTTGAGTTACGTGGGCGTACACAGACGCTCCGTTGCGTAATGTACACTGCGTGCGTCGGCCTTTGGATTGCGTACGCAAGTCTCAGTTAGGGACACGTGTACGCAAAGCAAAGATCCACCGTAACACAATTTATACTTTTATCAATGTAGATGATCCCTGATCATCTACCACACACCACACTGACTTCGCCTTATCTCCCAGGCAAACCGTGTGTTGGTCTATACTTTAACTATTACCTCTATTCTTAAACTATGAAATAACAGCAAATCTCTTTTGGCACTTTTCTATCAACTATAAAACTGGCAAACAGGATAGTGATATACGAAAAATGAAATACACAGATGGAAAAGAAATGCAGATATATATATGTATGCGTGCGTATATACGCAAGACAGAAGAAAAATACACAGTTTTAAAAAACACTAGCGTTTTGTTCTTACCTCCGGTTCCCGGATTCCTTCAGCACCCTTTACCTAAGCGAAGCAGACGCTTATCCCATCAGCACTGCGAGACAACCTCCCGCCCTTTGCTGAGGGATAATGTCTGCTGATCTACCTAGTGCAGATATGTGAAGGACTGGACGGCCCCCAATTGACAAAGCCTGCTGGATTGCTTTATCGTATAAACAACCCTTTATGAGGTCTAAGAACACTGGCCCTCATTCCGAGTTGATCGGTCGCAAGGCGAATTTAGCAGAGTTACACACGCTAAGCCGCCGCCTACTGGGAGTGAATCTTAGCTTCTTAAAATTGCGACCGATGTATGCGCAATATTGCGATTACTAACTACTTAGCAGTTTCAGAGTAGCTTCAGACTTACTCTGCCTGTGCGATCAGTTCAGTGCTTGTCGTTCCTGGTTGACGTCACAAACACACCCAGCGTTCGCCCAGGCACTCCCACCGTTTCTCCGGCCACTCCTGCGTTTTTTCCGGAAACGGTAGCGTTTTCAGCCACACGCCCCTGAAACGCCGTGTTTCCGCCCAGTAACACCCATTTCCTGTCAATCACATTACGATCGCTGGAGCGAAGAAAAAGCCGTGAGTAAAAATACTTTCTTCATAGTAAAGTTACTTGGCGCAGTCGCAGTGCGAACTTTGCGCATGCGTACTAAGCGGATTTTCACTGCGATGCGATGAAAAATACCGAGCGAACAACTCGGAATGAGGGCCACTGTACGCTGAATGCGTGAGAAGTACCGTAAAGGTACGCTATTTGCGTATCGATCGCTTAGCCGTGATCGAGACGCTCAGGCGTCACGTTTACTCACGAGTAAATGATCACAGGCAGGCACGCTATTGGCTATAGACAAACGTAATGCTTCGCTATGGCGTAGCGGACGCTTGAGACCACGAGGAGGTCACCAGCGGCGCAGACGCTCACAACGCTAAACCTTGATATCTATATCTTTGACAATGAAATACACAGAATACCTTAATGTGAATACAGGGTGTAAGTGCAACCTTGTGTAACCTGACTAACTACAAAGCTGCTTGAGCGTCACCGACGCTCAAGTGAACACTTAAAACTATAGGAAATACACAGATACTTGTTTAGGGTCCAAAGCCTATTATATGTATTATAACTAATATACTTGCAAAAAGGAATCACAGTACAAATGATACACTACAATATAACAGAGACTTCCTAACCAAAATAGCTACACTAGAAATACAATACAATACCAATCTAATACAATACAATACAATACTAGTCAAGGGGAGATATGGGAGAAAAGAGAAGGGAGAGAGAGAGAGAGACAGAGAGAGAGAGAGAAATGGCTCACAGAAAGACAATGATTACGGAGAGAAACTTACGCACAAGGGTAACGATCGCAAGCGCTTCTGGACAGCCAGCTTCCCGATTATCAGCAATGAGAACCGTTTGATGAGAAGTGAAAGCTGGATGCCACAGGCCCGTCTTTTATGCTACTCACACAATGCAATCTAATGGTCCCTACAATCTCATTGTCCATTGGACGCAGGAATTCGGCTTCGCATTATAACAAAGGTCATAGGTTGATTCATACAGGTGGGCTGTATCAGTGGTCTTGGTTATGCAAAACCATGGGTGATAACTAACACATTCCTGTCTTCTGGAGAGCTATTGTTTGGCGAATACAAAACAGAATCCTGTCTGGGTTCTGTTCTATATTCATGATGTCCACTTTCAGTTGAGACAATGACATCTCAGCCCTCATTCTCCTGTATACAAATCCAGCCCCATTTGTAAACACAGGTGTTGGCCCTCCTCATTGAGTCTCAAAGCTCAGTGTAATTAAAGACTATTGTACTCCGTCTGCGGGAAAGATACTGATTTGGAGTACAATTGATCTTCAATTACTATTCCGGTGCTTACCTTATGCATGTAAAGTTATGAGGCCCTCCCAACATGCAAACTATTGTTTGGGGGATCTCTGAGGTCAAAGAGCCATTTGAGACCCACTGATACCTGTCTCCACTGTTCAGGTGCATGACTAAGTAAGAACAAATAATAATAAATGGACATAACTTCTTATGTCCATAACTATTCGCACGAGCGATTAATACGCTCCAAACCAACACCGGAATATTGCTATTTAAATACCCTTCCGATGGGTACCAAACACTGCTGTATGATTCCTGTTAGACCCTTCCTACAATACAAAGAGGGATTCCTCCGTTCAGGGACATTCTATATTAACCAAACTTTCAGAATCTATCAAAGGGACCATGGTCTACAAACTACATTAATTGTGAAAATATGTAACGATTGGGTCGCACGCTACGACTACATACTCCTTACCGTAAATACGCATACCGATGCGAGCGGGTGCACGCATCAGCGGGTATGCGCTATCACGGGAAAGCGCACGCATGCGCAGCGCGGACCAGCGTGAGGTGCAAATATGGCAGCGTGTATAGGGATATTTTTCTGACTTTGACACACGTGACACCGTTACTGGATACCTGAGTGCGTGCGTTAATTTCAACACGGTCACTGCCACCAGCCAAAGTACAAACTTTTAAGGTATGACCCAAGGCAAACTTATGGCTTTTGCCTGCACCCAGAATTATTAATATTTTGGTAATGCCTCTTTCAGAGAGTTGGGTTGGATACACAACAGAAACCAGAGCTAAAATTAGATTATTTAATTTAAGTAAAACACTTCAAAGCTTATGTTACCGAAAGAAAGTTACAAGATATAATGATAAAAATTCAAAGTCACACGAGTAAAGACAGTTTCAAGAAAAATAAAAAAAGGGAGATAAAACCCACCAATCCTAACACATGCAGAGTGGAATGATGGGATGAAGTGAAGCCTGTTCAGATATTATCGGGACATTACAGAGCCAGGATGCTTCTCCTGACTTGCTTCTTTGATAATGGACAACTTGCAGTCTGTGTTTCTCCTATTTTAAACTCTGGCTGCCCCTTCAGGCCCCCTCCCTCTGAAGAGTTCATTTTAATCCATCCAAAGCCAGAGAAGGTATTGAGTGTCCGCTGATACTGGGCTTCCCAACCACTCTCTCAGGGACGAATGGCCTTATCTTCTAATAGCCTTTGAAGCTCTGCCCATGGTTCTTGTGTAAACAAATGGCCAGTTCTGAGTAGACACAGACCAGGAAGTGCTTAACACCTTTCTGGCCATAGCTCTGGTTCTGGGGTAATTAAACTAGTTCTGGTCAGGAGGAATTTCACACCTAACTAGCCAGTGTGTCTCTGAGTCCTGTGTCTATAATGAAATGCCAGCAGATCAATCAAGCTTCTACACTTTGACATGCAAAGACAGTTATCACACACTGGTACATTGATACATCGATCAGAATAATGATATCACATACATTGATTTTAACAGGCTATATCTACTTGAAATAGACTGGATCATGACACGTCCCCCTTTTAGATCACATACTTGATATCATTTTTATGGCTACAGAGAGGAAGGAGATACAGTATGTTTCCCTGAAGCCTTCTCGGCTTGACTTATCACAGAGCTTGGCTACCTTGACACATAGCAGAGTTCCTGCTGTGAAGGAGCTGTTAGAATGACCTTTTCACACAGGATTTATACATAATCACACAAAGGGCATTTGCAGCGATTGATCAATACAATATTATTTGCAGTTATGCACGTTCTGGCATCAGAATGGTGAACAATCATGACAGGAGGTTTTTTGGGATGTGTAGTTCCACAGCAAAAGATAATATTCTATTTTTTACACTTAATGGCTATTAGCCAGCCTTCCGCAGCCCAGGGATGGCTGGGACAGCCTCAGGCTTCATCCCAGGTACCTGGAGGGGGGGGAAGACTCCTTAATTAGGGAGGTCCCACTCCCACAGGGAACCCCGGCCAGGCCTGAATAGTTGAGGATTTAATGCTATGGCCACAGTGACCAGTGTAAATGTGTCGCCTGGCTGTGGCATTATCTCCTTGACTAGTGGAGCCCGGGGCTGTTTCAAAAATATGGGTAAACCCTACGTCCTTTTCTTCCTGTATTTTTGACACCAGGAGCGGTACAAGAGTCCGGTGCTGGTTTTTATAATACCTGTAATCCCCGCTCGATTCCCCACCCACCCCCCACCCCACCCCGGTATTTTAACAACCAGGACCGGCTGGTTATATTTAGGATGCGGTACCCCACGCATTTTTTTTTAATTTTTTTTTAAATATTTATCACAGTTTTAAACACCGAAGCATGCATAGATCTCACTAATCCGTGCACGCTTCTCCAAACACGCCAGCCAAAAACAGTTCTATTTGAAATTTTTAGATGAATTCTACGGTTTTGCGACAGTGTTTGGCTATTGTCGGTAGACATTGAAGTATATGAATTCTTTGTAAATTTCCGTGTTGTATGAGGTACAACCGTGGTTGATCGATGGTCTATTGATTTGTATTTGTGTTGTCGGCAGTGAAAGTGAATACGAATTGGTAGAACTCTGCCGTGATCGCTGTTAAGTAAATTACAGAGTTGCATTTTCAGATGAAAATGCAAATTCAAATGGATTTGTGAGTTTAGTAAATTTCCCTGATGGTTCCCCCAAGCGTTACGTGAAAGGGCAAAATAATGTGCCCAAGTCTATAACCGCAGCAGTCTGTCGCCCTGTGGCGTAATACAGTGATTGGTGGTTAGACCCTTATTGACGCAGTTAGCATCGTGTCACACCTCTCTGTGCCGGCGTGCGATCTCTCTTACCTGCGTTTTCAATAACATCTCCAATGTTGGAGGAGATGGGATTAGGACCGTCTAAATTGAAAACACGTATTGAGGGAAATGAATGACCAATATCATTTTTAGGTCTTCTGCCTGAAAACAAATAAATACATCACATGTAATAAGAGCAGACCCTCCAACATTTTACACAGAAAAATTGGTACAAATCCGAAAAGGGGCGTGGCCGCGAGTAAAGGGGGCGTGACCACGCCCCCTTTCCTATACTTTCAATAGAAGTTTGGAGAGCCAAAAATTGGTACAGACCATGAAAAAAAAGGTACAGTACCTATTAAAAAGGTACAGTTGGAGGGTATGTAAGAGGAGAGCAGAGAAGATGATGCCGGCTAATGACAGACGTGTCCCTGTACAGTAATGTGCTGTATGACAGTGACCCCAGCCAGGGTGTCCCCGAGCTGAGGTGGGTGTGTGATACAGGGAGTGGCTACATGGTATTACTTCTATCTAAACCTTATTTTAGTTAAAGACAAAATGATTTGCTAAAATTAACTAGCGTCAGTTATTGCGATGGTTCCTATGTTATGACCTGCAGCAATTATGTCCGAAATGCAGACGTCTGAACAATTATTTATTTACCAGTCTCTTATATAGTGCAGCAAATTCTATTGTGCTTTACTGTTATGCCGCCGCCGCCACCATACTTACCCCTCCGGGCGCGCTGGGTCTCCGTGTGGCCGTCTCGCTGGTGGTCTCTGGCTCCCGGCGCTCCGTCCGGCAAGCATGAGTGTGGACGTTGCGGGTACGCTCAGCGTCCACGGAAGGAGCGGGTGATGTCATCAGTACTTCCCACCAATCAGGCACTGGCGGAAGTTCAAATTCAGACACCAGGCAGAGCTCCGGCGCCTGAGTATTATCTATTCTCCCAAGAGTTGTGATCTCCAGTGCTCCCGTATCCCTGTAGTCTCCAGCCTTCTCAGTGCCTCCAAGCACCTCAGCGTCTCCAAGCACCTCACCGTCTCCGAGCACCTCAGTGCCTCCAGCACCTCAGCGTCTCCGAGCACCTCAGTGCCTCCAAGCACCTTAGTGCCTCCAAGCACCTCAGCGTCTCCGAGCACCTCAGCGTCACCAAGCACCTCAGCGCCTCCAAGCGCCTCCAAGCACCTCAGCGCCTCCGAGCACCTCAGCGTCTCCGAGCACCTCAGTGCCTCCAAGCACCTTAGCGTCTCCAAGCAACTCAGCGCCTCCAAGCACCCCAGTGCCTCCAAGCACCCCAGTGCCTCCAGCACCTCAGTATCGCTCTCAGTGAGCTAACAGTACTCTTCACTAATTCATCAGCGCCTTTTCAAGTCTTGTCTTTCAGGAGACCTCCAGCGTCCACACGTGCCTCCTGCCTGCCGTCCAAATCCTGCATGAGGAAAACCTACATTCGGCCATCTCTGCTGCGACCCAGTTGCGGTTCCTCTTCCCGGTCACCGGAAGAAACCCTGAGTCCACAACACTCCCAAACCAGGTCAGTGCATACTTACCTACTCTCCCGGAAGCTGCGGGAGGCTCCCATTTTTTGGGGTAGCCCCCGCACCCCCGGAAGAGTGGGCAGGTCTCCCGCATCCTGCTCGCACCCTAGCATTCGCGGGTCCGACGGGTGGAGAAGGGGTTAAAATGACGCAAATCGCTTCATTTTAGCCCCGCCCCCTTCCCGCGGACCCGCGAATCGCAGCATTTCTCGATGCAGGGAGCGAGGCTTGGTGATGTCACAGTCCGGCCCGCCCCCCGAAGACACTGCAGCGTCTCCTCTCCGGGCTTCTCCCGGAGAGGAGAAATAAAATGTAGGTAAGTATGGGTCAGTGATAGTATACTCAGGCCACATGGACCTGGGGGATCGGAACACGGACTCAAGTGACATCCAGAATTTGGCTTCTCGAGTGCAAAGTCAGGAAGCAGCACAGGGCCAGGTGATGCAGTACCTCCAGGAGTTGTCTGGTCGTTTGGATCAGATTCAAGCATCCTTAGCTTCTGTAATTCTGGCCCCAGTTCCCGTAGCCGTACCAGTTGCCGCCCCCAGCAATGTTCAACCATCGGCTGGTATCAGTCCGCGCCTTCAACTTCCTACTCCTTCCCGTTATAATGGGAATCCAAGAAATTGTCGAGGTTTCTTAAACCAATGCGAAGTTCATTTTGAGCTACTCGCACATCATTTTCCCACAGACCGGTCCAAAGTGGCATATATTATTTCTTTGCTTGAAGGATCTGCATTGGATTGGGTGTCTCCACTATGGGAACGATCTGCTCCACTGGTTTCCAATTACACTGAATTCATCACGTCTTTTCGAAGAATTTTCGACGAGCCCGGCAGGATGACCACGGCCTCTTCTGACTTGCTACGCATCCGTCAGGGCTCATGATCCGTGGGTCAGTACGTGGTTCATTTTCAGACCATTGCCTCTGAACTTCACTGGAATAATGACGCCATGAGAGCTGCTTTCTGGAAGGGTCTCTCCGATCGCCTGAAGGATGAGTTGGTCACTAGGGAACTCCCGGATTAATTGGAGGAACTGACCTCTCTCTGCGTCAAGGTGGATCTCCGGATGTAGGAACGTGGAGGTGAACGTAGTCGATCGGATGGTTCCAGGTTCCGGCTTCCTCCCTTTATGCAAGCGGTGGTACCAAGTCAGGACGAACCCATGCAGATTAACCGGTCCCGATTGTCTCCGGAAGAAAGACAGCGTCGTCGCGAGGGCAAACTCTGTCTGTACTGCGGAGCCGCAGATCACTTCATTAAATCCTGCAAATCCCGTCCGGGAAACGGGAAGGCCTAGCTTGTTCCGGAGGAGTCAAGTTGGGGGTCACGACCAAATTTTCTCCGACTTTGGATTGTTTGCTTCCTGTGTCTTTAATCACCAAGTAAATCTCCAAGTCTTGTGAGGCCCTGTTGGACTCTGGGGCTGCGGGGAACTTTGCTTTTTCTTCCTGTGTCCAAAGCATGGATTTAAAGGTACAACCTCTTGAGCGGCCCATTTCTTTGACGGCTATCAATGGTACAAGAATATCCAAGGGTCTCATAACGTGGCGCACAGAGCCAATTAAGCTGCAGTTCAGAGCTATACATCAGGAATGTCTGGAATTCTTGGTGATTCTGGAAATGTATCATGATCTGGTCCTCGGAATGCCTTGGCTCAAAATTCATAATCCCCACATCGATTGGAAGTCTTCTCAAATTCTGTCTTGGAGTTCTTTTTGTCACGCTAACTGTCTCACTCCTGTCTGTCCGCTCCGTGTCTCTTCTAAGTCGGATGAAGAGCTTATTCCGGAGGCGTATCAAGAGTTCAAGGATGTGTTTTCGGAACAGACGGCTGACCAGTTACCACCCCATAGGCCTTGGGACTGCCCCATTGACCTTATCCCAGGGAAAATGCCGCCCCGTGGCCGCACATATACTCTGTCACTTCCTGAGACTCAAGCTATGTCGGACTATATTAAGTCCAATCTTCTCAAGGGATTCATTCACCCCTCTATCTCCCCGGCTGGAGCAGGCTTCTTTTTCGTGAAGAAGAAGGACGGGGGGTTAAGACCATGTATCTATTACCGCAGCCTAAACGATATCACCATCAAGAATAAGTACCCCTTGCCACTAATCACAGAGTTATTTGATAGGGTTCATGGCGCCCATGTTTTCTCCAAGTTCGATTTGAGGGGAGACTATAATCTTATACGCATCCGAGAAGGGGATGAATGGAAGCCCGCCTTCAATACCAGGGATGGGCATTATGAATATCTGGTGATGCCGTTCGACCTTAGTAATGCCCCTGCCGTCTTCCAGGGATTCGACAATGAAATCTTCTGAGACATGTTATATCAAAGCGTTGTGGTATATTTAGACAACATATTGATTTTTTCCAAAGATCTTGCTGAACACAGGACACAGGTCAAAGAAGTGCTCCACCGTTTCCGAAAGAATCATCTCTATGCTAAGATCTCCAAATGTACTTTCGAAGTAACATCAATTCCGTTCCTCGGTTATATCATCTCGGGGATGGAGCTTCGCATGGACCCGGAGAAACTCTCCGCCATTCGTGACTGGACTAAACCTCTCTCTTTGAAAGTCGTACAAAGATTCCTGGGCTTTGCGAATTATTACAGAAAATTCATTAGGGGTTTCTCCACCATAGTTGCACCCATTACCGCCTTGACCAGGAAGGGCTCCAACCCGGGTTTGGGGTCTTCCGAAGCCATGGGAGCCTTCACCTACTTGAAATCAGCTTTTATGTCAGCCCCGGTCCTCCAACAACCAAATTTCGAAGAACCATTTTTCCTGGAGGTTGATGCATCCTCGGTTGGAGTCGGAGCCGTTCTCTCCTAGTACTCTTCAGATAAGAAATTGCATCCATGTGGCTTCCACTCTCGTAAGTTCTCTCCGGCCGAACGGAATTATACTATTGGTGATCAAGAACTTTTGGCAATAAAATCTGCTTTGGAGGAGTGGAGGTATCTTTTAGAAGGGGCCAAAAATGTGATTACTATTTACACCGATCACAAAAATTTGTTGTACATCAAAACCGCACAGTGTTTGAATCTTTGCCAAGCTAGATGGGCGCTTTTCTTCACTCGATTTTCTTTTGTTATCAAGTACCGGGCCGGAACTTTCATTACTAAAGCTGATGCGCTCTCTCGTTCACAAACTCCCACAGATGAAGAGGATTCTTTTGAGCGGAGTTTAATTCTGAATCCAATTTCTGTTTCCGCTGCTTCCGCTACTCCGGGTCTTCCCCCTGAAAGAATGTCTGTACCAACTAAATTCCGTCCGAAAATACTGTAGTGGGCCCATATCTCCAAGTTCTCTGGTCATCCCGGCGTCCAGAAGATGTTCAAGTTTCTGCAAAGATCTTACTAGTGGGACACCATGAGGAAGGATGTACAGGATTACGTTAATTCTTGCCCACAGTGTACGCAGCATAAATCTCCTCATCTGCTTCCTGCCGGGTTGCTTCGTCCTCTGTCCATTCCTATGAAACCCTGGACTCATATTTCCATGGACTTCATTACCGAGTTGCACTGTTCCAAGGGTTACAATACCATCTGGGTGATTGTCGACCGTTTTTCAAAGATGGCGCACTTCGTTCCATTGACAGGTCTGCCGACAGCTCCCAAATTGACTCTATTATTCGTCCGGGAACACTTTAGGTTGCATGGTTTACCTCAAGAAATAGTCTCTGATCGAGGGGTACAGTTCACCGCAAGGTTTTGGAGAGCCCTCTGCTCAGCCTTACAAATTAAACTTAAATTTTCGTCTGCCTATCATCCCCAAACGAATGGACAAACGGAACGAGTCAACCAAGATTTGGAGACTTTCCTCCGCCTTTATCTCTCCACTTCACAGGACAACTGGGTGGAGTTGTTACCTTGGGCGGAGTTTGCCCATAACCATTCATTTCATTCTTCCACTGGCGAGTCTCCGTTCTTCATCAACTATGGGTTCCACCCACGAGTTCCGGAATTGCCAATTCTTCCGACAGAAGAGGTACCAGCTGTGACTTCCACTTTACTTTACTACACTTCAGACAAATTTGGAGTAAGATTCATGCTAGTCTTAAAAAGGTTTCTGTTAGGAGCTGGGGTCCGCGATGTCCTCGCGGCCCGGCGCCTAGCTACTAGGGACGCTGAGCGTGATAGCCGCTGGGTCCCTAGCAACGCTGGGACTCCCTGTTAAATACTTTCTCAGTGCTTCACACAGACGCCGGTAATAGCTTCCTGCTTGCTGCTTAGGTTTGCTGAACGTCTGTTCCAGTCCTGCTGTGTCCAGTCATTCCTGTCCTCAGGGTTTCTGAATCTTGGAGTTGTCATCTCATCCCAAGAAGTCTCTGGTCCTCTATTGTCCGCCACGGTCGCCAGATAATCTCGTGTGGTGTTCGTGAGTTGCGGCTCTGCCGTGTGCTGCGGCTCAGCCCGCTTTATTTTTGTATTCTGTTTCGGAGCATTTGCGGATGGTTCCGCTTCCACAAGTCCTCTCCGGAACTCGGCGGTGCCGGGTAGGAGAGTGGACAAGTGGGTATTTTGGTTGTCCTTTTCCTGGCGGTTTTTACGCACATATTCTAGTTTTAAGTTAGCTTAGCCGTTGCCTTGTTGCTGAGTTAGAGGGCCCCTTGTCATCACCCTGTCTCGGATTTCCCTTTGTCTCCCATTAAGACCTGAGGGGGCATCGGAGTTGGTCAGACGTAATCCGCCCTTCAAACGCGGCTGCCATAGGCTCAAGCAACCATAGTCTCGCAAGGGATTTCTGATAACACGGGCGAGACAACGGAGTTAGGACACCAGGGGCTATCTTCCATTCCCACTTCCTTTCCCAGCATTACGTTCCAGTGTTCAGGTCCTTGTTATAAAATCTCCTCAGACCAGAGTGCTGGAATCATAACATTATTACCGGCCCAAACCAAAACGTAAAATTAAACGGGGTTTAATTTTTTCTTATTCAGTTTTTGTGAGAGTTTATCGGCCTCATGAATCCGTCAGGTTTAGGGCCGAATCCCGGTCAGCTTTTAGTAAACCAGATTCAAGAACTTACTCAGATGGTTCAGGATCTTTCTCTTCGGGTGAGATCGCAGGAAGATCTTTTGCGAGCCTCCCCTAAGGTAGTCCCTGAACCAAAGATGCATTTTCCCGACCGTTTTTCCGGTGATAGAAAATATTTTTTTAATTTTAAAGAATCCTGTAAACTTTATTTTCGTTTAAGACCAACATCCTCTGGTAATGAATCCCAGCGGGTTGGGATAATTATTTCTTTACTCCAGGGGGATCCTCAGACCTGGGCATTTGGTTTAAGAACAGAGGATCCTGCGTTGTTATCTGTAGACGCCTTTTTTTAAGTCTTTAGGGCTTTTGTATGATGACCCAGATAGAGAGGCGTCCGCTGAGAGTCAGCTGCGTGCTCTTAAACAAGGAAGAAATCCTGCGTAGGTTTATTGTACCGAATTTCGCCGTTGGTCGAACGACTGTGGCTGGAATGACCCTGCCTTGCGCAGTCAGTTTCGCCTCGGTTTATCTGAATCTATTAAAGACAGCCTCCTCCAGTACCCCGCTCCTGAGACTCTCGATAAACTCATTGAGCTTGCTATAAAGATTGATCGTCGTCTCCTAGAGCGGAGGGCTGAAAGAGGAGCATCTGTAAGGTCTAGTCCTTGTGTATATTCCATTCCAGAGGATGTCGAGGAGCCCATGCAGATGGGTCTCTCCCGGCTGGCTCCTGAAGAGAAAACCAGAAGACAAAATTCCGGTCTTTGTTTATACTGTGGTTGTAAGGGACATTTTGCTCGTAATTGCCGAACAAGTCGGGAAACACTTTGACCAAGTGAATTGTGAGGGGGTTCACTTAGGTCTGCAGCTTATCTCCTCGAACAACTCTCTCTTAGTCCCTGTTAAGGTTTCCTTTGGCAGCCTCAGTTCATTGGTGTCGGCGTTTGTCGACAGTGGAGCTGCAGGAAACTTTATGGATTTAACTTTGGCTAAGACCTTAGGTATTCCGCAGTTACCATTAGATAGATGTATCACCATGCACGTCTTAGATGGGGGTCCTCTTTCTAATGGGATAATTACTCACCGTACACCTCCAGTAGTACTTACCGTAGGAGCCTTACATTCCGAAAATATTGAATTTTACCTTACACATTGTCCGGCAGTTCCTGTTGTTCTAGGTCACCCTTGGCTGGCCTTTCATAATCCCACCATTGATTGGCGGTCCGGGGAGATTTCCCAATGGGGTACATTTGGTGCTAAGGAATGTATTTCATATCCAGTCAGAGTTGCAGCAATCATTCCAGAACTCATTCCTGTGGAATACCAAGAGTTTGCCGATGTCTTCTCTAAAGGCAATGCGGACATTCTGCCTCCCCATCGGCCTTATGATTGTGCTATTGAGCTAGTTCCAGGTGCCACTTTTCCTAAGGGGAGATCATATGCTTTGTCCGGGCCAGAAACTACGGCCATGAATAATTATATTCAGGAAAGCCTAAAGAAGGGATTTATTAGACCATCAAAATCTCCTTTAAGTGCAGGTTTTTTCTTTGTGGAGAAAAAAGATGGCTCCCTCAGACCATGCATTGATTTTAGAGCCCTGAATAAGATCTCCATTAAAAACACCTATCCTTTGCCGTTGATTTCTGTACTTTTTGATCAGTTACGTTCTGCGGTGATTTTTTCTAAAATTGACCTTAGAGGAGCTTACAACCTCATCTGAATTAAATCTGGGGATGAGTGGAAGACGGCTTTCAGCACTCAGTCGGGTCACTACGCATACCTAGTGATGCTGTTCGGCCTGTCTAACGCTCCGGCAGTTTTTCAAGACCTTATTAACGATGTTCTCCGTGACTTCCTAGGGAAATTCGTGGTCGTTTATTTAGACGAAATCTTGATTTTTTTCTGAATCGATGGAACAACATGTTACCCAGGTGCGTCTGGTTCTTCAAAAGTTACGTGAGAATCATTTGTATGCCAAGCTGGAGAAGTGTGATTTTCACGTCACGGAAGTATCTTTTTTAGGGTACATAATTTCTCCTCAGGGATTTTCCATGGAACCAAAGAAGCTCCAGGCCATCCTTAATTGGGCGCAACCCGCTAATTTAAAAGCAATTCAGCGCTTTTTAGGGTTTGCGAATTATTATAGGAGGTGCATTCATTCTTTTTCTGACCTGGTTGCTACCATAGTAGCTCTGACAAAAAAAGGGGCGGATCCTACCAACTGGTCGCATGAAGCCGAATTGTCCTTCCAGGCCTTGAAACAAGCCTTTGTCTCGGCTCCAGTCCTCAGACATCCTAATCCAGAATTGCCTTTTGTTGTGGAGGTCGATGCCTCAGAGGTTGGAGTGGGGGCTGTCCTTTCTCAAGAGGATCCGGAGTCTCTGGAGTTACATCCTTGTGCCTTTATGTCCAGGAAATTCTCCTCCGCTGAATCCAACTATGACGTTGGTAATCGGGAGTTACTGGCGGTGAAATGGGCTTTCGAGGAGTGGAGGCATTGGCTGGAGGGAGCTAAACATACTATTTCGGTTTTGACTGACCATAAGAACCTGCAATATATTGAATCAGCTAAACGGCTTAATGCTCGGCAGACACGTTGGGCATTATTTTTTACTCGTTTCAGGTTTATAATCACTTTCAGGCCTGGTTCCAAGAATACAAAAGCTGATGCCCTGTCACGTAGCTTTCTACCGGTTCACAATAGCAATCCTGTTGTTACCTCCATACTTCCATCTTCGGTCATCCGGGCAGGCCTCACACAGGATTTATTTACCCAGTTAAACCAGCTTCAACACCAAGCTCCTAGACTTACTCCTGCTGGTTGTCTTTATGTCCCTGAATTTTTGAGAGCCACGGTTTTAACTTAATTTCATGACAGCAAAGTCTCAGGGCATCCGGGAATCACTAAGACATTGGAGTTAGTCTCTCGCTCAGTGTGGTGGCCTAGTCTTTCATTCATGTCAGGTTTGTGCACAGCATAAGGTTCCTCGTTCGTTGCCTATCGGGCAACTCATGCCTTTAGCTGTTCCTCTCAGGCCATGGTCTCATATTTCCATGGATTTTGTGGTTGACCTTCCCCTTTCAGCCGGATTCAGAGTCATTTGGGTGGTAGTGGACCGTTTTAGTAAAATGGCTCATTTTGTTGCTCTTCCCCGATTGCCTTCTGCTCAAGGGTTGGCAGTTTTGTTCCTCCGCCATGTGTTCAGGCATCATGGGTTGCCCACTGATATTGTTTCTGATCGGGGTCCACAATTCATCGCACAATTCTGGAAATGTTTTTGTGCCTCATTGAAGATGACACTGTCTTTAACATCTGGTTACCACCCACAGTCTAACAGGAAAACCGAACGAGTCAACCAGTCATTAAAACAATATTTGCATCTGTATTCAGCCAAACTCCAGAATGATTGGTCTGAGTTTCTCCCTTTGGCTGAATTTGCTTACAATAACTCTTGTCATTCCTCCACCAAAGAGTTTCCGTTCTTTTCAGTTTTTGGTTTTCACCCCAGAGCCAATTATTTTTTTTATCATTCTCCAGTCTCCTCGCTAACCTTGACCTCCCATCTCAGAGCAATTTGGAAAAAAGTGCACCTTGCTCTCAGAAAAGCGGCCTTCCGAGAGAAAATTTTTTCTGACAGGCTCCGACGTCCTTGCACTTTTAAGGTGGGAGATAAGGTGTGGTTGTCGACTCGCAGCATCAGGCTTCGACAATCCTCGGCTAGACTGGGACCCAAATTTATTGGACCGTTTCTTATTATTAAGAAGGTCAACCCAGTTGCCTTTCGACTACGTTTACCAAGATCTCTTAAAATTGGAAATACTTTTAATTGTTCCCTGTTGAAACAATACGTTTCTTCCAGTAGATTTCCTCAGAGTAGATCAGGGTAGATCTCCGGTGGATGTACGGGGACAACAGGAATTCTTGGTAGAGAAAGTTCTTGACTCTAAATTGTCCCGGGGTCGGCTTTATTTTTTAGTTCACTGGAAAGGCTATGGTCCGGAGGAAAGGTCTTGGGTCCTGGATAAGGATCTTCATGCCCCTAGGCTCAAGAGGGCATTTTTTCAAGAATTTCCTCAGAAACCTGGCTTTGGGGGTTCCTTGACCCCTCCTCAAGGGGGGTACTGTTAGGCGCCGGGGTCCACGATGTCCTCGTGGCGCGGCGCCTAGCTACTAAGGACGCCGAGCGTGCTAGCCGCCGGGTCCCTAGCAATGCTGGGACGCAGTGCGCGCATAGCCGCCGGCTCCCTAGCAACGCAGGAACGCCAGGCGTGCTGAGCCGCCCAGACCCTAGCAACGGGGACGCCACGGGCAGACGGCGTTCCCCGTTGCTGGGTCAATCAATCAATCATACACACACTTGTCTCTGCTCGTGCAGCCTGGCAGCTGCACGGCATGTTTTCTAATTTGGCTCTGTAACATCTGATTGGAGGACTCCCTGTTAAATACTTTCTCAGTGCTTCACACAGACGCCGGTAATCGCTTCCTGCATGCTGCTTAGGTTTGCTGAACGTCTGTTCCAGTCCTGCTGTGTCCGGTCATTCCTGTCCTCAGGGTTCCTGAATCTTGGAGTTGTCATCTCATCCCAAGAAGTCTCTGGTCCTCTATTGTCCGCCACGGTCGCCAGATAATCTCGTGTGGTGTTCGTGAGTTGCGGCTCTGCCGTGTGCTGCGGCACAGCCCGCTTTATTTTTGTATTCTGTTTCGGAGCATTTGCGGAGGGTTCCGCTTCCACAAGTCCTCTCCGGAACTCGGCGGTGCCGGGTAGGAGAGTGGACAAGTGGGTATTTTGGTTGTCCTTTTCCCTGGTGGTTTTTCCGCACATATTCTAGTTTTAGGTTAGCTTAGCCCCTGGCCTTGTTGCTGAGTTAGAGGGCCCCTTGTCATCACCCTGTCTCGGATTTCCCTTTGTCTCCCATTAAGACCTGAGGGGGCATCGGGGTTGGGCAGACGTAATCCGCCCTTCAAACACGGCTGCCATGGGCTCAAGCAACCATAGTCTCGCAAGGGATTTCTGATAACACGGGCGAGACAACGGAGTTAGGGCGCAAGGGGCTATTTTCCATTCCCACTTTCTGTCCCAGCATTACGTTCCAGTGCTCAGGTCCTTGTTATAAAATCTCCTCAGACCAGAGTGCTGGAATCATAACAGTTTCTGTCCGATACAAGTTCTTTGCGGATAAGAAACGGTGAGCCGCTCCTCAATACAAGATCAGTGATAGGGTATGGCTTTCCACACGTAATCTCCGGTTAAGGCTACCCACTATGAAGTTTGCTCCAAGGTTCATCGGTCCTTATCCTGTGCTACAAGTCCTGAATCCTGTGGTCTGTAAGTTGGGTTTACCTTCTCACCTACGTATACCAAATGCCTTCCATGTTTCTCTTCTTCAACCTCTCGTCCTTAATCATTTTCATTCAAAGTCTTCTAGCCCCACCTCAGTAGAAACTGAAACCGGAACAGACTTCGAGATCAAAACTATTCTGGACTCTCGTTACCATCATAAGAATCTGCAATATCTGGTAGAATGGAAAGGTTATGGTCCTGAGGAGAGAAGTTGGATAAAGGCTTCTGAGGTCTCAGCTCCTCGACTAATCCGGATTTTCCATTCTAGACACCCTACGAAACCAGGAAAGTGTACAGGGGCCACTCCTAGAAGAGGGGTGTTGAATTCTCCTTGTGAGGATAACTAATTTTACCATCTTGTTGCTGTTTGGGTTGTTAGGTAAAATTAATGAATTGAAAATGGATTTATAAAAATCAATTATTATTTATTCAATGGGCCACGCCCGTATACAGGGAAGAGAGACATCCTCTCTTCCTGTGTCAAATCATTTTAACAACAACATACACGTATCAACAATGAGTTTTATATAATACAAAGTAACGCCCCTTTTGGTATATTCCTCCCCTATGATTTCATACCTCAGGAATACAATGTTAGGCAATGGAGTTATGCAATATTGGGACAATTATCAAGAATACTAAAATGATACTCGTGATCGTCAACTGTGTCCATATTAGGAATTACATCTGGACTCTGAGCTTTTAGAAAGTGCGTATGTGGAATTAATACTCAGCCAACAAAGTTGTTTTTCTCTCAGGGTGTGTATAAAGTTCAAGATGAATTTGCTATATCATCTAGCTAGAATCAAAATGGATTCTGTTATGCTTTCATATTATACTAGTGAATATGAGAACCCTTTGCTTATTGGATGTATACATAATATACGTACTATCCCGTAGTGCACACACATAACTGTTAGGCCTTCAGCAGGTTGCCTCTGTCACAGTATTCGACAGCTCCACCCTTTGATCAGGGACATTATCCATGTGCCCTGTCATCTCAGGAGAATTTCTGGGAACGTATAGTTCACTAATAATTATTTCATGTAATATTGCTATTCTGCGTTTGACAGTAGCCTTCTAAATACAACATAGGCCGCACCTGTATGCGGTGAACATCAAATGAATGTCTATAATCACATCGGGGTCGTCAAAAAAATAAACCTCATCCCAGAATACATCATCACATACAATCACATACAATATATTTAAAAAACATTTTCCTAATCCTGAAAATTGAATACTAGGATTTAAACATTTATCTTTTCCAGTCCATATCATAATGCCTTGGTTAAAGTTCTTTTATATCATGGACCTCCTTTATATACTTGGCATTACACGTATCAGGATCCGTAATGTCTTTGGTCAAATAAGCACAGCATTGAGCTCAAAGTGCTGTTTCCGGACAGCAACAATATCCTCCAATTTGTGGTATTAAAAAATGTAGAACAATATGGTATCGTAATAGTTCATGTCCAATGTCCTGGAATCATCACAAATGTCCACAGTTCTGGAATATCCTATCATAAAGATCAATCATGTTATCAATAATTTAATTGAAATAAAACGTCAACTTCCAGTTGATTAATCATACGACTTCATTAGCCATAGGAGAACTTATTAGCCACCTTTACCACTTCGAGGTTTTATTGATACTCTGGTGGCAGGAACATGTTTCCTGATTACTGAGTCAATTACTCTTTTTTTTGGAATAGTTCATCCTGCAAGAAAACTTTTCTCAAGTTAATATATGTTTTTGTATAAAATTGCTAAATCAATCTTCTTAAATACCAAACATCTTTAGAATTAATAGGTAACCAATTATATATCATATCCTAAGGACATGGTGACAACTATCATTCCCCGTTATGTATGATATCTTCTTTTAACCTTTGAATCTACTCCTGGTAAAATACATTTACTAAATCATAAACTTTAATGAACATCCTATGTAACCATTATTATATATATACCTAACTCATTATATCTAGCACATCTAGAAACCTTTGGTTAGTATATTGTAACAATCCTTTCACATTCCCTTAAATCAACCTTTTCTATCTACATAAGATAATTTTTTTTTTTTTTCTCTGTATTATTGACCTATTTTATTTCCACTAACTGAAATACACCCGATATGTGTAGCTAATATTATCACCAGTGGTTCTTTCTTGAGATACTGTTGTATCTATACACATGTACCGTGTTTTACTATTATCACGACTCTATAAAGTTTTGGTAATCACATCAAATGTAACTTGCATAGAGAACTTTGGCCTGCTATTATAGTCTTAAATAATGATTAGCAATACAATTTATATAGCTGCAGTTCTTAAAATCTTTCCAACAATTAATGGTATTGCTGGACTGGATACTCCTCAGAATAATATCCTAAATTATTTAAATTATCCATGCATTAATCTATACATCTGTCTTCAAGTGGAGTATAATACTCACAACCACGTATTTCAAAGTGTGTGTTCGTTACACCGGTCATAAATCCCTCTGGATTTCCTGCTTAGAAAAGAAAAGAGGAAGGAAGGGTCTTATTGAAATAATTCCCATCCACAATAATGGATGAGTACTCATACCTACACCACACGTTTGCTCGCTCTCTCTTCAAAGAAAAATAAATTAGGTCCTAATGCTGTTATAAATAACGTCGCTCCCGTATACTTTCAGAAAAGTTAAAAGTTCTGTAGGATATTAGCTTATAAGCACATAGTCTATTATCAATGATCATAATCATCTCTATCTTGATTGAAGGGTTCATTCAAATACAACTCTGTGGTAGTAACAGTTGTAACAGTCTCTGTATTGTATCTCCATACAATTGTTTTTAGTGTTAGGTTCCTTTAAGCTCTGGTCTCTGACCTTTTCATTTCATTGCAAGCTCATGGATCTAGGTGTCCTTCTTCTGCAGCCTTTGCAACGGCTGTATCAGAGTCAGCGGTACTTGCCAAGGACCATCCTATGCGATCTGTAATGGAACCAAAACATAAGCAACTTCTCACCATAACACCGTCTTCACTCTCTTAGTGATTGTCCTGTGCCGGACTGTGTGTTTTCGTGTTGGTTAAATATCTTTCCAAGGTTCTTGCAGCTTTTGATATTCTTGTAACTGTTTAAATAATTTGTGTGACACATTTGAATCGTCAAATCATTTTGTAGTTTTGAATCAGTCTCTGGATAATATATCTTTGCAGGATAACATATCTTTGCTGGATTCCAAAAAGAATAACAAAAAATGATATAGAAGAGAGACTAAGCAGAGGCTTAGGTGTAATTCTACCACTATTGAACCAACGATTGGACCATGCCATGATTCAAATTCTGCCTTTCCTGTCTCTTTTGTAGATTAATAATGCTTAATTCTTTAAACTTTCCTTGTCACATTATGACTTTTTATTCTCAACATTACACATATTAAACACAAAATATTTTTTCAAACTCCTATAAACTCTTTCTATCAGTAAAGAAACTTTACTGTCTTTGAAACACTATCTCACACCTCTGGCCTTATTATTCATTTCTCAAATAACCCCTTAACACCTGTTACACATCCTATAGTTCCTTTTTAGCATTACACTATGTTGTATTAAAACAATGTTGTTTTAATCAACCCAATCATCTGCAGTAAACATGCTATAGCTTTCTTTATCACCATCACGATCCCTCTTATTATCACATAATTTATTTTGGTCCCATGCCAAAACACAATGTACACTTCTCCATTAACTTCATCCTACCATAGAAAGCTTGTGAATCTATTTAATGTTAATTACCCTTAGTTTTGCATCCTCATGACATTTCCCCTTAATGAAAATTGGCAACAACACTTTATTATTAATAATACTAATTCACCAATTCACTAATTCACCAACATTATCCCCTATGGATGCTCAAGAAATTATTCTCCTGTTAATCAGTTTTTTTTTTTTTTTTTTTTTCAATTCCTTTAAATGCAATGTAAAATGCGATGTAATCATTATAATTGTCTTACTCATCCACATTATATTCCTTATACTCCCCACTTTGGGGGTGAGGAAGACAAGTATGCAGCTGTATCTAAGTTGTCCTGTGAATCATCAGCAGGAAACACTCTGAGCTGGGCATCACTGTGCCACCAGAGGAAACCCTACCAGGATAGGTTCTTGGACAGGGGAATCGGGTGACGAGGATCAGTGAAGCAAGTAAAAGGACTGATACGCTGAATAAACCATCTGCGGTGGTGCCTAGGCTATTTTCAGCCTCGGACCCATGTTGCTTCTTTAAGCTAGCCCACCGCAATCCCATTATATGGTGAGAGATTTACATCTATCACACGGTCACTTTAACTGGTCCAGATTCACCCATGCACTTTATGTATGTAGTATGTCAGTGAGTTTATGTGTCCTAATAAACACATTTTTCACGGAACAAATCATTTGTTACAATTTCCCTGTTGGTTCATATATCCCCTATTGAGTGAAGGGATATATCTTTAAATCTGAAATCTCTCCGTAAGCTACACTATTGCATTTTATATTTAAGTTGTATACTGTCAGAGGTAAAATGTACACATCATATACTATCTACTGCTTAACCTCAGTATTAAACCTATATACTCAGTATTAAACATATATGTTCTTGCTTATGCATAAGTGGATGGTTTGGCTCTGACTGCGTATTCATAATGTTTTATTTGTGATAAAGTGTAATATTGTATTACCTTCTATAATTTCTTTGGTTATGAACTTAAATGTATGCATATAGCATTTCCAAAAAAAAATTACTGTATCTAGAGATTTATCATCTGGTCATACATATCTATCTATCCATAAATGTATACCAAGGCTCCACCCTCTAAGGGTTTTAACTATCTTTGGCCTAGTGCCAAACAATGATCTAGGTAGTTAACTATGTCAGCACACCGTTGACTTTTGTCTTGCGCCACCGTGTGTCCTTTTTCTGTAAGAAAACACAGCTGTTTAGTATCTGACACCAATACTTCAACTAATTTATAGCACAAAGGTATATCATCCACATACTGGTTACATTTCTCATCATATCATTCAGACTGGCCAGTCCACACAAACTGTACGTTTCTCGTGCACACCCATCACTTCCTGTGCTTCCAAGCAAACTTTTCTTGGACTGTGTCCATCCCATGGATGTTTTGGCACATATACATATTCACTGAAAAATCACTTACAAAACTGAACAACGCTCCTGCTCACATTTCTATCTGTATAACTATTCTATACAATCATATCCCCACACTTCCTGGCTACGGAACCTGGTTCATCACCGCATATTGTGCAGTCCACTAAGAACTTTTGCAATGTATTATATCGATGCCTATACAATGAGATGGATTTTAGCAAGCATATTTTTTTACCTCACGAACCCAGGGTAAGTGATATATAGATATGCTGTGCATCCAACTTAATCTGTTCCTACTTTATTCTTCCTGGAATCTTTAGAAATACCCAGGGTAACTTTTACATTAGGATTCTTCCAAATAACTTTGAAGAATTGTCTAAAAGTATTTTAATACAGGAATCGTAGTGATTAATTGCTTGTCGCAATGTTTGATTTACAGCATATACATTAAAGAATGCATATTCCTTTATCTTTCCCTATGATTTTAGCTGCTGCTTCTGCTGTTTTGAAAACTCTTTTTTTTCCGTATAGTTCACCAGAGTTAGGGCGTTGTCTTCTTGACTGTCTGCCAGATGCAAATCTGTTAGCGTTAACGCTGTTAGCGCTGACATCTCTAGCCCATATCTGTTGCTGGGATTTTTTTTTTTGTTCTTATATTTTCTGATTACAGTTATGCTGTAGAAAGAAATTGGCAGCCTTCTCTACAGGTTATCTGGTTAAGATATTAGTTCTTATATTAAACTGGAGTAGATAGTTTGTATAACAAACATTTCTAGAGTATTGCTTATGCAGAGGTTCCCAAACTGAGTGCCGTAGCTACCTGGGGTGCCTAGGACACTTGTAGGGGTGCCCTGGGTTGATGGTCTAGTACCAATTCAAATTATTCAGTGCTGGTGGCTGCCAGTCATAAAATATGTGGCCAAACAGAAGCAAATATCCCTCACCACACAACTGACTCTAAGGATGGCATATAAACGCCATCTACTCCTTTTTTTACATTTCTTCCTAGGGGTGTTGTGAAAAAAATTCTGATATTCTAGGGCTACATGATTAAAAAAATTTGGGAACCACTGACTTATGCTTATTATGATCCATCTTGTTAGATGAAAAAATTAAAGCTCACTGAACACTTTTTTTTTCTTTACTGCGTCATGGCTTACACTGCTGCTGGAAAGGTGTGGGCACGTTTCTGCGTTGTTACACAGCTCTCAGTGCTTTTAAACAGCATTGGAAACTGAAGGGGTTTTCTTTTCTTTTTTTTTTCTTTCTGCTGGCAGACCTCCTCACAATATATTGCATTAAAGAATATTTAAGTGTTAAACAATACCATATGGAAACTTCACTTCATAGTTAGATAGTAACATTAGAGAAACACATATTTTTAACTACAGATTTGCCAAAAGCCATTTGAACACGGACATCAACTTTTGTTTCCTCAGTTCACAAATATATATATATATAAATATATAAACTTTATTATTTCAAAACTTGTAACCATGCCAATCACAGACAGAAGGTTTCTATTAGACACAGATCTGAGAATATACTCCATTAGACACAGATCTGAAAATATACTTAACTGAACATTATGTCCCACACACAAAATCATAACACAAAAATTTAAATATAGTTTGCAAACTTCAATTTCTTACAGATTTCAACAGTTTTGCCGATTTCAAAATACGCTTAGTATTGGTTGATCAGGCCAATATTATACAGCATGATTGAAATGCAAAACATAGACTGTACCCTTTGTCACTGTCTTATACAAAATTTGTGCTTCTATGGAATATTTCTTCCATACATGATATGCACACTTAGGGTTAATCCTCCCTGCCCTTCCCATACGCTGGAAAAATTTGCAATCCCTGCAATTTTTCACACACGCGACACGTCTGTCATCTGGGAAGCTGCAGTAGATCCTCTTATCACAGACTACAATCACAAAGCAACATGCTTAGGTTATGCTTAAAACAACCAGCAACTCTTAGCAGCTCAGTATTGCAATATATAGTTACACTCAATTACATATAATCCCTATAACCTCGGGTTGTTCACTCTATTTATTTAAAGTACTCTTCTTATACATGTGTAGCTGACTAACAAGGGGAGGTGATCTATGTGCTTTTTACTTTATTTGGCTCTTGGTCCAAAGCACTTATTCACGCAATCATTCATAGAGTGAAAAACACAGGTTCTTTGCTCAAATCTTTGAATTAATTTTGGTATTCTTATTTACATGCAACAGCATCTGTCAATCATCATTTCCGAGTTACTTGGTCCTTCGACCGATTTGGACATAATTTTGGTATTAATTTTACAAACAAACAACAACAACAAACAGACAGGTCCCTGAGTTATTGCACTAGTTTGTCAATCTCTCCACTTATAATTCTCATATTATAAAAAATACAATCACACAGACAGCTGGCAGGTATAGAAACAGCATGTACTGGAATATAGCACATACCATGGTATTCTATACTTACCAGTGCTGTAGTGACTTTGGATGTTCCTTCCATCATCAGCTGCTGGCTGGCACACCCCTTTGAGAATTTGATGAAGAGATTGAGATCTATAGTTCCAAGGACATAGCCCCCATCTTGTTGAATTCTCCTTGTGAGGATAACTAATTTTACCATCTTGTTGCTGTTTGGGTTGTTAGGTAAAATTAATGAATTGAAAATGGATTTATAAAAATCAATTATTATTTATTCAATGGGCCACGCCCGTATACAGGGAAGAGAGACATCCTCTCTTCCTGTGTCAAATCATTTTAACAACAACATACACGTATCAACAATGAGTTTTATATAATACAAAGTAACGCCCCTTTTGGTATATTCCTCCCCTATGATTTCATACCTCAGGAATACAATGTTAGGCAATGGAGTTATGCAATATTGGGACAATTATCAAGAATACTAAAATGATACTCGTGATCGTCAACTGTGTCCATATTAGGAATTACATCTGGACTCTGAGCTTTTAGAAAGTGCGTATGTGGAATTAATACTCAGCCAACAAAGTTGTTTTTCTCTCAGGGTGTGTATAAAGTTCAAGATGAATTTGCTATATCATCTAGCTAGAATCAAAATGGATTCTGTTATGCTTTCATATTATACTAGTGAATATGAGAACCCTTTGCTTATTGGATGTATACATAATATACGTACTATCCCGTAGTGCACACACATAACTGTTAGGCCTTCAGCAGGTTGCCTCTGTCACAGTATTCGACAGGGGGTACTGTCATGCCGCGGCCGCGGCCACCATACTTACCCCTCCGGGCGCGCTGGGTCTCCGTGTGGCCGTCCCCGCTGGCGGTCCCCGGCTCCCGGCGCTCCGTCCGGCAAGCATGAGTGTGGACGTCGCGGGTACGCTCGGCGTCCACGGAAGGTGCGGGTGATGTCATCAGTACTTCCCACCAATCAGGCACTGGCGGGAAGTTCAAATTCAGATGCCGGGCAGAGCTCCGACGCCTGAGTATCATCTATTCTCCCAAGAGTTGTGATCTCCGGTGCTCCCGTATCCCTGTAGTCTCCAGCCTTCTCAGTGCCTCCAAGCACCTCAGTGCCTCCAAGCACCTCAGTGCCTCCAAGCACCTTAGTGCCTCCAAGCACCTCAGCATCTCTGAGCTCCTCAGCGCCTCCAAGCACCTCAGCATCTCCAAGCACCTCAGCATCTCCAAGCACCTCTGTGCCTCCAAGCACCTCAGTGCCTCCAAGCACCTCAGCGTATCCGAGCAACTCAGCGCCTCCAAGCACCTCAGTGCCTCGAAGCGCCTCAGTGCCTCCAAGTGCCTCAGCGCCTCCAAGCACCTCAGCGCCTCCAAGCACCCCAGTGCCTCCAAGCACCTCAGTATCGCTCTCAGTGAGCTTACGGTACTCTTCACTAATTCATCAGCGCCTTTTCAAGTCTTGTCTTTCAGGAGACCTCCAGTGTCCACACGTGCCTCCTGTCTGCCGACCAAATCCTGCATGAGGAAAACCTACATTCGGCCATCTCTGCTGCGGCCCAGTTGCGGTTCCTCTTCCCACTCACCGGAAGAAACCCTGAGTCCACAACACTCCCAAACCAGGTCGGTGATACTTTACAATTTGAGAAAAGAGAAATATACAAAAACCAACAGCGCTACGAGGAATAACCACGTTCAACCTTACGTGGTAATTAGCACCACAACCCATAATTATTTACATTTTGAACAACTTAGCGGCTTTCTTTATGATGTAGAAAGACTTCTCTTTGTTCATGCGATTTCACAATATCATATGCCAGAGACAAAGAAACACGTAATAGTGCAGACAATCGTATAAAAGAAGATTTTTAATTCACGATGTTCACTTACAAACAAGTGATTGGTATCAGCATATGAATTATTCCGCTATGGCAAAACAGCATAGGATTGGTATGGCATTCTAGATGGCAAGGGACAGCAGTATACTGTGTGTACATCCAGCAGCTGGTGTGTCTCTATGTTTCAGTATCAGGGTGTATCTGACAAGGGGTGCTTTGTCCACCTAGGGTTGATCTGTTCATCTGTTCAAATGCTCTGCCAAGTGTGAAATTAAAATAATAAAAGCTAAAAAGCCTAAAATAAAATAAAAGAAAAATATTTCTTTGTTTGAGCTGTACCCTAGTGTACTATAGAATTTTGATTTTATTTTAATAATTACTGTGACACTGGCAGGAAGACCGCAGTATATTATTATTTCATACTCATATACGTATTGTGCAAAGCTGTGGGTGAAGGTGGTACCGCAGTAATATATTTTCGTATTCATATACGTATTGTGCGACACTGTTGGTGAAATGAAACCGCAGTGTTTGATTACTATTTCTGACTATTACATTTTTTGTACAAATTGTGGTGTGTGGTACCCCACTTCATTCTTCAATAAAGAAGTGATGAGACTGCGCTTCTAACTTTGATATAGGTATTTTTATCAATCTTTTATCAAACACACACGAATCCTCAATTTCTGTTATGTCCTCCTCATCATCACCATCTTTACTTGTACTGCTCCCCACGTGTGCAGATGGTGCAGAAATGGTGGAAGGAGGTGAAAGAGGCTTCTCTATGAGGACAGTGTGAGAAATGTTAGACTTACACATAGCTGACGTGGACACCCTAAACGTTCCTCAAGAATGTCTGATGGTTCTGAATGCACAGTTTGTCTTACTGCCTCTGCAGCTAACTTTCCTTTTGATGTTTTTTTCTTTACCACTGTAAAATTAAATGATTGTTCATGCCTTCTATGCCCCTGGGCATCGGCCTTAGTATATGATGTTGACGGACTTGTATCGTCATGACTGGTGGCAGCACTTGCACCACTATGTAAACGTCAGTTTACTTACAGGACTAAAAGCAACACTTTAAAAAGACCTTCAATACACTTTAAATGGAGCCGCTGCGGCCGCTGAAATCAATCCTTAGCCTACGTACTTTTTACACCATTAGCAAACAGAGCCCCGTACAGTGTACGTACTTTGCGTACAAACGCTGCACTGGCCGTACAAAGTACACGCAGTGCGTATACACCCAAAGATACACTGTGAGCACTTAGCAGCTGCACGTGTGACTGAAATACACATATAACCTTAGCAGGGAAAGGAGACATGACACCAGATTGTACTTAAAATGCCGGGTTCCAACACACCAACATATAATTACTGAAAGGGGGTTACAGTAACAATACAATACAATACAATAGAATAATGGCTACAGTCAATGGTACATACGTGTTTGGTTTCGCCTGCGCTTCCCAGTCTGGTCCTCAGTCATCAAGGTAGATGACCTTCAGAGTCTGTGTGTGGCAGGGCATGCAGCTGGCTCTTTTATACAATATTCCAAAACCTAACACAATGGATACTGTAATCTCTTTGTCCATTGGACACAGGGATGGTAATTTACAGTACAGGAGAGGTCATAGGTTGGTTTGAATAGGTGGGCGATGTCTGTTCCAGGTGCACTTGCAGGTGGTCTCCTCTGGGTTCCCGCCACATACCAAATGTACAGTAAACACAGTTAATATTTATATTCTGCTCCTGTGCATAACTATGCGCAGGAGCGTGCGATCTGCAAACCAACACCGGAAAATTGCCCTTAAAATACCCTACAGCTGGATACCAAACACCACCTTATAACCTTGTTCTGTCTCCTCCTATCCTGTAAAGGTGAATCCCTTTGTTCTGATACCATTTAAACAATTGTAACTTGCTGGTGTGATGCAGGGAGACTGTGTACATTGTGGACTATTTGGATAAAATATGTAATGTGTTTTTATAGCTTTTCCATGCGATCACAAACTCTACCGTAATTACCCATACCACACACTAATACGCAAGACTGCGGGAGCGACCATACGCAAATTGTGAATATGTGCACGCACGGCAGAATAAGTATGCGCACAGAGGCCATCTGTGTGTAGTTTGTACGTGATGTGTGCACTGCAATATTTTTTGACTTCGACAACTAGTATGTGCTTCCTGCTCTCTTCTCAATTGTTTGTCCTCCATATCCACAAACAAGAATGAAGTGGAAGTACTTTTAATGAATAAATACACCTGGCGCCATCATTCATCAAAGTTAGAGCAGCTCATCCCAGGGAGCTTGTCCCAAAATCTCTTATCCCAAAAATTAACTTTTTACACTGAGGAAGCTGCTGAAACCTGCAGGGAGGTGGAGAAATGCGTATGTTTGGGAGAGGACACTAGTTTGGAGATTGCAGTATCCATTTGTGCATCTCACTATCTTGGAGCTGGCTAGCTCATTGATTCACCAGCTGACCCCAGTGCCAAGGGGGGAGAAGTATTATCCACCAGTGTGGGATCCCAGGAGGAAAAATCACGGACTGACATAGCCACTGGGAGGGGTATTATATTGGCTGCATTGCTTGGTGCATCCTAATAGTAGCTGGATTCATCACTATCTTCATATTGTTGGAAATGATCTCCCTATTAGCTGCTTTGCATGAATATGTAAAGCTCTAACCACTTATTGCTTTGGAAGTATTAACACTTTGGAAAAAGATGCATGTTATACTTTACTAACTGTGCAAACTAACCCGTTTTCAAATATGGACTTCGGTTTTTAGTTACGCTGAGGCTGAGGCCTCATTTGGACTGAGATTGAGCATTCTGATTGGAGGCATAAGATTAAATAGAAGTCATTCATGCAGTTATTTTAATTGTTACAGTGTGGATATTTAGGGATATTATTGTATTATTGCTTTTTATGTATTATGGTGGTCATTCCGAGTTGTTCGCTCGGTAATTTTCTTCGCATCGCAGCGATTTTCCGCTTAATGCACATGCGCAATGTTCGCACTGCAACTGCGCCAAGTAAATTTGCTATGCAGTTAGGAATTTTACTCACGGTTTTTCCATCGTTCTGGTGATCGTAATGTGATTGACAGGAAGTGGGTGTTTCTGGGCGGAAACAGGCCGTTTTATGGGTGTGTGTGAAAAAACGCTACCGTTTCTGGGAAAAACGCGGGAGTGGCTGGAGAAACGGAGGAGTGTCTGGGCGAACGCTGGGTGTGTTTGTGACGTCAAACCAGGAACGACAAGCACTGAACTGATCGCACTGGCAGAGTAAGTCTCGAGCTACTCAGAAACTGCACAGAGAAGTCTTATCGCAATGTTGCGAATCTTTCGTTCGCAATTTTAAGATGCTAAGATACACTCCCAGTAGGCGGCGGCTTAGCGTGTGCAATGCTGCTAAAAGCAGCTTGCGAGCGAACAACTCGGAATGAAGGCCTATATGTGGTCATTTATGATGCTGGCCGGTGTCTATGAGTAGATAAAGACAACCTTTCTGTCAAACTTGACAGTTGGTAACACCCCTTTCTCCTAGGCTCCACCCCCTTTAATATTAAATGATAGTGTTTTATATCGCTTTAATATTACATTTTATATAAATTTATAGTGTTCGATATTAAACCGTATTAAAAATTGTCGCGTAACACCAGTCGCAGAGTGTCACGTAACACCAGTCGCAGAGTGTCGCACAACACCAGGCGCAGAATGCTCAATAAAGATCACAAGTCAGTTTGTGATGAAAAAATTCACTATTTTGACTAGTCTGTACACTTTGTTATAGTTCACACATTCCAACAATTTAAACATCACGCTTGGTACACATGATGTCGTTTTAAAAGTCATAATGACTAATGACCATGTCCATTTTCTTAGATGTACGGAAGCATCACACATGGCACTAATTTAAAAACATATTGCTTTTAATGACCAGGAGTGATGAATGATGATCTGACATCTTTTAATGGCCATGAGTTATGAATGATGATCTGAGCATGGCCATTTTCTTAGATGTACGGAAGCATCACACATGGCACTAATTTAAAAACATATTGCTTTTTTTTTTTTTTTTTAACTGAAGAAATTTTATTAGAGAAGATTTTCATTACAGAACATACACAACGTTATGTAAACAAAAAAGCCAATAACACATTAGCAGTATGTCTGAAAATCATAATACATGGCAGTAAAGTAATAATACTAAAAGACTTGAAAGTTAGAAATAAAGAAAAAATAGGGGAGATAAGAAGAAGAGGGGATAGAGAAAGAGTGGAACACAGAATAGAGGAGATGCTGACCATCCTTCTTTCAGGGAAACTGTATAGTACCTGCGCATACTTCTGTACATTTTTAACTAAACAGTATATAGACATATATAAAAAGAAACTAAACATCACCCATTACAAGGCAAGGCATTCCGGGAGGTAGTGCAGGAGGAACAGTAATCAAACCACGGAAGCCATTTCAATAGAGGGGATTGGGGAGCTAAGGAATATTTGATGCTCATAGTTTCCATTTCGAAATTGCGCTGTATTGACGTTATAATTTTGGATAAGCGTGGTGGATCTGTTCTTTTCCAATATTGAGCGATTGCGGCCCTGGTAGCTATGAGAATATGGCCTATCACATAAGAGTATTCAGAGGGTACATAAGGAGGAAAGTAATGCAAAAGAACAATCTCAGGGCGGTGGGGGAGGGTCATCTTTGTGACCTTTTCAATTAGTCCAAAAACCTCCATCCACAATGGCCTAATAACTGGGCATGTCCAAAATGTGTGAATTAAAGTACCTTCTAATCCACATTGCCTCCAACAAAATTTAGAGGAATCTGGCCAGATCCTATGTAGTTTATCAGGCGTGTGATAGAGGCCATGAATTAATTTGAACATCAGTTCAGTGTGATTGATGCACCGAGACATTTTAAAAATATTCATAAAAATATTTTCCCATTCCTGATCTGTCAGAAGAATATTAAATTCTGATTCCCACCGTGTTTGAATATGTAGTTTCATTTCATTGAGCGGAGAGAGGAGCGTAACATACCACTGAGATATACCACCTTTGTGGTGTATGGAGGAAAAGTTACTTAAGATATATGGAGGGGGAGTAGGGGAGGAGAGAGGATCGGGCATATTCGCCCTAATCCAGTGTCGAATACGTAGATATTTATAAAAGTCCTTTGACGGTATCAAATATTGGGTTTGTAGCTGTTGGAAGGTTTTAAGCTCTGATTTATCATACAAGTCCTTGACCAGCTGAACCCCGAGCTCCCGCCAGTTCCGCAATGGGAGGTCTGGGAGCAGTTTGGAAATCGCCAAAATGGATAGGTGCGTGGAGGGCAGCGGGCAGTCGCCCAGAGTAGTGACCAATCTGTCCCAGACCTTAAGAGAATTAGTTATACTCCTCATAAGTTTGGTAGAGGGGGGTCTATGTAAGGGTTTGACCCAGATTAAATCTGCAAGAGGAAATTCAGTGCACATATGTCTTTCAATATCTACCCAGGGTTTTACGGACTCAGTCCGGAGCCAGTCCTTCAACTGATCAAGGAGACATGCATGCTGATAAAGTTCGAGGTTAGGGAATGCAAGACCCCCGCTACCTTTGGATCTAAACAAGCGGTTTCTAGCTATCCTGGGTTTTTTACCCTTCCAAATAAAAGTAGACATGACAGAATAGAATTTGTTAAGGAGAGCAAGCGGGACTAAGTAAGGTATGGCTCTAAACAGGTAAAGAATTTTAGGGAGGAGCATCATTTTAATTGATGAAAGGCGCCCCAACCAAGAAATTTCGTCATTCGTCCACTGTTTGGTGAGGGTTTGGAAGTGTCCCAAGAGAGGGAGGTAGTTACAATCCACCGTGGAATGAGAACTGGAAGGGATCTTGATCCCAAGGTATTGGAGGGAAGAGTCCTGCCAGGCGTAAGGATATGTCGATTGTAGGGATTGGAAAACATATTGCTTTTAAAAGGCCAGGAGTGATGAATGATGACAGCACATTTAAAAAAAAAAAAAAAAAAAGCAGTTTGTTATCTCTGTAGAAGAACATTAGCGCCACCTACAGGTTTATGTGTTGACTCAAATCGGATTTTCCATATTTTGGATTAATTAGATATCATAATGAGATATCATGGTGACGAGTCCTAAATCTAAGCACAGAATGCAAGTACATTAGTTCATAAGTACTTCTGTATAATGCTTTTTATGAATTATTTTTGTTATTAAATAATTTTATTCTAAATTTGGAAGGACAGCCATTCAATCTATACAAGTACTTCAAACACATACCAAATACTTATATATATGCATATATAAGTATTTGGTATGTGCTTGAAGAGCTGAGTATGGCATGTACGGTACCGCTAACAGATTATCTCTTTATTGTAACTGAAAAGCATGATTACATTTACTAATGTATAAACCAAAGATTATATGTTTAAAAACCCATTTTCCGTATTTTGGATTAATTAGATATCATAATGAGATATCATGGTGATGAGTCCTAAAACTAAGCACAGAATGCATTTATGGCACATGTACACATTATACACACATGGATATTTATGGAATCATAAAATAATTTGTATTCATGTACATTAGTTCATAAGTACTTCTGTATAATGCTTTTTATGAATTATTTTTGTTATTAAATAATTTTATTCTAAATTTGGAAGGACAGCCATTCAATCTATACAAGCACTTCAAACACATACCAAATACTTATATATATGCATATATAAGTATTTGGTATGTGCTTGAAGAGCTGAGTATGGCATGTACGGTACCGCTAACAGATTATATCTTTATTGTAACTGAAAAGCATGATTACATTTACTAATGTATAAACCAAAGATTATATGTTTAAAAACCCCGCCCCAGAATCTTGGAAATGTGGGACGGCATACCACAGGTTGGTGGGGGCCATATGGCTCACAGCCATGGCTATAAGAATAGGAAACGGAGCTGTATTGAGACAGATCACTGAGAAGAAAATTCAAACGAGTTTGCATCGCTATACACACGTGAAGACATTATGGTAAGTGTTATTATTATTATTATTTATTATTATTATCATTATGGATCTAGCATGTTATATTTTATTTTTTATTTTTTTTATTTTACAAATATGGCTGTGAAATAAGTATAATTGTCACCCACTGAAGGTTGTTTAAATATGTGGTAATAGCGCCATCTAGTGGTTCATTTTAGGAATGCACCGACATTTTTTTATTTTATTTTTTTATTTTACAAATATAAATGTGAATCAATGTGTGTAAAGTGCAGAAATGATATATGAAATGTTAGGAAGCGCTTCCTAACATTTTAAATATCATTTCTGCACTTTAATCTACAATTGGTATTTAGTAAGTACCATTGGGAGCCGCTTAGTATTGATTAAATTAATTAATATTGTGTAAGATAAAACGCGCAGGCTAGTTGATCACACGAACAGCAGTCATTTATTTTGGTTTTTAATTAATATGATTGCCTGAATGTTGTTTAAAATGTGTCGAGTACCAGGCATTTGTTTTGGATTTTAATTAATGTGACTGCCTGAAGGTTATTTAAATATGTGGTAATAGCGCCCTCTAGTGGTTCATTTTGGGAATGCACCGACACAGTATTTCATCTAATTCGTTTGACAGATATTAATCGTATCTCATTTTCATTATTGGTTCAGAGACAGACAATGCAGAACATCAATAGCAAAGATGCTTTCATGTGTAGATCCGGATCTGATGATGATGATGATGATGCTTTGCCAAGTTATCAAACGACCCATGGTAAGCTATGTCTATAAATGCCATTGACACGTTTTTATTTATATTTAAAGTTTAAATAGTATGAAATTATAGTCAAGGTCTACAATTTGTTCATTTTTACTTATTTTTAAAAGTTTAAATAGTATGAACGTACAACAGTCTGGATACATTGATAAGTAATTATTAAATAGTAATTATTAAATAATAATAATTTTCTCATTTTTATTTCCCCCGATTTGACAGTAATCACAAATACAGAGAATTTCGATTCGGTTGAAGATAGCCCATTTGGTTTAGATTTCAGCATTATACCCGATTTTACTAATATTTTGGAATTGGCTCCAGCCTGTGAGTAACATGATATTTTTATTTATTTTTTATTTATTTATTTTTTATTATTAGTTTTATTTATTTATTTATTTTTCCACGGCTAAAGAATTAAAAATAAACCTTGTACAGTTGTGCTGATTTGTTGTCAACTGTACACACTTTATATTCTCAATAATGCATCTCTTTTTCATGTTATTCTAATTTTATACCGTATGTAATATTTATTTTTTCATTTTTCACCGGCTAAAGATTCCACAAAAATGGATGATGCGACGGCTGACGGTATTCTACGGGACATATTGAACAAACCTGAATATTGTCACAACGCCGCTATACAGACCAGCAATGTTGTTGATGAGCGACCGTTTTTCCCCCACGCGACAGGGGGTCGGGCTAAAACATTCGAATATAAAGCAGGTGTGTAATCAAACACTGTTATATGGTATATTGTTATGCTGTGATTTAAATGCTGATTTACGTGCATCGATGTTTATATTTATTTTATAATATATGTATTACAGATGATGCTGTAGCAAGGCGATATGATCCTACGATACCAGCAGGCCGTGATACCGTCGCGCAAATGCACAGGCATAGTACAAGCGGGAAAACATCAAAACGCACAGCCGCAGCTGAAACGGAGAACCATCATTTCGCAACAGCAGGTGTGTAATCAAACACTGTGATATGTTATATTGTTATGCTGTGATTTAAATGCTGATTTACGTGCATCGACGTTTATATTTATTTTATAATATATGTATTACAGATGATGCTGTAGCAAGGCGATATGATCCTACGATACCAGCAGGCCGTAATACCGTCGCGCAAATACACAGGCCTAGTACAAGCGGGAAAACATCAAAACGCACAGCCGCAGCTGAAACGGAGAACCATCATTTCGCAACAGCAGGTTTGTAATCAAACACTGTTATATGTTATATTGTTATGCTGTGATTTAAATGCTGATTTACGTGCATCGACGTTTATATTTATTTTATAATATATGTATTACAGATGATGCTGTAGCAAGGCGATATGATCCTACGATACCAACAGGCCGTGATACGGTGCGCAAATACACAGGCCTAGTACAAGCGGGAAAACATCAAAACGCACAGCAATCGCTGAAACGGAGAACCATCAATTCGTAATGCCGGCAATTGTACATAAGGACGTTGCTAGGTCATCAGTTATGGTGGTGCATAACGGTTGTATCAACCCGAACAAACGAAGGCCTGCTCGACCAAGAACGAATGAGAGAAGTCATAATTCAGCATTTACAGATCTGAAAAGAAAATTGTCATATTCCGAAAATGATAAGCCGCAACGGAGAAGGATCGCGTTACAAACTGTATCATGCGTAAGTAATGATGTTGCTGTAACATCAAAACACACAGCGTTTAACACTGCAGACCGGGATGTCGCTGGTAATACAAAGACTGTAAAGGTTAAGAGGGCATCGCGTCTCTCAAGAAGTAATGTTAACCAATTGCAGCAATCAGCGGTAATCACAATTCCAGATACACAGGTTTGTTCTGAAACAGAAACAAGGCACATAGCAGGCATTGGTTTGTTATCAAATATTAACTCAAGAAGTAATGTTAAGCAGTTGTCACAATCCGATGTCATCACTATTCCCGATACACAGGATTGCTCTGAAGCAAGACACATAGCTGGTAATCCTGTGATATCAGATATTGATGACATAAATGGGCAAGAGCTTATTACAAACTGTGTAGAGTCAACAACACAAGAACCGCAGAATAGTTCTGATGAAGTATTATCAGCCGTTGCAGGAATACCTGGTAATACTACAACGGTTGATTGTGTAACATCAATGCCCAATATTTTTACAACGACAGCCATGGTACACGCATCGGCTGATGCTTGTGCACCGGCGCGAGGGATAGAGCCCAACATAGTTGATGAATGTCAAAATTCAGAACAATTAGGCCAAGACGCTGAAATACAATTTTACGCGTTGTTGGGTAAGATACGGGAAGATGTTGAGAACATGGGTGTAAAAGCCGGATATTTGTTAAAACACATTAAAGGTGTGAGCCACGGTTGTAAATGTAAACAAGACATTGTTAAAGAAGTTGTTGAGACGTATATGAATGTCATGTCAAAATACATAGATCGGTCGGTTGAAACAGGCTGTAACAACATTAACCAGATTGAGAAAGCGCAAGCGGCACAGGGAACATGTGGTAGGCGGGAAGCAGTGTGCGATGTATGTAGATTTAGATCAATCGCCACCCCAAGCATTACCGAATGACGAATCACAGGCTGACAATTTTGAGCGCAATGCAAGCCCCATATATGATGATGCAGGCAGTGTTGAGTCACCCGGTAATGACGAATTTCTAATAACAAAGAAAAAAAAAAAGGTTGTGGTTAAACGTCACATCGCAGCTTTTCAATTAGTCACGTTGGCTTCCGTGTGCATGGCCATGTACCGTTGTAAATTTTTACAGGAAAAGACACTGGCCCTTGTACCGGGTGATAACTATCACAAGACTCAGAAGCGTTACTCAACGCCAGCCATACAGTGGTTAATGTACATAGGACACAAAGAAGGTGTGAGTATAAGACACGCTTTACAAGGGGGCGAGAAGAAAGTTGGTAAATACAGCCTGGATGGTTACGCCGTGATTAACGGAACACCCACTGCATTTGAATTTCAAGGTTGTTTTTATCACGGCTGTGGTGCTTGTTACAACGCCGATGATAAAAACAAACTGACTAAAACGACCTACGGTCAATTACACCACAAGACGCAGGTAAAGTTGCACTACCTTAAACATTGTGGATTTCAGATACGTGAAATCTGGGGTTGTGAATGGAAGTCTATGCTAGATTCTGATGCGGATCTACAGGCTTTTCTGAAGGGCAAAGAATTACCCGAGCCCTTGGAGCCGCGTGATGCTCTTTATGGCGGGCGCACAAACGCCATAAAGCTGTATCACAAAACAGGCTGTGATGAAAAAATTCACTATTTTGACTTCACCAGTTTGTACCCATATGTTAACAAAACCAAAACGTATCCTATACAGCACCCACGCATTATTTATAAGGACTTTGGTGATGTCACAAAGTATTTTGGTTTTGCCAGGGTTAAAGTTTACCCGCCTCGTGGCCTATTTTTTCCGGTTCTGCCGGTTAAAATGGGTGGCAAGTTAATGTTTCCATTATGTCGCACATGCGCTGAGTCTGGACAGACTGAGCCGTGCGTTCATGATTCAGAAAAACGTGCACTTATCGGTACATGGTGTACCGTGGAACTAAACTTGGCTGTAGAAATGGGGTACATGGTGTGTAAAATCTATGAGGTGTGGCATTTTGATGAGAGCTCTGACAAATTGTTTTCAGGCTACATTAAAACGCACCTCAGGGATAAACAAGAGGCCTCTGGTTATCCCGAATGGTGTACAGACGCCGAGAAACGCCAAGAGTATATAGACGCCTATCAAAAAAATGAAGGCGTGTCTTTACGCCCCGATCACATAGAAATCAATCCCGCTAAAAGAGAAATTTCAAAATTGTTTTTAAATTCCTTATGGGGTAAATTTGGTCAACGTAGCAACATGCCCAATACGTGTCTAGTGACCGATCCCGACAAACTTTTTGAATACGCGTTCTTACCGTACTATGACGTGTCCGCTTTGGACTTTGTTGACGATGATACAGTTATGGTAAATTGGAAGTATGCCAAAGATCATTACACCAGGGGCGCAATTTCAAATGTAACTATAGCCATCTTTACAACGGCTTATGCACGTGTTGAACTGTACAAACTACTGTATAGATTACAAGATAGATGTCTTTATCACGACACAGATTCTGTAATTTTTGTCAGTAGACCCGGTGACTGGTGTCCGCCATTGGGTGATTATTTAGGCGAGTTGACCAGCGAACTACCCACAGGCACCCATATAACAGAATTTGTCTCAGCCGGTCCCAAGTCATACGGCTATCGACTAAACAACGGAAAGACCTGTTTAAAAGTTAAAGGTATAACGCTCAATGTTGATAATGCGCAGCACGTTAACTTTGACAGCCTGAAAGAACTGGTCTTAGATTATCCTTTAAATCCCGAAGGCGATTACCAGAAAAAAGTTGTGATCCGTCAACCCGGTATAGTACGTGTGAAAAAGTGCTGGCAGATAGAGACGCGTACTTTGCAGAAGACGCAAAGGTGTGTTTATACTAAACGGTCTCTTACGGACAACTTCACAACACTGCCGTTCGGCTATTAAGATGGACACCAGATTTCAGCACCCTTTTCTCATGTATTTTAGCGGGTCCGTCCAATTCGGGTAACGCTGCAACACATATGACTCATGTACCTGATAATGTTGTTTGGTTTTACACCTGTTGGCAGCCTATATATGACCAACTTCTGCGTGATTACCCCGGTACGCGTTTTATAGAGGGCTTACCAGAGTCTTTTAGCGATGATCAACTTTTTCCCCCTGATAAGATTAATTTAACAGTGATTGATGATTTGATGAACGCGGCAAGTAATAATTCTGAGGTTGAGAAAGCTTTCACAAAGTATGTACACCATCGTAATCTCAGTATCCTGTACCTTGTCCAAAACATATTTTGTCAAGGTAAAAAGAGCAGAACTATACATTTAAACACAAAATATATGGTCCTGTTCAAAAACCCCAGGGTTAAAATGCAGGTGGGCATTCTGGATAGACAAATGTACCCATCGAAATATTGTTTTTTCTCGAAGCCTATGAATCCGCGACGGCTGCCCCTTATGGTTATTTACTGGTTGATTTAAGAAACAACGCTCTTGACGATTATCGTTTACGAAGCGACTTATTCCCACCAGACACGCCTGTCGCTTTTGTCATTAAGAAGCGCGGTTCTATAAAGCTATAACCGTACAACCTTTAGTCATTTGTTGTCATTCTAACAACGGTGAACATGTCGGGGCGGATAAAACGTAATTGGGTGCTTTTAAAAACGTTAATTAAAGCAACACCATTCCAAAGAAATGCTATTTTATCCAACGCTTCAAACTATTTAGTCACGGCTATTTGTGAGATAGCGCTCAACACGCTTAAAGGTAAAATACCGCTGTCTCAACGCCAGTTGAACTACCTTAAAAAGAAGCAAGCGCTTATAAAATCACTTTGTAATAAGAAATGTGCCATTGGAAAAAAGAAGAGGTTGGTTAAACAGTCGGGTGGTTTTATCGGTTCGCTGCTTGGTTTTGCTATACCACTAATTACATGACTATTGTCTAATCGCTGATGGAGTACGCTGAGAAAATGTATCTGGTACCTCAGAATCAGATAGACCGTTTACATAATAAACCGAACAGCGACGACATACGTAAAACAGCAACGCATGGTCTAGATTTTTATGTAATGTTTTAAATGCTTCTTTACCGTGTTATATATATATATATATATATATATATATATATACATATATCAATAAAATATGCTTATGCTTTATAAAACAACGTTTTGTTCTTTGTTTCTATTGCTGTAAACGGAAGAAATTTCAAGCACGCGATATAAAGTTTAATAAACAACGTTGTTTATTAGAAAAACATCATAGATATGATGCGTTGTACATAAAACGTATTACACAGAATGTTGATTACAAGTTACACAAACAATACAACGTTGTGCGTAACACGCTTCACACACAGCGTTGTGCGTGAAACGTTTTATGTACAACGTATCATAGTTATGACACGTTGTACATAAAACGCTTCACGCACAGCGTTGGTTACAAGTTACACAATTCTGTATATATCTATATGCATAATGACTCAGACAATGGCTTCTTGGGAGTCGTCTTACAAAATTTGAAACAAAACAATCATTACGTTTTGTGTCATCACTAAAACGGGCCAGTACATCCACATATTTGTATTTTTTACACATGTAAAATATAAAGTATATGCAATATTGACCGCAAACGGTGCTGTTAAAATTTTGCAACTGCTTATTTTGGTGATAAACACTTTTTGAATTCAAGTTTAAAAAATGTATTATTGCTTTTGGGAATAGGGGGCTGTCAGGGGCTAACCCGTAAGAATCAAAAAAGTAACATTCACGCTGTTCGTTAAAATAAACGGCCAACCAGTGCTCACCCGGCTGCCCGCTGCTATGCGTATTGATTACAAACGCGCAGGGATATTGCGACAGTTTACTGACCGGCAACATATCGCACGGATACGTTCCTTTAAAAATATGCCTTGTGCTTTGCACGGCGTACAGAATACAGTTTATCTGTAATGTGTTCATTTTTTCAGCAGCGTAGTGTTAGTTTATTTCATTTATAGATAATCGTACAGCACATCGCGCCTTTGATTAATCTCGATGATGTTATCAAATAGAGCGTATATTATCACATTGACTGTCCGGTCCAATGCTTCTGCAAAGCGGAATTCGGCACGTAGATTGCCTGTTCTTATCAGGGAAAGGTGTTCTCCACACTCCTGTTCTGGTGAAAGGTCAAAAGCAAATAGCGTGTAGCCCCTGAGGTACTCTTCGCGGTCAATCAGTATACCATTGTCAGATTTCTGCTTATTTGTGATCTGTATGAGTGACATATACTCTCTTACAGCATTACCGCTTTCAAAGTCGGGTTGAAATGGCTTGGCGGGGTGCGGGGTTCCATCCAGATAAAGGGATGCAAAACTTACATTTTTATGTTCAAAGCACAGGGGGTTCCAGTTATGGATTCCTGAAAATGATTCGTTATCCACGAAACCGGCTATAACTGTTTTCGGCACTTGTCCTAAAAATAAATTTTCTAGATTAAATACTCTACTGCCTGTTGGTACGCTGTAGATTTTCATCCCAACGCGGTCAATCGCGTATTTCGCGTTACCGTTTAACAGAGCCTGCGCGTGCCCAATCCGCACGGCCGGTGAGACCTGAACTCTTTTCACGAACAGGGATGCAGCTGTGATCTGTATTTTAAAGGCATCCGCCTCAGACGACATTAAGCAGAATGCGTCTTTGTTTCTGGTTAGTTTAATCTTCAGATCAACGGCGTTTAAAATTAGTTTATGTTGATGGAAAAGGTCGCAGTGAAGCGGGCCTAGCAGTTCAACAGTGCGACTCTGCGCTGTTGCACCTGCTCGTTTTTTGAATCCCGTATTCGGCCCGTCCAGCGCCGTGTTGTTAAATTCACCATCCGCATCTTTGTAAAATAATCCTGTTGTGTGTTTTGTTGACAATGCATCCGAGCTGTAATTCAATATAGTCTCAATGTACGCGCGGTATGCGTAAAGATTGTTGGATTGTGATATGAGCCTGTCGCCCAAAGTTACATCCACTTGGTTGAATAAAGTCGCTATTGGGTAATTAATAAGTGCGACCCGCGCACCTTGCGGTATCGGCGTGTTATCGGTTCGTACGATCTTACATGTCACGTACAACAGCGTGTTGTTCAGATCGTAGTAGTGTTCACCGCTGGCTGCTATATAAAATTCAAGCGGAGATGTGTCGGATAACGCCGCTAAAGGTTGAACTTCGACGTATAGACTTTTCTCTATGCTAGTTTGTGTCGGGGGCACGTCAAAAAGATCCAGCTCTGTTTTTGCACATTCAACGGATTCGTGGTGTATGAAAGACATGTTTAAAAAATATCACCAACGGCACTCTTCGGCTTTCTCTTCTTCTTTGAGTTGCGTCGTCTCTGTTTTTTATTTAAAAAGGGTATGTCCCAAGGCGGAAGCGTTATCATACGCTTCCGTTTTCTTTTAGACACGCCTTTTCTTGTATATATTAGTCCTGAACCGTCTTGCTTTGCTTGGTTCACCTCGTGTATCTTATTCACAACGGCCGTTGTGGCTTGCCCGATAACATCTTTCGCTATATTACGAACCGCTGTCTTCATATGCGGTTTAGCCAACTCTAAACCTCTCCGGAAAAGAGGAACAGCTTTTCTGAAAAGACTTCGAAAAATACCGCCTAAACCGCAGCCGTACATGTATGCGCTGCCGTGAAAACCTGGTAATCCATTACCGGCTTGAGATTTATAATATTGCGCATAGAGGCCCGGATCGCCATAATTTTTAACAGCGACCATTCTGCTTAGTTAATAAAATTCAGTTTTGCGGCGTCTGAAGTGTAGCTTCACGATCGCTTTCCCAAACTTAAATGCCATGTTCTCGTTTTGGTCGTTCTTTATCTCTATGGCTATCGTGTCAAAATGTGTTTTGCACAATGGTACATAATCGGGTTTCTCGTATCGTATTGTGACAACCTCATTGTTATAACCCTTCATTTCAACAGTGCGAAGTAGCGGTACATAACTATCCCTGACCCGTTGGTGTTCGATAATGTCTGTGTACACGTACATCGTATATTGGCCGCCTTTGATGTCGGCGCATGGTTTAGAAATATTAGTTTTAGGCTGTAAACCCAGTATCCATGTCAGCTTAGAACCGGCGTGGATTTGATACAACAGTTTACTGTCACATGTTACAACGCGTGCAAATGGATCATACGTTAGTCTTAATCCAACGTCCAGTTTCAGTTGTACAATTTCAGCGTTGATTACGTTCAGTAATGCCTCGATTGTTTCATAAAAACCGGGTTTAATGCACAAACTCGCGACTCTCGCCACCGGCTGGTCCGCCGTTCCATCCCATGATAATTGCAGTCTACAATCTTGTAAATCCAATGTATTCCACGTATGCGGGTATTGTATCTCAGTAAGTGCCACTTCCCATTCGCCATTTAAGTCTATCGGTTTAGCCAACTTTGTCGTATAGTTAGAAATTTTATTTTGTGGGAAGGTAACAGCCGATGCGTTGCTGGGTAAGGTTATGTAGAACGATTTGTCATCCATCGCTCGTCTTGTTTAGATACTGCTGATCTTTATATGTCTTTTATCACCGATGCTGCGACCCAACTGTTAAATTTTGCGGGATACCCGCGCCACTTGACTAACGCGTATTTACGGCCTCTGACCGTCTTATTTTTTAAAATCTTTTCCACTTTGTAAACTCTGTTATAGTTTTTTGGTGTGCTTTGAAGCTCTTCGGGGAAAAAACTACCTGTTATAACTTCACCGTACAGATCTGCCAACTTATAAAGCGGTTTAATCCCTTTAGTGTTCACACTATGTACAACAAAAATCTCCTCAGAAAAGCTCTGTTCGTAACCTTTCTGAAATATGTCCTTATATTTAGAAATACGGACGTGGTCACCGATTCCTAAACAAACGGGTGCTTTCTTACTTCTAAAGTAATCACCATAGGTCATTTTGAAGACACGATTTCATTAGATTCATTCACAGCGTTTGGAGCGCACTTAATCGTTCTATGGTATGTGTTATTATAGCTGCGTATGAAGTCTTGTAAAACGTCTATATATCTGTAGGTATTCTTTGCCGTGAAATAGCGCCACATGCGTGTTTTTAAAGTCCTATTGAAGCGCTCTATAACAGCCGCTTTCACATCGTTATTGGTCGTGAAATGTTTTATACTGTATTTTTCTAACACCTTTTTTAGGTTTCTGTTTAGAAACTCTTTACCATTATCGGTTTGTAGCTTCATCGGCACATCACCGCGCTGGAATATTTTTTCAAAAGCATTAGCGACTGTTGCTGCATTCTTAGCGGTCAGACTTTCACCCCACACCCTCTTACTGAATATATCGATGATTGTTAATATGTATTTAACGCCATCGTTGTATTTTGACAAATCTATCAGCGAGACCAAATCACTTTGCCACTGTTGGTTTATACCCGATACACAAATCATGTTCCTTTTATAGTTTTTTCTTGCTGGCTTGTGCAGCGTGTATGCGTCTTGTTCTTGTAACCACTTTCTTACGTCGGATCTTTTAAATTTATTTTTAACCGACCCATAATATTTATCAATGCCGCTAAAACTACCTGGTTTTAACACTGTGTAATATGCATCTTTCATCTGCCTGATTTGACGCGCTGCGTTGCGTGACATTCTGTGACTGGTGTTACGTGACACTCTGCGACTGGTGTTACGCGACAATTTTTAATACGGTTTAATATTGAACACTATAAATTTATATAGAATTTAATATTAAAGCGATATAAAATGCTATCATTTAATATTAAAGGGGGTGGAGCCTAGGAGAAAGGGGTGTTACCAACTGTCAAGTTTGACAGAAAGGTTGTCTTTATCTACTTCTATGTATTGTACATGTTCTTTTTTTAAAAATTTATAAAAATACCTACAGTATATCAAAGTTAGTAGCGCAGTCTCATGACTTCTTTATTGCTGTTTGTTTTTTGGGGAGATTTTGGGATAAGCTCCCTGGGATGAGCTGCTCTAACTTTGATAAATGATGGTGCCAGGTGTATTTATTTATTAAAAGTACTTCCACTTCATTCTTGTTTGTGGATAGATATGGAGGATGAACAATTGAGAAGAGAGCTGGAAGCACATACTAGTGGTGCAAGTGCTGCCACCAGTCATGACGATACAAGTCCGTCAACATCATATACTAAGGCCGATGCCCTGGGGCATAGAAGGCATGAACAATCATTTAATTTTACAGTGGTAAATAAAAAAAATCAAAAGGAAAGTTAGCTGCAGAGGCAGTAAGACAAACTGTGCATCCAGAACCATCAGACATTCTTGAGGAACGTTTAGGGGTGTCCATGTCAGCTATGTGTGAGTCTGACATTTCACACACTGTCCTCATAGAGAAGCCTCTTTCACCTCCTTCCACCATTTCTGTACCATCTGCACATGTGGGGAGCAGTACAAGTAAAGATGGTGATGATGAGGAGGACATAATAGAAATTGAGGATTCATGTGTGGAAGTGGAACAGGATGAGGGGGATATGTGTGTACTACCTGTCAGTGAGGATGTTGATGATGATGTTGTTTGTGTAAGTCAACCACCAGTGGCTACAGTTGTTGATAGCGATAAAAAGAAATCTATTGCGATGCCTTGGCAGAAGACCAAAAAAGACAACCTCTTAGGGGTGGGATTATTTTTACCCCAATCCTAACAATGTTTGTGAAGGCATCTGCTACATTTGTGAGGCCAAAGTTAGTAGAGGTAGGAACATTAGCTATCTAGGCACTTGCTCCATGTTACGTCATTTGCAGGGAAGACATGAAATTTGTTGTACAAGATTATAATGTAATTAACACCCTCATCATCAGTGATTGGTGGTAGTCCTTCTAAAAAATTGTTTTGCGGGGACAAACAAAGCAAGTACTTCAGCAACATAAGTGTATGTCCCTGTCACTGAAGTGCTTGCTTTGTTAAACTGTGAATGTACTTTTTAATATCCAACATAAGTGTGGGAGGAAGGTCCCAAGGAAAATTCCATATTACTCCACTTTTAATTTTTGCACTGCTGTGTGGCAATGTTTCAGAAATGTGCTTTAAACTGCCATGTTTGTGCCTCTGCTGTGTTGAGTGACCATCAGGCTCACTGCAACCTTTGGACTAAAATGGATGAAAATAAGAATTTACTTACCGATAATTCTATTTCTCGTAGTCCGTAGTGGATGCTGGGGACTCCGTCAGGACCATGGGGAATAGCGGCTCCGCAGGAGACAGGGCACAAAATTAAAAGTTTGACCACTAGGTGGTGTGCACTGGCTCCTCCCCCTATGACCCTCCTCCAAGCCTCAGTTAGGATACTGTGCCCGGACGAGCGTACACAATAAGGAAGGATTTTGAATCCCGGGTAAGACTCATACCAGCCACACCAATCACACTGTACAACTTGAGATCTGAACCCAGTTAACAGCATGATAACAGAGGAGCCTCTGAAAAGATGGCTTCCAACAATAATAACCCGATTTTTGTAACAATAACTATGTACAAGTATTGCAGACAATCCGCACTTGGGATGGGCGCCCAGCATCCACTACGGACTACGAGAAATAGAATTATCGGTAAGTAAATTCTTATTTTCTCTGACGTCCTAAGTGGATGCTGGGGACTCCGTCAGGACCATGGGGATTATACCAAAGCTCCCAAACGGGCGGGAGAGTGCGGATGACTCTGCAGCACCGAATGAGAGAACTCCAGGTCCTCCTTAGCCAGGGTATCAAATTTGTAGAATTTTACAAACGTGTTCTCCCCTGACCACGTAGCTGCTCGGCAGCGTTGTAATGCCGAGACCCCTCGGGCAGCCGCCCAAGGTGAGCCCACCTTCCTTGTGGAGTGGGCATTTACAGATTTTGGCTGTGGCAGGCCCTGCCACAGAATGCGCAAGTTGAATTGTGCTACAAATCCAACGAGCAATCATCTGCTTAGACGCAGGAACACCCAGCTTGTTGGGTGCATACAGTATAAACAGCGAGTCAGACTTTCTGACTCCAGCCGTCCTTGAAATATATATATATATTTTTAAGGCTCTGACAACATCGAACAACTTGGAGTCCTCCAAGTTGCTAGAAGCCGCAGGCACCACAATAGGTTGGTTCAGGTGAAACGCTGATACCACCTTAGGGAGAAACTGAGGACGCGTCCGCAGTTCTGCCCTGTCCCAATGGAAAATCAGATATGGCTTTTGTACGAAAAAGCCGCCAATTCTGACACTCTCCTGGCTGAAGCCAGGGCCAGTAGCATGGTCACTTTCCATGTAAGATATTTCAAATCCACCGATTTGAGTGGCTCAAACCAATGGGATTTGAGGAATCCCAAAACTACATTGAGATCCCACGGTGCCACTGGAGGCACAACCGGGGCTGTATATGTAGTACTCCTTTGACAAAAGCTTGGACTTCAGGAACTGAAGCCAATTCTTTCTGGAAGAAAATCGACAGGGCCGAAATTTGAACCTTAATGGACCCCAATTTGAGGCCCATAGACAATCCTGTTTGCAGGAAATGTAGGAATCGACCCAGTGGAAATTCCTCCGTCGGAGCCCTCTCCTTCAGGATCCGGCGTTCAACCGCCATGCCGTCAAATGCAGCCGCGGTAAGTCTAGCGGTAGAGTGCACGGATCCTCCGTGCGCATCTCTTGAAGCTTCGGGTACCAAGTCTTTCTTGGCAAATCCGGAGCCACAAGTATAGTTCTTACTCCTCTCCGTCTTATAATTCTCAGTACCTTTGGTATGAGAGGCAGAGGAGGGAACACATACACTGACTGGTACACCCACGGTGTTACCAACGCGTCCACAGCTATTGCCTGAGGGTCTCTTGACCTGGCGCAATACCTGTCCAGTTTTTTGTTGAGGCGGGACGCCATCATGTCCACCTTTTGGTTTTTCCCAACGGTTCACAATCATGTGGAAGACTTCTGGATGAAGTCCCCACTCTCCCGGGTGGTGATCGTGTCTGCTGAAGAAGTCTGCTTCCCAGTTGTCCACTCCCGGAATGAACACTGCTGACAGTGCTATCACATGATTTTCTGCCCAGTGAAAAATCCTTGCAGCTTCTGCCATTGCCCTCCTGCTTCTTGTGTCGCCCTGTCTGTTTACGTGGGCGACCGCCGTGGTGTTGCCCTACTGGATCAACACCGGCTGACCCTGAAGCAGAGGTCTTGCCAGGCTTAGAGCATTGTAAATTGCCCTTAGCTCCAGTATATTTATGTGAAGTGAAGTCTCCAGGCTTGACCACACTCCCTGGAAATTTCTTCCCTGTGTGACTGCTCCCCAGCCTCTCAGGCTGGCATTCGTGGTCACCAGGACCCAGTCCTGAATGCCGAATCTGCGGCCCTCCAAAAAGGTGAGCACTCTGCAACCACCACAGAAGAGAGCCCCTTGTCCTTGGAGACGGGGCTATCCGCTGATGCATCTGAAGATGCGATCCGGACCATTTGTCCAGCAGATCCCACTGAAAGGTTCTTGCGTGGAATCTGCCGAATGGAATCGCTTCGTAAGAAGCCATCATTTACCCAGGACTCTTGTGCATTGATGCACTGACACTTTTCCTGGTTTTAGGAGGTTCCTGACTAGCTCGGCTAACTCCCTGGCTTTCTCCTCCGGGAGAAAAAACTTTTTCTGAACTGTGTCCAGAATCATCCCTAGGAACAGCAGACGTGTCGTCGGGCTCAGCTGGGATTTTGGAACATTTAGAATCCACCCGTGCTGTTGCAGCACTACTTGGGTTAGTGCTACACCGGCCTCTAACTGTTCTCTGGATCTTGCCCTTATCAGGAGATCGTCCAAGTAAGGGATAATTAATACGCCTTTTCTTTGAAGAAGAATCATCATTTCGGCCATTACCTTGGTAAAGACCCGGGGTGCCGTGGACCATCCAAACGGCAACGTCTGAAACTGATAGTGACAGTTTTGTACCACGAACCTGAGGTACCCTTGGTTTGAAGGGCAAATTGGGACATGGAGGTAAGCATCCTTGATGTCCAAGGACACCATAAACCCCTTCTTCCAGATTCGCTATCACTGCTCTGAGTGATTTCATCTTGAACTTGAACCTTTGTATGTAAGTAGAAAAACAAGGGGGGAGGTATAGCGCCACTTGTGAAGTATGATCTCAGTAAAATAATCTAAATTAAGATTATAATTGTTTAAACATTACCATAGTAAAACACACATAACCTCATTAAAGGTGTCTGCCGGGCCCTAAGTATGCAGTGCCGGTATCGCACTGCTGGGCGTATGGAAAAATGGAGAGATAGGGTTCGGCGCTCAGTGTTGTTAAAAAAATGGTAAATTTAAAAGCCAAAAAATATATACATGTATAAAATTTATAAAAAAGTTTTTTAATATATATGAGAGTAAAACAAGTTCTTTTGAAAAAAAGCATAAAAAGCATAAAAACGTACAACCATAAAAATCAGGACCAAGTATTAAAAGGATAAGGAGTTTAACTTAACTCAAAAGCAGCAAGGGATTAGTGCAGGAAACCCAACGCGTTTCGTCTCATCAGAAGAAGTCTGATGAGACGAAACGCGTTGGGTTTCCTGCACTAATCCCTTGCTGCTTTTGAGTTAAGTTAAACTCCTTATCCTTTTAATACTTGGTCCTGATTTTTATGGTTGTACGTTTTTATGCTTTTTATGCTTTTTTTCAAAAGAACTTGTTTTACTCTCATATATATTAAAAAACTTTTTTATAAATTTTATACATGTATATCTTTTTTGGCTTTTAAATTTACCATTTTTTTAACAACACTGAGCGCCGAACCCTATCTCTCTTTGTATGTAAGTGTTCAAAAGATTTCAGACTTAGAATAGGTCTCACCGAGCCGTCCGGCTTCGGTACCACAAACAGCGTGGAATAATACCCCTTTCCTTGTTGTAGTAGGGGTACCTTGACTATTACTTGCTGGGAATACAGCTTGTGAATAGCTTCCAACACCGTCTCCCTGTCGGAGGGAGATGTTGGTAAAGCAGACTTCAGGAATCTGCGAGGAAGAGACGTCTCGAATTCCAATCTGTACCCCTGTGATACTACCTGCAGGATCCAGGGGTCGACTTGCGAGTGAGCCCACTGCGCGCTGAAATTCTTGAGACGACCCCCCCACCGGACCTGAGTCCGCTTGTAAGTCCCCAGCGACATGCTGAGGACTTTTTAGAAGCGGGGGAGTGCTTCTGCTCCTGGGAAGGAGCTGCTTGCTGCAGTCTCTTACCCTTTCCTTTGCCTCGGGCAGATATGAATGGCCTTTTGCCCGCTTGTTCTTATGAGAACGAAAGGACTGAGGCTGAAAAGACGGTGTCTTTTTCTGTTGGGAGGTGACCTGAGGTAAAAAAAGGTGGATTTTCCGGCTGTTGCCGTGGCCACCAAGTCCGATAGACCGACCCCAAATAATTCCTCCCCTTTATACGGCAAACTTCCATATGCCGCTTGGAATCCGCATCACCTGACCACTGTCGCGTCCATAAACTTCTTCTGGCAGAAATGGACAGCGCACTTACCCTTGATGCCAGAGTGGAAATATCCCTCTGTGCATCTCGCATATAAAGAAAATGCATCCTTTAAATGCTCTATAGTCAAAAAATATTGTCGCTATTCAGGGTATCAATATTTCCAGTCAGAGATTCCGACCAAACCCCCCCAGCACTGCACATCCATGCTGGGGCGATTGCTGGTCGCAGTATAACATCAGTATGTGTGTATATACTTTTTAGAGTATTTTCCAGCCTCCTATCAGCTGGATCTTTGAGGGCGGCCGTATCAGGAGACGGTAACGCCACTTGTTTTTATAAGCGTGTGAGCGCCTTATCTACCGTAGAGGGTGTTTCCCAGTTAACCTCTGGCGGGAAAGGGTATAATGCCAATAACTTCTCTGAAATTAGCAACTTCCTATCGGGGTAACCCACGCTTCATCACACACTTCAATCAATTCATCTGATTCAGGAAAAACTACAGGTAGTTTTTTCACACCCCACATAATACCCATTTTTGTGGTACTTGTAGTATCAGAAATATGTAACGCCTCCTTCATTGCCGTGATTATGTAACGTGTGGCCCTACTGGAAAATACGTTTGTTTCTTCACCGTCGACACTGGAGTCAGTGTCCGTGTCTGTGTCTGTCGACCGACTGAGGTAATGGGCGTTTTAAAGCCCCTGACGGTGTTTGAGACGCCTGGACAGGTACTAATTGGTTTGCCGGCCGTCTCATATCGTCAACCGACCTTGTAGCGTGTTGACACTATCACGTAATTCCGTAAATAAAGCCATCCATTCCGGTGTCGACTCCCTAGGGGGTGACATCCCATTACAGGCAATTTCTCCGCCTCCACACCAACATCGTCCTCATACCTGTCGACACACACGTACCGACACACAGCACACACACACAGGGAATGCTCTGTTAGAGGACAGGACCCCACTAGCCCTTTGGGGAGATAGAGGGAGAGTTTGCCAGCACACACCAAAGCGCTATAATTATACAGGGACAACCTTATAGTAAGTGTTTTCCCTTATAGCAGCTTAATATATAATAATATCGCCAAAAAAATGCCCCCCCTCTCTGTTTTAACCCTGTTTCTGTAGTGCAGTGCAGGGGAGAGCCTGGGAGCCTTCCCACCAGCGGATCTGTGTGGGAAAAATGGCGCTGTGTGCTGAGGAGATAGGCCCCGCCCCCTTCACGGCGGGCTCTTCTGCCGGTTTTTTCTGTAATCCTGGCAGGGGTTAAATACATCCATATAGCCCAGGGGCTATATGTGATGTATTTTTAGCCAGTAAAGGTAATTACATTGCTGCCCAGGGCGCCCCCCCCCAGCGCCCTGCACCCTCAGTGACCGCGGTGTGAAGTGTGCTGAGAGCAATGGCGCACAGCTGCAGTGCTGTGCGCTACCTTAAGAAGACTGGGAAGTCTTCAGCCGCCGATTTCTGGACCTCTTCTCTCTTCAGCATCTGTAAGGGGGCCGGCGGCGCGGCTCCGGTGACCCATCCAGGCTGTACCTGTGATCGTCCCTCTGGAGCTAGTGTCCAGTAGCCTAAGAAGCCAATCCATCCTGCACGCAGGTGAGTTCGCTTCTTCTCCCCTTAGTCCCGCGTTGCAGTGAGCCTGTTGCCAGCAGGACTCACTGAAAATAAAAAACCTAACAAACTTTGATTCTAAGCAGCTCTTTAGGAGAGCCACCTAGATTGCACCCTTCTCGGCCGGGCACAAAAATCTAACTGAGGCTTGGAGGAGGGTCATAGGGGGAGGAGCCAGTGCACACCACCTAGTGGTCAAACTTTTAATTTTGTGCCCTGTCTCCTGCGGAGCCGCTATTCCCCATGGTCCTGACGGAGTCCCCAGCATCCACTTAGGACGTCAGAGAAAACAATATTGTGGGCTGTGAGGTGGTCAAAATTCATTGGAAATGAGTGGAAATGAATGCTATTGAGGTTAATAATACTGTAGGAACAAAACCAGGTCCAAGTTCTGTGATTTTAGCTGTTTTTGTGATTTTTTTCAAAACAAATGCAGATCCAAAACACGAAGGACATACAGATCTAAAACAAGAACCCAAAACCCAAGATTTGGGCCGGTGCACATCTCTAGTAATAACAGAGATATCGGTAGGAGGGCCCTGCTTACAAGTTAACACGCTATAGGGAAATAGGCATTGATACACAAGGAAAGGTGTTATCTATTGCATAATGGTCCACCAGATTGCAGAAGTTCTTGGTGGACTGTATGATAAGGTCACACAGCAAGGTTGGTCTGGGGTCAGGAGTATGGGAAAATAAGGGAAGAAGATATGTGAGGTTATGTGTGGACTGCACTTAGGATAATAGATATGGAGGCATTGGAGGTTATGTGTTTTATATAGTATGGGCCTCATTCCTATTTGTTTGGAAATCCAGTGATTTTCATACAATATGATGTTGGGGCCTGCGTGGGAATCTTGACTGATGGCCGCAATCGTGATCTGAGCCTGCATCCTCAGACCAGCCCTTGGATCTCACTAATGATAAGAGGAGGCATCTACAGTATCTCCTACAGAAGCCTCCTGCTGCATTTGAATGTTAATGACACAGAATTGCCCAGCCGCTTCCTCGTGACTGCGCAATTCCTTACAAACACAAATCAGGTCCAATGCACAATTACCTGTATATTAATATGTGTGTTATTCTACATACAATGTAAAATGTGAATGCTGAAGGAAGATACGCTAAAAATGCATGAATTAATTAAGGCTTGTGATGCGGCAGAGAGACACCATCGTCATACTGTGATTGTTTTAATATGTATAATAAATAAAAATAAAACAATCAGCATACCCCCTCCCTCCCCAGTACAGAGGAATGCAGCCACCAGCACTAACATATAACTTAGTAGTTACAGATTGGAATGCTCTAGCTTTCTATGTAATGGCAGATATCTCAATGAACAGAGTGTCTGACTGCAATGCCATAGGCAACGGGTTAGAATCCCGGGCACAGCAGCATCCCAAAATGTAAGAAAGGACAGTGTGACTGAGCAACAAAGAGCTCTCAAGTCAAGTCCATGAATGGTGTATAGGTATTAGTGACAAATGGGTGGGGGTAAGAGATGACCCTGTCAGGAGATGCTGGGTATTATGCTGGTATAATTAGATAATGCTGCCAACAGCCCCCCCCTACCTTGCAGTGCTATGTGCGGAGCACACGCTGCACACATTTTGTTACGTCCCTGCTCTGGAACTCGTATAATGCCTGTTATAGAAAATATACAGTGGCTGAAAAGACAATTACCTCCCTGAGGAATTACATATCCGAATACACTGCAATCATCATCATCATCATCATGAATATCCACATCTTGCCCGTACTCTAACAAAAAGAGAAATATATTAATACACAAGGCCACCATACAATGAGTATCACAGTTCCTGCAGCGGGTACTCACTCTGCTACGGCTACAGGAACAGGATGTATATAACTATAACGTCATATACTCACTGAGAGCGCACCACTGTGATTGGCCAGACAGTTGCAGGGCTCGGTCATTATCGTGAGAGACTGACTCATCAACCACAGGAGCGAATTGCCCCATGCATGTCACAGGGGGGTATAAGTCAATTTTGGTAGATGTTTGGTCAATATTGTGTTTCAGGGTCTAAATCCCACATTTACTAACAGAAGATTTGTGACATCATTAAAACAAAATTCAAAAATCATCTGTTAGTAAATACAGGATTTAGACCCTGAAACACAAAATCGATCAAAAATGATTTTGGATTTTGAGGGACAGAACCTAATCAGAAAATAAAATAAAAAATATTTGGAAACAAAAAATGCATAAAATTAATGAAAATAAATTCCTGTATTCACCCGTATGGTGACTTGTCTGCACTTCTGTGGTTGGACCGCCATTTTCCTTACATCTAGTTCAGGCCTGATGAACTTGTGTCTCTCTTGCTGTTGTGTATCTACAAGTTCCAGCAAGCCCTGGCATATTATTACTATTAGGGAATACTAAAACTTTGGCTTGGCATGCTGGTATGTGTAGTTTTATAACAGCTGGAGAGCCTCAGGTTGGCCAGGCCTGACCTACTGTAGTTTGATTGTCTCCATCTTTGTTGGTGTGATGCACTATAACAACACCCAGGTGTGATACACTATAGGAACACACAGGTGTGATACCCTATTAGAGCACCCAGTTGTGATACACGTGATACACTATAAGAGCACCCAGGTGTGATACCCTATAAGAATACACAGGTGTGATACCCTATGAGAACACCCAGGTGTGATACCTTATAAGAGCACCCAGGTGTGATAGACTATAAGAAATCAATTAAAAGTAACAAACCTTATCTTCTCTTAGCTTATGCAGCGTGTGACTTCAGCTCTCCTCTCCTTCTCTTTGGTCACCACCTACTCTCTTTTCAGCATCACTCTCCACCCCAGTCCACCCCCATCCACAAAGGCTACTTATATCAGGTGGGATATTGACACCCAGGAACCCAATATTTTTTCCTCCCTAGTCTCCCTTCAATATCTCATTGCTACATTGACCTATCCTGACCAAGCTGTCACCTTCTATGACCATATCCTCTTTAAGGTCCTTGACACTGTTTCTCTATCTGCTAACTTCAACCTTCAACAATCCCCTTTCCAACCCTTATACTCTTCCCTGACTTTCTCCAAAAGTGCTCTTCCCCTGCTGAGCATCTACAGTATGGAGGAAATCATACCCTCTGTCCAACTGCTTCTGCTTCCAGTCCATTCTCTAATCATACCCTCTGGCCAACTTCTTCTGCTTCCAGTCCATTCTCTAATCATACTCTCTGGCCAACTTCTTCTGCTTCCAGTCCATTCTCTAAACATGCCCTCTGGCCAACTTCTTCTGCTTCCAGTCCATTCTCTAATCATACCCTCTGACCAACTTCTGCTTCCAGTCCATTCTCTAATCATACCCTCTGACCAACTTCTTCTGCTTTCAGTCCATTCTCTAATCATACCCTCTGGACAACTTCTTCTGCTTCCAGTCCATTCTCTAATGCTACTGCACTGCTCTCTCACTCACTTTACAAGCCCACTTCATAATCTCCTCCCAGGCCTCTTTACCACATATGTCCTACCTCACCTTGCAGCCCCTCCACCACCTACCCTTACCGCCTCCTGCATTAGACTTGATTATAACACCCACCTCACCTCCATGACAACAAATTATTTAGGTCCCACCTTCCTCTCCCCCTGATTCCCCTATGGCAATGTTTCCCAAACTCCATTTACATTACACTAAAAGTACAGGTTTTCAGGATATCCATGTTCAAGCACAGGTGATTCACTTTATATTCAGTCATTTTAATTTAACCAAGTCTGCTCAATCATATATATGCTTAAAATCTGTTAGGGCGTAATGGGAGTGGAGTTTTGGAAACACTGCCCTATGGGACTGCCAGCCATGTCCTCCTTCATACCATCTCCAGAGCTTCTTCCATCCCTCCACTTTACCCTCCATCTGCCTCCTCCTGGGCCTACCTGTACCATTGGGGAAGGCTGCAGCAAGGAGCTTTGTTAGCTCTTTCATTTCCCACACACTACAGCGCTCCCTGGTCCTCAGCTGCGTTCTTCTGCCACTGGCCCATCCTGACCAGCGGCGCTGCTTCTTCTTTACTTCTTCCAGCTGGCGTCTTCTGTCTTCCCTCTTGAGCCCAGAGTCTTCTGGCCTCTTCCGTGGCATCTTCTCCCGGTCTTTTTCTCCTCTTCATCCCAGTGGCATGTGACGTCAGATGCCGGGGGCAGGGCAAGCTTTGACATGGTGAGCCCTGATTGGCTTGCTGGGGCCACTTTCCATTTTCTGCTGATCCATGAGCCAATCATGGCTCATGTAGCAGCAACCATTGGGAAGCGGTCCTGGCAAATACTCAATAGGCCACGGCTTTGCACTTCATAATGGCTACCGGTTTGGCGCCAAATCAGACACTACTCTTCCATCTCATGCCATTTCAAGTCCGGTTCTGGGAGCCAGCAGGTGGTCCCGGCACAAAGACCCGCCACAGCTTTACTCCAGCTGGGGACACATCTTCCTCGCAGCCTGATGCTCCTCTGGTCCTGAGAGCAGTCACAATGTCCACAGGAGCGCCAGTCAGCGCCAGTCAGCGCCAGTCATCCCAAAGCCACCTTCGGGGGCTACTGCTACACCACTGGCTGACCCTAATGTCTGCAACATGCGTAGGAGAGCTCATACAACGGCAGTGATGTCCATGTGCAGACCTGACCTCCTCTCTCTTCTCTGTGAGCGCTACTTCCTGACCCTACCCATCAAATAGCAGCATATAGTATGGAGAAGATGATTGATAAGGAAAGGTATTACCCTCACAGCTGATATCCAGGATATAGTCATCAGTATACTCCTCTGTGATGAGCACTAAAAAGGGAAAATAATAAGAACATATCAGGTCACCACACAGTAAGTACAGTATCATTGCTGCGGCAATACTCACACTGCTAGGACTAGAAGAACACAGGGGGCTATTCAGTATGGATCACATTAGCGATCCTTAGCGCAGTGTCCTGGTAGCTTTACACACCGCTGTCATGTACCATAGTAAGAGACGTTACACACAATTAGGGAAGTGACTAAGCTGAAGGCAAATCATCTCTACATAATACATCAGATAACTCATAGTACTACCTGTACACAGCAGTGCAAGCAGAAAAAATGTCTTACAGGTACTGTGTGCGCCAAAAAAAGGGTGCGGCCAAATGCCACATGGGGCGTGGCCAATGAAAATGGGGGCGTGATACACATATGTCGGGGGATGGGACAGATACACATATGACCCCAATAGTGCCAGATATACATTGCCCCACAGTGACAGATATGCCCCCGGTGCCAGATACAGAGATGCCTCCAGTGCCAGATATGCCCCCAGTGCCAGATACAGAAATGCCCCCACAGTGCCAGATATGCCCCCAGCGCCGGATACAGAGATGCCCCCAGTACCAGATACATGTTGCCCTACAGTGCCAGATATACATTGCCCCCCTGTGCCAGATATACATTGCCCCACAGTGCCAGATACAGAAATGCCCCATGTGCCAGATACACATGTCCCCCCAGTTCCAGATATGCCCCCAGTGCCAGATACAGATATGCCCCCAGTGCCAGATACACATATACCCACAGTGCCAGATATGCCCCCATTGCCAGATACAGATATGCCCCCAGTGCCAGATACACATGTCCCCGCAGTGCCAGCTATGCCCCCAGTGCCAGATACACATGTCCCCCCAGTGCCAGCTATGCCCCCAGTGCCAGATACACATGTCCCCACAGTGCCTGCTATGCCCCCAGTGCTGATACACATGTCCCCGCAGTGCCTGCTATGCCCCCAGTGCCAGATACAGAAATGCCCCCACAGTGCCAGAGATGCCCCCAGTGCAGATACAGAAATGCCCCCACAGTGCCAGAGATGCCCCCAGTGCAGATACAGATATGCCCCCAGTGCCAGATATGCCCCCAGTGCCAGACACACATGTCCCCCCAGTGCCCTCCCTTCCCCTGCTGCTTACCGCGTTGCTGTCCTGTGTGTGAGGGGAGGAGAGCGCAGCCTGCACCTCTCCTGCACCTCAGTCTCCGGCGGTGCGGGTGTCTACCTTCAATTAGGCGCCGATACATGAGCAAATCAAAGCTCTCGGTCCGGCAGCCAACCAGGAGCCTTGGCTGCCGGTCCGTGAGCTCTGATTGGCTCACAAGCTGGCGCCGAATTGAAGGTAGACACTGAGTGGGCTTGAGAGATGCACGCTGCTCTCTCCTCCCTCCAAGCAGCATAGGCACGGTGAGCAGCAGCAGAGGAAGTGGCGGCCCGGCGGCGGTGGGTACGGCGTACCCGCAGCTAAATTCTTAAGGGTGCGCCATACCCGCTAGTACCACTACCTGCCCACTTGCACCACTGCCTGAGCTGATCATATAAAGAGTGCTCTGCCGTTACCTAAATCCCCCGTTCTGCTGCATGTGTGGGATTGCTCAGGTGATGGCATGCAATGTTAAACTGGGGCACAAAGGGCCCACGGGAATGCAGTGCTAGGGGCCCAAGAATAAGAGCTGTAGCCAAACACCAGAGGGGTATGGCCAGCTATTACCGAGGGACTTGTCCAGCCATTAGAGAGGACACAGTCCAACTGCAAATAGCACATCTTGTATAAAGTGGGGGCATGGATATATGAAGACTGCCCACCTTGATTGCCATAGTGTACTTGGTGTAGTTTTCTAGACACTGGACAAATCCTCAAGTTCATCCCAGGTCCTGATCCACCAAGTTACTGACCCACTGGTAACGTCACAATGCGCAATTTGGGTGTACAACCTGGAACCTGACACCTAGAGGTGGGATGAGGCCCTCAGAAAGCACCGTCAACAAGAGATTACCCCTGAACAAATGTGGAAGAGTCAAACACTGCCAGCATTAAAAATAGCAGATGGTGCGTACAGTGGAAATCTACTGCAATTACTGGGGCCTCACTGGTGGTGGCGGATTTTTATGAAGGGGACTGCACACCATACTGTAGGTGAAATCCACCACTGGTGACGTGCATGAGCAGAACTTACCTCTCCCTTCACAAGTGTTATGTGCCAGAGCTCACAGAGAAGGGCTGTGATGTGCTGCAGTGAGATCACAGAGAAGGGCTGTGATGTGCCGCAGTGAGATCACAGAGAAGGGCTGTGATGTGCCGCAGTGATACCACAGAGAAGGGGTGTGATGTGCCGCAGTGAGATCACAGAGAAGGGCTGTGATGTGCCGCAGTGAGATCACAGAGAAGGGGTGTGATGTGTCGCAGTGAGATCACAGAGAAGGGCTGTGATGTGTCGCAGTGAGATCACAGAGAAGGGGTGTGATGTGCCGCAGTGAGATCACAGAGAAGGGCTGTGATGTGCTGCAGTGAGATCACAGAGAAGGGCTGTGATGTGCCGCAGTGAGATCACAGAGAAGGGCTGTGATGTGTCGCAGTGAGATCACAGAGAAGGGGTGTGATGTGCTGCAGTGAGATCACAGAGAAGGGCTGTGATGTGCAGCAGTGAGATCACAGAGAAGGGCTGTGATGTGTCGCAGTGAGATCACAGAGAAGGGCTGTGATGTGCCGCAGTGAGATCACAGAGAAGGGGTGTGATGTGCTGCAGTGAGATCACAGAGAAGGGCTGTGATGTGTCGCAGTGAGATCACAGAGAAGGGCTGTGATGTGCCGCAGTGAGATCACAGAGAAGGGCTGTGATGTGCCACAGTGAGATCACAGAGAAGGGCTGTGATGTGCCGCAGTGAGATCACAGAGAAGGGTTGTGATGTGCTGCAGTGAGATCACAGAGAAGGGCTGTGATGTGTCGCAGTGAGATCACAGAGAAGGGCTGTGATGTGCCGCAGTGAGATCACAGAGAAGGGCTGTGATGTGCTGCAGTGAGATCACAGAGAAGGGCTGTGATGTGCCGCAGTGAGATCACAGAGAAGGGCTGTGATGTGTCGCAGTGAGATCACAGAGAAGGGGTGTGATGTGCTGCAGTGAGATCACAGAGAAGGGCTGTGATGTGCAGCAGTGAGATCACAGAGAAGGGCTGTGATGTGTCGCAGTGAGATCACAGAGAAGGGCTGTGATGTGCCGCAGTGAGATCACAGAGAAGGGGTGTGATGTGCTGCAGTGAGATCACAGAGAAGGGCTGTGATGTGTCGCAGTGAGATCACAGAGAAGGGCTGTGATGTGCCGCAGTGAGATCACAGAGAAGGGCTGTGATGTGCCACAGTGAGATCACAGAGAAGGGCTGTGATGTGCTGCAGTGAGATCACAGAGAAGGGCTGTGATGTGTCGCAGTGAGATCACAGAGAAGGGCTGTGATGTGCCGCAGTGAGATCACAGAGAAGGGTTGTGATGTGCTGCAGTGAGATCACAGAGAAGGGCTGTGATGTGTCGCAGTGAGATCACAGAGAAGGGCTGTGATGTGCCGCAGTGAGATCACAGAGAAGGGCTGTGATGTGCTGCAGTGAGATCACAGAGAAGGGCTGTGATGTGTCGCAGTGAGATCACAGAGAAGGGGTGTGATGTGTCGCAGTGAGATCACAGAGAAGGGGTGTGATGTGTCGCAGTGAGATCACAGAGAAGGGCTGTGATGTGTCGCAGTGAGATCACAGAGAAGGGGTGTGATGTGCCGCAGTGAGATCACAGAGAAGGGGTGTGATGTGCTGCAGTGAGATCACAGAGAAGGGCTGTGATGTGCTGCAGTGAGATCACAGAGAAGGGCTGTGATGTGCCGCAGTGAGATCACAGAGAAGGGATGTGATGTGCCGCAGTGAGATCACAGAGAAGGGCTGTGATGTGCTGCAGTGAGATAACAGAGAAGGGCTGTGATGTGCTGCAGTGAGATCACAGAGAAGGGCTAAGATGTGTCGCAGTGAGATCACAGAGAAGAGCTGTGATGTGCCGCAGTTAGCTCACAGAGAAGGGCTGTGATGTGCCGCAGTGAGATCACAGAGAAGGGCTGTGATGTGCTGCAGTGAGATCACAGAGAAGGGCTGTGATGTGCCGCAGTGACATCACAGAGAAGGGCTGTGATGTACCGCAGTGAGATCACAGAGAAGGGCTGTGATGTGTCGCAGTGAGATCACAGAGAAGGGCTGTGATGTGCCGCAGTGACATCACAGAGAAGGGCTGTGATGTGCCGCAGTGACATCACAGAGAAGGGCTGTGATGTGCTGCAGTGAGATCACAGAGAAGGGCTGTGATGTGCCGCACTGAGATCACAGAGAAGGGGTGTGATGTGCCGCAGTGAGATCACAGAGAAGGGCTGTGATGTGTCGCAGTGAGATCACAGAGAAGGGCTGTGATGTGCTGCAGTGAGATCACAGAGAAGAGCTGTGATGTGCCGCAGTGACATCACAGAGAAGGGGTGTGATGTGCCGCAGTGAGTTTCCCACAAGATCAGCACACTTATTTGATGAAATACTCTGTGCTGCTGTGAGCATACTGATACTCTGTTTAGCTACATCCTGTATCCGCCACTACAGCATGGTGAACATACAGAGAAGCAGAAGCTGATGATTGATAAGTAATTGGAGTTCTGAACATCGTCTAAGTCAGGATTATAGAAAATATAACAGAAGCGTCTCTTACCTGGGCGATCCTTCATGGGTGTTTCTCTCATATTTCCATGTACTATATCAATGCTGATATCCAGGTAATATTCATCCATATTCCCATCTGGTTCATGCACCAAAAAAAGGAAAATATATTACCCTGTGAGGTCACCACACAATGAGCAGAATAACATTATTACAGCAAATACAGATACAGCTATAAGACTATGGTATATACAATGTAACAATAGAATACAGTACAGCTATAAGACTATGGTATCTATAATGTAACAATAGAATACAGTACAGCTATAAGACTATGGTATCTATAATGTAACAATAGAATACAGTACAGCTATAAGACTATGGTATATATAATGTAACAATAGAATACAGTACAGCTATAAGACTATGGTATCTATAATGTAACAATAGAATACAGATACAGCTATAAGACTATGGTATCTATAATGTAACAATAGAATACAGTACAGCTATAAGACTATGGTATCTATAATGTAACAATAGAATACAGTACAGCTATAAGACTATGGTATCTATAATGTAACAATAGAATACAGTACAGCTATAAGACTATGGTATCTATAATGTAACAATAGAATACAGTACAGCTATAAGACTATGGTATCTATAATGTAACAATAGAATACAGTACAGCTATAAGACTATGGTATCTATAATGTAACAATAGAATACAGTACAGCTATAAGACTATGGTATCTATAATGTAACAATAGAATACAGTACAGCTATAAGAATATGGTATCTATAATGTAACAATAGAATACAGTACAGCTATAAGACTATGGTATCTATAATGTAACAATAGAATACAGTACAGCTAAAAGACTATGGTATCTATAATGTAACAATAGAATACAGTACAGCTATAAGACTATGGTATCTATAATGTAACAATAGAATACAGTACAGCTATAAGACTATGGTATCTATAATGTAACAATAGAATACAGTACAGCTATAAGACTATGGTATCTATAATGTAACAATAGAATACAGTACAGCTATAAGACTATGGTATCTATAATGTAACAATAGAATACAGTACAGCTATACGACTATGGTATCTATAATGTAAAAATAGAATACAGTACAGCTATAAGACTATGGTATCTATAATGTAACAATAGAATACAGTACAGCAATAAGACTATGGTATCTATAATGTAACAATAGAATACAGTACAGCTATAAGACTATGGTATCTATAATGTAACAATAGAATACAGTACAGCTATAAGACTATGGTATCTATAATGTAACAATAGAATACAGTACAGCTATAAGACTATGGTATCTATAATGTAACAAAAGAATACAGATACAGCTATAAGACTATGGTATCTATAATGTAACAATAGAATACAGTACAGCTATAAGACTATGGTATCTATAATGGAACAATAGAATACAGTACAGCTATAAGACTATGGTATCAATAATGGAACAATAGAATACAGTACAGCTATAAGACTATGGTATCTATAATGGAACAATAGAATACAGTACAGCTATAAGACTATGGTATACATAATGTAACAATAGAATACAGTACAGCTATAAGACTATGGTATCTATAATGGAACAATAGAATACAGTACAGCTATAAGACTATGGTATCTATAATGGAACAATAGAATACAGTACAGCTATAAGACTATGGTATCTATAATGGAACAATAGAATACAGTACAGCTATAAGACTATGGTATCTATAATGGAACAATAGAATACAGTACAGCTATAAGACTATGGTATCTCTAATGGAACAATAGAATACAGTACAGCTATAAGACTATGGTATCTCTAATGTAACAATAGAATACAGTACAGCTATAAGACTATGGTATATATAATGTAACAATAGAATACAGTACAGCTATAAGACTATGGTATCTATAATGTAACAACAGAATACAGTACAGCTAGAAGACTATGGTATCTATAATATAACAACAGAATACAGTACAGCTATAAGACTATGGTATGTATAATGGAACAATAGAATACAGTACAGCTATAAGACTATTGTATCTATAATGGAACAATAGAATACAGTACAGCTATAAGACTATGGTATCTATAATGTAACAATAGAATACAGTACAGCTATAAGACTATGGTATCTCTAATGTAACAATAGAATACAGTACAGCTATAAGACTATGGTATATATAATGTAACAATAGAAAACAGTACAGCTATAAGACTATGGTATCTATAATGTAACAACAGAATACAGTACAGCTAGAAGACTATGGTATCTATAATGTAACAACAGAATACAGTACAGCTATAAGACTATGGTATGTATAATGGAACAACAGAATACAGTACAGCTATAAGACTATGGTATCTATAATGTAACGATAGAATACAGTACAGCTATAAGACTATGGTATCTATAATGTAACAATAGAATACAGTACAGCTATAAGACTATGGTATCTATAATGTAACAATAGAATACAGTACAGCTATAAGACTATGGTATCTATAATGTAACAATAGAATACAGTACAGCTATAAGACTATGGTATCTATAATGTAACAATAGAATACAGTACAGCTATAAGACTATGGTATCTATAATGTAACAATAGAATACAGTACAGCTATAAGACTATGGTATCTATAATGTAACAATAGAATACAGTACAGCTATAAGACTATGGTATCTATAATGTAACAATAGAATACAGTACAGCTATAAGACTATGGTATCTATAATGTAACAATAGAATACAGTACAGCTATAAGACTATGGTATCTATAATGTAACAATAGAATACAGTACAGCTATAAGACTATGGTATCAATAATGTAACAATAGAATACAGTACAGCTATAAGACTATGGTATCTATAATGTAACAATAGAATACAGTACAGCTATAAGACTATGGTATCTATAATGGAACAATAGAATACAGATACAGCTATAAGACTATGGTATCTATAATGGAACAATAGAATACAGTACAGCTATAAGACTATGGTATCTCTAATGGAACAATAGAATACGGTACAGCTATAAGACTATGGTATCTATAATGTAACAATAGAATACAGATACAGCTATAAGACTATGGTATCTATAATGGAACAATAGAATACAGTACAGCTATAAGACTATGGTATCTATAATGTAACAATAGAATACAGTACAGCTATAAGACTATGGTATCTATAATGGAACAATAGAATACAGTACAGCTATAAGACTATGGTATCTATAATGTAACAATAGAATACAGTACAGCTATAAGACTATGGTATCTATAATGTAACAATAGAATACAGATACAGCTAGAAGACTATGGTATCTATAATGTAACAATAGAATACAGTACAGCTATAAGACTATGGTATCTATAATGTAACAATAGAATACAGTACAGCTATAAGACTATGGTATCTATAATGTAACAACAGAATACAGTACAGCTAGAAGACTATGGTATCTATAATGTAACAATAGAAAACAGTACAGCTAGAAGACTATGGTATCTATAATGTAACAATAGAATACAGTACAGCTAGAAGACTATGGTATCTATAATGTAACAATAGAATACAGATACAGCTAGAAGACTATGGTATCTATAATGGAACACTAGAATACAGTACAGCTATAAGACTATGGTATGTATAATGGAACAATAGAATACAGTACAGCTATAAGACTATGGTATGTATAATGGAACAATAGAATACAGTACAGCTATAAGACTATGGTATGTATAATGGAACAATAGAATACAGTACAGCTATAAGACTATGGTATCTATAATGGAACAATAGAATACAGTACAGCTATAAGACTATGGTATCTCTAATGGAACAATAGAATACAGTACAGCTATAAGACTATGGTATCTCTAATGTAACAATAGAATACAGTACAGCTATAAGACTATGGTATCTCTAATGTAACAATAGAATACAGTACAGCTATAAGACTATGGTATCTCTAATGTAACAATAGAATACAGTACAACTATAAGACTATGGTATCTCTAATGTAACAATAGAATACAGTACAGCTATAAGACTATGGTATCTATAATGTAACAATAGAATACAGTACAGCTATAAGACTATGGTATCTATAATGTAACAATAGAATACAGATACAGCTAGAAGACTATGGTATCTATAATGTAACAACAGAATACAGTACAGCTAGAAGACTATGGTATCTATAATGTAACAACAGAATACAGTACAGCTATAAGACTATGGTATGTATAATGGAACAACAGAATACAGTACAGCTATAAGACTATGGTATCTATAATGGAACAATAGAATACAGTACAGCTATAAGACTATGGTATCTATAATGTAACAATAGAATATAGTACAGCTATAAGACTATGGTATCTATAATGTAACAATAGAATACAGTACAGCTATAAGACTATGGTATCTATAATGTAACAATAGAATACAGTACAGCTATAAGTCTATGGTATCTATAATGTAACAATAGAATACAGTACAGCTATAAGACTATGGTATCTATAATGTAACAATAGAATACAGTACAGCTATAAGACTATGGTATCTATAATGTAACAATCGAATACAGTACAGCTATAAGACTATGGTATCTATAATGTAACAATCGAATACAGTACAGCTATAAAACTATGGTATCTATAATGTAACAACAGAATACAGTACAGCTATAAGACTATGGTATCTATAATGTAACAACAGAATACAGTACAGCTAGAAGACTATGGTATCTATAATGTAACAATAGAAAACAGTACAGCTAGAAGACTATGGTATCTATAATGTAACAATAGAATACAGTACAGCTAGAAGACTATGGTATCTATAATGTAACAATAGAATACAGATACAGCTAGAAGACTATGGTATCTATAATGGAACACTAGAATACAGTACAGCTATAAGACTATGGTATGTATAATGGAACAATAGAATACAGTACAGCTATAAGACTATGGTATGTATAATGGAACAATAGAATACAGTACAGCTATAAGACTATGGTATGTATAATGGAACAATAGAATACAGTACAGCTATAAGACTATGGTATCTATAATGGAACAATAGAATACAGTACAGCTATAAGACTATGGTATCTCTAATGGAACAATAGAATACAGTACAGCTATAAGACTATGGTATCTCTAATGTAACAATAGAATACAGTACAGCTATAAGACTATGGTATCTCTAATGTAACAATAGAATACAGTACAGCTATAAGACTATGGTATCTCTAATGTAACAATAGAATACAGTACAACTATAAGACTATGGTATCTCTAATGTAACAATAGAATACAGTACAGCTATAAGACTATTGTATCTATAATGTAACAATAGAATACAGTACAGCTATAAGACTATGGTATCTATAATGTAACAATAGAATACAGATACAGCTAGAAGACTATGGTATCTATAATGTAACAACAGAATACAGTACAGCTAGAAGACTATGGTATCTATAATGTAACAACAGAATACAGTACAGCTATAAGACTATGGTATGTATAATGGAACAACAGAATACAGTACAGCTATAAGACTATGGTATCTATAATGGAACAATAGAATACAGTACAGCTATAAGACTATGGTATCTATAATGTAACAATAGAATATAGTACAGCTATAAGACTATGGTATCTATAATGTAACAATAGAATACAGTACAGCTATAAGACTATGGTATCTATAATGTAACAATAGAATACAGTACAGCTATAAGTCTATGGTATCTATAATGTAACAATAGAATACAGTACAGCTATAAGACTATGGTATCTATAATGTAACAATAGAATACAGTACAGCTATAAGACTATGGTATCTATAATGTAACAATCGAATACAGTACAGCTATAAGACTATGGTATCTATAATGTAACAATCGAATACAGTACAGCTATAAGACTATGGTATCTATAATGTAACAATCGAATACAGTACAGCTATAAGACTATGGTATATATAATGTAACAATCGAATACAGTACAGCTATAAGACTATGGTATCTATAATGTAACAATCGAATACAGTACAGCTATAAGACTATGGTATCTATAATGTAACAATCGAATACAGTACAGCTATAAGACTATGGTATCTATAATGTAACAATAGAATACAGGACAGCTATAAGACTATGGTATCTATAATGTAACAATCGAATACAGTACTGCTATAAGACTATGGTATCTATAATGTAACAATAGAATACAGTACAGTACAGCTATAAGACTATGGTATCTATAATGTAACAATAGAATACAGTACAGCTATAAGACTATGGTATCTATAATGTAACAATAGAATACAGTACAGCTATAAGACTATGGTATCTATAATGTAACAATAGAATACAGTACAGCTATAAGACTATGGTATCTATAATGTAACAATAGAATACAGTACAGCTATAAGACTATGGTATCTATAATGTAACAATAGAATACAGTACAGCTATAAGACTATGGTATCTTTAATGTAACAATAGAATACAGATACAGCTATAAGACTATGGTATCTATAATGTAACAATAGAATACAGATACAGCTATAAGACTATGGTATCTATAATGTAACAATAGAATACAGTACAGCTATAAGACTATGGTATCTATAATGTAACAATAGAATACAGTACAGCAAAAAGACTATGGTATCTATAATGGAACAATAGAATACAGTACAGCTATAAGACTATGGTATCTATAATGGAACAATAGAATACAGATACAGCTATAAGACTATGGTATCTATAATGGAACAATAGAATACAGTACAGCTATAATACTATGGTATATATAATGTAACAATATAATACAGTACAGCTATAAGACTATGGTATCTATAATGTAACAATAGAATACAGTACAGCTATAAGACTATGGTATCTATAATGTAACAATAGAATACAGTACAGCTATAAGACTATTATATCTATAATGGATCAATAGAATACAGTACAGCTATAAGACTATGGTATCTCTAATGGAACAATAGAATACAGTACAGCTATAAGACTATGGTATATATAATGTAACAATAGAATACAGTACAGCTATAAGACTATGGTATCTATAATGTAACAATAGAATACAGTGCAGCTATAAGACTATGGTATCTATAATGGAACAATAGAATACAGTGCAGCTATAAGACTATGGTATCTATAATGGAACAATAGAATACAGTACAGCTATAAGACTATGGTATCTATAATGTAACAATAGAATACAGTACAGCTATAAGACTATGGTATCTATAATGCAACAATAGAATACAGTACAGCTATAAGACTATGGTATCTATAATGTAACAATAGAATACAGTACAGCTATAAGACTATGGTATCTCTAATGGAACAATAGAATACAGTACAGCTATAAGACTATGGTATCTATAATGGAACAATAGAATACAGTACAGCTATAAGACTATGGTATCTATAATAAGACTATTGTATCTATAATGTAACAATAGAATACAGTACAGCTATAAGACTATGGTATCTATAATGTAACAATAGAATACAGTACAGCTATAAGACTATGGTATCTATAATGTAACAATAGAATACAGTACAGCTATAAGACTATGGTATCTATAATGTAACAATAGAATACAGTACAGCTATAAGACTATGGTATCTATAATGTAACAATAGAATACAGTACAGCTATAAGACTATGGTATATATAATGTAACAATAGAATACAGTACAGCTATAAGACTATGGTATCTATAATGTAACAATAGAATACAGTACAGCTATAAGACTATGGTATCTATAATGTAACAATAGAATACAGTACAGCTATAAGACTATGGTATCTATAATGTAAAAATAGAATACAGTACAGCTATAAGACTATGGTATCTATAATGTAACAATAGAATACAGTACAGCTATAAGACTATGGTATCTATAATGTAACAATAGAATACAGTACAGCTATAAGACTATGGTATCTATAATGTAACAATAGAAAACAGTACAGCTATAAGACTATGGTATCTTTAATGTAACAATAGAATACAGATACAGCTATAAGACTATGGTATCTATAATGTAACAATAGAATACAGACACAGCTATAAGACTATGGTATCTATAATGTAACAATAGAATACAGTACAGCTATAAGACTATGGTATCTATAATGTAACAATAGAATACAGTACAGCTAAAAGACTATGGTATCTATAATGGAACAATAGAATACAGTACAGCTATAAGACTATGGTATCTATAATGGAACAATAGAATACAGATACAGCTATAAGACTATGGTATCTATAATGTAACAATAGAATACAGTACAGCTATAAGACTATGGTATCTATAATGTAACTATAGAATACAGTACAGCTATAAGACTATGGTATCTATAATGTAACAATAGAATACAGTACAGCTATAAGACTATGGTATCTATAATGTAACAATAGAATACAGTACAGCTATAAGACTATGGTATCTATAATGTAACAATAGAATACAGTACAGCTATAAGACTATGGTATCTATAATGTAACAATAGAATACAGTACAGCTATAAGACTATGGTATCTCTAATGGAACAATAGAATACAGTACAGCTATAAGACTATGGTATCTCTAATGGAACAATAGAATACAGTACAGCTATAAGACTATGGTATATATAATGTAACAATAGAATACAGTACAGCTATAAGACTATGGTATCTATAATGTAACAATAGAATACAGTGCAGCAATAAGACTATGGTATCTATAATGGAACAATAGAATACAGTACATCTATAAGACTATGGTATCTCTAATGGAACAATAGAATACAGTACAGCTATAAGACTATGGTATCTATAATGTAACAATAGAATACAGTACAGCTATAAGACTATGGTATCTATAATGTAACAATAGAATACAGTACAGCTATAAGACTATGGTATCTGTAATGGAACAATAGAATACAGTACAGCTATAAGACTATGGTATCTGTAATGTAACAATAGAATACAGTACAGCTATAAGACTATGGTATCTATAATGTAACAATAGAATACAGTACAGCTATAAGACTATGGTATCTATAATGTAACAATAGAATACAGTACAGCTATAAGACTATGGTATCTATAATGTAACAATAGAATACAGTACAGCTATAAGACTATGGTATCTATAATGTAACAATAGAATACAGTACAGCTATAAGACTATGGTATATATAATGTAACAATAGAATACAGTACAGCTATAAGACTATGGTATCTATAATGTAACAATAGAATACAGTACAGCTATAAGACTATGGTATCTATAATGTAACAATAGAATACAGATACAGCTATAAGACTATGGTATCTCTAATGGAACAATAGAATACAGTACAGCTATAAGAATATGGTATCTATAATGTAACAATAGAATACAGTACAGCTATAAGACTATGGTATCTATAATGTAACAATAGAATACAGTACAGCTATAAGACTATGGTATCTATAATGTAACAATAGAATACAGTACAGCTATAAGACTATGGTATCTATAATGGAACAATAGAATACAGTACAGCTCTAAGACTATGGTATCTATAATGGAACAATAGAATACAGTACAGCTATAAGACTATGGTATCTATAATGGAACAATAGAATACAGTACAGCTATAAGACTATGGTATCTATAATGTAACAATAGAATACAGTACAGCTATAAGACTATGGTATCTATAATGTAACAATAGAATACAGATACAGCTATAAGACTATGGTATCTATAATGTAACAATAGAATACAGATACAGCTATAAGACTATGGTATCTATAATGTAACAATAGAATACAGCACAGCTATAAGACTATGGTATATATAATGTAACAATAGAATACAGTACAGCTATAAGACTATGGTATCTATAATGTAACAATAGAATACAGTACAGCTTTAAGACTATAGTATATATAATGTAACAATAGAATACAGTACAGCTATAAGACTATGGTATCTATAATGTAACAATAGAATACAGTACAGCTATAAGACTATGGTATCTATAATGTAACAATAGAATACAGTACAGCTATAAGACGATGGTATCTATAATGTAACAATAGAAAACAGTACAGCTATAAGACTATGGTATCTATAATGTAACAATAGAATACAGTACAGCTATAAGACTATGGTATCTATAATGTAACAATAGAATACAGTACAGCTATAAGACTATGGTATATAATGTAACAATAGAATACAGTACATCTATAAGACTATGGTATCTATAATGTAACAATAGAATACAGTACAGCTATAAGACTATGGTATCTCTAATGGAACAATAGAATACAGTACAGCTATAAGACTATGGTATCTATAATGTAACAATAGAATACAGTACAGCTATAAGACTATGGTATCTCTAATGGAACAATAGAATACAGTACAGCTATAAGACTATGGTATCTATAATGGAACAATAGAATACAGTACAGCTATAAGACTATGGTATCTATAATAAGACTATTGTATCTATAATGTAACAATAGAATACAGTACAGCTATAAGACTATGGTATCTATAATGTAACAATAGAATACAGTACAGCTATAAGACTATGGTATCTATAATGTAACAATAGAATACAGTACAGCTATAAGACTATGGTATCTATAATGTAACAATAGAATACAGTACAGCTATAAGACTATGGTATCTCTAATGGAACAATAGAATACAGTACAGCTATAAGACTATGGTATCTATAATGGAACAATAGAATACAGTACAGCTATAAGACTATGGTATCTATAATAAGACTATTGTATCTATAATGTAACAATAGAATACAGTACAGCTATAAGACTATGGTATCTATAATGTAACAATAGAATACAGTACAGCTATAAGACTATGGTATCTATAATGTAACAATAGAATACAGTACAGCTATAAGACTATGGTATATATAATGTAACAATAGAATACAGTACAGCTATAAGACTATGGTATCTATAATGTAACAATAGAATACAGTACAGCTATAAGACTATGGTATCTATAATGTAACAATAGAATACAGTACAGCTATAAGACTATGGTATCTATAATGTAAAAATAGAATACAGTACAGCTATAAGACTATGGTATCTATAATGTAACAATAGAATACAGTACAGCTATAAGACTATGGTATCTATAATGTAACAATAGAATACAGTACAGCTATAAGACTATGGTATCTATAATGGAACAATAGAAAACAGTACAGCTATAAGACTATGGTATCTTTAATGTAACAATAGAATACAGATACAGCTATAAGACTATGGTATCTATAATGTAACAATAGAATACAGACACAGCTATAAGACTATGGTATCTATAATGTAACAATAGAATACAGTACAGCTATAAGACTATGGTATCTATAATGTAACAATAGAATACAGTACAGCTAAAAGACTATGGTATCTATAATGGAACAATAGAATACAGTACAGCTATAAGACTATGGTATCTATAATGGAACAATAGAATACAGATACAGCTATAAGACTATGGTATCTATAATGTAACAATAGAATACAGTACAGCTATAAGACTATGGTATCTATAATGTAACAATAGAATACAGTACAGCTATAAGACTATGGTATCTATAATGTAACAATAGAATACAGTACAGCTATAAGACTATGGTATCTATAATGTAACAATAGAATACAGTACAGCTATAAGACTATGGTATCTATAATGTAACAATAGAATACAGTACAGCTATAAGACTATGGTATCTATAATGTAACAATAGAATACAGTACAGCTATAAGACTATGGTATCTCTAATGGAACAATAGAATACAGTACAGCTATAAGACTATGGTATCTCTAATGGAACAATAGAATACAGTACAGCTATAAGACTATGGTATATATAATGTAACAATAGAATACAGTACAGCTAGAAGACTATGGTATCTATAATGTAACAATAGAATACAGTGCAGCAATAAGACTATGGTATCTATAATGGAACAATAGAATACAGTACATCTATAAGACTATGGTATCTCTAATGGAACAATAGAATACAGTACAGCTATAAGACTATGGTATCTATAATGTAACAATAGAATACAGTACAGCTATAAGACTATGGTATCTATAATGTAACAATAGAATACAGTACAGCTATAAGACTATGGTATCTGTAATGGAACAATAGAATACAGTACAGCTATAAGACTATGGTATCTGTAATGTAACAATAGAATACAGTACAGCTATAAGACTATGGTATCTATAATGTAACAATAGAATACAGTACAGCTATAAGACTATGGTATCTATAATGTAACAATAGAATACAGTACAGCTATAAGACTATGGTATCTATAATGTAACAATAGAATACAGTACAGCTATAAGACTATGGTATCTATAATGTAACAATAGAATACAGTACAGCTATAAGACTATGGTATCTATAATGTAACAATAGAATACAGTACAGCTATAAGACTATGGTATCTATAATGTAACAATAGAATACAGTACAGCTATAAGACTATGGTATCTCTAATGGAACAATAGAATACAGTACAGCTATAAGAATATGGTATCTATAATGTAACAATAGAATACAGTACAGCTATAAGACTATGGTATCTATAATGTAACAATAGAATACAGTACAGCTATAAGACTATGGTATCTATAATGTAACAATAGAATACAGTACAGCTATAAGACTATGGTATCTATAATGTAACAATAGAATACAGTACAGCTATAAGACTATGGTATCTATAATGGAACAATAGAATACAGTACAGCTATAAGACTATGGTATCTATAATGTAACAATAGAATACAGTACAGCTATAAGACTATGGTATCTATAATGTAACAATAGAATACAGATACAGCTATAAGACTATGGTATCTATAATGTAACAATAGAATACAGATACAGCTATAAGACTATGGTATCTATAATGTAACAATAGAATACAGCACAGCTATAAGACTATGGTATATATAATGTAACAATAGAATACAGTACAGCTATAAGACTATGGTATCTATAATGTAACAATAGAATACAGTACAGCTTTAAGACTATAGTATATATAATGTAACAATAGAATACAGTACAGCTATAAGACTATGGTATCTATAATGTAACAATAGAATACAGTACAGCTATAAGACTATGGTATCTATAATGTAACAATAGAATACAGTACAGCTATAAGACTATGGTATCTATAATGTAACAATAGAATACAGTACAGCTATAAGACTATGGTATATAATGTAACAATAGAATACAGTACAACTATAAGACTATGGTATCTCTAATGTAACAATAGAATACAGATACAGCTATAAGACTATGGTATCTATAATGTAACAATAGAATACAGATACAGCTATAAGACTATGGTATCTATAATGTAACAATAGAATACAGTACAGCTATAAGACTATGGTATATATAATGTAACAATAGAATACAGTACAGCTATAAGACTATGGTATCTATAATGTAACAATAGAATACAGTACAGCTATAAGACTATAGTATATATAATGTAACAATAGAATACAGTACAGCTATAAGACTATGGTATATATAATGTAACAATAGAATACAGTACAGCTATAAGACTATGGTATCTATAATGTAACAATAGAATACAGTACAGCTATAAGACTATGGTATCTATAATGTAACAATAGAATACAGTACAGCTATAAGACTATAGTATATATAATGTAACAATAGAATACAGTACAGCTATAAGACTATGGTATCTATAATGTAACAATAGAATACAGTACAGCTATAAGACTATGGTATCTATAATGTAACAATAGAATACAGTACAGCTATAAGACTATGGTATCTATAATGTAACAATAGAATACAGTACAGCTATAAGACTATGGTATATATAATGTAACAATAGCATACAGTACAGCTATAAGACTATGGTATCTATAATGTAACAATAGAATACAGTACAGCTATAAGACTATGGTATATATAATGTAACAATAGAATACAGTACAGCTATAAGACTATGGTATCTATAATGTAACAATAAAATACAGTACAGCTATAAGACTATGGTATCTATAATGTAACAATAGAATACAGTACAGCTATAAGACTATGGTATCTATAATGTAACAATAGTATACAGTACAGCTATAAGAGTATGGTATGGTAATCAATCATTATGTGTCCACACATGGGTCAGTCCGCAGTAAGTAAGGACATTTGGGGTAACATGGCCTAATAAGGAATATAAATGTAGCTTTGCTGAATGCAAGTTATCTCACCGTGTAACGTCTCTCTCTACTTGTGGCCGGAGAGACTAGCCAGCCACACGTGTAATGGCGTCTGCGGCACTGAAGGGGTTAACCCTCGTGCCCGGCGCCATGTTACGGACTGTTTAAAAGTTTGTTGAATCATGTGTTTTACTTTTAACATGTCATATGTAGTGCTCTGTGCACCATTGCAGGAAGACATGTTTAACTGTATCTATTTTATATTCAAGACAGGCTTGGTGTATATTTAAAGGAAAAATGCAGTTACTATAGCTGTCTGAATACGCATCTCTTATCCTCTGGAAATAGGAAGGGGCATGCTAAGGGCCCTGTACTAGCAGTGAGGTGTGAAGGACAATACCTTTTGATGTGTAAATTCCTTAGAGAGAGATGCTAATCATTGGGTTTATGGGCTTGGATTTGATATACGATCCCTGAATGGAAGTTAAAGGAAGGAAGACCGTTTGTTTGTATTGTAGCCATTCCTGTTGTAATCTTAAACACTGAGATTGCCTGCAGATGGGAATGACCAGACACATTTGTATTTTGAAGATATGTGATAAATTTATCAATAGTGAATGTTAATCTGATACCAAACGTTGTCTGTGTCACAGGAAGGAGGATATTGTTTTATTGCACTTATATCCTTGTAAAATGTAATTTATTGGTATTTTGTAAAATAACCTGATTGGTTGGAGAAGACAGGGAGGGCTTACCCCCCTGTGGTACTGTGTGGAAAACTGACATAAAAAGGAGACCTGCGTGCCTCCAGAGTGGTAGTTATACCATCTTATTCTGCTGGAACATCTTGCTGTATGCTGTTGCCCCTAGCAATAGGGAAGAGTTCTCTTTAGAACTATATTTGAGCAAATAAACATCATTGCCTCAAGAAGATTGCTTCATCTTGTGACCAACAGGGTTAGGCCAAACCTAGCCCCGTCCTCCGGCTGTCCAGGGAAGCACCTAACGTCTCCAAGCTCCGCCTTCCGCCAGCTACCGGTAGAGGCCTAGCAAGTGGCTAGTGGGGATTCGTCAGCACCACACAGCTGTGGTAAGGCAGTGCGTCGGCACATACAGAGCAGAACCGTGGTTCCAAACGCCACGGCAGGTTAGGAGTTTGGTGGTGGCAGCGAGAACCCGCCCACAGCGCAGTGGGTGGAGTCAGTAACAGGCGGTTACTGACGGTAAGCGGGAATCCCCTATGTGGTCAGGCCTCGTGCGGCTTGACCTTCCATTCTGTGCGCAGTCGACGGGACGCGGCAAGCGGCGAGTGCTTCCGTACGGTATCGTCCTGTCACAGAAATTAATGTGGCCGGAGAGACTAGCCAGCCACACTACTGTAATGCATCAAGCAACCATTCCAGGGCACTAACTATGTGTACGGGATGTAGTTAATATCCAGGCGGTCGGGATCCCGGTTGTCCAAATACCGACGTCAGGATATCAACCGCTGAGAATAACGACAGGGCTATTCCCACTCATGGGTGTCCATGACACCCACAGAGCAGAAATAGAACCTACTCTCGCCACCGAGCCCGCAAGGGGCTGTCTAGGGCTTGCCCTGCTACCGGCATTCTGACGGCCGGGATCCTGGTGTCGGTATACTGACCTCCGGGATCCCGGCCGCCTGGATTCCAACCCCAACCCATGTGTACCCTGGTCAACTGACGGAGTGTCTACACGGATGAACCAGTAAAGAAACCCCCATCATGTCAGCCTACACCAGGTTACCTTCCTCCTCTCACCCAGTAGTACCGTGACCATGGGAATACAATTTACATTCATGCAAATATCCACATTTGATGTCAACATTTTCCACTCTGGGGACTCATCAGCATCAGGGGGTCTCTTGGGAAAGGTCAGTTTTTATTCCTGGCATCAACATTTGCAGGAGAAATGGGGTCAATTTACTAGAGCTTTTAAAAATGAAAAGTTATGATGTTGACTGTAGCAACCAATCATTTCTCTATTGCATCTTAGGAAATGGCAGAGTCTGACAGACTCTGAATGGTTGCTATGGGCAACATCATCACTTTTCATTTTTAGAAAGCGTTAGTAAATTTACCCCAATGTGTTAGTTGTAAAGAAAAACATCACATAGGACTTAAACCTAGAACTAAGCAGAGTTTCCAGAATGCACTGATCCAATTGTAAGATGGTGCAAACTGCAAACTGTTGGGTTTTGGGTGAAGCAAACAAACAATTCGATCTACAACTCCAACAAACGTAGCGGAATTGATGTTTCATTCCCTTCTTCAGCGTCTCTAGATGCCGTTCCAGTAGTTTCATTAGGGTATGACCTTGCTCAGGCTGGCAGTGTCTGAACTCACTTCCTAGGTTACAATGAGTGTTCTCTAGTACGCTGATCTTGGGTAACATGGGCCCCCTTTCACTATCTCATAGCTGAATGTGTACATCTTGATAACCTGTTGCTGTTTCTCTTGTCACTGAAACATATAGAGGGTGATATTCCACCGGGTTACCAGATACTTCTTCAGTTAGTGCAGAGGTTCTCAGATGCGGTCCTGAAGGCACTCCCAACGGTCCAGGTTTTAGGTACATTCATTGCTGAGAACAAAATCACAAATCGGCCGACTAACGGCAGACTGCAGATGCGCTGGGAACTCATTACGCGTGCACGAAGGCCAAAGTGTGATCACAACCTCAGTGAAATGCGATCACAAAAGTGATTGTCAGGAAGTGATCGTTCGTGGGTGTTAACATAGGGTTTGTGGGGAGTGGTTGGGAAAACGCAGGTGAGTCATGGTCATTGTCGGGGCGTGTATCTGACATCTGCTGCGATTAAAAACATGGCGCAGGTGCGAATGCAAATGCCTTCTGCTGAGTAGGGTATGGGTCATCCGCATCTGTCAGTGGTACTCGTTTTCTGTGTACGGATCACAATTTTGTGATCGCATCGTTGGGCGTCTTTTACCTTTCAGGGCGGCTCTTCACATGCGATTTTTAGCAGTAGCAGATTTGTGACAATTGCAATTTTTGTCTCATTAGCGATCTAAGCTGAATAAGAGCCTAAGTCACCTGTGGCCAAGCGTGGACAACCTTAAAACCTGGACCATTATGGTACCATGAGGACAGCGTCTGAGTTAGTGGAATGGCAAAGAGAATTCACATGAAACATTTGGCTGTAACTGACAACAGTAACAGAATAAACATTAGATAACGCTTCCAAGTAACTTCTACGTAATATAGAATAACGGAAAGAGGAAGAAAGAAAGGAGATAATGACTATGAATGTAAGAGATAATTGGGTTTAAGCACTTTCTAGCTGTCATAAATGATCTCTGTCACTGATGTGATGGCTGCATACAGCTCCCGCTATTACTGCCCTGTGTAATATATGTTATAATACACAGGGCCTAATTCAGATCTGATAGCTCACTAGCTAGTTTTTGCAGCGCTGCGATCATATAGTCGCCGCATATAGGGGAGTGTATTTTAGCTTTGCAAGTGTGCGATCGCATGTGCAGCCGAGCGGTACAAAAACATTTTGTGCAGTTTAAACATAGAAACATAGAATTTGACGGCAGATAAAAGAACCACTTGGCCCATCTAGTCGGCCACTTTTTTTTTATCATTTAGGTAATCTCAACCCTTTTTGAACCTTAATTCTTTGTAAGGATATTCATATGCCTATCCCAAGCATGTTTTAATTGCTCTACAGTCTTAGCCTCTACCACCTCTGATGGGAGGCTATTCCACTTATCCACTACCCTTTCTGTGAAGTAATTTTTCCTTAAATTTCCCCTGAACCTCCCCCCCTCCAGTCTCAGTGTATGTCCTCGAGTTCTAATACTTCTCTTTCTTTAAAGAATCTTTCCCTCCTGAACTTTGTTAGGACTCTTGATATATTTTAAAGTTTCTATCATGTCCCCCCTTTCCCTTCTCTCCTCCAAACTATACATGTTAAGATATTTTAGCCTTTCCGGGTAAGTTGTGTGATGTAGGCCATGCACCATTTTAGTTGCCCTTCTTTGTACACTCTCTAATGTATTTATATCCTTCTGGAGATATGGTCTCCAGAACTGGATACAGTATTCCAGATGGGGCCGCACCAATGACCTATACAGTGGCATTATTACTTCTCTTTTCCTGCTACTGATTCCTCTCCCTATGCAACCAAGCATCTGACTTGCCTTTCTCATTGCTGTGTTACATTGCTTACCTGCCTTCAAGTCACTTGAAATAGTGGCTCCTAAATCCCTTTCCTCCTCAGTAGTTTCCATTATAGTACCCTTGATACTATATTTAGCCTTTGGGTTTTTGAGACCCAAGTGCATGATTTTGCATTTTTTAGCATTAAACTGTAGTTGCCATGTTCTGGACCATTTTTCAAGCCTAGCTAGGTCATCAATCATTTGTTTTACCCCTCCTGGTGTGTCTACCCTGTTGCATATCTTTGTATCATCTGCAAAAAGGCATACTTTCCCTTCAATATCAACAAAGATATTAAAGAGAACTGGTCCGAGTACAGATCCCTGGGGTACATCACTGGTAACATTTCCCTCCATAGATTGCACTCCATTTACTACAACTGTCTGTTTCCTATCCTGCAACCAGGTTCTTATCCATTTAACTATTTTACAATCCACCCCCACACTTTCAAGTTTATTTAGCAGTCTGCGATGTGGGACAGTGTCAAATGCCTTACTAAAGTCTAGATATGCTACATCTACAGCTCCCCCTTGATCTATTATTTTCATCACAGAGTCAAAAAAGTCAATAAGATTTGTTTGGCATGATCTCCCACCAGTAAATCCATGCTGTTTTGGATCCTGTAAGTTGTTTGATTTAAGATATTCCACAACTCTTTCTTTTAGTAGTCTTTCCATTACTTTCCCTACTACTGATGTAAGGCTTACTGGTCTGTAGTTACTTGCTTCTTCCTTGCTTCCACTTTTGTACAGTGGAACTACATTTGCTCTTTTCCAGTCCTCTGGAATGGCACCTGTATTTAGTGACTGGTTAAATAATTCTGTTAATGGTGTCACCAGCACATCTTTTAGCTCTTTTAATATCCCTGGATGTATCCCATCTGGCCCCATTGATTTTTCCACTTTTAGTTTTGAAAGTTCAGTTAGGACCTTCTCCTCTGTAAATGTACTTTCATCTGCCTTATTTTTATGAATGTCCTTGCAATTTAACTGTGGCCCCTTCCCTTCTCCTTCTGTAGTAAATACTGAGCAAAAATAATTATTTAGGTGATCTGCTATTGCCTTGTCTCCCTCCACCAAATTCTCACTCTCTGTCTTAAGTCTTATTATTCCTCCATTTGCTTTTCTCCTTTCATTTATATACTTAAAAAAAGTTTTGCCCCCTTTATCTACTGACTGGGCAATTTTCTCCTCAGCTTCTGCCTTTGCACGTCTGATCACTTTCTTAGCATCCTTCCGTCTGTCAAGATACACCTCTTTGTCATTATTATTTTGAGTCTGTTTGTATTTCCTAAAAGCCATTTTTTTTTGCTTTCACACTAGTTGATACTTATTTTGTGAACCACACTGGCTTCCTTTTCCTGGGGCTTTTCCTAACCCTTTTGATAAAAAGGTCTGTTGCCCTTAGTACTGCCCTTTTCAGTTTTTCCCACCTCTCCTGCACTCCTTCCAAGTTCCTCCAGTCCACCAATGAATCACTTAAACATCTCCCCATTTTTGCAAACTCAGCATTTCTAAAATCCAACACCTTTGTTTTTGTGTGACAGGAGTTGGATCCTGTCTTTATACTAAACCATACTGCTTGATGATCACTGGATCCCAGGTGCTCACCCACATATATGTCTGATATCCTGTCATCATTTGTAAGAATTAAATCTAATATTGAGTCTCTCCGAGTGGGCTCCCTCACCAATTGCTTGAGAGATGCTCCCTGTAAGGAATTTAGAAAATTGCCACTTGTAGCTGAACTTGCAAAGGACCCCTCCCAATTTACATCAGGTAAATTAAAGTTTCCCATGATTATTACTTCTCCCTTTAAAGCCAATTTAGAGATGTCCAACAATAGGTTCCTGTCCAAATCCTGCCCCTGGCCTGGTGGTCTATAGATCACCCCAATGCGAATAATGTCCTTCTCCCCGGTTTCTGTGGTGACCCAAAGGGCCTCAGTTTTGTCCTCAACATTTTGTATTAAAGTAGCATTTATACTTTTTTTTCACATACATTGCTACCCCTCCTCCTATTCTTTCCATTCTATCCTTCCTAAGTAAATTGTATCCTGGTATAGCTATGTCCCAGTCATGATTCTTTTTTTTTTTCTCAAGATTAACTTTTATGAGTTTTCAAATAAATGGGGGGGGGGGGGGAGGATTACAGAAATAAAGAAGGGAAGGGAAGGGAGCAGACATTGCAATATGACAAAACAGACAAATAGAGTTCTTAGCAATAATTCAATACTTCATATCAGTCTACACCACAAGGGGTAATTGTGTATAATATACAACAGATAACATCTCCTAAAGGAGACATCTCATCTGGAAGTAACAAAGGCTAACTGTCCCAAAATTAGCGAATCAAAATACTCTAGGGGTTTCTCAGAAGTGAAATGCTACTATAAGCATGGATGGTATGACCAGGGATCTACAGCTTCCAGATTGGAAGTATACTACTGAGGTAGGGAGAACGGTATCAAGGGGGCCGTGTCTTCCTATATTCACACCATACTGCCCATTTTGCAGTTTGCTTGGCGTTTCCAGAAGTAAAAGTTACGCCCGCTATCTCAAACTCAAAATGAGACTGAACTGCGGCTTCAATAGCAGAAACCGTAGGTGTTACCGGGGAGCGCCAGTTGCGTGCCAATAGCGACTTTGTAGTGGATAGAATGTGGCCCAAAACATATGTAGTGTGGTGAGGAATATACCCAGGAAAGAGATGTAGTAGGGCAGGCATGTCCAAACTGTGGCCCTCCAGCTGTTGAGAAACTACACATCCCAGCATGCCCTGACACAGCTTTAGCATTCTCTGACAGCAAAACTGTGTCAGGGCATGCTGGGATATGTAGTTTCACAACAGCTGGAGGGCCGCAGTTTGGACATGCCTGTAGTAGGGCAAATGTAGGTTGGGGAGATATTGGAAAGCCCACAATCTTTGAAATGAGGTCAAAAACATGATGCCAGAGGGTCGAGACCAGAGGGCATAACCAAAACACATGCATGAGCGTCCCAACGTTACCACATAAGCGCCAGCAATCATTAGGGGTAGTTGGCCATATGGAGTGGAGGAGGGCCGGGGTGAAATATTGCCGATGTATTAATTTTTAAAACTGTTCTACGTGTGATACACATTTAGACGAGTGAGCACAGGGGGTAAATATCCAACGCCATTCATCCTCCGTCAGGACGCTATTCAGGTCGGATTCCCACTTCACCTGAGACTTAAGTTTAGTCTGGGAGGGGGGGCAGTTGAGAAGGGCATACCATCTAGAGACTGAACCTTTGCGGTCTGTTCTCACAATCAGGGAGTGGACATATTTGGGGATCGGTAGTAATCTGCCATGTGGCATGGGTACACTCTGCAACCAGTGTCGAAGCTGAAGATATTTATAGAAATCTCCCTTGGGGAGAGAAAGCCTAGATTGCAGTTGGGCATATGACATTAACATACCCCCTTACCCCCTTCTATCACATCTTGAAGAGTCCTAATCCCTTGGGAAACCCACAAGCGAAATGACAAATCCGGAACTAGACCCGCCACTCCTTCCAGTGGGAAATCTAGCGGAGGGAGAGATATGTCCGGTAATATCCCTACCAAGGTCAGCCAAGATTTACGTGTGGATTGCACCACAGCCGATCTCAAAAATAGATTTGACCTCTCAGTATCGGGCATTCCCAAAACACTAACTAAAGGGAGAGGGGATAAGAGGCCCCTTTCCAAGGAGACCCATATTTTAGGAGTATCCGTCGCAGTCCACGCTCCCAATGAGGCCAAAATACACGCTATCTGGTATAAATGTAAATCGGGAAAAGCTAAACCACCCCTCGATTTTGGTAAGGACAAAATTTTACTAGCTAGTCTCAGTTTTTTGCCTCTCCACACATATCGGATTAGTACAGAATTAAATTTGGTTAACAAGGCATTAGATAATAGGATGGGGATAGTCCTAAATAGATAGAGCAGTTTGGGGAGCAGGACCATCTTCAAAGCTGCTATGCGACCCAACCACGATATGTTATATAACATCCAGTCTTTCGTTAACATTGTTAGTTTAGTCAAAAGGGGGGGTAATTACAGCCAATAATATCTGAAACTTTAGGGGAAATACGGATGCCCAAATATTTCAGTCAATCTACTCGCCAGGCATAAGAATACTGAGACTTCAATTGGTCGAGAAGAGCACTGGAGAAGTTAATCGGGAGCGCTACTGTTTTAGACGCATTGAGTTTGTAATAAGAGACCAAAGAGTAGGCCTGCAAGACGTCATGGAGGGCCCGGAGAGAATCGCGAGGGTCGGCAATGGTGAGAAGGACATCATCCGCAAAGAGACATATCTTGTACGTATGGCAATACAAAGCCGGAACTTTCACCTTGGGGTTAATGCGGATAGCCTCCGCCAAGGGTTCTATGGCCAATACAAAAACTAAAGGGGATAGCGGACAACCCTGGCGAGTACCGTTTGAAATTATAAATAAGGGGGAGAGCATACCATTTATAAATACTCTAGCCGAAGGGACAGAATAGAGTGCAGTAATTGAGGATAGGGCCCTACCAGAGATACCAAATTTTATCAATACTACTTTCAGGTAGCCCCAGTGTAGTCTGTCGAACGCCTTCTCCGCATCCAATGAGAGTAACAAAAGAGGATCCACCGACTCGTAGAAGGCGTCCAACAAATCTATAATCCTCCTGGTGTTGTCGGGGGCTTGGCGGTTCTGAACAAAGCCCACTTGGTCCTGGTTAATAAGGGATGATAATAGTGGATTTAATCTATTAGCTATTAATTTTGCATACATTTTAACGTCTGAATTTAAGAGGGCTATAGGGCGATAGTTACCAGGCTTGGGGAAAGCTACTATTCTGGCTTCCAGCATTTCAGATGGAAACGAGCCAGTTGATGTGGCCTCATCAAAAACCGTCCTCAAGACTGGGGCCAGGGTATCTCTAAAACCTTTCAAGAACCCGTTCGTAAAGCCATCTGGGCCAGGGGCTTTATCTGACGGGAGGCCATCAATTACTCGACTAATCTCCTCTAAGGCCCATGGCCGTTCCATCAATTGAAGGGATTGGGGATCTAAGCTGGGCAAATTCAGTGTACTCAAAAAAGCATCAATCTCAGAACTAGTCGGTTGCGGGGTAGAAGGGTCTGAGCGGAGATTATATAGGGCTGAATAGTACTCTGCGAAGGCAGTGGCTATGTCCGAAGGGTCAGAGACTTTCAAGCCTTTAGCATTAAAAACCTCCTTAACTCTCTCAGCTGCCATTTTGCCTCTCAGCTTTCTGGCCAACATACGTCCCGCCCTATCCCCGTGGGTGTAGAACTTTTGTTTCAGCCTAAAGAGGTTCTTATGCACCTCTTTTAGGGTTAGGATATTCCATTCTTCCCTAATGCAGAGGAGCTCCCGATATAGTGATTTATTATCAGGGGAGAATTTGAGTCTATGTTCCAGATCTGCTAAGCGCGCTTCTACGTCATCTTGTTGCTTTCGCAACAACTTTCGGTGTCGAGCTGCCGCTTGGATAACTGAGCCCCTAACTACCGCCTTTAATGCACACCAGTTGTTGAACACAGATGTGTCAGCTGGATCATTGCATTCTAGGTAGGAAGATAAGGCTTGAGAAATACATGATATGGCCTCTTTATCAGTGAGGAGGTACTCGCCAAGGCGCCACGGTCGAGGGGAAGACTGAAGGGAAGTGACAACCCAACGTAATTTTAAGGCTGAATGATCCGACCAAGGGATTGGCAATATATCGGCCTGCTTTATTTGTTGTAACGTCCATTTGTCTGACAACGCCAAGTCAATCCTAGAGAATGATCCATGAACTTGGGAATAGAAGGTGTAATCTCTACAGTTAGGATTCTGTGCCCTCCAAACGTCATACAGGCCATACTCATGTAGTATGCGTCTAAATGTTTGGGAATGATCCCTAGTCGGGAGATTGTGCAGGGGTCATCGGGTAGATGATTTATCTAAACGTGGGTCTAGGACCAAGTTAAAATCTCCCACCAACAATAATGCTCCACTGAGGCAGGACTGAAGGGTAGTACAGAATTTCTTAATAAATGCGGTTTGCTTGACATTACGGATATAACCCACCGCTAATGTTACTGGTTTGTCATTCAACGTCCCAGTAAGAATCAGGTAGCGGCCGTCAACATCAGCAAATTTTTTGTCCAACACAAAATTACACGAGCGGGAGAATAAAAACACCACTCCAGCCTTTTTCTTGGGCCCGTTAGACGTGTAACAGCTTGGGAAAATGTGGTTCGAAAACCGAGGTGGGGAGGATGCCATAAAGTGAGTTTCCTGTAGGGCAATCACTTGTGCATTAAGTTTGGCAAAATGAGATAAAGCAAGCCTCCGTTTATTTGGGGAGTTAAGGCCTTTAACATTAAGGTATATTACATTAACCATTTTGTGGGTAGAGGAGAGAATGTTAGAACAATGGACTGATTTGAGAGTGTGGACCGAAGGACACGTCTATTGGTAAACATTTACTATACACATTGCAATGTGGGGGGAGGGGACATAAGGGGATGGCAAATGACAAAAACAAAAGCAAGAGGAAGGGAAAAATAGGTTGAGCACCTCGCGGGCGCAACTTGGGGCCGCCTAACACAGCGGCACATAGAAGGCAATGGCCCTAATAGCCACCCCCTGCACTCCAAAATCAGAAAGACTCCGCGGTCCAAATCAGAATAAAACTATAATGCCCGCACCTGTCAGGCTGATTGAATAATAGTTGAGCAGCATAACTGAGACCGCGGGTCTGATATAACCAACAATATATCAAACAGTAACAGAGAACACTCCAGAAATATAAGAGAGAAAAAACATAAGAACATAGGAAACACCAGTGAACACATACCTAATAGGTAGTAGGTACAGACCGGTAATTCAGCCTTGTGGCCTATCACACACCTATCAGCATAATGAAATTAAGATAAACAGATATCATATGTAGATAATATATGCGTGTAGAATGTGCAGAATATGAAGCAAAGTAGCAAAACATACGACCATAATGGACATCAGGGTTGAGCTACATAGACACTAATACACTTATCGTATTCAGCCATCACGGAGGATGAGTCTTAGTAACCCAATCGGGAGAGATTTTATGTTCTGTGGCCTTTACTGAAGAATCGTCCTCCAAATTCCAGGAACGGAGAAGTTGGGAGCCTGCCGTCGGCGTGGAGACTACTTTTGTGGTCCCATTCTTCCTAATGATTAGTTTGGTTGGAAATCCCCAGCAATAGGGAATGTCAGCCTTCCTCAAAGCCTTGGTCATCAGGTAAAAGGAACGGCGAGATGCCAACGTGGCAGCGGATAAATCACCGAATATCTGGAGATCACCGAGGATGTCTTCGGAGGAGTCTGATGAGCGGGCTGCATGAAGTACCTTCTCTTTGCTATGATAATAGTGAAACCGCATTATAGTGTCTCTTGGGGCATCTTTTGGGGCATTTTTGGATTTAGGGAGACGGTGAATTCGATCCAGTAGAAAATCTGTTATCGTAACTGTCGGAAGCAATTTAGTGAACACGTCCGTAGCGAACTCAAGCAGGTCAGCTGCCACAACAGATTCCGGGATGCCCCGTATTTTAATATTGTTCCTGCGTGATCTGTCCTCAAGGTCTCCAAGTTTAGCGCAGAGTTCAGTGATTTTCGGCTGCATATCATCATGGAGGGTAATAAGCCCGTTGTGGGATGAAACTACTTCTTCCAGTTTGGTTTCCAACCGGTCGGTGCGTTGACCCACTTCATCTATGGATTGTTGGCAAACCTGCAGCGCTGATCTGAAATCCGCTGAAATATCCGCTTTAAAGAAGGCCAACAGCTGTTTCATTGATCCAATCGTCAGTGGAGCATCATCTCCCAGACCACCTTGAATATTCACAGTCGCAGGAGAGGGCTCGAAGGGAGAGCTCATGGCAGATAGCTTATGGGTTTTTTCGGTAGAAGAACTGCTTTTAGTCGTACACATGGGAGAATGTGCTTTAAAGAAATTGACGGGTGGGACTCTGGCTGGGTCTTTCTGCCGTTTGGGCGGCATTTTCTCAGGTAGTGTATGTGTATATCAAATCACACTGATGAATTATGCTAAATTCAAGCATGTTGAGGTAAATATGGAAGGTGGTAGGAAGCGTTACATCAAAATATTACTGTATATATGATTTCGGAGCGGAAGGGGTGCAGTGAGTTTTCACATATGACGTTGACGAGTCACCGGCATGGTGAAGTTTGCAGACAGCAAGATCAGCACCAGTTGAAATCCGTAAAGTATTTTCAAGGTCAAAAACTCAGCGGTAGTATAGGTGGAGATTTGACTTATACAATAGGCAGAAAAGATATGGATGCACATGAAGCAAAATCTCCTGCTATAATTGCAGTAACCACCAGGTGGCAGCAGAGACTGATAATGGGTTCGAGTGCCCCCGAATTCTCCTCTATGAACCCAGATGACCCGGTGTTGTAGAGTGTAGGGAGATGTAGAGCAGTGGATACTGAGGGGGATACTGGGCCCCAGCTGGATCAGAGACTTGTGTTCTTATAAGCAGCCCCCCTCTCACCTCTATTCCTATGAGCCCCGCTTCTTATCCGCTCTCTGCGGTCTGGTGTCCAGGGTGAAGGTGCAGGGGCAAAGGTATTGGAGCAGCCGAGGTCGCAGGTAGGAGGTATATTGGCACCCCCTCGTAGGGAAGCTGTGGGTGCCCGGCCGCCGGGGAGCGCCGACCGGAAGTCGCGCCGTCCATCCTCCCGGCTCCACCACACAGGGTTCAGGCGGCCCCTTCCTCCGCTGATGCGTCGCGGTCTTCAGTTCCCCCGGTCCAGTGGCAGGTAACAGCAGCTGCGGGTAGCGCATGGAAGCTCTCTGGGGTCTTCTGAATAGGAGCGCTGGCGGCTGGACGTCCCCGATCCTCCCGGCTGCCGCTCGGACTTCACTCCCCGGCTCCAGAGGCTATGTAGGCCACAGTGCGCGGACCACACTGGGCATCGCAGAAGTAGCAGGGGGAGACCCACAGTGTAGAGGGGGTCCCTGGAGGCCACCAGTGTTAGGTTCCTGGTGCTCAGAACAAGGGAGATGTTGCGTAGTGAGTCCTGAGCACCAGAACGTGACGCTGATACAAGGTGTGGTGTGGAAATAGCCCCTAGCACCCTACCTCCATTGTTTTACCCGTGTGGTCAGTTCATGCCTGAGTGACTATGGTTTCTTGGGCCCATGGCAGCCGTGTTTGTAGGGCGCATTATGTCTGCCCAACTCCGATGCCCCCAGGTCTTAGATTGAGCCAAGGCGTGAACCGAGACAGGATAATAACAAGGGGACCTCTAACTAAAGCAAACAGAAGGCTAGGGGCTACTAACAACCCTAAACCTAAATATATGTGCGGCACGCCGCCAAAGGAAAAGAACAACAAAGGAAATGCTGTCCACTCGCCGACACAATACCGTTGTGTACCGGCGGTGCCAGCACAAGCAGAACCCTCTGCAAGACACCAGAAACAAATAATAACCAAAGAATACTGCGGCCTAGGTCGACGGACGCGGCAAAGCCGCTACTCACGGAACCGGTACAAATACTGGCAAACGGACGGGAACCCCCAATATAGCCGACACAGACTCCCAGAACTGGAGGACAGGCAGAATCCCAAACGACAGACCGGTGGACACCAAGAAGCCAGATACTCGACCAGGCACAGACAAAGCCACAGGACTCCTAGACAGGAACGCTTCACGGCAGGACACGGGATCAGACACTGGAATCGACACAGGAACTGACACTCAGGAACCGACACTGGAAGCAGCTAGACAGACACTGCTAGACAGGAGCTCAGGAACTGGAAGAGACTAGCTCAGAACTCAAGAACTCTGGAACTCAGGAAATCTGGAACTCTGGAAATATCACCAGCCTCTGTGAATTGCACTGAGCCAGCATATAACAGAGAGTCTTAATTAATTATGTTGTGCAGCTGCCCTGCTGCACAACTGAGAGGTGCAATCAACAGACAGGTGAGGCTGAACACATGGGAACAAGCTGCAATCACACAGACTCACCATTGGCAACAAACAAGAATCTTCTTAAACCAGAGCAATGGGAAATCCTGGCCTGCAAGACTACTTATAAACATAAAATAGGAATGAACCACTACCTGTGGTTCATAACAACCAGGACTATACAGACGGGGCAGACAGGCAGGGATGGGGCTATAAAACCCTTGATTAACGGAGGGTTTGCAGGAGCCCTCTGAAAACACGTCTCGCTGCTTAGGCTGTCAGGCCACGCCCCCCAGTCATGATTCTCATTGCACCATGACTCAGTAATTACCACAATATCCAGGTTATCCCTTGTCATTATCGCAATTAGCTCTGGAATTTTGTCTCCTAAGCTCCCAGAATTTGCACACATAGCTTTAAGAATTGTGTCTGTGCATCTGTTATTAGTAGCCATGTACAGACAGTACAAAATGAATGACAAGTTTAAAATTGAAATGACCGGTTTGGTGATGTTGCTCAGTGTTTTGTTTTTTTACTAATCAGGAATCACACTCTGCCTTTTACACCATGACTACACCTCACTAAATGAAAAGATATAGTACACCTGTCCACAAATGGCCAAATGGTCAAAGGAGGTAAACACCAGACAGCATGCAGTAATAAACTATGTTTCACTGAGCAACATGCAATGCCAATTACAAGCAAATCATTACATCAAAAACATACATGAGTTTGCATAATAGAGAACTGTAGTGAGCAGATTGGGGATGTCTTTTCTTAGTTTAAAAGACAGATAATATGCATAGATAAGATGAATGACATACTTTTGAGGCATTAAGGCAGTCTATATGTCATAGTTTTGGTGTTTTGTTGTTTCCCTTCTGCTTTCCTTCGGTTTAACGCAGGTATAACGCTAATATTATAATAACACTTTTATGTCAGCACTTCTATGGAAGCACTACCAGCTGACGGCTACCAGCCGTATACAGTTTCTGAGTAGGTCTGACCTTACTCAGCCGCTGTGATCACTTCAGCCTGTCCGGGCCCGGAATTGACGTCAGACACCCGCCCTGCAAACGCTAGGACACGCCTGCATTTTTGCAATCACTCCCGGAAAATGGTCAATTGCCACCCACAAACGCCCTCTTCCTGTCAATCTCCTTGCAATCGGCTGTGCGAACGGATTCTTCATTAAATCCATCACTCAGCAACGATCCGCTTTGTAGCCGTACGACGCGCCTGCGCATTGCAGAGCATACGCATGCGCAGTAGTGACCTGATTACTAGCGAGCGAACAGATCTGAATTAGGCCCACAGTCTCTCTGTACACAAATGTCACACATGGTTAATAAGGAAATTATATCCTGATAACAGGTAGAGTGATTAAGGGTGTAATAAAGCAAGGAACATAAAGCAGCAAAAATCGCAGAAAATGCGGAAAATCGCTAAATCTGCACCATATACCATAATAACTGAGAGAAAAAAGCAACTTCTGAGACGAAGCAAAAACTGGGTATGCTCTACGAAAAGTAGGCGTGTAGGGGACGTACTAAAGGGCTGGACTCACAAAAACTACGAGCAGGGGCGTGTTGTGGGCATATGCTGATGTTCGGTAGGAGGTGCATACGCCATTTTTACAACTAATCGCACATTTATGGTGTGCAGAATGTTCAATGTATACTGCAATCATTGCTTCATTAGACCCAGCTGAAGCATCTTACACCTCAGACCACAAATCACTTCATTCAGCTGTATTGAAACTTCTAAACATGTAAGGGAGCTTTAAACTCTGTAACACACGTTTCTTTATAAAATATATGTTAGTAACCTAATTGTTTTTACACTTACTAACAATCGAGGTTTGACAACAACACTATTAACGTTAGTTAAAATTTCCAAGCATTTTGTTTTGTAGGATCTGCTTAATATCTTTTAGCTTCCTAACAGTTTTTTTTTATGTTTTTTAAGCAATCAACACGTTTTTTGTTAACAAAACATACCCACATACATTTGGTAAAAAATTTTTTTTATATCACTACACACACAAACATATGTTCAAAAACAGCAACACCATTTTTTTTTTTTTTGGCCAGGAAAGTAGGTAGTGCAATATTTGAGGTTAAAACACAGTTGTTTGCAAAAATTGCAACATCAGAAACATGTAAGCAAAAAATGCGTAAAATTGTACATTTATACGCAAATAATGCTTATTTTTTAGGTCTTCTCAATATTTGCACATTTCACAAGCCCATCTTGTTTTTGTAACAATAAATTAGTGTTGCAGTTTTTCCGTTTGGGTGTACGTTCGCATTTTTGCGAACGGTTGCAATTTTTGCAAATTTGTAATTTTTACAATCCTTACTGAATTGGCTCCTAAATGCTGTGGACGATTTCTGGGAAACAGTTTATTCCCCAAAGCATCACTCACCAGCACTGCTGCCTGCCCCCTCAGTGTTCCTTCATCTCCATCATCCACCAGCACTGCTGCCTGTCCCCCCAGTGTTCCCTCATCTCCATCACCCACCAGCACTGCTGCCTAGATCCCTCAGTGTTACCTCATCTCCATCACCCACCAGCACTGCTGCCTGCCCCCTCAGTGTTCCCTCATCTCCATCATCCACCAGCACTGCTGCCTGCCCCCTCAGTGTTCCCTCATCTCCATCATCCACCAGCACTGCTGCTTGTCCCCTCAGTGTTCCCTCATCTCCATCACCCACCAGCACTGCTGCCTGTCCTCTCAGTGTTCCCTCATCTCCATAATCCACCAGCACTGCTGCCTGCCCCCTCAGTGTTCCCTCATCTCCATCACCCACCAGCACTGCTGCCTAGATCCCTCAGTGTTCCCTCATCTCCATCATCCACCAGCACTGCAGCCTGTCCCCTCAGTGTTCCCTCATATCCATCACCCACCAGCACTGCTGTCTGTCCCCTCAGTGTTCCCTCATCTCCATCATCCACCAGCACTGCTGCCTGCCCCCTCAGTGTTCCCTCATCTCCATCACCCACCAGCACTGCTGCCTGCCCCCTCAGTGTTCCCTCATCTCCATCATCCACCAGCACTGCTGTCTGTCCCCTCAGTGTTCCCTCATCTCCATCATCCACCAGCACTGCTGCCTGCCCCCTCAGTGTTCCCTCATCTCCATCACCCACCAGCACTGCTGCCTGCCCCCTCAGTGTTCCCTCATCTCCATCATCCACCAGCACTGCTGCCTGCCCCCTCAGTGTTCCCTCATCTCCATCACCCACCAGCACTGCTGCCTAGATCCTTCAATGTTCCCTCATCTCCATCATCCACCAGCACTGCTGCCTGCCCCCTCAGTGTTCCCTCATCTCCATCATCCACCAGCACTGCTGCCTGCCCCCTCAGTGTTCCCTCATCTCCATCACCCACCAGCACTGCTGCCTAGATACTTCAATGTTCCCTCATCTCCATCATCCACCAGCACTGCTGCCTGTCCCCTCAGTGATTCCTCATCTCCATCATCCACCAGCACTGCTGCCTGTCCTCTCAGTGATTCCTCATCTCCATCATCCACCAGCACTGCTGCCTGTCTCCTCAGTGATTCCTCATCTCCATCATCCACCAGCACTGCTGCCTGTCCCCTCAGTGATTCCTCATCTCCATCATCCACCAGCACTGCTGCCTGTCCCCTCAGTGATTCCTCATCTCCATCACCCACCAGCACTGCTGCCTGTCCCCTCAGTGTTACCTCATCTCCATCATCCACCAGCACTGCTGCCTGTCCCCTCAGTGATTCCTCATCTCCATCATCCACCAGCACTGCTGCCTGTCCTCTCAGTGATTCCTCATCTCCATCATCCACCAGCACTGCTGCCTGTCCCCTCAGTGATTCCTCATCTCCATCACCCACCAGCACTGCTGCCTGTCCCCTCAGTGATTCCTCATCTCCATCACCCACCAGCACTGCTGCCTGTCCCCTCAGTGATTCCTCATCTCCATCATCCACCAGCACTGCTGCCTGTCCTCTCAGTGTTCCCTGTAGTACTACTACTGAAAAAATACCCAACAAAAAACAGGACACACACCGTGACAGTAAAAGTTTATTACATACATGCACACCTCCATACATACATACATACTTACCTATGTTCACACGAGGCTCGGTCCACTTCTCCATGTAGAATCCTCGGGGTACCTGTGAAAAAATTATACTCACATAATCCAGTGTATCTTGTGTTGTCTTTATAATCCACGTACTTGGCAAAAAAACAAACCGGAAACCCGACCACGCACTGAAAGGGGTCCCAGCAGTGAGGTTACTTTCGGTCAACCGCTGACCGCAAAGTTCCCACCATTGGATACAATGGAGCACATAGGCGCTACATTGCATCTCTGCCGTGCGCTGCCTGACTAACACTACAGGAGCGCACAGCCAATCAGGAGAGTGCCACGACGTGGCGCTCCCTGATTGGCTGAAGGGACCCTCTTTGACAGGAGTCAGGGGGGGTCCCGGCAGTCGGGGAAAGGTGTTCCATGTGTAAACATGGGACCCCTTTCAGTGCGTGGTCGGGTTTACAGTTTGTTTTTTTGCCAAGTACGTGGATTATAAAGAGGACACAAGCTACCCTGGATTATGTGAGTATAATTTTTTCACAGGTACCCCGTGGAGTCTACATGGAGAAGAGGACCGAGCCTCGTGTGAACATAGGTTAGTATGTATGCATGAAGGTGTACATGTATGTAATAAACTTTTACTGTCACGGTGTGTGTGTCCTGTTTTTTGTTGGGTATTTTTTCAGTAGTAGTACTAAGGTACCAGCGGGCCCGGTTTTCCACCACATGCTGGTACTTGTGGTTCTCCAAGTACCTGCTTGTGGGGGAGGCTTGCTGGGATTTGTAGTACTGCTACTAAAAACAATATTCTGATTTTTTCCACTTGGCTATCAGCCCCCCATCCGCCACCCTTGGATGGGGGGGACAGTCTCGGGCTTCACCCCTGGCCCTTGGGTGGCTGGAGGGGGGGACCCCTTGATTTAAGGGGTCCCCACTCCTCCAGGGTACCCCAGCCAGGGGTGACTAGTTAGTGATTTAATGCCAGGGCCGCAGGGACCTAGATAGAAGTGTCCCCCGGCTGTGGCATTATCTCTCTGACTAGTGGAGCCCGGTGCTGGTTCAAAAAATACGGGGGACCCCTATGCTTTTTGTCACCCGTATTTTTTGCACCAGGACCAGGCGCAGAGCCCGGTGCTGGTTGATGAAATATGGGGGAACCCCTGTCATTTCCCCCCCGATATTTTGTCAACCAGGACCGGCGCAAAGAGCCCGAGGCTGGTTGTGCTTAGGAGGGGGGACCCCACGCAATTTTATTTTTTTTAAAGGTGCACAATGAAGCCCTACACGGATCTCACAGATCCGGCCGAGATTCATTGTGTTAATGTCAGCAGTGTTTTACTATTCACTACCGTAAAACACTGCCAGAAAATATGAATGACATCGACATCGGAAAACTCGAAAATGCAGAATACGACAGCATAGTAAATGAGTCGTAACAAATTCAAAAAGTTGCAATTTCACACATTCGATGTCATTCGTGTTTGAACTTTAACCTCATTCAGAAAATTACGAATTTTAGTAAATATACCCCTAGGAGTAGGTCTGGAGCTACTCAGAAACTGCAGGGAATTATTTAGTAGCAGTTCTGCTAAACTTTCGTTCGCACTTCTGCTAAGCTAAGATACACTCCCAGAGGGCGGCGGCCTAGCGTGTGCAATGCTGCTAAAAGCAGCTAGCGAGTGATCAACTCGGAATGAGGGCCAGTGTTCCCTCATATCTATCACACACCAGCACTGATGCCTGTCCTCTCAGTGTTCCCTCATCTCCATCATCCACCAGCACTGCTGCATGTCCTCTCAGTGTTCCGTCATCTCCATCATCCACCAGCACTGCTGCATGTCCTCTCAGTGTTCCCTCATCTCCATCATCCACCAGCACTGCTGCATGTCCTCTCAGTGTTCCGTCATCTCCATCATCCACCAGCACTGCTGCATGTCCTCTCAGTGTTCCCTCATCTCCATCATCCACCAGCACTGCTGCATGTCCTCTCAGTGTTCCCTCATCTCCATCATCCACCAGCACTGCTGCATGTCCTCTCAGTGGCCCTCATTCCGAGTTGTTCGCTCGCAAGCTGCTTTTAGCAGCATTGCACACGCTAAGCCGCCGCCTACTGGGAGTGAATCTTAGCTTATCAAAATTGCGAACGAAAGATTCGCAATATTGCGATAAGACTTCTCTGTGCAGTTTCTGAGTAGCTTGAGACTTACTCTGCCAGTGCGATCAGTTCAGTGCTTGTCGTTCCTGGTTTGACGTCACAAACACACCCAGCGTTCGCCCAGACACTCCCCTGTTTCTCCAGCCACTCCCGCGTTTTTCCCAGAAACGGCAGCGTTTTTTCAAACACTCCCATAAAACGGCCAGTTTCCGCCCAGAAACACCCACTTCCTGTCAATCACATTACGATCACCAGAACGAAGAAAAAACCTCGTAATGCCGTGAGTAAAATACCTAACTGCATAGCAAATTTACTTGGCGCAGTCGCAGTGCGAAAATTGCGCATGCGCAGTTAGCGGAAAATCGCTGCGATGCGAAGAAAATTACAGAGCGAACAACTCGGAATGACCACCAGTGTTCCCTAATCTCCATCATCCACCAGCACTACTGCCTGTCCTCTCAGTGATCCCTCATCTACATCACCCACCAGCACTGCTGCCTGTCCCCTCAGTGTTTCCTCATCTCCATCACCCACCAGCACTGCTGCCTGTCCCCTCATCTCCATCACCCACCAGCACTGCTGCATAGACCCCTCAGTGTTCCCTCATCTCCATCACCCACCAGCACTGCTGCCTAGATCCCTCAATGTTCCCTCATCTCCATCATCCACCAGCACTGCTGCCTGTCCCCTCAGTGTTCCCTCATCTCCATCTCCCACCAGCACTGCTGCCTGTCCTCTCAGTGTTCCCTCATCTTCATCATCCACCAGCACTGCTGCCTGCCCCCTCAGTGTTCCCTCATCTCCATCATTCACCAGCACTGCTGCCTAGATCCCTCAGTGTTCCCTTATCTCCATCACCAACCAGCACTGCTGCCTGTCCCCTCAGTGATCCCTCATCTCCGACACCCACCAGAACTACTGCCTGTCCCCTCAGTGTTTCCTCATCTCCATCACCCACCAGCACTGCTGCCTGTCCCCTCAGTGTTCCCTTATCTCCATCACCCACCAGCACTGCTGCCTGTCCCCTTAGTGTTCCCTCATCTCAATCACCCACCAGCGCTGCTGCCTGTCCCCTCTGTGTTCCCTCATCTCCATCACCTACCAGCAGTGCTTCCTTTCCACTCAGTGTTCCCTCATCTCCATCACCAACCAGCACTGCTGCCTGTCCCTTTAGTGATTCCTAATCTCCAACACCCACCAGCACTGCTGCCTGTCCCCTCAGTGTTCCCTCATCTCCATCATCCACCAGCACTGCTGCCTGTCCCCTCTGTGTTCCCTCATCTCCATCACCCACCAGCAGTGCTGCCTTTCCACTCAGTGTTCCCTCATCTCCATCACCAACCAGCACTGCTGCCTGTCCCTTTAGTGATTCCTAATCTCCAACACTCACCAGCACTGCTGCCTGTCCCCTCAGTGTTCCCTCAATTCCATCAAACACCAGCACTGCTGTCTGTCCCCTCAGTGGTCCCTCATCTCCATCACCCACCAGCACTGCTCCCTGTCCCCTCAGTGTTTCCTCATCTCCATCACCCACCAGCACTGCTGCCTGTCACCTTAGTGTTACCTCATCTCAATCACCCACCAGCACTGCTAATTGGGTCCCCAGTGTTCCCTCATCTCCATCACACACCAGCACTGCTGCCTGTTCCCTCAGTGTTCCCTCATCTCCATCACCCACCAGCAGTGCTGCCTTTCCCCTCAGTGTTCCCTCATCTCCATCACCCACCAGCACTGCTCCCTGTCCCCTCAGTGTTCCCTCATTTCCATCACACACCAGCACTGCTGTCTGTCCCCTCAGTGGTCCCTCATCTCCATCACCCACCAGCACTGCTAATTGGGTCCCCAGTGTTCCCTCATCTCCATCACACACCAGCACTGCTCCCTGTCCCCTCATCTCCATCACCCACCAGCACTGCTGCATAGACCCCTCAGTGTTCCCTCATCTCCATCACCCACCAGCACTGCTGTCTGTCCCCTCAGTGTTCCCTCATCTCCATCACCCACCAGCACTGCTCCCTGTCCCCTCAGTGTTCCCTCATTTCCATCACACACCAGCACTGCTGTCTGTCCCCTCAGTGGTCCCTCATCTCCATCACCCACCAGCACTGCTAATTGGGTCCCCAGTGTTCCCTCATCTCCATCACACACCAGCACTGCTGCCTGTTCCCTCAGTGTTCCCTCATCTCCATCACCCACCAGCACTGCTGCCTGTCCCTTCAGTGATTCCTAATCTCCAACACTCACCAGCACTGCTGCCTGTCCCCTGTGTTCCCTCATCTCCAGCACCCACCAACACTGCTGCCTGTCCCCTCAGTATTCCCTTGTCTCCAGCACCCACCAGCACTGCTGCCTATCCCCTCAGTGTTTCCTCATCTCCATCACCCACCAGCACTTCTGCCTTTCCCCTGAGTGTTCCCTCATCTCCATCACCAACCAGCACTGCTGCCTGACCCCTCAGTGATTCCTAATCTCCATCCCCCACCAGCACTGTTGCCTGTCCCCTCAGTGTTTCCTCATCTCCATCACCCACCAGCACTGCTGCCTGTCCCCTCAGTGTTCCCTTATCTCCATCACCCACCAGCACTGCTGCCTGTCCCCTCAGTGTTCTCTTATCTCCATCACCCACCAGCACTGTTGCCTGTCCCCTTGTAATCCCTCATCTCCATAACACACCAGCAGTACTCCTTGTCCCCTCAGTGATCCCTTATCTTTATCACTCACCAGCACTGCTGCCTGTTCCCTTAGAGTTCCCTCATATCCATCACCCACCAGCACTGCTGCCTGTCCCTGCAGGGATTCCTAATCTCCATCACCCACCAGGTTTGCTGATTGTCCCCTCAGTGTTCCCTCATTTCCATCACACACCAGCACTGCTGCCTGGCCCCTCAGTGTTTCCTTGACTCCGGCACCCACCAGCACTGCTGCCTGTCCCTGCAGGGATTCCTAATCCCCATCACCCACCAGGTTTGCTGCCTGTCCCCTCAGTGTTCACTTATCTCCAGCACCCACCAGCACTACTGCCTGGCCCCTCAGTGTTAGCTCATCTCCATCACCCACCAGCACTGATGCCTGTCCTCTCAGTGATCCCTCATCTCCAACACCCACCAGCACTGCTGCTAGTCCCCTCAATGTTCCCTCATTTCCATCACCCTCCAGCACTGCTGCATAGACCCATCAGTGTTCCCTCATCTCCATCACCCACCAGCACTGCTGCCTTTCCCCTCAGTATTCCCTCATAACCTGAACCCACCAGCACTGCTGCCTGTCCCCAGTGTTCCCTCATCTCCATCACCCATCAGCACTGCTGCCTGTCCCCTCAGTGATACCTCATCTCCACCCACCAGCACTGCTGCCTGTCCCCTCAGTGTTCCCTCATCTCCATCACACACCACCACTGCTGCCTGACCCCTCAGAGTTCCTTCATCTCCATCACCCACCAGTACTGCTGTCTGTCCCCTCTGTGGTCCCTCATCTCCATCACCCACCAGCACTGCTCCCTGTCCCCTCAGTGTTTCCTCATCTCCATCACCCACCAGCACTGCTGCCTGTCACCTTAGTGTTACCTCATCTCAATCACCCACCAGCACTGCTAATTGGGTCCCCAGTGTTCCCTCATCTCCATCACACACCAGCACTGCTGCCTGTTCCCTCAGTGTTCCCTCATCTCCATCACCCACCAGCAGTGCTGCCTTTCCCCTCAGTGTTTCCTCATCTCCATCACCCACCAGCACTGCTCCCTGTCCCCTCAGTGTTTCCTCATCTCCATCACCCACCAGCACTGCTCCCTGTCCCCTCAGTGTTTCCTCATCTCCATCACCCACCAGCACTGCTGCCTGTCCCCTCATCTCCATCACCCACCAGCACTGCTGCATAGACCCCTCAGTGTTCCCTCATCTCCATCACCCACCAGCACTGCTGTCTGTCCCCTCAGTGTTCCCTCATCTCCATCACCCACCAGCACTGCTCCCTGTCCCCTCAGTGTTCCCTCATTTCCATCACACACCAGCACTGCTGTCTGTCCCCTCAGTGGTCCCTCATCTCCATCACCCACTAGCACTGCTCCCTATCCCCTCAGTGTTTCCTCATCTCCATCACCCACCAGCACTGCTGCCTGTCACCTTAGTGTTACCTCATCTCAATCACCCACCAGCACTGCTAATTGGGTCCCCAGTGTTCCCTCATCTCCATCACACACCAGCACTGCTGCCTGTTCCCTCAGTGTTCCCTCATCTCCATCACCCACCAGCAGTGCTTCCTTTCCACTCAGTGTTCCCTCATCTCCATCACCATCCAGCACTGCTGCCTGTCCCTTCAGTGATTCCTAATCTCCAACACTCACCAGCACTGCTGCCTGTCCCCTGTGTTCCCTCATCTCCAGCACCCACCAGCACTGCTGCCTGTCCCCTCATCTCCATCACCCACCAGCACTGCTGCATAGACCCCTCAGTGTTCCCTCATCTCCATCACCCACCAGCACTGCTGCCTAGATCACTCAATGTTCCCTCATCTCCATCATCCACCAGCACTGCTGCCTGTCCCCTCAGTGTTCCCTCATCTCCATCTCCCACCAGCACTGCTGCCTGTCCTCTCAGTGTTCCCTCATCTTCATCATCCACCAGCACTGCTGCCTGTTCCCTCAGTGTTCCCTCATCTCCATCACCCACCAGCAGTGCTTCCTTTCCACTCAGTGTTCCCTCATCTCCATCACCATCCACCACTGCTGCCTGTCCCTTCAGTGATTCCTAATCTCCAACACTCACCAGCACTGCTGCCTGTCCCCTGTGTTCCCTCATCTCCAGCACCCACCAGCACTGCTGCCTGTCCCCTCATCTCCATCACCCACCAGCACTGCTGCATAGACCCCTCAGTGTTCCCTCATCTCCATCACCCACCAGCACTGCTGCCTAGATCCCTCAATGTTCCCTCATCTCCATCATCCACCAGCACTGCTGCCTGTCCCCTCAGTGTTCCCTCATCTCCATCTCCCACCAGCACTGCTGCCTGTCCTCTCAGTGTTCCCTCATCTTCATCATCCACCAGCACTGCTGCCTGCCCCCTCAGTGTTCCCTCATCTCCATCATTCACCAGCACTGCTGCCTAGATCCCTCAGTGTTCCCTTATCTCCATCACCAACCAGCACTGCTGCCTGTCCCCTCAGTGATCCCTCATCTCCGACACCCACCAGAACTACTGCCTGTCCCCTCAGTGTTTCCTCATCTCCATCACCCACCAGCACTGCTGCCTGTCCCCTCAGTGTTCCCTTATCTCCATCACCCACCAGCACTGCTGCCTGTCCCCTTAGTGTTCCCTCATCTCAATCACCCACCAGCGCTGCTGCCTGTCCCCTCTGTGTTCCCTCATCTCCATCACCTACCAGCAGTGCTTCCTTTCCACTCAGTGTTCCCTCATCTCCATCACCAACCAGCACTGCTGCCTGTCCCTTTAGTGATTCCTACTCTCCAACACCCACCAGCACTGCTGCCTGTCCCCTCAGTGTTCCCTCATCTCCATCATCCACCAGCACTGCTGCCTGTCCCCTCTGTGTTCCCTCATCTCCATCACCCACCAGCAGTGCTGCCTTTCCACTCAGTGTTCCCTCATCTCCATCACCAACCAGCACTGCTGCCTGTCCCTTTAGTGATTCCTAATCTCCAACACTCACCAGCACTGCTGCCTGTCCCCTCAGTGTTCCCTCAATTCCATCAAACACCAGCACTGCTGTCTGTCCCCTCAGTGGTCCCTCATCTCCATCACCCACCAGCACTGCTCCCTGTCCCCTCAGTGTTTCCTCATCTCCATCACCCACCAGCACTGCTGCCTGTCACCTTAGTGTTACCTCATCTCAATCACCCACCAGCACTGCTAATTGGGTCCCCAGTGTTCCCTCATCTCCATCACACACCAGCACTGCTGCCTGTTCCCTCAGTGTTCCCTCATCTCCATCACCCACCAGCAGTGCTGCCTTTCCCCTCAGTGTTCCCTCATCTCCATCACCCACCAGCACTGCTCCCTGTCCCCTCAGTGTTCCCTCATTTCCATCACACACCAGCACTGCTGTCTGTCCCCTCAGTGTTCCCTCATCTCCATCACACACCAGCACTGCTCCCTGTCCCCTCATCTCCATCACCCACCAGCACTGCTGCATAGACCCCTCAGTGTTCCCTCATCTCCATCACCCACCAGCACTGCTGTCTGTCCCCTCAGTGTTCCCTCATCTCCATCACCCACCAGCACTGCTCCCTGTCCCCTCAGTGTTCCCTCATTTCCATCACACACCAGCACTGCTGTCTGTCCCCTCAGTGGTCCCTCATCTCCATCACCCACCAGCACTGCTAATTGGGTCCCCAGTGTTCCCTCATCTCCATCACACACCAGCACTGCTGCCTGTTCCCTCAGTGTTCCCTCATCTCCATCACCCACCAGCACTGCTGCCTGTCCCTTCAGTGATTCCTAATCTCCAACACTCACCAGCACTGCTGCCTGTCCCCTGTGTTCCCTCATCTCCAGCACCCACCAACACTGCTGCCTGTCCCCTCAGTATTCCCTTGTCTCCAGCACCCACCAGCACTGCTGCCTATCCCCTCAGTGTTTCCTCATCTCCATCACCCACCAGCACTTCTGCCTTTCCCCTGAGTGTTCCCTCATCTCCATCACCAACCAGCACTGCTGCCTGACCCCTCAGTGATTCCTAATCTCCATCCCCCACCAGCACTGTTGCCTGTCCCCTCAGTGTTTCCTCATCTCCATCACCCACCAGCACTGCTGCCTGTCCCCTCAGTGTTCCCTTATCTCCATCACCCACCAGCACTGCTGCCTGTCCCCTCAGTGTTCTCTTATCTCCATCACCCACCAGCACTGTTGCCTGTCCCCTTGTAATCCCTCATCTCCATAACACACCAGCAGTACTCCTTGTCCCCTCAGTGATCCCTTATCTTTATCACTCACCAGCACTGCTGCCTGTTCCCTTAGAGTTCCCTCATATCCATCACCCACCAGCACTGCTGCCTGTCCCTGCAGGGATTCCTAATCTCCATCACCCACCAGGTTTGCTGATTGTCCCCTCAGTGTTCCCTCATTTCCATCACACACCAGCACTGCTGCCTGGCCCCTCAGTGTTTCCTTGACTCCGGCACCCACCAGCACTGCTGCCTGTCCCTGCAGGGATTCCTAATCCCCATCACCCACCAGGTTTGCTGCCTGTCCCCTCAGTGTTCACTTATCTCCAGCACCCACCAGCACTACTGCCTGGCCCCTCAGTGTTAGCTCATCTCCATCACCCACCAGCACTGATGCCTGTCCTCTCAGTGATCCCTCATCTCCAACACCCACCAGCACTGCTGCTAGTCCCCTCAATGTTCCCTCATTTCCATCACCCTCCAGCACTGCTGCATAGACCCATCAGTGTTCCCTCATCTCCATCACCCACCAGCACTGCTGCCTTTCCCCTCAGTATTCCCTCATAACCTGAACCCACCAGCACTGCTGCCTGTCCCCAGTGTTCCCTCATCTCCATCACCCATCAGCACTGCTGCCTGTCCCCTCAGTGATACCTCATCTCCACCCACCAGCACTGCTGCCTGTCCCCTCAGTGTTCCCTCATCTCCATCACACACCACCACTGCTGCCTGACCCCTCAGAGTTCCTTCATCTCCATCACCCACCAGTACTGCTGTCTGTCCCCTCTGTGGTCCCTCATCTCCATCACCCACCAGCACTGCTCCCTGTCCCCTCAGTGTTTCCTCATCTCCATCACCCACCAGCACTGCTGCCTGTCACCTTAGTGTTACCTCATCTCAATCACCCACCAGCACTGCTAATTGGGTCCCCAGTGTTCCCTCATCTCCATCACACACCAGCACTGCTGCCTGTTCCCTCAGTGTTCCCTCATCTCCATCACCCACCAGCAGTGCTGCCTTTCCCCTCAGTGTTTCCTCATCTCCATCACCCACCAGCACTGCTCCCTGTCCCCTCAGTGTTTCCTCATCTCCATCACCCACCAGCACTGCTCCCTGTCCCCTCAGTGTTTCCTCATCTCCATCACCCACCAGCACTGCTGCCTGTCCCCTCATCTCCATCACCCACCAGCACTGCTGCATAGACCCCTCAGTGTTCCCTCATCTCCATCACCCACCAGCACTGCTGTCTGTCCCCTCAGTGTTCCCTCATCTCCATCACCCACCAGCACTGCTCCCTGTCCCCTCAGTGTTCCCTCATTTCCATCACACACCAGCACTGCTGTCTGTCCCCTCAGTGGTCCCTCATCTCCATCACCCACTAGCACTGCTCCCTATCCCCTCAGTGTTTCCTCATCTCCATCACCCACCAGCACTGCTGCCTGTCACCTTAGTGTTACCTCATCTCAATCACCCACCAGCACTGCTAATTGGGTCCCCAGTGTTCCCTCATCTCCATCACACACCAGCACTGCTGCCTGTTCCCTCAGTGTTCCCTCATCTCCATCACCCACCAGCAGTGCTTCCTTTCCACTCAGTGTTCCCTCATCTCCATCACCATCCAGCACTGCTGCCTGTCCCTTCAGTGATTCCTAATCTCCAACACTCACCAGCACTGCTGCCTGTCCCCTGTGTTCCCTCATCTCCAGCACCCACCAGCACTGCTGCCTGTCCCCTCAGTATTCCCTTGTCTCCAGCACCCACCAGCACTGCTGCCTATCCCCTCAGTGTTTCCTAATCTCCATCACCCACCAGCACTTCTGCCTTTCCCCTGAGTGTTCCCTCATCTCCATCACCAACCAGCACTGCTGCCTGACCCCTCAGTGGTTCCTAATCTCCATCACCCACCAGCACTGTTGCCTGTCCCCTCAGTGTTCCCTCATCTCCATCACCCACCAGCACTGCTGCCTGTCCCCTCAGTGTTCCCTCATCTACAGCACCCACCAGCACTGCTGCCTGTCCCCTGAGTCATCCATCATCTCCATCACCCACCACCACTGATGCCTGTGCCATCAGGATTCCATCATATCATGTGTCAACCAGAAATGCTGCCTGTCCCATCTGTTATCCCTCATCTCCACCAACAACCAGCACTGTTGCCTGTTCCCTCAGTGTTAGCTCATCTCCATCACCCACCCTGCACTGCTGCCTGTGTCTCTCAGTGATACCTCATTTCCGTCACCCACCAGCACTGCTGCCTGTCCCCTTATATCTGTCACCCACCAGTACTGCTGCCTGTCCCTTCAGTTTTCCCTCATCTTCAGCACTCACCAGCACTGCTGCCTGACCCCTCAGTATTCTTTCATCTCCAGCACTCACCAGCACTGCTGCCTGACCCCTCAGTGTTCTTTCATCTCCAGCACTCACCAGTACTGCTGCCTGTCCCCTCAGTGATCCCTCTTCTCCGACACCCACCAGAACTACTGCCTGTCCCCTTGTAATCCCTCATCTCCATAACACACCAGCAGTACTCCCTGTCCACTCAGTGTTCCCTCATCTTTATCACTCACCAGCACTGCTGCCTGTCCCCTTAGTGTTCCCTCATCTCCATCACCCACCAGCACTGCTGCCTGTCCCCTCAGTGATCCCTCTTCTCTGACACCCACCAGAACTTCTGCCTGTCCCCTCAGTGTTTCCTCATCTCCATCACCCACCAGTACTGCTGCCTGTCCCCTCAGTGATCCCTCTTCTCCGACACCCACCAGAACTTCTGCCTGTCCCCTCAGTGTTTCCTCGTCTCCATCACCCACCAGCACTGCTGCCTGTCCCCTCAGTGTTCCCTTATCTCCATCACCCACCAGCACTGCTGCCTGTCCCCTTAGTGTTCCCTCGTCTCAATCACCCACCAGCACTGCTGCCTGTCCCCTCAGTGTTCTCTTATCTCCATCACCCACCAGCACTGTTGCCTGTCCCCTTGTAATCCCTCATCTCCATAACACACCAGCAGTACTCCTTGTCCCCTCATTGATCCCTTATCTTTATCACTCACCAGCACTGCTGCCTGTTCCCTCAGAGTTCCCTCATATCCATCACCCACCAGCACTGCTGCCTGTCCCTGCAGGGATTCCTAATCTCCATCACCCACCAGGTTTGCTGATTGTCCCCTCAGTGTTCCCTCATTTCCATCACACACCAGCACTGATGCCTGGCCCCTCAGTGTTTCCTCGACTCCGGCACCCACCAGCACTGCTGCCTGTCCCTGCAGGGATTCCTAATCCCCATCACCCACCTGGTTTGCTGCCTGTCCCCTCAGTGTTCACTTATCTCCAGCACCCACCAGCACTACTGCCTGGCCCCTCAGTGTTTCCTCGACTCCAGCACCCACCAGCACTGCTGCCTGTCCCCTCAGTGTTAGCTCATCTCCATCACCCACCAGCACTGATGCCTGTCCTCTCAGTGATCCCTCATCTCCAACACCCACCAGCACTGCTGCTAGTCCCCTCAATGTTCCCTAATTTCCATCACCCTCCAGCACTGCTGCATAGACCCATCAGTGTTCCCTCATCTCCATCACCCACCAGCACTGCTGCCTTTCCCCTCAGTATTCCCTCATAACCTGAACCCACCAGCACTGCTGCCTGTCCCCTCAGTGTTCCCTCATCTCCATCACCCATCAGCACTGCTGCCTGTCCCCTCCGTGATACCTCATCTCCACCCACCAGCACTGCTGCCTGTCCCCTCAGTGTTCCCGCATCTCCATCACACACCACCACTGCTGCCTGACCCCTCAGAGTTCCTTCATCTCCATCACCCACCAGTACTGCTGCCTGTCCCCTCAGTGTTCTCTCATCTCTATCACCTGCCAGCATTGCTGCCTGTCCTCTCAGTGTTCCTTCATCTCCAACACCCACCAGAACTGCTGCCTGTCCCCTCAGTGTTCCCTCATCTCTATCACTTACCAGTACGGCTGTCTGTCCTCTCAGTATTTCCTCATCTCCATCACCAACCAGCACTGCTGCCTGTCCCCTCACTGTTCTCTCATCTCCATCACCCACCAGCACTGCTGCCTGTCCTCTCAGTGTTCCCTCATCTCCAACACCTACCAACACTGCAGCCTGTCCCGTCAGTGTTCCATCATCTCCATCACTCACCAGCACTACTGCATGACCCCTCAGAGATCCCTCATCTCCATCACCTACCAGCACTGATGCCTGTACCCTCAGTGTTCCCTCATATCCAGCACCCACCAGCACTGCTGCCTGTCCCATCAGTGATCCCTCATCTCCAGCACCCACCAGCACTGCTGCCTGTCCCCTCAGTGATTCCTCACCTCCATCACCCACCAGCACTGCTGCCTATCCCCTCAGTGTTCGCTCATCTCCAGCACCCACCAGCACTGCTGCCTGACCCCTCAGAGATCCCTCAACTCCATCACCCACCAGCACTGCTACCTGTCCCCTCAGTCTTCCCTCATCTCGAGCACCCACAACCACTGCTGCCTGTCCCCTTAGTGATCACTCATTTCCAGCACCCACCAGCATTGATGCTTGTTCCCTCAGTGCTCCCTCATCTTCATAACCCACCAGCACTGCAGCCTGTCCCCTCAGTGTTCCCTCATCTCTATCACCACCAGCACCACTGTCTGTCTCCTCAGTGTTCCCTCATCTCCATCACCAACCACCACTGCTACCTGTCCCCTCATCTCCATTACCCACCAGCACTGCTGCCTGTTCTCTCAGTGATCCCTCATCTCCATCACCCACCAGCACTGCTGCCTGTCTATTCAGTGTTCCCTCATATCCATCACCCACCAGCACTGCTGCCTGACCCCTCAGTGTTCCCTGATCTCCATCAAAAACCACCAGAACTGCGGCCTGTCCCCTCAGTGTTCCTTCATCTCCATCACCCACCAGCACTGCTGCCTGTTCCCTCAGTGTTTCCTTATCTCTATCACCCACCAACACTGCTGTCTGTCCTCTCAGTGTTCCTTCATCTCCAACACCCACCAGCTCTGCTGCCTGTCCCCTCATCTCTATCACCCACCAGCATGGCTGTCTGTCCCCTCAGTGTTCCCTCATCTCCATCAAAAACCACCAGAACTGCTGCCTGTCCCCTCAGTGTTCCTTCATCTCTATCACCCACCAACACTGCTGCCTGTCTCCTCAGTGTTCCCTCATCTCCATCACCAACCAGCACTGCTACCTGTCCCCTCATCTCCATTACCCACCAGCACTGCTGCCTGTTCTCTCAGTGATCCCTCATCTCCATCACCCACCAGCACTGCTGCCTGTCTATTCAGTGTTCCCTCATCTCCATCACCCACCAGCACTGCTGCCTGACCCCTCATTGTTCCCTGATCTCCATCAAAAACCACCAGAACTGCGGCCTGTCCCCTCAGTGTTCCTTCATCTCCATCACCCACCAGCACTGCTGCCTGTCCCCTCAGTGTTTCCTTATCTCTATCACCCACCAACACTGCTGTCTGTCCTCTCAGTGTTCCTTCATCTCCAACACCCACCAGCACTGCTGCCTCTCCTCTCAGTGTTCCCTCATCTCCAACACCCACCAGCACTGCTGCCTGTTCCCTCATCTCCAGCACCCACCAGCACTGCTGCCTGTCCCCTCATTGTTCCCTTATCTCCATCACCCACCAGCACTGCTGCCTGTCCTCTTAGTGTTTCCTCATCTCCAACACCCACCAGCACTGCTGCCTGTACCCTCAGTGTTCCCTCATCTCCATCACCCACCAGCACTGCTGCCTGTACCCTCAGTGTTCCCTCATCTCCAACACCCACCAGCATTGCTGCCTGTACCCTCAGTGTTCCCTCATCTCCAACACCCACCAGCACTGCTGCCTGTTCCCTCATCTCCAGCACCCACCAGCACTGCTGCCTGTCCCCTCAGTGTTCCCTCATCTCCATAACCCACCAGCACTGCTGCCTGTCCCCTCATTGTTCCCTTATCTCCATCACACACCAGCACTGCTGCCTGTCCCCTCAGTGTTCCCTCATCTCCATCACCCACCAGCATTGCTGCCTGTACCCTCAGTGTTCCCTCATCTCCATAACCCACCAGCACTGCTGCCTGTACCCTCAGTGTTCCCTCATCTCCAACACCCACCAGCACTGCTGCCTGTCCCCTCAGTGTTCCCTCATCTCCCATCTCTGTAAAACCAGCCAGTGGGAGTCTGGGGGTGGGCTAAAGGATGATTGACTGGCTGAACAGTGTATTCCATGCTGCGGTGGCTGCTGAATTCCGGGTGAAGGAAGCAAGCGCATAGGTTTCATACAACTTCAAATGTATGTTCCAATGCCCTGGCCAGCTCCCCCTGCAGCTTTTGGATGGCACTGCATCCCAGGAACAGTAGCCGCTGCTGCTCCCAACTAGTGGGTAAACCTATGAGACACTTAACTCAGCAGAGATAAAGATTTTATTGCAGCCATAGGTAGGGGCTGAATACTTACGCAAGCAGCATTTTATTTACTTTTGCTTTTAAATAATCAATTATGAGTTTGATAAGTCTCTTCAGTAGTGTCTAGAACAATCCATGTAAATGTCAGGTGTAGACTTTTTAGTGGGTTGAATACTTTTGCAAGCCACCGTGTACTGTATATATATAACATATAAAATGTTTATAGTGGGGGGCATAGTTTGGCTGGCGAGGAGAGAGTCCACCTCAGCTCCCGCTGTCATCCCGCTATTACGGCACTATTAGGGGGGTTCCCCACCCCCAGTACGCATAATAGTGCATCTCTGACCTGCCTATCTTCCCTGTACCTGTCCACCGGCTCCTGCATCCACGGCGGTGTCCCTCCCAGTCTGGCCTGTGTCCAGGAAGCGGCTCCAGTCTCCCGACCGCATCTCTGGCCGCATCACGGTGGGTTGATCGCCGGGCGCTTCCCTCAAGGACAGGTTCTACTCCCCGCTGCCTCTACTCCTTACTGCCTTCTTGGACTGGCGGCCCTCTGCTGTGATGGCTTGGAGCTCTGGGCTGGCGGATTCACCCACCCGCTATATTGGATTCGCCCCAGGGGGATCTGTGCTCTCTTCCTCTGCACCTGCAGGTACTAGAACCTCCGCTATGTCTCCTGTAAGCTCTGCAGAGGCTTTCTAAGTACAAGACTGCAGTGTGGTGGACACTTGCATTGGGGTGCAGGGTCTATTAACTGTTGGACTGCACCAGTGGCTTCCCCACCATGGTCTATTGACTGATTGTCTGCTGGACTGCACCAGTGGCTTCCTCACCATATCCCCACAGTGCTTATATTTTATTTCCGGCTTCTGTGCACCCTATACTGCTGCTGTGGAGAAGATTTGTTACTGGGATCTGTTTTTCAGCTTTTCCAATACCTGGAGCTCTCCCTGGTGGTCAACTGTAAAAATTGCATTGAGCTGTTTCTCCATACCTTATACACCCTACATCCTGCAATATAGGCTACTCTCCATTCATCAGAGACTTTTTTGTACAGGCGCCTGGTGCTGCCGCAGTTGTCCGCCATCCGCTCTATCTTACTGCTGTCACTTGTTCCTCACAGTCAGCTCAGCTACAAGTCAGATGCTCCATGTATGCTGTGATCTGGATTGCCACCGCATAGTTCCTCCTTCTACCTGAGTATTAAAATTGCGCTCTATTCACACAACTTCTCATGGATACTTACCTTCACTTGTACTCCCTCACTGTCCCGCTGTTATTTGTTGTTTGGTATCTGTTCCACGGTGAGGGGCAAGAAAATCTCCCAGAAGAAGTCACAATGGAAAGATTCTACTCATCACATGGATACTCCATCATCTTCCAATATATGTCAGTTTCTAGTACCTCATGGCCTGGTTCCTGTAGCAGTTATGTTGTCCCCCTCCTCAGCCAGTCTCTCTCTGACCTCTGATTCTCCACCTCGGATGGAAATGCAGTCTCTGGAGTCGGTCGCTGCCTCAGAGTTGGGTGATATTTCCCAAATCTTGTAATTGCTCCGCTGCATGCCAACTAAACAGGACTTTGATCATTTGTAACGTTTGCTTCATGATACTGTCCATTCAGAAATTGCTTCTGTCCAATCGGAGGTGTCCCAACTCGATACTAGGTTATCTTCGTTGGAGGACTTCACTTCGGATTCTGCCACTGCCCACAATGCTCTTCGTGCTGCTGTCATCTGGCAGGCAGTTGACTTTCAGCAGTTTCAAGACCGCTTGGATGATTTAGACAACCGTGAGAGGAGAACAACTTGCGGATTAGGGGTGTTTCAGAAGATATACCGTCACATGGCCTTATTGATTTCCTCACCAGGATTTTCAATGAGCTCCTGGGCCAAGACCCAAGCAATTGAATGATAGAGCCCATCGTGCCCTAAAACCAAGAGGTACCCCCGCTGATCATGTGAGGGACATTATCTATCGGCTCCATTATTTCTCTCAGAAAGAGGATATTCTCCGCAAAGTTCACCAAAAGGAGGCTATCAATGTACCAGCGTATTCAAATTTTCCAGGACCTTCCTTGGACAACTCTCCAGAAACGCAGGACACTACAAGCCCTCACTGCTGAACTACGCAAGTTGGGGTTTAACTACAAGTGGTGTTTCCCTTTCAGCCTCCAAGTCTCACACAATGTCAAGGTGCATATCTTCAAGGACTCTGCCGATCTTGCTTCCTTCTGTCCAGCTCTGGGTATACCTATGGTCTCTCTACCAGACTGGCAGGAGCCTCTGCTGCGTACCATCCCACAGGAACTCTCTCATGCTAACAACGATTGGCAGCTTGTCCAGCGCAACCCGAAACTGCCTAGGGTACAACATGTGTCTGGGGCCACAGCTTCAGTGTGCTGAATCTCACATGGATTTATCCGTCTGCTCCCCTTCTAGTCAGGAGACCCTGAGTGCCTTATAGTTGTTTTTGGTGTGGTAGATCCCGCCCACATTTATCCATGCTCTTGAATTCCTGGGTATGGTCCTCAGGGGTGGGTGAGTTTCTACCTCCTCTTGGGCCATTTCCTCATGTTTTCTTTAGTTGTGTATTTAGAGTGTATTTACTATGTTCTGTTTCATACTCTAGCTTGATAGCTGGACTCGCTGCTGTCACTGACCCCCAGTGACCCCCCTCGCCGCCTCGTTTTCCTTGGCCTTGGTTGTGCTTCTCACGCCCGAGCTCCCAGGTGGCGGTGGTCCATTACTGGTTACATTTTTTTTCTCTCATGGTCTATCCCTTGACCTCAGTCATGTCTTTCATGTCGGAGCTCTCAGGGGTTGGCTGTGTCATCTTTAGATTTGTTCTGTGTTTATTTCACTGCATTATTTACTTATTTTCAAATGTCATTTGTTGTTTTTTGTTTGTGTCCTTTCCCTCCCCCCTCCTGCCTCATTCTTCCTTCACCCTACGCACCTAGCGCTTTTTGCTTGTGATGATGGAGGTTAACAATAGAGTGCAGACAAGTAAATTAGTTTCCTTTAATGTCAAGGGTCTTAATATCCCTGAGAAATGTACCAGGGCCCTTTGAGATTTCTTTGCACCTAAAGCAGGGGTGGTTTTAGTTCAGGAAACCCATTTCAAAACTGGTGCCTCCCCAAAATTCTCAGACCGTAATTATCCCACTGTCTTCATTGGTAACAACCACAGCACCAAAACATTGGTGGGTGCCATACTGTTTTCTAAATTGCTCCCGTTTCAGGATTTCTCCCACATTGTACTGACAGAGGGCAGAGTGCTTGTGGTTTGGTGTTCCCTGTATGGCCAATCGTACTCTTTCATTAATATTTATGCTCCCAACCAGAACCAACCGGCTTTTCTTGCTAAGGTCCTCAATCAGTTGGAACCTCTGGTAATCGGTATCCCTGTCTTTGGTGGGGACCTGAACTGAAGTGTTTAACAAGAGACTGACGTCTCGGGTCTCTCTACTAGACGTTCCACAAAGTGGCATAGGCAGGTGAGATGCACCCTCCACGAACACCAGCTGGTCGATACCTGGAGACTCCAACTCGACTGATGATGTTTACTCTAGAATAGACTACCTGTTCTTACCGCATAGATTTCTTCATCTTCTTCAGCATTCTGACATTGGTTTTGCTACGTGGTCAGAACACTCCCCTGACTCCTTGACACTGTTGACCTCGTACCCTTTTTCTATGCAATGCATATGGCGTTTGAACGAACAAATCCTGGCCGACCCTCGCTGTAGGTCATAGCTGGAATCAGCTCTTCACAAATATTTTTCTACTAATGAAATGCCTGAGGTCTCCAGTGTCACTTTCTGGAAAGCCCATAAATGTGTGCTCTGGGGCAAATTGATTCAACTGTCCTCGATGCTGAAGAAGGAGAAGACTGAGCAAAAACTAGCTCTCTTGCAGAGGCTTCAATCCTTAGAGACTTCTCATAAGAGACTCCCTTCTGCCCAGCTTCTCTATGACTTGACCGCTACTAGAGCAGCTCTCAATAAACTTCTCTTTGACACTGTGAACGGATGGTCCCGTACGAAAGCGCTCACTGCTTTCGTGTCCCATCCCCAGTACACAGAATGGATGTTTAGGTCACACGAGACCTGGCCACATAGGGGATTCCCGCTTACCATCAGCAACCGCCTGTTACTGACTCCACCCACTGCGCAGTGGGTGGATTTACGCTGCCTCCACCAAACTCCTAACCTGCCGTGGCATTTGGAACCATGGTTCTGCTCTGTATGCATCGACGCGCCATCCTACCACACCTATGTGGTGCTAACGAATCCCCACCAGTCGCTTGACTAGGCCTCTGCCGGTAGCTGACGGAAGGCAGAACTTGGAGACGCTGGTTACACCCTGGACAGCCAGAGAATGGGGCTAGGTTTCGCCTAGCCCTGCAGGTCACAAGATGAAATGGTCGTCTTGAGGCAGAAGATGTTTATTTGCCAACAAATAGTTCTGAAACGAACTTCAGCAATACAGCAGATGTTACAGCAGAATAAAACTGGTATAATAACACTCTGGAGGCTCACAGGCTTCCTCTTTTTATACAGTTATACCACACTGCATCTCAGCGGGTAGTTTACCCCTGAGTCCTTTCCATCCAATCAGGATAACTTACAAAATATAAATAAATAACATTTTAAAAGGATATAAGTGCATGAAGCAATTTCCTCCTTCCGGTCACACACAAAGTTTGTGTCATTTAACCCCCATTCCTACCACCTGGGAGTTTACACATCCACTTTGAGACATTTAACACATAGCTTCAAAATACAAATGTTTCTCATCCTTCCTGCATTTACCATTCAGGATTCGTATATCAATCAAACCAGCTACATAAATAAATACAGGTTTCCATTTCCAACCCCATACCACTTTACATATTCACACTCCCAGCATTTACCTGCCGAGCACTGTCCAACATCAAAAAGGTTTTGTCATTCCCCCGATCTGCTAGGAGAGGGCAATTAGCATCACATTTCCTAGTCACAGAAGACAGGGGAAAGTGCATTTTTCCCTTTAAAATACAGGTGACCACATCTTAAATATAAATACATTTAGACATGCAATCCTATAATTGTGCACAGAGCACTTCATATGATGAGTTAAAAACATAATTAAACATATTTTTAGTCATGTATTGTGCATGGTGCCTAGAGCCAAGTGTTCCTTTTTAAAATGGCACCTAGTGCCCATTGTCCAAATGGCGCCTGGCAGCTGAGGCTTAACGCCTTCGGTGCAGCGGCCGCCATTACACATGTACCCCCCCGGTTCTCTTTGTGTATCCCATGCAAAAATGTCCCTCAGTCAATGGACAGCTGCAAATCCGTTCGCACCTCACTCACCAGCAAATGATTTTACTAGAGATGTGCACCGGACATTTTTCGGGTTTTGTGTTTTGGTTTTGGATTCGGTTCCGCGGCCGTGTTTTGTATTCGGATGCGTTTTGGCAAAACCTCCCTGAAAATTTTTTGTCGGATTCAGGTGTGTTTTGGATTCGGGTGTTTTTTTCTCTCAAAAAACCCTCAAAAACAGTTTAAATCATAGAATTTGGGGGTCATTTTGATCCCATAGTATTATTAACCTCAATAACCATAATTTCCACTCATTTCCAGTCTATTCTGAACACCTCACACCTCACAATATTATTTTTAGTCCTAAAATTTGCGCCGAGGTCGCTGGATGACTAAGCTAAGCGACCCAAGTGGCCGGCACAAACACCTGGCCCATCTAGGAGTGGCACTGCAGTGTCAGACAGGATGGCACTTAAAAAAATTGGCCCCAAACATCACATGATGCAAAGATAAATGAAAGAAAAAAGAGGTGCAAGATGGAATTGTCCTTGGGCCCTCCCACCCACCCTTATGTTGTATAAACAGGACATGCACACTTTAACAAACCGATCATTTTAGTGACAGGGTCTGCCACACGACTGTGGCTGAAATGACTGGTTGGTTTGGGCTCCCACCAAAAAAGAAGCAATCAATCTCTCCTTGCACAAACTGGCTCTACAGAGGCAAGATGTCCACCTCCTCCTCATTGTCCGATTCCTCACCCCTTTCACTGTGTACATCCCCCTCCTCACAGATTATTAATTCGTCCCCACTGGAATCCACCATCTCAGATCCCTGTGTACTTTCTGGAGGCAATTGATGGTGAATGTCTCCACGGAGGAATTGATTATAATTAATTTTGATGAACATCATCTTCTCACATTTTCTGGAAGTAACCTCGTACGCCGAATGCTGACAAGGTGACTGGCTGCACTAAACACTCTTTCGGAGTACACACTGGAGGGGGGGCAACTTAGGTAAAATAAAGCCAGTTTGTGCAAGGGCCTCCAAATTGCCTCTTTTTCCTGCCAGTATACGTACGGACTGTCTGACGTGCCTACTTGGATGCAGTCACTCATATAATCCTCCACCATTCTTTCAATGGTGACAGAATCATATCCAGTGACAGTAGACGACATGTCAGTAATCGTTGGCAGGTCCTTCAGTCCGGACCATATGTCAGCACTCGCTCCAGACTGACCTGCATCACTGCCAGCTGGTGGGCTCGGAATTCTTAGCCTTTTCCTCGCAGCCCCAGTTGCGGGAGAATGTGAAGGAGGAGCTGTTGACGGGTCACGTTCCGCTTGAGTTGACAAGTGTCTCACCAGCAGGTCTTTGAACCTCTGTAGACTTGTGTCTGCTGGAAAGAGAGATACAACGTAGGCTTTAAACCTAGGATCAAGCACGGTGGCCAAAATGTAGTGCTCTGATTTCAACAGATTGACCACCCGTGAATCCTGGTTAAGCGAATTAAGGGCTCAATCCCCAAGTCCCGCATGCCTAGCAGAATCGCTCTGTTTTAGCTCCTCCTTCAATGTCTCCAGCTGCTTCTGCAAAAGCCTGATGAGGGGAATGACCTGACTCAGGCTGGCAGTGTCTGAACTGACTTCACGTGTGGCAAGTTCAAAGGGTTGCAGAACCTTGCACAACGTTGAAATCATTCTCCACTGCGCTTGAGTCAGGTGCATTCCCCCTCCTTTGCCTATATCGTAGGCAGATGTATAGGCTTGAATGGCCTTTTGCTGCTCCTCCATCCTCTGAAGTATATAGAGGGTTGAATTCCACCTCGTTACCACCTCTTGCTTCAGCTGATGACGGGGCAGGTTCAGGAGTGTTTGCTGGTGCTCCAGTCTTCGGCACGCGGTGGCTGAATGCCGAAAGTGGGCCGCAATTCTTCGGGCCACCGACAGCATCTCTTGCACGCCCCTGTCGTTTTAAGAAAATTCTGCACCACCAAATTCAATGTATGTGCAAAACATGGGACGTGATGGAATTTGCCCACATGTAATGCACGCACAATATTGGTGGCGTTGTCCAATGTCACAAATCCCCAGGAGAGTCCAATTGGGGTAATACATTCTGCAATGATGTTCCTCAGTTTCCGTAAGAGGTTGTCAGCTGTGTGCCTCTTATGAAAAGCTGTGATACAAAGCGTAGCCTGCCTAGGAACGATTTGGCGTTTGCGAGATGCTGCTACTGGTGCCGCCGCTGCTGTTCTTGCTGCGGGAGGCAATACATCTACCCAGTGGGCTGTCACAGTCATATAGTCCTGAGTCTGCCCTGCTCCACTTGTCCACATGTCCGTGGTTAAGTGGACATTGGGTACAGCTGCATTTTTTAGGACACTGGTGAGTCTTTTTCTGACGTCTGTGTACATTCTCTGTATCGCCAGTCTAGAGAAATGGAACCTAGATGGTATTTGGTACCGGGGACACACTACCTCAAGCAATTCTCTAATTCCCTGTGATTTAACGGTGGATACCGGACACACATTTTACACCAATGCAGCTGCCAAGACCTGAGTTATCCGCTTTGCAGCAGGATGACTGCTGTGATATTTCATCTTCCTCGCAAAGGATTGTTGGACAGTCAATTGCTTACTGGAAGTAGTACAAGTGGTCTTCCGACTTCCCCTCTGGGATGACGATCGACTCCCAGCAGCAACAACAGCAGCGCCAGCAGCAGTAGGCGTTACACTCAAGGATGCATCGGAGGAATCCCAGACAGGAGAGGATTCGTCAGACTTGCCAGTGACATGGCCTGCAGGACTATTGGTTTTCCTGTCTAATGAGGAAATTGACACTGCGGGAGTTGGTGATGTGGTTTGCAGGAGCTTGGTTACAAGAGGAAGGGATTTAGTTGTCAGTGGACTGCTTCCGCTGTCACCCTAAGTTTTTGAATTTGTCAATGACTTCTGATGAATGCGCTGCAGGTGACGTATAAGGGAGGATGTTCCTAGGTGGTTAACGTCCTTACCCCTACATATTACAGCTTGACAAAGGCAACACACGGCTTGACACCTGTTGTCCGCATTTCTGTTAAAATAATTCCACACCGAAGAGGTGATTTTTTTTGTATTTTGACCAGGCATGTCAATGGCCATATTCATCCCACGGACAACAGGTGTCTCCCCGGGTGCCTGACTTAAACAAACCACCTCACCATCAGAATCCTCCTTGTCAATTTCCTCCTCAGTGCCAGCAACACCCATATCCTCATCCTGGTGTACTTCAACACTGACATCTTCAATCTGACTATCAGGAACTGGACTGCGGGTGCTCCTTCCAGCACTTGCAGGGGGCGTGCAAATGGTGGAAGGAGCCACCTCTTCCCGTCCAGTGTTGGGAAGGTCAGGCATCGCAACCGACACAATTGGACTCTCCTTGGGGATTTGTGATTTAGAAGATCGCACAGTTCTTTGCTGTGCTTTTGCCAGCTTAAGTCTTTTCATTTTTCTAGCGGGAGGATGAGTGCCTCCATCCTCATGTGAAGCTGAACCACTAGCCATGAACATAGGCCAGGGCCTCAGCCGTTCCTTGCCACTCCGTGTCGTAAATGGCATATTGGCAAGTTTACGCTCGCCTCAGACGCTTTTAATTTAGATTTTTGGGTCATTTTACTGAACTTTTGTTTTTGGTATTTTACATGCTCTCTACTATGACATTGGGCATCGGCCTTGGCAGACGACGTTGATGGCATTTCATCATCTCGGCCATGACTAGTGGCAGCAGCTTCAGCACGAGGTGGAAGTGGATCTTGATTTTTCCCTATTTTACCCTCCACATTTTTGTTCTCCATTTTTTATATGCCAGTAATATATCAATAGCAATGGCCTACTGTACTGTACTATATATGCTGTTGGGTCACCAAAATGCTGCACTGTAATACTATATATACTGCTCACAAAAATGCCGCACAGATAGGGAATGGATACGTGCACTCAGTGACACAGAGCTGCAAGATACAGCAATGGCCTACTGTACTGTACTACTATAATTATTATATACTGGTGGTCCCCAGTCCCCACGGGATCAGTACTAAATGCCGCCGGCCGGAATCCCGGCGGTCGAAATCCCGACGCCGGAATCCCGACCACACAATCCCGACAGGGGTGGCGAGCGGAACGCAGCCCCTTGCGGGCTCGCTTTGCTCGCCACGCTGGGGGCACGGTGCCTCGCTACGCTCGGCACACTATTATATTCTCCCTCTATGGGTGTCGTGGACACCCACGGAGGGAGAATATGTCGGGATTGTGGCGGTCGGGATTCCGGCGTCGGTATTTCGACCGCCGGGATTCCGACCGGCGGCATCTTGACCGCATCCCGTCCCCACAATGCAGCACACTGAGCACAGAGATTTGCAGCACACTGAGCACAGATATTTTCAGCACACTGAGCACAGATATTTGCAGCACACTGAGCACAGATTACGGAGCTTTTCAGGGAGAGAACGCTGCCATGTCCTCTCCGTACAATCTCCAATGCACGAGTGAAAATGGCGGTGACGCGCGGCTCCTTATATAGAATACGAATCTCGCAAGAATCCGACAGCGGGATGATGATGTTCGGCCACGTTCTGGTTAACCGAGCAAGGCGGGAAGATCCGAGGCTGCCTCGGACCCGTGTAAAATAGGTGAAGTTCGGGGGGGTTCGGATCTCGAGGAACCGAACCCGCTCATCTCTAGTTTTTACCAGTGTGTGCAGCGTGTGCGCAGCCCAGGACTTACTCCTATAGTACGATGAGAACAGGCTGATAGGGTACCGGAGCTGACGTCAGACACCTTCCCTGAAAACGCTTGGGAATGCCTGCGTTTTCCCTGACACTCCCAGAAAATGGGCAGTTACCACCCCCAAACGTTTGCTTCCTGTCAATCAGCATGTGAATGGTTGTGCGATTGTAATTTTCACACCAGCCTGTCTATCGATAATCGATGCACAGCAGTGCTCAGGTCTGAATCGGGCGCTATGTGTGAATGGAAAAGACTCAGAATGAAGTTCTGAGTCCACAACCCTGCTCTGTATCACGTTCTTTCCTGGGTGCGCCCTGGGTCGCCTCTTGTGTGAACGCATCCAACCCGGGTTTTTAGGAAACTTCCTCATTGGCTGTTCGGTGCACCTGCAGATGACATCACCTGCAGGCACCTGGACCACATGACTGGGGAGCACCCAAAAAGACCCAATCAGTGAGCAGCATTTGCGGCAATTCCTCTGACTTCAGACAAAGGAGCAGATGTACTAATCCTTGGAAAGAGATAAAGTGAAGAGAGATAAAGTACAAGCCAATCAGCTTTGGTCATTTTAAAAATACCAGGAGCTGATTGGTTGCTACTTTATCTTTCTTCAAGGCTTTGGCCCACACAGTGGAAACAGAGGCATTGGCTCTACTTTGGCTTCCAACTTGATAAAGTAAAACTTCTCAGACAATAGCTCCCCGGAAGAGGTGTTACTGTATATAACTACGTGAGGAATGAGGCATTCGCGTTATGTAATCAGCATGACTAACACCACAAGCTGCCAATCATATCTAGGAATCAGCTTCCAGAACGTCTGGTTTTCTTATATTATGTCATTACTGTGAACTAAAAACAAAGCTTCCCCTTTCTGGATCCCCCTTTGATAAAGTTCTTCAGACTATTAAATCAACAATAAATGAACAGTCAAATCTAACATATTTTAAGAGTTAAAGCGTATTTCTTCTTTACTAGATGCCACATACAGATTTGCTTTATGATAATTGATTACAACTAGAGATGAGCGGGTTCGGTTCCCTGAGATCAGAGTCAGACTCAGGTTTTCCCGTCTGACTCAGAAACCAGAACGAGGCAGAACGTCATCATCCCACTGTCGGATTCTCGCTGGGTTTGGATCCCATATAAACAGCTGCGCGTAGCCGCCATTTTCACTTGGGTATTGGAGAGTGTAGGGAGATGACGTGTCTCTGTCCTCAGTGTCCTGCATCAGTTCAGTGGTGGCGTCTTGTGCTGCATCAGTCCAGTCACAGTGGTGGTGTCCTCTGCTGCCATATGTCCAGTGCAGCTGTATAAATCCAGTCAATTGCAGTGGTGCTGTGATGTGCTGCATCAGTCCAGTGGTGGTGTCCCTGTGCTGCTGTATATGTCCAGTGGTACTGCCATATCAATCCAGTCCAGTGGTACTGCCGTATAATTCCAGTGATACTGCCGTATAATTCCAGTGATCCTGCCGTATAATTCCAGTGGTACTGGCGTATAAATCCAGTGATACTGCCGTATAAATCCAGTCCAGTGGTACTGCCGTATAATTCCAGTGATCCTGCCGTATAATTCCAGTGATCCTGCCGTATAATTCCAGTGGTAATGGCGTATAAATCCAGTGATACTGCCGTATAAATCCAGTCCAGTGGTACTGCCGTATAATTCCAGTGATACTGCCGTATAATTTCAGTGGTACTGGCGTATAATTCCAGTGATCCCGCCATATAATTCCAGTGGTACTGGTGTATAAATCCAGTGATACTGCCGTATAAATCCAGTCCAGTGGTACTGCCGTATAATTCCAGTGATACTGCCATATAATTCCAGTGGTACTGGCGTATAAATCCAGTGATACTGCCATATAATTCCAATCCAGTGGTACAGCCGTATAAATCCAGTGGTACTGCCGTATAAGAACAGTAGTACTGCCGTATAATTCCAATGATACTGCCATATAAATCCATTGATACTGCCGTATATGTCCAGTGGTAATGCCATATAATTCCAGTGGCACTGGCGTATAAATCCAGTCCAGTGATACTGCCATATATATCCAGCAGTACTGACATATAAATCCAGTGATACTGCATATAATTACAGTGGTACTGGCGTATAAGTCCAGTGATCCTGCCGTATAAATCCAGTCCAGTGATACTGCCGTATAATTCCAGTGGTACTGCCATATAATTCCAGTGATACTGCCATATAATTCCAGTGATACTGCCGTATTTGTCCAGTGGTACTGCCGTATAAATCCAGTGGTACTGGTGTATAAATCCAGTCCAGTGATACTGCCATATATGTCTAGTGGTACTGCCATATAATTCCAGTGATACTGCCGTATATGTCCAGTGGTACTGCCGTATAAATCCAGTGGTACTGCCATATAATTCCAGTGATACTGCCGTATATGTCCAGTGGTACTGCCATATAATTCCAGTGATACTGCCGTATATGTCCAGTGGTACTGCTATATAATTTCAGTGATACTGCCGTATATGTCCAGTGGTACTGCCATATAATTCCAGTGATACTGCCGTATATGTCCAGTGGTACTGCCGTATAAGTCCAGTCCAGTGGTGCTGCCATATAAGTTCAGTGGTGCTGTCCTGTGCTTTATATTATTTACAGTACTCCAAATAAAGGGGTTATTAATATTTAATCCAAATCATTTTTACAGGGGTTGCCCTGTGAGGTGTAGGTATATGCTGTGCCGCATATTGTTATATAACTCCAGAAAAATAATGTAGAACAAAAATTTGGAGGATAAAATAGGGAAAGATCAAGAACCACTTCCTCCTAGTGCTGCCGCTGCTGTTGTTGCTGCTGGGAGCCGATCATCCCAGAGGGGAAGTTGGAAGGCCACTTGTACTACTTCAACTAAGCAAATGACTGTCCAACAGTCCTTTGCGAGAAAGATGAAATATGACAGCAGTCATCCTGTTGCAAAGCGGATAACTGAGGCCTTGACAGCTCTGTTGGTGTTAGACGTGCGTCCAGTATCCACCATTAGTGCAGTGGGAATACAGTGCCAACCCTAGATGGGCCAGGTGTTTGTGCCGCACACTTGTGTCGCTTAGCTTAGTCATACAGCTACCTCAATGCACCTCTTTTACTTTTTTCCATGATGTGCTGTTTGGGGACTATTTTTTTTTAAGTGCCATCCTGTCTGCCACTGCATGGCCACTCCTAGATGGGCCAGGTTTTTGTGCCACACACTTGTGTCGCTTAGCTTAGCCATCCAGCGACCTTGGTGCACCTCTTTTACTTCTTTGCATGATGTGTTGTTTGGGGCCTAGTTTTTAAATCGGCCATCCTGTCTGCCACTGCAGTGCCACTCCTAGATGGGCCAGGTGTTTGTGCCGCACACTTGTGTCGCCTAGTTTAGTCATACAGCCACCTCGCTGCTACCTTTTGGCCTAAAAAAACAATATTGTGAGGTGTGAGGTGTTCAGAATAGACTGGAAATAAATGGAAATTAATGTTTTTGAGGTTAGTAAACCGTAGGATCAAAAATACCCCCAAATTCTGTGATTTTATGTTTTTTTTTTTTTTAAATCATCCAGAACCAAAACCAAAACACGAAAGGGTGGTTTTGGCAAAACCATTCCAGATCCAAAACATGAGCATGGAACCAGAACCAAAACCAAAACACAAAACAAGAAAAGTGCCCGATTCACATCTCTAATTACAAGTTGAAATCAGTTTTTACAGTGTGATTAATTATTTGACGTTGTTTAATGCACAAACTTCTGATCCATGGTTTTATTATTGTAACCTATACCATAACCTCTGTCAAGATATTCCTTACTGCAGGAGTCACAGATCAGGTAAAAAGTGCAAGACGCATTTTATACTGTTTCCCCTTGATGTATGTGAGTGACGCGTTTCATAGTGTTTCCCCTTACTGTACCTGTGTAACACATTTTATACTGTTTCCCCTTGCTGTATGTGTGTGATGCGTTTCATACTGTTTCCCCTTACTGTACCTGTGTAACACATTTTATACTGTTTCCCATTGCTGTATGTGTGTGATGCATTTCACAGTGTTTCCCCTTGCTGTACCTGTGTAACTCATTTTATACCGTTTTCCCATGCTGTATGTGTGTAACTTGTTTCATAATGTTTCCCCTTGCTGTACCTGTGTAACATATTTTATACTGTTTCCCCTTGCTGTATAAGTGTGACGCATTTCATAGTGTTTCCAATTGCTGTACCGGTGTAACACATTTTATACTGTTTCCCCATGCTGTATGTGTGTGACGCGTTTCATAGTGTTTCCTCTTACTGTACCTGTGTAACAGATTTTATACTGTTTCCTCTTGCTGTATGTGTGTGGCATATTTCACAGTGTTTCCCCATGCTGTACCCATGTAACACATTTTATACTGTTTCCCCATGCTATATAAGTGTGACGCGTTTCATAGTTTTTTCTCTTGCTGTACTGTGTAAAACATATTAATACTGTTTCCCCTTTCTGTACAGTATGTGTGTGACGCGTTTCAAAGTGTTTCCCCTTGCTGTAACTGTGTAACACATTTATACTGTTTCCCCTTGCTGTATAAGTGTGATGCGTTTTGCTGTGTTTCCCATTGCTGTACCTGTATAACATATTTTATACTGTTTCCCCATGCTGTATAAGTGTGACGCCTTTCATAGTGTTTCCCCTTGCTAGATATGTGTAACACATTTTATACTGTTTCCCCATGCTGTATAAATGTGACTCGTTGCACAGTGTTTCCTCTTGCTGTACCTGTGTAACACATTTTATACTGTTTCCCATGGTTGTACCTGTGTAACACAATTTATAGTGTTTCCCCTTGCTGTACCTGTGTAACACATGTTATACTGTTTCCCCTTGCTGTACCTATGTATCAGATTTTAGACTTTTTCCCCATGCTGTGTAAGTGTGAAGCATTTCGCAATGTTTCCCGTTGCTGTACCTGTGTAACACATTTTATACTGTTTCCCCTTGCTATATCTGTGTAACACATTTTATTCTGTTTCCCCATGCTGTATAAGTGTGACGCATTTCATACTGTTTCCCTTGCTGTACCTGTGTAACACAATTTATACTGTTTCTCCTTGCTGTATCTGTGTAACACATTTTATACTGTTTCCCCGTGCTGTATAAGTGTGACACCTTTCATAGTGCTTCCCCTTACTGTACCTGTGTTACACATTTTATACTTTTCCCCCTTGCTGTATAAGTGTGATGCATTTCTCAGTGTTTCCTCTTGTTCTTCCTGTGTAACACATTTTATACTGTTTCCCCATGCTTTATAAGTGTGATGCGTTTCATACTGTTTCCCCTTGCTGTACCTGTGTAACACATTTTATACCATTTCCCCATGCTGTATAAGTGTGACGTGTTTCATACTGCTTCCCCTTGCTGTACCTGTGTAACACATTTTATACTGTTTCCCTATGCTGTATAACTGTGACGCGTTTCATACTGTTTCCCCTTGCTGTACCTGTGTAACACATTTTATACTGTTTCCGCTTGTACCTGTGTAACACATTTTATACTGTTTCCCCATGCTGTATAAGTGTGACGTGTTTCATACTGCTTCGCCTTGCTGTACCTGTGTAACACATTTTATACTGTTTCCCCTTGCTGTATAAGTGTGACGTGTTTCATACTGCTTCCCCTTGCTGCACCTGTGTAACACATTTTATACTGTTTCCCCTTGCTGTGTAAGTTTGACGCGTTTCACAGTGTTTCCCCTTGCTGTACAAGTGTGACACCTTTCATATTGTTTCCCCTTACTGTACCTGTGTTACACATTTTATACCTTTTCCCCATGCTATATAAGTGTGATGCATTTCTCAGTGTTTCCCCTTGCTCTTCCTGTGTAACATATTTTATACTGTTTCCCCATGCTTTATAAGTGTGACACATTTCATAGTGTTTCCCCTTGCTGTACCTGTGTAACACATTTTATACCGTTTCCCCATGCTGTGTAAGTGTGACGCATTTCACAGTGTTTCCCCTTGCTGTACCTGTGTAGCCCAATTTATACTGTTTCCCCTTGCTGTATAAGTGTGACGCATTTTAGAGTGTTACCCCTTGCTGTACCTGAATAAAACATTTTATACTGTTTCCCCTTGCTGTACAAGTGTGACACCTTTCATATTGTTTCCCCTTACTGTACCTGTGTTACACATTTTATACCTTTTCCCCATGCTATATAAGTGTGATGCATTTCTCAGTGTTTCCCCTTGCTCTTCCTGTGTAACATTTTTTATACTGTTTCCCCATGCTTTATAAGTGTGACACATTTCATAGTGTTTCCCCTTGCTGTACCTGTGTAACATATTTTATACCATTTCCCCATGCTGTATAAGTGTGACGCGTTTCATACTGTTTCCCCTTGCTTTACCTGTGTAACACATTTTATACCGTTTCCACATGCTGTATAAGTGTGACGTGTTTCATACTGCTTCCCCTTACTGTACCTGTGTAACACATTTTATACTGTTTCCCCTTGCTGTGTAAGTGTGACACGTTTCACAGTGTTTCCCCTTGCTGTACCTGTGTAACACATTTTATACCGTTTCCCCTTGCTGTCTAAGTGTGACGTGTTTCATACTGTTTCCCCTTGCTGTACCTGTGTAACACATTTTATACTGTTTCCCCTTGCTGTATAAGTATGACGTGTTTCATACTGCTTCCCCTTACTGTACCTGTGTAACACATTTTATACTGTTTCCCCATGCTGTATGTGTGTGACGCGTTGCATACTGTTTCCCCTTGCTGTACCTGTGTAACACATTGGGGTATATTTACTAAGGTCCCGATTTTGACCGAGATGCCGTTTTTTCTTCAAAGTGTCATCTCGGTAATTTACTAAGCAAAAATCACGGCAGTGATGAGGGCATTCGTAATATTTTGGAAGTCCTAGGAAAAAATCACGAATCAATACACCATCGGTCAAATACGCCTGCAATTTGGTAGAAATCGGTCATTTACTAAAAAGTGCAAAACACAAACACTGCCGACAATAGCCAAACACTGCCGTGATAAAATACAAATCGTGAAAAAGTGCTAAAAAAAAACAGACCTGCTTTTTTATCCCGTGTTTGTATAGGCATGCACGGATCCATGAGATCCGTGCATGTTTTTCAGTGGGAAGGGGGGGGGGGAATGTTATAAATTTTCAGAAAAAAAATTGCGTGGTGTCCCCCCTCCTAAGGCAAACCAGCCTCGGGCTCTTTGAGCCGATCCTGGTTGCAGAAATATGGGGAAAAAATGGACAGGGGTTCCCCCATATTTAAGCAACCAGCATCGGGCTCTGCGCCTGGTCCTGGTTCCAAAAATACGGGGAACAAAAAGAGTAGGGGTCCCCCGTATTTTTGAAACCAGCACCGGGCTCCACTAGCTGGACAGATAATGCCACAGCCGGGGGTCACTTTTATACAGTGCCTTGCGGCCGTGGCATCAAATATCCAACTAGTCACCCCTGGCCGGGGTACCCTGGGGGAGTGGGGACCCCTTCAATCAAGGGGTTCCCCCCCCCAGCCACCCAAGGGCCAGGGGTAAAGCCCGAGGCTGTCCCCTCCATCCAATGGGCTGTGGATGGGGGGCTGATAGCCTTTGTGAAAAGTGATTGATATTGTTTTTAGTAGCAGTACTACAAGGCCCAGCAAGCCTCCCCCACAAGCTGGTACTTGGAGAACCACAAGTACCAGCATGCGGCGGAAAAATGGGCCCGCTGGTACCTGTAGTACTACTACTAAAAAAATACCCCAATAAAGACAACACACACACACCTTGAAAGTATAACTTTAATACATCCATCCACACCTCCATATACACATACTTACCTTATGTTCCCACGCAGGTCGGTCCTCTTCTCCAGTAGAATCCATGGTGTACCTGTAAAAAAAAAATTATACTCACATAATCCAGTGTTTTCGGCTCCTCGGTAAATCCTTTTGTAATCCACGTACTTGAAAAAATAAAAAAACGGATACCCGACCACGAACTGAAAGGGGCCCCATGTTTTCACATGGGCCCCCTTTCCCCGAATGCCAGAAACCCACTCTGACTGATGTCTAAGTGGGTTTATTCAGCCAATCAGGGAGCGCCATGTTGTGGCACCCTCCTGATCGGCTGTGTGCTCCTGTACTGTCTGACAGGCGGCACACGGCAGTGTTACAATGTAGCGCCTATGCGCTTCATTGTAACCAATGGTGGGAACTTTCAGGTCAGCGGTTGACCGAAAGTGACCTCACCGCTGACCTGAAAGTTCCCACCATTGGTTACAATGGAGCGCATAGGCGCTACATTGTAACACTGCCGTGTGCCGCCTGTCATACAGTACAGGAGCACACAGCCGATCAGGAGGGTGCCACAACGTGGCGCTCCCTGATTGGCTGAAGAAACCCACTTAGACATCAGAGTGGGTTTCTGGCATTCGGGGAAAGGGGGCCCATGTGAAAACATGGGTCCCCTTTCAGTTCGTGGTCGGGTATCCGTTTTTTTTATTTTTTCAAGTACGTGGATTACAAAAGGATTTACCGAGGAGCCGAAAACACTGAATTATGTGAGTATAATTTTTTCTACAGGTACACCATGGATTCTACTGGAGAAGAGGACCGACCTGCGTGGGAACATAAGGTAAGTATGTGTATATGGAGGTGTGGATGGATGTATTAAAGTTATACTTTCAAGGTGTTTGTGTAATGTCTTTATTGAGGTATTTTTTTAGTAGTAGTACTACAGGTACCAGCGGGCCCATTTTTCCGCCGCATGCTGGTACTTGTGGTTCTCCAAGTACCAGCTTGCGGAGGAGGCTTTCTGGGCCTTGTAGTACTGCTACTAAAAACAATATCAATCACTTTTCTCAAAGGCTATCAGCCCCCCATCCGCAGCCCATTGGATGGGGGGGACAGCCTCGGGCTTCACCCCTGGCCCTTGGGTGGCTGGGGGGGGGGACCCCTTGATTGAAGGGGTCCCCACTCCCCCAGGGTACCCCGGCCAGGGGTGACTAGTTGGATATTTGATGCCACGGCCGCAAGGCACTGTATAAAAGTGACCCCCGGCTGTGGCATTATCTGTCCAGCTAGTGGAGCCCGGTGCTGGTTTCAAAAATACGGGGGACCCCTTCTCTTTTTGTCCCCCGTATTTTTGGAACCAGGACCAGGCGCAGAGCCCGATGCTGGTTGCTTAAATATGGGGGAACCCCTGTCCATTTTTTTCCCATATTTTTGCAACCAGGATCGGCTCAAAGAGCCCGAGGCTGGTTTGCCTTAGGAGGGGGGACCCCACGCAATTTTTTTTTTACATTTAAACTTTATTTATTTTTTAAACAAAGTGCACAATGAAGCCCAGCACGGATCTCTCAGATCCGGCCGAGATTCATTGTATTAAAGTCGGCAGTGTTTTACAAGTCACTCACGTAAAACACTGCCAAAAAAACCCGAATGATATCGACATCGGAAAACCCGAAAATGCAGAATACGGCAGCTTAGTAAATTAGTCGTAATCAATTTAAAAAGTTGCATATTTACACTTTCGATGTCATTCGTGATTGAACTTTGACCTCAAACGGGAAAATACGAATCTTAGTAAATTTACCCCATTTTATACTGTTTCCCCTTGCTGTGTAAGTGTGACGCGTTTCACAGCGTTTCCAATTGCTGTACCCGTGTAACACATTTTATACTGCTCGCCCTTGCTGTATAAGTGTGACGCATTTCACAGCGTTTCCCCTTGCTGTACCCGTGTAACACATTTTATACTGCTCCCCCTTGCTGTACCCGTGTAACACATTTTATACTGCTCCCCCTTGCTGTACCCGTGTAACACATTTTTTACTGCTCCCCCTTGCTGTATAAGTGTGATGCGTTTCGCAGTGTTTCCCCTTGCTGTACCCGTGTAACACATTTTATACTGCTCCCACTTGCTGTACCCGTGTAACACATTTTATACTGCTCCCCCTTGCTGTACCCGTGTAACACATTTTATACTGCTCCCCCTTGCTGTACCCGTGTAACACATTTTATACTGCTCCCCCTTGCTGTATAAGTGTGATGCGTTTCGCAGTGTTTCCCCTTGCTGTACCCGTGTAAGACATTTTATACTGCTCCCCCTTGCTGTACCCGTGTAACACATTTAATACTGCTCCCCCTTGCTGTACCCGTGTAACACATTTTATACTGCTCCCCCTTGCTGTACCCATGTAACACATTTTATACTGCTCCCCCTTGCTGTACCCGTGTAACACATTTTATACTGCTCCCCCTTGCTGTATAAGTGTGATGCGTTTCGCAGTGTTTCCCCTTGCTGTACCCGTGTAACACATTTTATACTGCTCCCCCTTGCTGTACCCGTGTAACACATTTTATACTGCTCCCCCTTGCTGTATAAGTGTGATGCGTTTCGCAGTGTTTCCCCTTGCTGCACCCGTGTAACACATTTTATACTGCTCCCCCTTGCTGTACCCGTGTAACACATTTTATACTGCTCCCCCTTGCTGTACCCGTGTAACACATTTTATACTGCTCCCCCTTGCTGTATAAGTGTGATGCGTTTCGCAGTGTTTCCCCTTGCTGTACCCGTGTAACACATTTTATACTGCTCCCCCTTGCTGTACCCGTGTAACACATTTTATACTGCTCCCCCTTGCTGTACCCTTGTAACACATTTTATACTGCTCCCCCTTGCTGTACCCGTGTAACACATTTTATACTGCTCCCCCTTGCTGTACCCGTGTAACACATTTTATACTGCTCCCCCTTGCTGTACCCGTGTAACACATTTTATACTGCTCCCCCTTGCTGTACCCGTGTAACACATTTTATACTGCTCCCCCTTGCTGTACCCGTGTAACACATTTTATACTGTTTCCCCATGCTGTATAAGTGTGACGCGTTTCACAGCGTTTCCCATTACTGTACATGTGTGTTTAGTACAGTGTTACAGCACAGGAATACTCCTCCCTGTCACAATGCAGTTATATTTCGAGTTGTGTTGCCACAAGAAGAAAAGTCAGGAAATGTCAGTAAAGCACATTGCTGCACACTACTTTCACAGAAGTAAATCCTACAAATCACAGTGATGCTATGGACCATCAGAAGCTCTGTCCATATTAGTGCATAGGACGGGAATAAGCCGGGTGCTGGGGAACCTACTTACATATCATATACACAGTGACACTAACCTGCTGCCGTGTTATCGCAGCCTCCCCTCTGGAGCAGGTCAGTGGCCACGAGTAGGGAGAGTAGTAACAGATTCCACATTGTTCCTCCTGAGCGGCTGAATCTCTGTGCTCAGTCCTGATATAACTAATGCCGGATCATCAAAGGTTATGTCACAGGACGGTGTTATCCTGCATCTGAGCTGTTACAGATGGAGGCTGTAGATAAATATACTCTCACACACGTACAGAGCATATAGTGAGTACATGGGGTGTTTGGGGCGGGTGTAATACAGTGCGAGTTTTTAGTCAAATTCCATTGATTGAAGGGGTCCCCACTCCCCCAGGGTACCCCGGCCAGGGGTGACTAGTTGGATATTTGATGCCACGGCCGCAAGGCACTGTATAAAAGTGACCCCCGGCTGTGGCATTATCTGTCCAGCTAGTGGAGCCCGGTGCTGGTTTCAAAAATACGGGGGACCCCTTCTCTTTTTGTCCCCCGTATTTTTGGAACCAGGACCAGGCGCAGAGCCCGATGCTGGTTGCTTAAATATGGGGGAACCCCTGTCCATTTTTTTCCCATATTTTTGCAACCAGGATCGGCTCAAAGAGCCCGAGGCTGGTTTGCCTTAGGAGGGGGGACCCCACGCAAATTTTTTTTTACATTTAAACTTTATTTATTTTTTAAACAAAGTGCACAATGAAGCCCAGCACGGATCTCTCAGATCCGGCCGAGATTCATTGTATTAAAGTCGGCAGTGTTTTACAAGTCACTCACGTAAAAAAACTGCCAAAAAAACCCAAATGATATCGACATCGGAAAACCCGAAAATGCAGAATACGGCAGCTTAGTAAATTAGTCGTAATCAATTTAAAAAGTTGCATATTTACACTTTCAATGTCATTCGTGATTGAACTTTGACCTCAAATGGGAAAATACGAATCTTAGTAAATTTACCCCATTTTATACTGTTTCCCCTTGCTGTGTAAGTGTGACGCGTTTCACAGCGTTTCCCCTTGCTGTACCCGTGTAACACATTTTATACTGCTCGCCCTTGCTGTATAAGTGTGACGCATTTCACAGCGTTTCCCCTTGCTGTACCCGTGTAACACATTTTATACTGTTCCCCCTTGCTGTACCCGTGTAACACATTTTATACTGCTCCCCCTTGCTGTACCTGTGTAACACATTTTATACTGCTCCCCCTTGCTGTACCCGTGTAACACATTTTATACTGCTCCCCCTTGCTGTATAAGTGTGATGCGTTTCGCAGTGTTTCCCCTTGCTGTACCCGTGTAACACATTTTATACTGCTCCCCCTTGCTGTACCCGTGTAACACATTTTATACTGCTCCCCCTTGCTGTACCCGTGTAACACATTTCATACTGCTCCCCCTTGCTGCACCCGTGTAACACATTTTATACTGCTCCCCCTTGCTGTATAAGTGTGATGCATTTCGCAGTGTTTCCCCTTGCTGTACCCGTGTAACACATTTTATACTGCTCCCCCTTGCTGTACCCGAGTAACACATTTTATACTGCTCCCCCTTGCTGTACCCGTGTAACACATTTTATACTGCTCCCCCTTGCTGTATAAGTGTGATGCGTTTCGCAGTGTTTCCCCTTGCTGTACCCGTGTAACACATTTTATACTGCTCCCCCTTGCTGTACCCGTGTAACACATTTTATACTGCTCCCCCTTGCTGTACCCGTGTAACACATTTTATACTGCTCCCCCTTGCTGTACCTGTGTAACACATTTTATACTGCTCCCCCTTGCTGTACTCGTGTAACACATTTTATACTGCTCCCCCTTGCTGTACCCGTGTAACACATTTTATACTGCTCCCCCTTGCTGTACCCGTGTAACACATTTTATACTGCTCCCCCTTGCTGTACCCGTGTAACACATTTTATACTGTTTCCCCATGCTGTATAAGTGTGACGCGTTACACAGCGTTTCCCATTACTGTACATGTGTGTTTAGTACAGTGTTACAGCACAGGAATACTCCTCCCTGTCACAATGCAGTTATATTTCGAGTTGTGTTGCCACAAGAAGAAAAGTCAGGAAATGTCAGTAAAGCACATTGCTGCACACTACTTTCACAGAAGTAAATCCTACAAATCACAGTGATGCTATGGACCATCAGAAGCTCTGTCCATATTAGTGCATAGGACGGGAATAAGCCGGGTGCTGGGGAACCTACTTACATATCATATACACAGTGACACTAACCTGCTGCCGTGTTATCGCAGCCTCCCCTCTGGAGCAGGTCAGTGGCCACGAGTAGGGAGAGTAGTAACAGATTCCACATTGTTCCTCCTGAGCGGCTGAATCTCTGTGCTCAGTCCTGATATAACTAATGTTGGATCATTAGAGGTTATGTCACAGGACGGTGTTATCCTGCATCTGAGCTGTTACAGATGGAGGCTGTAGATAAATATACTCTCACACACGTACAGAGCATATAGTGAGTACATGGGGTGTTTGGGGCGGGTGTAATACAGTGCGAGTTTTTAGTCAAATTCCAACTCGCACTTTCTTGCACTTTTAGAGGGAGCGAGTTGGTTCCGTAGCTCAAAAATGTTGGGCCTAATTCAGGTTGGATCGCAGTAAGCTATCCAAACGCAAGTTCTGAGACAAAGATGCAGGTGCATGCACAACGCCCATCCTGCACATGAGCCTGCATTTCCTAAGGGGGGGGGGGTGCAGAAAATGCGAGGGGGGGCGGGCAACGCTCCATTTCCAAAGAGCAGATTGCTGGGGCAGTGCTGCGCGAACGGGGGCGGAGACGGCCAAACGGGGGTGTGATCACGGTGGCTGCGTGACTTCACACGTAGCTGCCGCGATTGGGAAAATGGAGGCAGGAGGCTTCCTTTGTTTTTGCTAACAAGCAGAAATTGCGATGCGTTCACAATTTCTGCTTGTTGAAGGGTTGGGGGCGGCGGTCAGCATGCTGGGCGGCCTTGCCCTGCGATGGACGGCACCGAGCATGTGATCCAAAGGATTACAAATTCTGCTAATTAGCAGCATCCTTACTGAATTAGGCATGTCATGTGGTGCAAGATGTAAGAAAAAAACGCTACCTGCATGCGAGATCTGGTGAAAATACAGACTAGGAAGCATGCGAGTTTTACAATGCGATTTCACTAATTTGAAAGGGATTCATTCATTGGCACACAAATGACCCATGACTGCTACCACACACACCCTATATAAATCCCCGAGCCACCATTTTGTCTTAGATAGGTAGTGAGGCGTTTTATAGAGAAGGTGCTGGTGAGAGAGAGAGAGTCAGAGAGCAAGAGAGAGAGAGCGAGATAGAGAGTTATTGAAGCATGTCTGCCAGGACCCTTGTAAAGAAGAGGAGTATGGAGAAGGAGGTAGTTGTGGGTGAGACAGTGAGTGAGGAGGCTGAGGGAAGTAGTGTGGAGGAGGTGGTAGTTGTGGGTGAGGCAGTGAGTGAGGAGGCTGAGGAAAGTAGTGTGGAGGGGAGGTAGTTGTGGGTGAGGCAGTGAGTGAGGTTGCTGAGGGAAGAAGTGTGTCGGAGGAGGTAGTTGTGGGTGAGGCAGTGAGTGAGGAGGCTGAGGGAAGTAGTGTGGAGGAGGAAGTAGTTGTGCATGAGGCAGTGAGTGAGGAGGCTGAGAGAAGTAGTGTGGAGGAGGAGGTAGTTGTGGGTGAGGCAGTGAGTGAGGAGGCTGAGGGAAGTAGCGTGCAGGAGGAGGTAGTTGTGGCTGAGGCAGTGAGTGAGGAGGCTGAGGGAAGTAGTGTGGAGGAGGAGGTAGTTGTGGGTGAGGCAGTGAGTGAGGAGGCTGAGGGAAGTTGTGTGCAGGAGGTGGTAGCTGTGGGTGAGGCAGTGAGTGAGGAGGCTGAGGGAAATAGTGTGGAGGAGGAGGTAGTTGTGGCTGAGGCAGTGAGTGAGGAGGCTGAGGGAAGTAGTGTGGAGGAGGAGGTAGTTGTGGGTGAGACAGTTAGTGAGGAGGCCGAGGGGAGTAGTGTGCAGGAGGTGGTAGCTGTGGATGAGGAAGTGGGTGAGGAGGCTGAGGGAAGAAGTGTGGAGGAGGAAGTGGTTGTGGCTGAGGCAGTGAGTGAGGAGGCTGAGGGAAGAAGTGTGCAGGAGGTGGTAGCTCTGAGTGAGGCAGTGAGTGAGGAGGCTGAGGGAAGTAGTGTGCAGCAGGAGGTAGTTGTGGGTGAGGCAGTGAGTGAGGAGGCTGAGGGAAGTAGTGTGGAGGAGGAGGTAGTTGTGGCTGAGGCAGTGAGTGAGGAGGCTGTGGGAAGTAGTGTGCAGGAGGTGGTAGCTGTGGATGAGGCAGTGAGTGAGGAGACTGAGGGAAGTAGTTTGGAGGAGGTGGTAGTTGTGGGTGAGACAGTGAGTGAGGAGGCTGAGGGAAGTAGTTTGGAGGAGGTGGTAGTTGTGGGTGAGGCAGTGAGTGAGGAGGCTGAGGAAAGTAGTGTGGAGGGGAGGTAGTTGTGGGTGAGGCAGTGAGTGAGGTGGCTGAGGAAAGTAGTGTGGAGGAGGAGGTAGTTGTGGGTGAGGCAGTGAGTGAGGAGGCTGAGGGAAGTCGTGTGGAGGAGGAAGTAGTTGTGCATAAGGCAGTGAGTGAGGAGGCTGAGGGAAGTAGTGTGGAGAAGGTAGTTGTGGGTGAGGCAGTGAGTGAGGAGGCTGAGGGAAGTAGCGTGCAGGAGGAGGTAGTTGTGGCTGAGGCAGTGAGTGAGGAGGCTGAGGGAAGTAGTGTGGAGGAGGAGGCAGTTGTGGGTGAGGCAGTGAGTGAGGAGGCTGAGGGAAGTAGTGTGCAGGAGGAGGTAGCTGTGGGTGAGGCAGTGAGTGAGGAGGCTGAGGGAAGTAGTGTGGAGGAGGAGGTAGTTGTGGCTGAGGCAGTGAGTGAGGAGGCTGAGGGAAGTAGTGTGGAGGAGGAGGTAGTTGTGGGTGAGACAGTGAGTGAGGAGGCCGAGGGGAGTAGTGTGCAGGAGTTGGTAGCTGTGGATGAGGCAGTGGGTGAGGAGGCTGAGGGAAGAAGTGTGGAGGAGGAAGTGGTTGTGGCAGAGGCAGTGAGTGAGGAGGCTGAGGGAAGAAGTGTGCAGGAGGTGGTAGCTGTGAGTGAGGCAGTGAGTGAGGAGGCTGAGGGAAGTAGTGTGCAGCAGGAGGTAGTTGTGGGTGAGGCAGTGAGTGAGGAGGCTGAGGGAAGTAGTGTGGAGGAGGAGGTAGTTGTGGCTGAGGCAGTGAGTGAGGAGGCTGTGGGAAGTAGTGTGCAGGAGGTGGTAGCTGTGGATGAGGCAGTGAGTGAGGAGTCTGAGGGAAGTAGTTTGGAGGAGGTGGTAGTTGTGGGTGAGACAGTGAGTGAGGAGGCTGAGGGAAGTAGTGTGGAGGAGGTGGTAGTTGTGGCTGAGGCAGTGAGTGAGGAGGCTGAGGAAAGTAGTGTGGAGGGGAGGTAGTTGTGGGTGAGGCAGTGAGTGAGGAGGCTGAGGGAAGTAGTGTGGAGGAGGAGGTAGTTGTGGGTGAGGCAGTGAGTGAGGAGGCTGAGGGAAGTCGTGTGGAGGAGGAAGTAGTTGTGCATAAGGCAGTGAGTGAGGAGGCTGAGGGAAGTAGTGTGGAGGAGTAGGTATTTGTGGGTGAGGCAGTGAGTGAGGAGGCTGTGGGAAGTAGCGTGCAGGAGGAGGTAGTTGTGGCTGAGGCAGTGAGTGAGGAGGCTGAGGGAAGTAGTGTGGAGGAGGAGGTAGTTGTGGGTGAGGCAGTGAGTGAGGAGGCTGAGGGAAGTAGTGTACAGGAGGTGGTAGCTGTGGGTGAGGCAGTGAGTGAGGAGGCTGAGGGAAGTAGTGTGGAGGAGGAGGTAGTTGTGGCTGAGGCAGTGAGTGAGGAGGCTGAGGGAAGTAGTGTGGAGGAGGAGGTAGTTGTGGGTGAGACAGTGAGTGAGGAGGCCGAGGGGAGTAGTGTGCAGGAGTTGGTAGCTGTGGATGAGGCAGTGGGTGAGGAGGCTGAGGGAAGAAGTGTGGAGGAGGAAGTAGTTGTGGCAGAGGCAGTGAGTGAGGAGGCTGAGGGAAGAAGTGTGCAGGAGGTGGTAGCTGTGAGTGAGGCAGTGAGTGAGGAGGCTGAGGGAAGTAGTGTGCAGCAGGAGGTAGTTGTGGGTGAGGCAGTGAGTGAGGAGGCTGAGGGAAGTAGTGTGGAGGAGGAGGTAGTTGTGGCTGAGGCAGTGAGTGAGGAGGCTGTGGGAAGTAGTGTGCAGGAGGTGGTAGCTGTGGATGAGGCAGTGAGTGAGGAGGCTGAGGGAAGTAGTTTGGAGGAGGTGGTAGTTGTGGGTGGGACAGTGATTGAAGAGGCTGAGGAAAGTAGTTTGGAGGAGGTGGTAGTTGTGGGTGAGGCAGTGAGTGAGGAGGCTGAGGAAAGTAGTTTGGAGGGGAGGTAGTTGTGGGTGAGGCAGTGAGTGAGGTGGCTGAGGGAAGTAGTGTGTCGGAGGAGGTAGTTGTGGGTGAGGCAGTGAGTGAGGAGGCTGAGGGAAGTAGTGTGGAGGAGGAAGTAGTTGTGCATGAGGCAGTGAGTGAGGAGGCTGAGGGAAGTAGTGTGGAGGAGGAGGTAGTTGTGGCTGAGGCAGTGAGTGAGGAGGCTGAGGGAAGTAGCGTGCAGGAGGAGGTAGTTGTGGCTGAGGCAGTGAGTGAGGAGGCTGAGGGAAGTAGTGTGCAGGAGGTGGTAGCTGTGGGTGAGGCAGTGAGTGAGGAGGCTGAGGGAAGTAGTGTGGAGGAGGTAGTTGTGGGTGAGGCAGTGAGTGAGGAGGCTGTGGGAAGTAGTGTGGAGGAGGAGGTAGTTGTGGGTGAGACAGTGAGTGAGGAGGCCAAGGGGAGTAGTATGCAGGAGGTGGTAGCTGTGGATGAGGCAGTGGGTGAGGAGGCTGAGGGAATAAGTGTGGAGGAGGAGGTAGTTGTGGCTGAGGCAGTGAGTGAGGAGGCTGTGGGAAGTAGTGTTCAGGACGTGGTAGCTGTGGATGAGGCAGTGAGTGAGGAGGCTGAGGGAAGTAGTGTGGAGGAGGAAGTAGTTGTGGCTGAGGTAGTGAGTGAGGAGGCTGTGGGAAGTAGTATGCAGGAGGTGGTAGCTGTGGATGAGGCAGTGAGTGAGGAGGCTGAAGGAAGTAGTTTGGAGGAGGTGGTAGTTGTGGGGGAGACAGTGAGTGAGGAGGCTGAGGGAAGTAGTTTGGAGGAGGTGGTAGTTGTGGGTGAGGCAGTGAGTGAGGAGGCTGAGGAAAGTAGTGTGGAGGGGAGGTAGTTGTGGGTGAGGCAGTGAGTGAGGTGGCTGAGGGAAGTAGTGTGGAGGAGGAGGTAGTTGTGGGTGAGGCAGTGAGTGAGGAGGCTGAGGGAAGTAGTGTGGAGGAGGAAGTAGTTGTGCATGAGGCAGTGAGTGAGGAGGCTGAGGGAAGTAGTGTGGAGGAGGAGGTAGTTGTGGGTGAGGCAGTGAGTGAGGAGGCTGAGGGAAGTAGCATGCAGGAGGAGGTAGTTGTGGGTGAGGCAGTGAGTGAGGAGGCTGAGGGAAGTAGTGTGGAGGAGTAGGTAGTTGTGGGTGAGGCAGTGAGTGAGGAGGCTGAGGGAAGTAGTGTGCAGGAGGTGGTAGCTGTGGGTGAGGCAGTGAGTGAGGAGGCTGAGGGAAGTAGTGTGGAGGAGGAGGTAGTTGTGGGTGAGGCAGTGAGTGAGGAGGCTGAGGGAAGTAGTGTGGAGGAGGAGGTAGTTGTGGGTGAGACAGTGAGTGAGGAGGCTGAGGGGAGTAGTGTGCAAGAGGTGGTAGCTGTGGATGAGGCAGTTGGTGAGGAGGCTGAGGGAAGAAGTGTGCAGGAGGTGGTAGCTGTGAGTGAGGCAGTGAGTGAGGAGGCTGAGGGAAGTAGTGTGCAGCAGGAGGTAGTTGTGGGTGAGGCAATGAGTGAGGAGGCTGAGGGAAGTAGTGTGGAGGAGGAGGTAGTTGTGGCTGAGGCAGTGAGTGAGGAGGCTGTGGGAAGTAGTGTTCAGGAGGTGGTAGCTGTGGATGAGGCAGTGAGTGAGGAGGCTGAGGGAAGTAGTGTGGAGGAGGAAGTAGTTGTGGCTGAGGCAGTGAGTGAGGAGGCTGAGGGAAGTAGTGTGCAGGAGGTGGTAGCTGTGGGTGAGGCAGTGAGTGAGGAGGCTGAGGGAAGTAGTGTGCAGGAGGAGGTAGTTTTGGGTAAGGCAGTGAGTGAGGAGGCCGAGGGAAGTAGTGTGGAGGAGGAAGTAGTTGTGGGTGAGGCAGTGAGTGAGGAGGCCGAGGGAAGTAGTGTGCAGTAGGAGGTAGTTGTGGGTGAGGCAGTGAGTGAGGAGGTTGAGGGAAGTAGTGTGGAGGAGGAGGTAGTTGTGCGATGGTGAGAGTCTTTCACAGTCTATTAGGACAGTGGCCCTCATTCCAAGTTGTTCGCTCATTATTTTTTTTCGCTACAGAGCGATTAGTCGCACACTGCGCATGTGCAATGTTCACAGTGCGCCTGCGCCAAGTAAATTTGCACAAAAGTTTGGTATTTTACTCACGGCGTAACAAGGTTTTTTCATCGTTGAAGTGATCGTAGTGTGATTGACAGGAAGTGGGTGTTCCTGGGCGGAAACTGGACGTTTTGTGGGAGTGTGCAGAAAAACGCAGGCGTTTCTGAGAAACACGCGGGAGTGTCTGGAGAAACGGGGGAGTGTCTGGATGAACGCTGGGTGTGTTTGTGACGTCAAACCAGGAACGAAAAGGACTGAACTGATCGCAGTGTAGGAGTAAGTCTCGGGCTACTCAGAAACTGCAAAGAAATTTCTATTCGCAATTCTGCTAATCTTTCGTTCGCAATTCTGCAAAGCTGAGATTCACTCCCAGAGGGCGGCGGCTTAGCGTGTGCAATGCTGCTAAAAGCAGCTAGCGAGCGAACAACTCGGAATGAGGGCCAGTGTGCACACCAGACCTCCATGGATAGGAAGAGAGATGTGGGTGGACATCACTGATGCAGTAAATGTCATCAAGTCGAGCACAAGTTTAAAAATGGATTAGATAAATTCATAGCAGAAAAAAATATCCAAGGATACAGCATTTAATTAATATATAAAAAAAATGTAATACAGGTTGAACTCGATGGACATTTGTCTTTATTCAACCTCAACAACTATGTAACTAATACCCCTTTTCCACTAGCTTTAAAAACATGGGTAAATGAGCGGGGGCGCGCATTTACCCGTGTTTTTTCCTAGTGGAAACGCCCTCCCCCTGCAAATTCCTGGATCAAGTGAACCAGGAATCCTACCCGGGTATCTTGCCGGGTTGAACACGTGTTCAACCCGGTAAGCTGTGTAGTGTGAACGGAAGCCGCGTCAATTCGCGACACGGCTCCCGTTCACAGTGTATGGAAGGGTGGCGCTGGGAGATCATGTGATCATCCAGTGCTGCCCCTGCCGCGTCACTAGCAGCGTCACCAACCTGCAATATGCTGGGTTGGTGAGCGCTATGGGAAAGGGGTCTGTAGCACGGGTCGCAGCCTTGTCAGGCTCCCGGCTGCGACCCGTGCTACAGGGGGAGAAGTGGTATATGTAACTATGTAAAATCGACTCAGGTTATGGCCTCAGGGCAGCCAACTTTCTTATCTCCATAATTGGTGCCTATTGTTCTGGATGGCCTTCCAGCAGATGACAAGGCTCCAAAGCCACAGGTGGTGTCCAAGCTGCTCTGAGACACATCCTAAAAACAGAATTGAAATCCCACCAATCAGGACACCCTGCCGCATCACCAGGTGAGCAAAGCATCATGGGAGTTTAGAAGATTTCCAAAGGGCCCGCAGAGAGATTGGAGGGGGATTCTGACTAGAGAACACAGGCTGCTGCCAGGAGACTGTCCTCTCAGCCTGTGCGTGGATACCTGGGGCCCAGCAGGCGATAACGCAGCCAATCGTACTGCTCCCACCGCAGCTATCCTAGGTAACTGGCTTAAGTGTGCCAGCAGGAGCTGGGTGACTTTTCCAGGTTACCCTACTCGCAAGAGTAATGGATTCACAAAGGCCACATGGCCGGGATCAGCAAGACAGACACCATCACCCCTTCCAGCAACCAGCATCCACCAGGAGTCGCCAAACGCAAGTACTCCCTGAGGTGGCTAGGCTGCTCCCATAATAAGTGCACATAAATAAACCCAGTGTCCTCACAAATGTGTATGTACATTCCTCATTACTTACACCGCTTTCACATCGCCGGATCCCACCCAGGAATTGGAAACTGCTCCTTCCCGGGTGGGATTCAGCACTGGACCTTAACAGGAGTCTTACTAACCCGGCAATTTGCAGGGTCGGTTGCTATAGCGCCGGGGGGCGGAGCTGGCAGTGGGGGCGGAGACAGCACTGGGAGATGAGGTCATCTCCGCGCCACCTCTCCCTATGTAGTAAACGGATACAAGGTCGCATCGACCCGGCAACCCATTCACGCTGCCACTGACCCGGTATTCAACCCGGGAATAACACTGCTTATAACCCGGGATAAATTACTGCATCAGGGAATTGGACCATGGCCCTTTCACACCACACACCGACCCGTGTCGACGCGGCAATATGCCGGGTCGACACCGGGTTATTTGTGCGGTTTGAAAGTGGTATTAATGTAAAACCAATTATGTTCTCGTACAAATGTTATATTCTCTTGTTTGGCCTAAATGAATTAGTAACAAGACTGCGCTGTAATTGTGTTTTTTACTAGCAAACAATGCGGCTTAAAATACGAACAAATGAAGTATAGTGTTTTATTGATGACAATACATTGTATATTGTGCATTCTATTTAAAAATTGAATTATGGGGCCTAATTCAGACCAGGGCCAATATTTACTAATATTCGTGTTTGTGTCGGATTGTGTAGTGTTTAAACTCGTCTTGTATCGGGTGCATTTTCATGCAACTTTTTGAAACTATGGCCCTCATTCCGAGTTGTTCACTCGGTAAAAATCTTCGCATCGCAGCGATTTTCCGCTTAATGCGCATGCGCAATGTCCGCACTGCGACTGCGCCAAGTAAATTTGCTATGTAGTTAGGAATTTTACTCACGGCTTTTTCATCGTTCTGGCGATCGTAATGTGATTGACAGGAAATGGGTGTTACTGGGCGGAAACAGGCCGTTTTATGGGCGTGTGAGAAAAAAGGCTACCGTTTCCGGAAAAAACGCAGGAGTGGCCGGAGAAACGGAGGAGTGTCTGGGCGAACGCTGGGTGTGTTTGTGACGTCAAACCAGGAACGACAAGCGCTGAACTGATCGCATATGCCGAGTAAGTCTGGAGCTACTCAGAAACTGCTACGAGGTGTGTAATCGCAATATTGCGAATACATCGTTCGCAATTTTAAGATGCTAAGATTCACTCCCAGTAGGCGGCGGCTTAGCGTGTGCAATACTGCTAAAATCGCCTTGCGAGCGAACAACTCGGAATGAGGGCCTATATACGCTAAGTTATGAAGCAGTCAACTTTATGCTTTTCGTGTTTTCCGATGTCGATGCCAGTCGGTTTTTTTTGGACCATTCTCGGCCGTCATTGTCATTTGCGTACGTCTTTTGGTTGTTTTTACCGGTATTTTTTCTAAGTTAAACGCGGCAGGGTTTTTTTAAGACCCCGGCCGCATTTTCACTTTTAGTTTCAATTTTCATCCCCGTTCGTGATTGGTTGTGTTTCAGATGGTAGGAGTGTCTGTGCGCAACCATATAAATACGCCCCAAACCGTCCGCACCTCGTGGGTTTAGTTAGTCGTGAGGAGGAGGAAGGTTGTGCTGTGGAGGTAGGTGAATTAGTGGTTTGGTGAGGAGTGTTGCTATCGATTTCTGAGTGTGGTATTGTGTTTGTAAGTTGTCTTGTCGTTCTTGTAGTCTTGTTTTTTGTGGTTTTGTCTCATTTTTGGTCCAAGTTATTTTTCTTTATAGTTCCTTGTCAGTGCTAGTGTGTGTGTGGGTGTATGTGTGTGAGTTGTGTAGTGGTAGTGGAGGAGTGTGTTGTTTGTCTTTTTTTTCCTGTGTTAAGTGTTTAGACACACAATTATGTGTGACTCAGAGGTGGGTGAGGTGGAGGGTGTGAGTGAGGGGGAGGAGGTCGGTCAGGTGGAGGAGGTGAGTGTTAGTGAGGTGGGTGAGGTTGCTGCAGCAGCCTCAAGTGACAGTGATAGTGACAGTCAGACAGCTCCGCAGCCACGCACCACTACTAAGACTGGGCGAATGTAAAGTTTAGTTTTGCTGAAAATGTGGCATTGGTGCTAGTGATGTGCACCGGAAATTTTTCGGGTTTTGTGTTTTGGTTTTGGGTTCGGTTCCGCGGCCGTGTTTTGGGTTCGAACGCGTATGTCAAAACCTCACCGAAATTTTTTTGTCGGATTCGGGTGTGTTTTGGATTCGGGTGTGTTTTGGATTCGGGTGTTTTTTTCAAAAAACCCTAAAAAACAGCTTAAATCATAGAATTTGGGGGTCATTTTGATCCCATAGTATTATTAACCTCAATAACCATAATTGTCGGATTCGGGTGTGTTTTGGATTCGGGTGTTTTTTTCAAAAAACCCTAAAAAACAGCTTAAATCATAGAATTTGGGGGTCATTTTGATCCCATAGTATTATTAACCTCAATAACCATAATTTCCACTCATTTTCAGTCTATTCTGAACACCTCACACCTCACAATATTATTTTTAGTCCTAAAATTTGCACCGAGGTAGCTGTGTGACTAAGCTAAGCGACCCAAGTGGCCGACACAAACACCTGGCCCATCTAGGAGTGGCACTGCAGTGTCACGCAGGATGGCCCTTCAAAAAAATACTCCCCAAACAGCACATGACGCAAAGAAAAAAAGAGGCGCAATGAGGTAGCTGTGTGACTAAGATAAGCGACCCAAGTGGCCGACACAAACACCTGGCCCATCTAGGAGTGTCACTGCAGTGTCACGCAGGATGGCCCTTCAAAAAAATACTCCCCAAACAGCACATGACGCAAAGAAAAAAAGAGGCGCAATGAGGTAGCTGTGTGACTAAGATAAGCGACCCAAGTGGCCGACACAAACACCTGGCCCATCTAGGAGTGGCACTGCAGTGTCACGCAGGATGGCCCTTCAAAAAAATACTCCCCAAACAGCACATGACGCAAAGAAAAAAAGAGGCGCAATGAGGTAGCTGTGTGACTAAGATAAGCGACCCAAGTGGCCGACACAAACACCTGGCCCATCTAGGAGTGGCACTGCAGTGTCAGACAGGATGGCACTTGAAAAAAATACTCCCCAAACAGCACATGACGCAAAGAAAAAAAGAGGCGCAATGAGGTAGCTGTGTGACTAAGATAAGCGACCCAAGTGGCTGACACAAACACCTGGCCCATCTAGGAGTGGCACTGCAGTGTCACGCAGGATGGCCCTTCAAAAAAATACTCCCCAAACAGCACATGACGCAAAGAAAAATGAAAGAAAAAAGAGGTGCAAGATGGAATTGTCCTTGGGCCCTCCCACCCACCCTTATGTTGTATAAACAGGACATGCACACTTTAACGAACCCATCATTTCAGCGACAGGGTCTGCTACACGACTGTGACTGAAATGACTGGTTGGTTTGGGCCCCCACCAAAAAAGAAGCAATCAATCTCTCCTTGCACAAACTGGCTCTACAGAGGCAAGATGTCCACCTCATCATCATCGTCCGATTCATCACCCCTTTCACTGTGTACATCCCCCTCCTCACAGATTATTAATTCGTCCCCACTGGAATCCACCATCTCAGGTCACCGTGTACTTTCTGGAGGCAATTGCTGCTGGTGAATGTCTCCACGGAGGAATTGATTATAATTCATTTTAATGAACATCATCTTCTCCACATTTTCTGGAAGTAACCTCGTACGCCGATTGCTGACAAGGTGAGCGGCGGCACTAAACACTCTTTCGGAGTACACACTGGAGGGAGGGTAACTTAGGTAGAATAAAGCCAGTTTGTGCAAGGGCCTCCAAATTGCCTCTTTTTCCTGCCAGTATACGTACGGACTGTCTGACGTGCCTACTTGGATGCGGTCACTCATATAATCCTCCACCATTCTTTCAATGATGAGAGAATCATATGCAGTGACAGTAGACGACATGTCAGTAATTGTTGGCAGGTCCTTCAGTCCGGACCAGATGTCAGCACTCGCTCCAGACTGCCCTGCATCACCGCCAGCGGGTGGGCTCGGAATTCGTAGCCTTTTCCTCGCACCCCCAGTTGCGGGAGAATGTGAAGGAGGAGATGTTGACGGGTCACGTTCCGCTTGACTTGACAATTTTCTCACCAGCAGGTCTTTGAACCTCTGCAGACTTGTGTCTGCCGGAAAGAGAGATACAACGTAGGTTTTAAATCTAGGATCGAGCACGGTGGCCAAAGTGTAGTGCTCTGATTTCAACAGATTGACCACCCGTGAATCCTGGTTAAGCGAATGAAGGGCTCCATCCACAAGTCCCACATGCCTAGCGGAATCGCTCTGTTTTAGCTCCTCCTTCAATCTCTCCAGCTTCTTCTGCAAAAGCCTGATGAGGGGAATGACCTGACTCAGGCTGGCAGTGTCTGAACTGACTTCACGTGTGGCAAGTTCAAAAGGTTGCAGAACCTTGCACAACGTTGAAATCATTCTCCACTGCGCTTGAGTCAGGTGCATTCCACCTCCTTTGCCTATATCGTGGCCAGATGTATAGGCTTGAATGGCCTTTTGCTGCTCCTCCATCCTCTGAAGCATATAGAGGGTTGAATTCCACCTCGTTACCACCTCTTGCTTCAGATGATGGCAGGGCAGGTTCAGGTGTTTTTGGTGGTGCTCCAGTCTTCTGTATGCGGTGCCTGTACGCCGAAAGTGGCCCGCAATTCTTCTGGCCACCGACAGCATCTCTTGCATGCCCCTGTCGTTTTTTAAATAATTCTGCACCACCAAATTCAAGGTATGTGCAAAACATGGGACTTGCTGGAATTTGCCCAGATGTAATGCACGCACAATATTGCTGGCGTTGTCCGATGCCACAAATCCCCAGGAGAGTCCAATTGGGGTAAGCCATTCTGCGATGATCTTCCTCAGTTGCCGTAAGAGGTTTTCAGCTGTGTGCGTATTCTGGAAAGCGGTGATACAAAGCGTAGCCTGCCTAGGAACGAGTTGGCGTTTGCGAGATGCTGCTACTGGTGCCGCTGCTGCTGTTCTTGCAGCGGGAGGCAATACATCTACCCAGTGGGCTTTCACAGTCATGTAGTCCTGAGTCTGCCCTGCTCCACTTGTCCACATGTCCATGGTTAAGTGGACATTGGGTATAACTGCATATTTTAGGACACTGGTGACTCTTTTTCTGAGGTCTGTGTACATTTTCGGTATTGCCTGCCTAGAGAAATGGAACCTAGATGGTATTTGGTACCGGGGACACAGTACCTCAATCAAGTCTCTAGTTGGCTCTGAATTAACGATGGATACCGGAATCACATTTCTCACCGCCCAGGCTGCCAAGGCCTCAGTTATCCGCTTTGCAGCAGGATGACTGCTGTGATATTTCATCTTCCTCGCAAAGGACTGTTGGACAGTCAATTGCTTACTGGAAGTAGTAAAAGTGGTCTTCCGACTTCCCCTCTGGGATGACGATCGACTCCCAGCAGCAACAACAGCAGCGCCAGCAGCAGTAGGCGTTACACTCAAGGATGCATCGGAGGAATCCCAGGCAGGAGAGGACTCGTCAGACTTGCCAGTGACATGGCCTGCAGGACTATTGGCTTTCCTGGGTAAGGAGGAAATTGACATTGAGGGAGTTGGTGGTGTGGTTTGCAGGAGCTTGGTTACAAGAGGAAGGGATTTAGTGGTCAGTGGACTGCTTCCGCTGTCACCCAAAGTTTTTGAACTTGTCACTGACTTATGATGAATGCGCTGCAGGTGACGTATAAGGGAGGATGTTCCGAGGTGGTTAACGTCCTTACCCCTACTTATTACAGCTTGACAAAGGCAACACACGGCTTGACACCTGTTGTCCGCATTTGTGTTGAAATAATTCCACACCGAAGAGCTGATTTTTTTTGTATTTTGACCAGGCATGTCAATGGCCATATTCCTCCCACGGACAATAGGTGTCTCCCCGGGTGCCTGACTTAAACAAACCACCTCACCATCAGAATCCTCCTTGTCAATTTCCTCCCCAGCGCCAGCAACACCCATATCCTCATCCTGGTGTACTTCAACACTGACATCTTCAATTTGACTATCAGGAACTGGACTGCGGGTGCTCCTTCCAGCACTTGCAGGGGGCGTGCAAATGGTGGAAGGCGCAAGCTCTTCCCGTCCAGTGTTGGGAAGGTCAGGCATCGCAACCGACACAATTGGACTCTCCTTGGGGATTTGTGATTTCGAAGAACGCACAGTTCTTTGCTGTGCTTTTGCCAGCTTAAGTCTTTTCATTTTTCTAGCGAGAGGCTGAGTGCTTCCATCCTCATGTGAAGCTGAACCACTAGCCATGAACATAGGCCAGGGCCTCAGCCGTTCCTTGCAACTCCGTGTCGTAAATGGCATATTGGCAAGTTTACGCTTCTCCTCAGACGCTTTTAATTTTGATTTTTGGGTCATTTTTTTACTGATCTTTTGTGTTTTGGATTTTACATGCTCTGTACTATGACATTGGGCATCGGCCTTGGTAGACGACGTTGATGGCATTTCATCGTCTCGGCCATGACTAGTGGCAGCAGCTTCAGCACGAGGTGGAAGTGGATCTTGATCTTTCCCTATTTTTTTAACCTCCACATTTTTGTTCTCCATATTGGCCTACCGTACTGCTATATACAGTATAATGGACCTGGTGGACACTGTCAGCAGACTGAGTTTATAGTATAAAGAAAAAAAGACACCACAGGTATACAATGTAGATGGATGGATAGTATACTTTATGTATGACGACGAGTGACTGAAGACACAGAGGTAGGTACATCAGTGGCCTACCATACTGCTATATACAGTATAATGGACCTGGTGGACACTGTCAGCAGACTGCGTTTATAGTATAAAGAAAAAAAGCCACCACAGGTATACAATGTAGATGGATGGATAGTATACTTTATGTATGACGAGGAGTGACTGAAGACACAGAGGTAGGTACAGCAGTGGCCTACCGTACTGCTATATACAGTATAATGGACCTGGTGGACACTGTCAGCAGACTGCGTTTATAGTATAAAGAAAAAAAGACACCACAGGTATACAATGTAGATGGATGGATAGTATACTTTATGTATGACGACGAGTGACTGAAGACACAGAGGTAGGTACAGCAGTGGCCTACCGTACTGCTATATACAGTATAATGGACCTGGTGGACACTGTCAGCAGACTGTGTTTATAGTATAAAGAAAAAAAGACACCACAGGTATACAATGTAGATGGATGGATAGTATACTTTATGTATGACGACGAGTGACTGTAGACACAGAGGTAGGTACAGCAGTGGCCTACCATACTGCTATATACAGTATAATGGACCTGGTGGACACTGTCAGCAGACTGCGTTTATAGTATAAAGAAAAAAAGACACCACAGGTATACAATGTAGATGGATGGATAGTATACTTTATGTATGACGACGAGTGACTGAAGACATAGAGGTAGGTACAGCAGTGGCCTACCGTACTGCTATATACAGTATAATGGACCTGGTGGACACTGTCAGCAGACTGCGTTTATAGTATAAAGAAAAAAAGACACCACAGGTATACAATGTAGATGGATGGATAGTATACTTTATGTATGACGACGAGTGACTGAAGACACAGAGGTAGGTACAGCAGTGGCCTACCGTACTGTCTGCTATATACAGTATAATGGACCTGGTGGACACTGTCAGCAGACTGCGTTTATAGTATAAAGAATAAAAGACACCACAGGTATACAATGTAGATGGATGGATAGTATACTTTATGTATGACGATGAGTGACTGAAGACACAGAGGTAGGTACAGCAGTGGCCTACCGTACTGCTATATACAGTATAATGGACCTGGTGGACACTGTCAGCAGACTGCGTTTATAGTATAAAGAAAAAAAGACACCACAGGTATACAATGTAGATGGATGGATAGTATACTTTATGTATGACGACGAGTGACTGAAGACACAGAGGTAGGTACAGCAGTGGCCTACCGTACTGTCTGCTATATACAGTATAATGGACCTGGTGGACACTGTCAGCAGACTGCGTTTATAGTATAAAGAAAAAAAGACACCACAGGTATACAATGTAGATGGATGGATAGTATACTTTATGTATGACGACGAGTGACTGAAGACACAGAGGTAGGTACAGCAGTGGCCTACCGTACTGCTATATACAGTATAATGGACCTGGTGGACACTGTCAGCAGTCTGCGTTTATAGTATAAAGAAAAAAAGACACCACAGGTATACAATGTAGATGGATGGATAGTATACTTTATGTATGACGACGAGTGACTGAAGACACAGAGGTAGGTACAGCAGTGGCTTACCGTACTGTCTGCTATATACAGTATAATGGACCTGGTGGACACTGTCAGCAGACTGCGTTTATAGTATAAAGAAAAAAAGACACCACAGGTATACAATGTAGATGGATGGATAGTATACTTTATGTATGACGACGAGTGACTGAAGACACAGAGGTAGGTACAGCAGTGGCCTACCATACTGCTATATACAGTATAATGGACCTGGTGGACACTGTCAGCAAACTGCGTTTATAGTATAAAGAAAAAAAGACACCACAGGTATACAATGTAGATGGATGGATAGTATACTTTATGTATGACGACGAGTGACTGAAGACATAGAGGTAGGTACAGCAGTGGCCTACCGTACTGCTATATACAGTATAATGGACCTGGTGGACACTGTCAGCAGACTGCGTTTATAGTATAAAGAAAAAAAGACACCACAGGTATACAATGTAGATGGATGGATAGTATACTTTATGTATGACGACGAGTGACTGAAGACACAGAGGTAGGTACAGCAGTGGCCTACCGTACTGTCTGCTATATACAGTATAATGGACCTGGTGGACACTGTCAGCAGACTGCGTTTATAGTATAAAGAAAAAAAGACACCACAGGTATACAATGTAGATGGATGGATAGTATACTTTATGTATGACGACGAGTGACTGAAGACACAGAGGTAGGTACAGCAGTGGCCTACCATACTGTCTGCTATATACAGTATAATGGACCTGGTGGACACTGTCAGCAGACTGCGTTTATAGTATAAAGAAAAAAAGACACCACAGGTATACAATGTAGATGGATGGATAGTATACTTTATGTATGATGACGAGTGACTGAAGACACAGAGGTAGGTACAGCAGTGGCCTACCGTACTGCTATATACAGTATAATGGACCTGGTGGACACTGTCAGCAGTCTGCATTTATAGTATAAAGAAAAAAAGACACCACAGGTATACAATGTAGATGGATGGATAGTATACTTTATGTATGACGACGAGTGACTGAAGACACAGAGGTAGGTACAGCAGTGGCTTACCGTACTGTCTGCTATATACAGTATAATGGACCTGGTGGACACTGTCAGCAGACTGCGTTTATAGTATAAAGAAAAAAAGACACCACAGGTATACAATGTAGATGGATGGATAGTATACTTTATGTATGACGACGAGTGACTGAAGACACAGAGGTAGGTACAGCAGTGGCCTACCGTACTGCTATATACAGTATAATGGACCTGGTGGACACTGTCAGCAGACTGCGTTTATAGTATAAAGAAAAAAAGACACCACAGGTATACAATGTAGATGGATGGATAGTATACTTTATGTATGACGACGAGTGACTGAAGACACAGAGGTAGGTACAGCAGTGGCCTACCGTACTGCTATATACAGTATAATGGACCTGGTGGACACTGTCAGCAGACTGCGTTTATAGTATAAAGAAAAAAAGACACCACAGGTATACAATGTAGATGGATAGATAGTATACTTTATGTATGACGACGAGTGACTGAAGACACAGAGGTAGGTACAGCAGTGGCCTACCGTACTGCTATATACAGTATAATGGACCTGGTGGACACTGTCAGCAGACTGCGTTTATACTTATAGTATAAAGAAAAAAAGACACCACAGGAGTGTTTTTCAGGCAGACAAACGTATACTGGTGGTCACTGTCAGCAAAACTGTACACTGTACTCCTGCTATAGCTGCTCCCCAGTCTCCCCCACAATTAAGCAGTGTGAGCACTCAGCACAGTCAGATATATCATGCAGCACACTGAGGCTGAGCACAGATATGGTATGGAGCGTTTTTTTCAGGCAGAGAACGGATAAAAAAAAACTAGCAAAACTCTGCACTGTACTCCTCCTGAGTCCTAACAGCTGCTCCCCAATCCTCCCCACAATAAGCTAAGCAGTAGCAATCAGATCAACTAACTACTATAACTATATAAACGGAGAGGACGCCAGCCACGTCCTCTCCCTATCAATCTCAATGCACGTGTGAAAATGGCGGCGACGCGCGGCTGCTTATATAGAATCCGAATCTCGCGAGAATCCGACAGCGGGATGATGACGTTCGGGCGCGCTCGGTTTACCCGAGCCACACGGGAGAATCCGAGTACGGCTCGGACCCGTGTAAAAAGGCTGAAGTTCGGGGGGGTTCGGCTTCCGAGAAACCGAACCCGCTCATCACTAATTGGTGCATGAGCTGATGAAGTATCAGCGGCAGCTATTTGGGCCTGAGTCCGCCAAGGTGCCAACACGGAGGAAGACGGTGTTGTGGGCGAAAGTTGTTGCTGCTGTCAATAGTGAGGGGGTGGTCAAGCGGACGGAGGACACGTGCCGCAAACGGTACTATGACATAAAGCGACGTGTCAAGTCCAAAATGGCCAAGGAGGCGAAGTCGGCTCAAAAAAAACGGTGGTGGGCAGCCCTATATTGCAAGATATCTGGAGTATGAGGTGCCCATGCGGAGTGTAATACCTCCTGAAGTAGTCTCTGCAACCCATGTCCGGGATTCAGATAGGCCCAGGAAGAATGGTGAGCATGTGTATTTGCATTAACATTCTATGACCTTATTTTTTTTATTTGTTTTAAATGTGTGTCATGTCACGTTGCATATGACTCCCATCTTCAAGTGTGTGTCAGCAAATACATTGTTTTGGGTAATGTTTTATACAAAAGCCAATGTAACATCTTACTTTATTGTATGTCATGTGTTTTCCCCCAGTATATTTTGCATGTGTAGTTTGGACTTGGTGTGTCATTGAATTGTCCAGCAATAATGTTTTCCTTTTGGACAGTTTTGGATGTTTAATTTGGCCTGTTTTATATTTAGGTTATCCATGTGCAATGTTTCAAAAACAGTGGTTGTGATGTTAGAGGCTGGAGTAGTGGAAAGTGGTTTGGAAACCACTTACATGTGTAATGTCATTATTACTGAATGTAATATATTGTTAAAAAACCCACTATTTGTTTGTTCAGTTTGAGTTTGTATTTGTACCCTGACACAACACTGCAGTGTAATTTTTTTCTTTGTGTTTTGTTTTTGTTTGGCTCATATAGTGGTAATGTGTGTTTGGAGTGCCACTTCACAGAGCAATTTCTATATTGCATCTGTAATATTTTAACTTTCATTACAAAATTAAGATATGTGTGTTTTTGGTTGTTAATGTATGTATTTTTACTTGTGTCCTATGTCAGTGTCCTGTACATGTTTTCCTGTGTTGAACTTTCCATAGTGCATATGGCTATTGGACAATGTATATTTTTTTATGTAGTGGTTTTTTGGTTTCCGGTCCTTATGTTTTTCTGAAAAATAAAGCAAGCATTTCTTAAAGAATAAATGTTTATAAGCATAATGGGTGGATGTATCAGCAATAGCATGAATACATGAGTTTTTATTTTGTTTTTACAGTGTTTGAAAAAAGCAGTACTACTCGTCCTCCAGTAACTCCCATCACATCTGAGGATGATGACGCTGCGGAAGCAGGTAAAGTGTCCATTGTAGTATAGGGTATGTTTGTAAAGGAATGGGCATAACAAAATTTAACTTTCATTAATAGGTCCATCAAAAGAAGTCTGGAGCAGCAGAAGTGGGACTTCTGTAAGACACCACCACAAAAAACCTGTGGCAGCAAAGAAAGCAAGGTCTGATGTCCAGGGCCAACCACAGCAGGCTACCCCGCCACGAAGATTATCCACAGTATGTTCGGTCCCCCCACTCCAAATTTTGGACACACCTCCAAGACGTCATCCACACTCCCCTCATCTTGATTGTGAGTATCAAACTGAAATAAATGTACACAATTTCAGATCGAAAACAGTCTTTTTCTTAACCGCATTAAGTCAAAACACATCAAAAACTTAAATAATTACCGAAGTAAGTAAAACATGAAATGGAATCCAAACAAAATGGCCTTGTCCACATCCAGTAAAGATATGTATGTCCACTTGAGGCATACAGTAGCACATTGTGTGTAAGATGATGCAACAGAAACTCATGCTTAATTTTTGCAAATAGTAAGGTTGTTTTTCAAATTTTATCATGTGTGTTTGAGCTCACATTGCCAAATACATATAAAAACATTACTATATTTGTTTGAGAAAAGCTATAAGGTAACACATTATGGGTTACAATGTGTTTTTATGTTGGAGTATGTCTGATCTACAATAAAACTAAAGTGTTTGCTTTCACAATTTAGTAACCAGAAACATTTGCCACAAACAGGCATATGTATGTATTTAAGTTAAGAGTGATGATGTTGCTAGGCAGAATATCTGAAAGCAACAGTGAATGACATGTGTTCCATGTGTAGTGATTTGTTTTCATTTATCAAACATATGGATAGCTAATGGCGATTTATTATACATTTCCGCTTCTAGTCCTGGTAACAGCATCCCTCCGCAACAACAGCAACACAGTGACATGGAGGAGACAATCATCTTAGAAATGCAGCCATTAAGCCAAGGAATCAGCCCCCAAGCACCTGTGAGTACACCACCACAGCAAAGCACACCACCACCACAACACAGCCCAACAACACCAGTAACACAAGGCCCTGATCAGGTGTTTTGGACCATTTGGGCTAGACAGCAGGCCACTAATGAAGATTGCCTGCATAGGCAGACACAAATGTTTGCAAGCCTACCATGTCACTTCAGAAGAATCACCAGAAATCTGAGTAGACAAAATGAACAAACAACCAGAATTGGCAATACCATGGAACTCATGCGTACAGACATTACACAAGTCATGGGCAACTTACAGCGCATAATGTAAGAAAAGCACAGACTAATGGAAGAACAGCACAGACAACAGCAAAGTTATATGAACATTTTTCAAAACAATCAAAAGATTAATTAAAGTTTATTTCGAATTGTAGACAATCAAAATGCTGCTGCATGTGAACTCAATGCCACCCTCACTAACCTGAATGAAACACTCAGATCCATGCACCAACAGCAAACAAGCAGCAGTTCTGGTACGACTACTCCAAATATCACGCCAGTCTCATCACCACCAAGACGCTCCACCAGAGCACGACAACATGACAGTGCTATTGGCAAAGGGCAGGACAAGCAGGCACCCAAAAAAAATTAAAAGAAAACAAACAAATTTTACATTTCTGAGAAGTAATTCAAAATAGTTAGTAAGTGTATGTTTGGCAAAATATATATAACACTTAGCTCCTTGACAATTTATACAACATCACTAATTATAAGTGCTACAAACAACAGCATCAAATTTGTACGCACATTTATTCTTTACCATCTTTGTTTATTTTTGGAGGAGAGAAATGTTGTTGGAGCTGCACATACATGTTAGCAGGAAGTAACCATACCACTTGATTTTTTTATAATCATTACTCTTTCTAGATTCCAATCATTCTCATATCCTGCACACACAATCATTGCCAGGCAGCCACATACAGGTTAGCAGGAAGTAACCAGACCACTTGATTTTTTTATAATCATAACTCTTTCTATATCCAAATAATTCTCATATCCTGCAGCCAATCCAAATTACAATGTGATTGTTAACTATTTTACCTTTCTTCTCTATACAACATTACAAGAATAACACAATTGAGTTGCGTAAAAAGCTTTTAATATGTTGTAATTGAATTTAGATAATTCATTGCCAAAATGAATATCATTATTGTTGGGCCATGTTTGTGTGTGTTAAAAATGAGTAATAATGTTATTACACATGATGCAGAAACCAAAAAAATAAGAAAATCTAAACCAAAAAACAAATAATGTGTATAATAATGTATATATGTGGCAAACTGTGTATTTCCTTACAAATCAGCAAGTTTACTGCAGCAAACATTACGAAATAAATTATTTTTGATGAGAGTAAGTTTGTGTCCCTTAAATATGATGGAGCATCACACATAGGGACACATGTATTCCTCAAGGCTAACATATTATATGTTGAGGACTGTTTATTTAGAACACAGGTTCTCAAACTCAGCCCTCAGGACCCCACACAGTGCATGTTTTGCAGGTCTCCTCACAGAATCACAAGTGACATAATTAGCTCCACCTGTGAACCTTTTAAAATGTGTCTGTGAGTAATTAATACACCTGTGCTTCTACTGGGTTACCTGCAAAACATGCACTGTGTGTGGTCCTGAGGGCCGAGTTTGAGAACCTGTGCATTAGGACGTTCCACACAATCATAAAGTACAATACTAAATAAATTACTATGTGGATTATGTGTGCTTGTAATAAATTATCAGTGCAAGTTTACGAACACTTATCCAGACTTAATGCATGCCACTCATGATCTGTTGTTTAGATTTTTAAAATAAACACAAGACACATGCAACATTTGTTTTGCATAAAGCGAGGGTATGTTTGTATGTCTCAAGGAGACAGACACATTCTGAGTAATGGTTTTTACACTAAAAATGGGCCAACATCTATTTATGATTACACAACAAATGAAATAAGCAAACCAAACTTACCTTAGAAATAGCGAGTGATGAGCTCTTGCCTAACCTGCCTCCCTACATCTGTACTCCAAGTATCACCAGATGTCTCTAATTCCTCTGCTTGCTGGCTGCTTTCTTCATCCTCCTCCTCCTCCTCCTCAACATGTGGCAGATGTTGTTGCAAACACATGTTATGAAGAAAGCAGCAGCAGAACACAATTTGAGTCACCTTGGAGGGACTATACAACAAAAGGCCACCAGACCTATCCAGACACCGAAACCTAGATTTCAGCACACCAAAACATCTTTCTATCACATTCCGCGTGGACTTATGTGCATTATTGTAATTGTGTTCAGCAGGGGTATCAGGTCGGGACAATGGAGTTAGAAGCCAAGAGAACAGCCATATCCTCCATCACCTAAAAGACAGATATAGTAACGTGATTCATGTTAAGATACAGCAACACATAAGTAACACACTGTGGGGCAGATGTATTAACCTGTAGAAGGCATAAGGAAGTGATAAACCAGTGATATGTGCAAGGTAATAAAGGCAGTGGACAATCTGTTCCTAAATGTTCATTTACATATTGTAGCTGATTGGCTGGTGCCTTTATCACCTTGCACATATCACTGGTTTCTCACTTCCTTATGCCTTCTACAGGTTAATACATCTGCCCCTGTATTTGGACAAAGTATACGCAGGCCTACACATATCAAATTACATACCCAGCAGCCATCCATCTGGCATTTGTCCGTCCTCAAACTTATAAAAGAGGGATGACTGACTGAGGATGAAGGAGTCATGGCAGCCCCCAGGGTAACCAGCAACAACACTCATTATTTTGAGATTTGCATCACAAACCACCTGCACATTTGTGGAGTGCTCTAGATGTCGATTAGTATATATGTGCTGCCTGCCCCTAGGTGGTCTCAGCTGAATGTGTGTGCAATCTATGGCTCCAAGCACATTGGGCATGCCAGCCAGCTCATAGAAATCTACCCTGACGGCATGCCACTGAGACTCCTGGGTAGGGAAGCAGATTGAGGCATCGATGTGGGGCTGCAAAACAGCCAACACCTGTGTGTATATTTGAAAGAACAATAAACATGAGATTTTAGGACAGAACTGGCCACCGAGAAATTAAAACAAACAAAAAACAGAAGAGGTAGTTAGGTATACATCACCTGTGTTAAGATTCTGGAAAATGAGGGCTGTGAGATTCCTATGACATCCCCAGACACAGCCTGAAAGCTGCCAGTAGCCAGAAAGTGTAACACAGCCAGGAGTTTGTGTAGGCCTGAGACAGAGCGAGAGCGTGCTGTCTCAGGGTCTAGGCCCAGTTTGACAAGGTCATACAGACGGAAAATGTTGTTACGATTTAGACGGAACATCTGTATGACCATATCATCGGACAATGCGTTCAAGTTTAAACGCCCCCTAAAAAAACGAGGCCTGCGCAGCCTCCGCGGAACCTGTACAACCTGCTGACCATGTTCAGTTTCTTGGCCCTGGGTACTTACAGGCTGATGTCTGAGTCTGAGGAATCCCACAGCACACAAAAGATCACTGGCCCACAGTCCTGCTGCCATTTCTGAGTGTAGGTGTATTGAAATGGGCCTAACATCCTTTTATAGGCATCCGTATTCAGGTGTGATTGATTTTTGAGTTGCAACACATGTAAACACGATTGAAAAAAGCAGGTCTATTTTTTTGCCGCTTTTTTTACCGAATCGCAAAAAAATACGACCGCAATTGAGCACTCAGAGACTAACACCCAAATACGAATGAATAGTGAATTCCCGTATTGTATGAAATAACAGCCGCGTTTGACCGATGGTCTGTTCATTCGTATTTCTGAACTTTGCTAATCAAACCATTACGAATAGTCAAAACACTGCCGAGATTGGTGCTTAGTGAATTCCCGGATTGGGACTTAGAAAAAAAAATACAAATCGGACAAACTCGGATTCTTAGTAAATTTTGGCCCTGATCGTAGCAGCAAATTTGTTAGCAGATGGGCAAAACCATGGGGGGGATTCAGACCTGACCACGAGGCTGCGTTTTTTGCAGCACTGCGATCAGGTCAGAACTGCGAATGCAAATGCATCGCAATGCGCAGGTGCGTCACACAGGTACAAAGCGGATCGCCGCTCAGGGATGGGTTTGTGCGAAGGATCCATTCGCACGGACGATCGCAAGGAGATTGACAGGAAGAGGGCGTTTGTGGGTGGCAACTGACCATTTTATGGGAATGTTTGGAAAAACACAGGCGTGTCCAAGCATTTGCAGGGAGGGTTACTGACGTCAGTTCCGGTCCCGGACAGGCTGAAGTGATTGCAGCGGCTGAGTCCTGGGCTGTGCAGAGACTGCACAAAATCTGTATGTACAGCTCTGCTACACATGTGATCGCACACTTGCAAAGTGAAAATACACTCCCCTATGGGCGGCGACTATGCAAATGCAGCTGTGCAAATAGCCCCTAGCGAGTGATCAGGTCTGAATTAGGTCCCATGTGCAGTGCAGGGGGGGGCAGATGTAACGTGCAGAGTTATATTTGGATGGCTTATATTGTTTCTGTGCAGAGTAAATACTGGCTGCTTTGTATTTGCACTGCAATTTAGATTTCCGTTTGAAGTGAACACATCCCACCCAAATCTAACTCTCTCTGCACATGTTACATCTGCCCCACCTGCAGTGCACATGGTTTTGTCCATTAGCTAACAAAGTTGCTGCTGCGGTCTGAATTAGGCCCTGTGTTTTTTTATGAACACTGCAGCTCCAGTAGTCAGGCGGAAGCACCTGGAGATCTCTGCACCATCAGGAGGATGTTACTGGTAAGTACTAAAAAGTAAGATCCGTGATCCCGGCGGACGGCGGAGCTGTGCGGCGGCTAGGCGGCCTGCAGTGAGACGGGAGCGGACACAGGGTCTCCCCAGCGGCTGCGGTATCAGCGGTGCTGCTCTGTGGAGCCCGGCCGGAATCTGAGAAAGCGTGAGGGGAGCTGGTGCAGCTGGAAGGTCTGGCAGTGTGGGAACCGGCGGCCATCTTGCTTCCGGTCCCTGGGGCTGGAGGTTATTCTGCAGTCTGTGGGAATCTGTGGTCTGGCTGGCTGTGTGGGAGCTGGAGCACTTTTATGTAGCTGATAATCTGGACTGCCTCTCCTGTAATAAAGAGTGCATCCTGTCCAGACCTTTCCATCCATTCATAGACACAGCACCTCTCCTCCTTTATGTTATGCAAGTGCTCACTGATAGTTATTTGGTGTATATGCAGCTTTATTGTCTTTAAGGAGAAGGAGCCTTACCTTCAAATACCGACAGGAGTTACTTTTTCTTTTACTTTTGGATGCTCATATTTCTTTCAATAAACTGTCCTAGTATTGGCTGTGCCACTTCATATGCTAGTCCTGGAAGGACACCTACTGGTGATATTCCGACAGTGCACGTTCATTTCTGTGTTTCACAAAGTGAGCTGAAATTGGTGTGAAGATGCGTTAATGTTAATATGTACACTTCCCCCTGCACCCGATCTCTTTGTGTGATGTTATGCTGAGTTAGACAGACGTGGAGCTATTCCTCGTGGAGCCATCCCCAGTTTTCTGCGTTTAAACATTCATCTATTGAACATTTTCTCTACTATGCCTCCTAAAAAAGTCAAAGTGGGCAAATCTGTATCCCAAGTGGCCTTTTTTAAACCCACCCCGCAAGTATCTAACCCCAAAAGGGATGGGGCATCTCCTTCCCAGAGAGAAGCCTGTGTTGTGTCTTCTAAGAGGAGCACGGCGCCCCCCCATTCCAGATGACAAAGCAACAGATGCTACTGGGGATGATGAGGCTCTGATGGTGGGAACCTTGAAATCTCTTCTGAAGCAATATAAGGAGGAGGTTGCAGCAGAATTTTGGGCTACTCTTCAATCGTGTCAACAGTCGATAGATGACCTTGGGGGGCGCACTGACCATTTAGAGTCCAAAATGGGAGAGGGGGTCGGATCAAATAATGATCTGATCTCCTCGCACGAGGCTCTACAGGCTGAGGTTGCAGCCCTCAAGGACAAGGTCTCCGATCTTGAAGACAGGTCTAGACGTAATAATATAAAACGACGTGGAGTGCTCGAAAATGTCTTGAATAGTAGTTTGAATGACTTTGCGGTGGATCTGTTCAGGAAGCTTTTACCTTCTACCGGGTCTATGGATATTTTAATTGACCGGATCCATAGACTCCCCACAGCTAGGACTGCTCCGGATGGAGTTCCAAGGGACGTACTCCTGTGGATGCATTACTTTCATGTAAAGGAATCTATCTTGAGAGCTGCTCAATCATCAGAAGAAGCATCTGAAATTCTTGTCCCTATTCAGGTCTCAAGCAACGCTCTTCAAACGGCGCTACTTTTATTCCATCACATCTGCCCTTCAGAGAGAAGGTATTCCTTACAGATGGGGCTTCCCAACAAAGTTATTGATTTGACGAGATGGCTCCACAATCGCCATTGCCAACGCAGAGGAGGGTAGACTCCTACTCTCCAAATGGAGCATTACAGGCTTTTCTTCTAACTCGCCTCCTGCCCATGGACTCCAGCAGGACTGGTCTACGGCAGGACCTCATGCATGAGTATTCTCTGCTTTCTCGGACATGCTAAATTTCCCTTCTTCTCTTACAGAAGTGATATATTTAGTACAATGGTCTGTGTTACTGTTTTGGGATGTGTCATATTGTATGCATATCATGTCATTTGTTCCATGTTATTTTTTGTGCTGAGCTGATTTTCTTCGCTCCTCAGCTGAGTGCTTGTTAAGCTTTTATCGTATAAGTTTTGCAAGTCTATTCTTCCATTCTTGTTGATGTCTCCCTAGAAATGTTGTCCGTGATATTTATTTCTAACATCACAGGTGAAAAATGTGTATTTCGCTTTCTGTTGTAGCGTATTCTAGGAATTACACGGATGGAGTATGACCCTTTTTAATTTTTTTCTTATTTTTTTCTTGAGTGTTCAAGGTCGGGTGCAGGGGGATTTAGTCACTACCCCCAACCCAAAGTTTAGGTGTACTATGTTATGGCACCTTGTTGTGACCCCAGGAGGGGTCATTTCGGTTTTCCCTTTAGATTTTTCTCTTTGTTCTTTCTATACATTTTTTTCTCTTTTTTTTTCCAGCCAGGATTCTGTATAGTCAAGGTATTTTCTCAGCTAGTCTTTTATTGACATGCCCTCATACCACTTCAATATGGTTAATGTTGTTTCTATTAATGCTAAAGGCCTAAACTCCCCAGATAAAAGGAGATTAGCCTTAAACTATTTCCATAAACTCAAAGCCCAGATAGTGGCTGTCCAGGAGACTCACTTTAAAAAATCGGCCTCTCCAACCTTTAGTGATTCGAGATTTCCCCACTGTTATATGGCTAATGGGCCGGTTAAAAAAGCTGGAGTGGCCATTCTTATTTCACAACACTGTGCATTTTCCCTATCGGAACAATATACGGATCGGGACGGGAGATACTTATTGTTGGTAGGTAGGTTGGACAATGTGGAGGTTACTTTAGTTGCTTGCTATGCCCCGAATACCAGACAGCTTGTCTTCTGCAGGAAATTATGTGCCCAGATTCAAAAACACGTGAAGGGCGCTGTATTAATACTACAAGATTTTAATATGGTCTTGGACCCCCTATTGATAAACCTAGACATCGTGTGCCATCCTCAGGTCAGCCCCTCCAGTCAGCTAGAAATTTTACTAATTTGTTGGCAGAATCTGATCTTTTTGATGTCTGTCGTACTAAACACCCCTCAGAGAAAGACTATACGTTTTTCTCCCATGTTCATGGTACTTATTCCAGAATAGATTTAGCTTTATCGGATATACGGACTTTGCCTTCCATACGGAGGGTGGATATACTCCCCATCTCATGGTCTAACCATTCCCCTTAATTTTTAGTGTGGGATTTGGCAGCAAGACAGGTTGCCCCTGGGCCGTGACGTTTGGGTAATCAGATTCTTCTTCAGCTGGAGGCTCAACAGTCCATTCTTTCCTCTATTGTGCATTTTTTAAGCGACAACTCCTCTGGAGAGACGACCACATTTAATTTTTGGTGTTCGTTGAAGGAATTAGTACGAGGCTCAGCGATTCAGGCAGCAGCTAAACTTAAGAGGGATTCTAAAAAAAGATATGAGCAGGCTGAGTTTGAAGTAACTAGATTAGATGCAGCCCATAAAACAGCTCCTTCTGACAAACAGTTATTTAAAAGGCTTCTTAAGGCTAAAGAAGAGTTTAATGCTTTTTCACTCGCTGGAGTTCAGCGTAACCTCCATCGACTTAACCAAAGATTTGATGTTTTTGGGAATCGAGCTAGCAGAATTGTAGCGAGGAAGCTGAGAGGGAGACGTGTCAAGGAAAGAATTTTGACTATCTATTCTGATAAAGGTCAGAAAGTGTCCGATCCAACTGGTATAGCCAATGTGTTTGCGTCATATTATGCAAAACTTTATATTCTCAAGGATGATCTTTCTACTACTCAGCCTAGTTCCAGGAATATCGATAATTTTCTCGACAAACTCAATTTGCCCTCTTTGTCGTCTGCAGCCTGTTTATCTTTGAATGCACCATGGACATTGGAGAAAGTGGAGAGGACTATAGATTCCATGCCTAGTGATAAAGCCCCAGGCCCGGATGGGTACCCTTTTAAGTTTTATAAAACTTTTAAAGTGGACCTGGCTCCGGTGCTGCAGACTGTCTTCAGTGAAGCTTCAGAGACAAAGTGTTTTCTCTAAAGAGGTGTTGGAAGCACAAATTATTGCTATTCCCAAACCTGGTAAACCTCCAACTAGTGTTCAAAACTAGAGACCCATTTCCTTACTTAACACTGATATTAAAGTGTTTGCTAAGCTTATAGCCAATAGACTCTATCCCCTTTTGCCCAGTTTGGTCTATCCAGATCAAGTGGGGTTTGTGCTCAATAGGAAGGCCCCGGACAACACACGTAGAGTAATAGACGTTATTGAGCATTGTGCGAAACGGAAAGATCCCTTATTAGTATTGTCGTTGGATGCTGAGAAGGCCTTCCACAGATTACATTGGGGATATCTTGATCTGACTTTACGAAAATTTGGCTTTGCTGGCAAAATACTGGATTCCATTTTAGCCCTGTATACGTCTCCGTTGGCTAAAGTATTTGTTAATGGTTGTCTCTCCTCCAGTTTTTACATTGCCAATGGTGCTCGACAGGGATGCCCACTGTCCCCTCTCATTTTTGCACTGGCGATCGAGCCTTTAGCTGAAAGGATTAAAATTGAGAAATTGATACAGGGCCCTGAGATGGGGAGTCTGTCCCATAAGATCAGTCTATTTGCGGACGATATTCTTCTGTGCGTGTTGGATCCTGAACCCTCCCTACGTGCATTGCATAGAGTATTGTCACTTTATTCTGAGGTTTCCTATTATAAATGAAATGCTCTACCCTTTAATATCCTATGTGATTCTCTTATCAGACTTATGGATTCCTATAGATATGCGTGGCAGTCTTGGTCTCTGAAATAGCTAGGTATCAATTTAGCCAATGATACTGACTTGATTGATTGCAACTATGGTCCTCTATGGAGAGCTTTTGACTGGATGACGCAGGAGGTGTCCTGGCTAGGCAGAATTGCTGCTACAAAAATGGTTCTTCTCCCTCAATGAATGTATTTATTTTGAGCTATTCCCAGGCTATTACCAAAGACTTTATATAATAAATTGCACGAAGCATTCTAGGTAGATCTAAACTGGTAGGTGGGGTGGCGTATCCAGACTTGGAGAAATATCATTCTTCTTGTCTCTTGTGTGTATGTATAAATATATATATATATATATATATATGTGTGTGTGTGTGTGTGTGTGTGTGTGTGTATATATATATATATATATATATATATATATATATATTTATTTTCCATAGACAAAAAACCTTACGGTTTCACATGTCCCATTAAGGCTTCTTAGACATTTTCTGGCATTTCAGAAACCTGTTGTAACTCTTCCACTCAAACTCCAAAAAGCAATGAAATTCCGATCGTAAGGCTGACGCCTTAATGGACGTGTTCCTTGCGCAATACAGATATGGTATGCCATCACAGCCTGTGGGTAAGTGCAGATTCAGCACTCTCACAGAGTGATTGCTGTCACTCACACAATGGTGGAGCTGCTCATTCACAGATTTGTGTGCTCATGGGAATACACGCCTGGGGGGTATATTTACTAAACTCCCTATTTTGTTCGATTTGTTTTTTTTCCCCAATGGGGTATATTTACTAAAATTCGTATTTTCCCGTCAGAGGTCAAAGTTCAATCATGAATGACATCGAAAGTGTAAAATTGCAACTTTTTGAATTTATTACGACTAATTTACTAAGCTGTCGTATTCTGCATTTTCGGATTTTCCGATGTCGATGTCATTCGTTTTTTTTGGCAGTGTTTTACGTGAGTGACTTGTAAAACACTGCCGACTTTAATACAATGAATCTCGGCCGGATCTGAGCGATCCATGCTGGGATTCATTGTGCACCTTTAGAAAAATTGAAATCAGTGTTAAAATAAAAAAAAAAATGCGTGGGGTCCCGCCTCCTAAGCCAAACCAGCCTCGGGCTCTTTGAGCCGGTCCTGGTTGTAAAAATATAGGGAAAAAAATGTCAGGGGTTCCCCCATATTTAAACAACCAGCACCGGGCTCTGCGCCTGGTCCTGGTTCCAAAAATATGGGGGACAAAAAGCGTAGGGGTCCCCCGTATTTCTGAAACCAGCACCGGGCTCCACTAGCCAGATACATAATGCCACAGCCGGGGGACACTTTTATCTAGATCCCTGCGGCCCTGGCATTACATAACCAACTAGTCACCCCTGGCCAGGGTACCCTGGAGGAGTGGGGACCCTTTCAATCAAGGGGTCCCCCCCTCCAGCCACCCAAGGACCAGGGGTGAAGCCCGAGGCTGTCCCCCCCATCCAAGGGCTGCGGATGGGAGGCTGATAGCCTTTTTGTCAAAAAATGAATATTGTTTTTAGTAGCAGTACTACAAGTCCCAGCAAGCCTCCCCCGCAAGCTGGTACTTGGAGAACCACAAGTACCAGCATGCGGTGGAAAACCGGGCCCGCTGGTACCTGCAGTACTACTACTAAAAAAATACCCCAATAAAAACATAAGACACACACCTTGAAAGTAAAACTTTAATACATACATCCACACCTCCATATACATATACTTACCTATGTACCCACGCAGGTCGGTCCTCTTCTCCATGTAGAATCCATGGTGTACCTGTTGAAAAAATTATACTCACATAATCCAGGGTAGAAGGCTCTTCTTCTTCTTGTAATCCATGTGTAATCCTGGTACTTTGCAAAATAACAAACCGGACACCGGACCTCGCACTGAAAGGGGCCAAATGTTTTCACATGGGACCCCTTTCCCCGAATGCCTGGAATCCCCTCTGACTTATGTCTAAGAGGGTTCCATCAGCCAATCAGGGAGCGCCACATTGTGGCACCCTCCTGATTGGCTGTGTGCTCCTGTAGTGTATGACAGGCAGCACCCGGCAGTGTTACAATGTAGCGCCTATGCGCTCCATTGTAACCAATGGTGGGAACTTTGTGGTCAGCGGTTGACCGAAAGTAACCTCACCGCTGACCACAAAGTTCCCACCATTGGTTACAATGGAGCGCATAGGCGCTACATTGTAACACTACCGTGTGCTGCCTGTCATACAGTACAGAAGCACACAGCCAATCAGGAGGGTGCCACAATGTGGCGCTCCCTGATTGGCTGATGGAACCCTCTTAGACATAAGTCAGAGGGGATTCCAGGCATTCGGGGAAAGGGGTCCCATGTGAAAACTGAAAACATGGGGCCCCTTTCAGTGCGAGGTCGGGTGTCCGTTTTGTTATTTTGCAAAGTACGTGGATTACAAATGGATTTAAAGAGGAGCCATCTACACTGGATTTTGTGAGTATAATTTTTTCAACAGGTACCCCATGGATTCTACATGGAGAAGAGGACCGACCTGCGTGGGTACATAGGTAAGTATATGTATATGGAGGTGTGGATGTATGTATTAAAGTTTTACTTTCAAGGTGTGTGTCTTATGTTTTTATTGGGGTATTTTTTTAGTAGTAGTACTGCAGGTACCAGCGGGCCCGGTTTTCCACCGCATGCTGGTACTTGTGGTTCTCCAAGTACCAGCTTGCGGGGGTGGCTTGCTGGGACTTGTAGTACTGCTACTAAAAACAATATTCATTTTTTGACAAAAAGGCTATCAGCCTCCCATCCACAGCCCTTGGATGGGGGGGACAGCCTCGGGCTTCACCCCTGGTCCTTGGGTGGCTGGAGGGGGGGACCCCTTGATTGAAGGGGTCCCCACTCCTCCAGGGTACCCCGGCCAGGGGTGACTAGTTGGTTATGTAATGCCAGGGCCGCAGGGACCTAGATAAAAGTGTCCCCCGGCTGTGGCATTATGTATCTGGCTAGTGGAGCCCGGTGCTGGTTTCAGAAATACGGGGGACCCCTACGCTTTTTGTCCCCCGTATTTTTGGAACCAGGACCAGGCGCAGAGCCCGGTGCTGGTTGTTTAAATATGGGGGAACCCCTGACATTTTTACCCCCATATTTTTACAACCAGGACCAGCTCAAAGAGCCCGAGGCTGGTTTGGCTTAGGAGGGGGGACCCCACGCATTTTTTTTTTTTAAAATAACAAATTCCCACCCCTTCCCACTGAAAAACATGCACGGATCTCATGGATCCGTGCATGCCTATCCAAACACGGGGAAAAAAAGCAGGTCTGTTTTTTTTTAGCACTTTTTCACGATTTGTATTTCAGCACGGCAGTGTTTGGCTATTGTCGGCAGTGTTTGTGATTTGCACTTTTTAGTAAATTACCGATTTCTACCAAATTGCAGGCGTATTTGACCGATGGTGTATTGATTCGTAATTTGTTCCTAGGAATTCCAAAATATTCCGAATGCCCTCATCACTGCCGAGATATTTGCTTAGTATATTCCCGAGATGACACTTTGAAGAAAAAACGTCATCTCGGTCAAAATCGGGACCTTAGTAAATATACCCCAAAGTGTCATCTCGGTAATTTACTAAACAGAAATCTCAGCAGTGATGAGGGCATTTGTATTTGTTTTAACGGCAGAGTTCACAAATACGAATGAATACACCATCGGTCAAACACGCCTTTTATTTTATACAACTCTGTAATTTACTAAGAATTCGTATTCACAATCACTGCCGGCAATAGCCAAACACTGCCGGGAAATGTTACAATTCGTAAAAAAAAAAGCCGTTTTCAAATAGACCTGCTTTTTTTATCCGTATTCTGATAGGCATGCACGGATCAGTGAGATCCGTGCATGCTTATCTGTGTGAAAGGGTTAAAAATCACCGGAAAAATTTGCGTGGGGTCCCCCCTCCTAAGCATAACCAGCCTCGGGCTCTTTGAGCCGGGCCTGGTTGAAAAAATACAGGGGAAAAATGGCGTAGGGTCCCGCATATTTAAACAACCAGCACCGGGCTCTGCGACCAGTCCTGGTTCATAAAATACGGGGGACAAAAGATGTATTTTAAACCAGCACCGGACTCCACTAGCCAGAGAGATAATGCCACAGCCGGGGGACACTGTTATACTGGTCCCTGCGGCCATGGTATTACCCCCCCCAACTAGTCACCCCTGGTCGGGGTACCCTGGAGGAGTGGGGACCTTTTAAATCAAAAGGCCCCGCCCTCCAAAAACCCAAAGACCAGGGGTGAAGCCCGAGGCTGTCCCCCACATCCGTGGGTGGTGGATGGGAGGCTGATAGCCTTTGCGTAAAAAGACAGAATATTGTTTTTTTGTAGTAGAACAACAAGTCCCAGCAAGCCTCCCCCGCAAGCTGGTACTTGTAGAACCACAAGTACCAGCATGCAGGTAAATAACGGGCCCGCTGGTACCTTTAGTTCTACTACAAAAAAATACCCCCCAAAAAACACTACACAGACACTGTGAAAGTACAATTTTAATTACACACACACACATACTTACCTACATCCAACGCTGCGATTCACGTCCACTTGTCCAGTAGAATCCACGTATTACCTGTAAAAATAAAATTATACTTACAAACAAACACTCCAGTGTAGATCTGTCCTATTCTTTCACGTCGTAATCCACGGACTTGTTGAAAATAATAAACCGAAAAACCCGAGCCACTCTACTCCTTTACCTGACTGGCGGGACCCCCCGTGACTTCTGTCAGTGAAGGTCCCGCCAGCAATCAGGGAGCACCACATCATAGCACTCTCCTGATTGACAGGGGAGGAGTACACAACCAATCAGGAGGAGCGCACTGGTTAGAATGTAGCTTAGCGCAGCTCCATTGTAACCAATGATGGGAACTTTGCTGTCTGCGGTAGACCGCAAAGTTAATTGGGGTCACCCACAAGAGTCTTATCTCATCCGAGCAGCTTTGTCTTTCGCTCAGACCTTCAGTTGCATAGACTGCATGTGTGTATTCCAATGAGCACACAAATCTGTGAATGAGCAGCTCCACCATTGTGTGAGTGACAGCAATGTCACTCTGTGAGAGTGCTGAATCTGCACTTACCCACAGGCTGTGATGGCATACCATATCTGTATTGCGCAAGGAACACGTCCATTAAGGCGTCAGCCTTAATGATCAGAATTTCATTGCTTTTTGGAGTTTGAGTGGAAGAGTTACAACAGGTTTCTGAAATGCCAGATCACGTGTAAGAAGCCTTAATGGGACATGTGAAACCGTAAGGTTTTTTATCTATGGAATTTCATAGCTTTTTTTAAATGTATTTTTTAAATTCAGAAATGTAAAAATTTCACTGTAAGAATAAACATTTAATTTTTTAAATGTTTAATGAAAATGTTCGTATAACATCACTGTTCTGTGCAAAATGCAAAATAATTTTATTTACCAAACAGAATTGTTATACTTTGAACTTTGGTCAAAATACTTTGCTGCCTTTGCGGATGATGCAGGGAGGGGGCAGGCGGCAGCTGCCTGTGACTGAGGCTGGAGGCATGTGTGAAATGCATTGCGTGTACGTGTGTGTGCCAGGTGCCGTGCTTGTGTATAAATATATATATATATATGTGTGTGTTTGTCAGGTGCTGCGTGTATATATGTGTGTGTTTCAGGTGCCGCGCGTGTGCGTGCGTCAGGTGCCGTGCAGCACGCAGGTACAGGACTGTACGGGGGATCGACACGCAGGGCACAGGGGACTATACAGGGGGACGACACACAGGGCGCAGAAAACTGTATAGGGGGTGACACACAGGGTGCAGGGGACTGTACAGGGTGGTGATACGCTGGTGCAGGGGACAGTAAAGGGTGTAAGCGACACACTGGGTGCAGGGGACTGCACAGTGAGGGCAACATGCATTACGCAGGGTACTGTAAGTGGGGCAACATGCAGGGCGTAGAGTCACACTGCAGTGCCGGGTGGTGGGAACTCTGCCTGGCAGAGCACCCTGCACACACAGCATGGGAAGGACACAGCGGGAGGAGGTGTTAGGGGGGAGGTGGCCAGACACACAGCGGGAAGGGGGGGTGGCCTGACACACAGCGGCAGGGGGGGGGTTGGTTACACAGCGGGAGTAGGGGGGCTGGCCAGACACAGAGCGGGAGGGGTGGTCGGACACACAGAGGCAGGGGGAGGCGGGGGAGGCCGGACACACAGCGACAGGGGAGGGTGGCCTTACACACAGCAGGGGGGGAGGGCGAACACACAGCGGCAGAGGTGTGTGGGCGCACACACAATGGGTGGGGAGGGTGGGCGGACACAGCGGGAGAGGAGGGGAGGGGAAGCCGGACACACAGCGGAAGAGGGGGTGGCCGAACACAGCAGGAGGAGGGGGGGGGGGCGGACACACAGCAGCAGGGGTGGGTGGCCGGAGACACAATGGGAGAGGAGGGGGGGGAGCGTGGCCGGACACAGCGGCAGGGGTGTGTGGCCGGACACATGAGAGGAGGGGAGGAGGAGGAGGAGAAGGGGCTGGCCGGACACACAGCGGGAGGATGGGGGATGGCCAGACACAGCGGGAGGAGGGGGGCTGGCCGGACACATCGGGAGAGGAGGAGAGGGGTGGCTGGACACAGCAGGAGGGGGGGTGGCTGAACACTGCGGGAGGAGGGGGGTGGCCAGACACACAGCGGGAGGAGGGAGGAGTGGCCAGACACACTACGGCAGGGGTGGTGGTGGCCGGACACACAACGGGAGAGGAGCGGAGGGTGGCCGGACCTCACAGCGGCACGGGGTGGTGGCCGGACACACAATGGGAGAGGAGATGAGGGAGGGGGGGGGGGGTGGCCGGACACACAGCGGCAGGGGTGTGTGGCCGACCACCCAATGGTAGAGGAGGGGAGTGGGGCCGGACACACAGCGGCAGGAGGGAGGAGTGGTCGGACACACAGTGGCAGGGGTGTGTGGCCAGACACACAACGGGAGAGAAAGGGAGGGGGAGGAGGGTGACCGTACACACAGCAGGAGGAGAAGGGGCTGTCCAGACACCCAGCGAGAGGAGAAGGGGCTGGCCGGATACCCAGCGGGAGGAGAAGGGGCTGGCTGGACACCGGGCAGTAGGAGAAGGGACTGGCCGGACACCCAGCGGGAGGAGAAGGGGCTGGCCGGACACCCAGCGGGAGGAGAAGGGGCTGGCAGGACACACAGCGGGAGGAGAAGGGGCTGGCCGGACACACCGCCGGAGGAGGGGGTGGCCGAACACATAGCAGGGAGCGGTGGGGTGGCCGGACTCAGGAGGAGGTGTGTGTGTGTGTGGGGGGTGGTGGCCGGACACAGTGGGAGGAGGGGGGTGGTTGCCGGACACACAGCGGGAGGGGTGAGGAGGGAGGGTGGCCGGACACACAGTGGCAGGGGGGTGTGGACAGACACACAACGAGAGAGGTGGGGAGGGTGACCGGACACACAGCGGGAGGTGGCCGGACACACAGCTGGAGGAGGGGGGATGGCCAGATACACAGCTGGAGGAGGGGAGCTGGCCAGACACACAGCAGGAGGGAGGGGGGGGGTGGCCGGACACACAGCGGGAGGTGAGGGTGGCCGGACACACAACGGGAGGGGGGGGGTGGCCGGACACACAGCGGGAGGAGGGGGGCTGTCCAGACACACAGCAGGAGGAGGGGGCTGGCCGGACACACAGCGGGAGGGGGGGTGGTCGGACACACAGCGGCAGGTGGGGGGGTCAGACACACAATAGGAAGAGGAGGGCTGGCCGGACACACAGCGTGAGGGGTCGAACACACAGCGGTAGGTGGCCGGACACACAGCAGCATGGGGTGGCCGGACACACAGAAGGGGGGGTGGCCGGACACACAGCAGGGGGGGTGGCCGGACACACAGCAGGGCGGGTGGCCGGACACACAGCGGCACGGGTGGTGGTGGCCGAACACTGCAGGAGGGGTGGCCGGACACAACGGGAGGAGGGGTGGACGGACACAACGGGAGGAGGGGTGGCCGGACACAGTGGGAGGAGGGGTGGCCGGATGCAGCGGGAGAGGAGGGGAAGCCAGACACACAGCAGGAAGGGGGGTGGCCGGACACAGCGGGAGAGGAGGGGAGGGGAAGCCGGACACACAGCAGGAGGAGGGGGGGGGGGCGGACACACAGCAGCAGGGGGGTGGCCAGAGACACAATGGGAGAGGAGGGGGGGAGGCTGGCAGGACACAAAGCGGGAGGAGAAGGGGCTGGCCGGACACACAGCGGGAGGAGAAGGGGCTGGCCGGACACACAGCGGGAGGATGGGGGATGGCCAGACACAGCAGGAGGAGGGGGTTGGCCAGACACAGCGGGAGGAGGGGGCTGGCCAGACACAGTGGGAGAGGAGGAGAGGGGTGGCCAGACACAGCGGGAGGGGGGTGGCTGAACACTGCGGGAGAAGGGGGGGTGGCCGGACACACAGTGGGAGGAGTGGCTGGATGGGGGAGGCTGGCCGGACACACAGCGGGAGGAAAAGGGGCTGGCCGGACACACAGCGGGAGGATGGGGGATGGCCAAACACAGCGGGAGGAGGGGGCTGTCCAGACACAGCGGGAGAGGAGGAGAGGGGTGGCCAGACACAGCGGGAGGGGGGGGGGGTGGCTGAACACTGTGGGAGAAAGGGGGTGTGGCCGGACACACAGCAGGAGAAGGGAGGAGTGGCTAAACACACTGTGGCAGGGGGGGGTGGCCGGACACACAACGGGAGAGGAGGGGAGGGTGGCCGGACACACAGCGGCACGGGGTGGTGGCCAGACACACAATGGGAGAGAAGATGAGGGAGGGTGTGTGGCCGGACACAAAGCGGCAGGGGTGTGTGGCCGGCCACCCAATGGTAGAGGAGGGGAGGGTGGCGGGACACACAGCAGGGGGGGACGGACACACAGCGGGAGGAGGGAGGAGTGGTCGGACACACATCGGCAGGGGTGTGTGGCCGGACACACAACGGGAGAGGTAGGGAGGGGGGGGAGGGTGACCTCACACACAGCGGGAGGAGAAGGGGCTGGCCGGACACCCAGCGGGAGGAGAAGGGGCTGGCCGGATACCAAGCGGGAGGAGAAGGGGCTGGCCGGATACCCAGCGGGATGAGAAGAGGCTGGCCGGACACACAGCGGGAGGAGAAGGGGCTGGCCGGACACACAGCGGGAGGAGAAGGGGCTGGCCGGACACACAGCGGGAGGATGGGGGATGGCCAGACACAGCGGGAGGACGGGGGCTGGCCGGACTCAGCGGGAGAGGAGGAGAGGGGTGGCCGGACACAGCGGGAGGGGGGGTGGCTGAACACTATGGGAGAAGGGAGTGGATGGCCGAACACACAGCGGGAGGAGGGAGGAGTGGCTGGACACACCGCGGCGGGGGGGTGGGGACTGGCCAGACACACAACGGGAGAGGAGGGGGGGGGGAGGGTGGCCGGACACACAGCGGCACGGGGTGGTGGCCGGACACACAATGGGAGAGAAGATGAGGGAGGGGGGTGGCCGGACACACAGCGGCAGGGGTGTGTGGCCGGCCACCCAATGGTAGAGTAGGGGAGGGTGGCCGGACACACAGCAGGGGTAGGGGGGCGGACACACAGCGGGAGGAGGGAGAAGTGGTCGGACACACAGCGGCAGGGGTGTGTGGCCGGACACACAACGGGAGAGGTAGGGAGGGGGGGGGGGAGGCTGACCGTACACACAGCGGGAGGAGAAGGGGCTGGCCGGACACCCAGCGGGAGGAGAAGGGGCTGGCCGGATACCCAGCGGGAGGAGAAGGGGCTGGCCGGACACCCAGCGGGAGGAGAAGGGGCTGGCCGGACATCCAGCGGGAGAAGGGGCTGGCCGGATACCCAGCGGGATGAGAAGGGGCTGGCCGGACACCCAGCGGGAGGAGAAGGGGCTGGCCGGACACCCAGCGGGAGGAGAAGGGGCCGTCCGGACACACAGCGGGAGGAGAAGGGGCTGGCCAGATACCCAGCGGGAGGAGAAGGGGCTGGCCGGACACACAGCAGGAGGATGGGGGATGGCCAGACACAGCGGGAGGACGGGGGCTGGCCGGACACTGCGGGAGAGGAGGAGAGGGGTGGCCGGACACAGCAGGAGGGGGGGGTGGCTGAACACTGTGGGAGAAGGGGGTGGATGGCCGAACACACAGCGGGAGGAGTGGCTGGACACACTGCGGCGGGGGGTGGGGGGTGGCCAGACACACAACGGGAGAGGAGGGGAGGGGGGGGGGTGGCCGGACACACAGCGGCAGCGGTGTGTGGCCGGCCACCCAATGGTAGAGGAGGGGAGGGTGGCCGGACACACAGCAGGGGTAGGGGGGGGGGGGGCGGACACACAACGGGAGGAGTGGTCGGACACACAGCGGCAGGGGTGTGTGGCCAGACACACAACGGGAGAGGTAGGGAGGGGGGGGGAGGGTGGCCGGAAACACAGCGGCACGGGGTGGTGGCCGGACACACAATGGGAGAGAAGATGAGGGAGGGGGGGTGGCCGGACACACAGCGGCAGGGGTGTGTGGCCGGCCACCCAATGGTAGAGGAGGGGAGGGTGGCCGGACACACAGCAGGGGTAGGGGGGGGGGGGGGCGGACACACAACGGGAGGAGTGGTCGGACACACAGCGGCAGGGGTGTGTGGTCGGACACACAGCGGCAGGGGTGTGTGGCCGGACACACAACGGGAGAGGTAGGGAGGGGGGGAGGGTGACCGTACACACAGCGGGAAGAGAAGGGGCTGGCCGGACACCCAGCGGGAGGAGAAGGGGCTGGCCGGATACCCAGCGGGAGGAGAAGGGGCTGGCCGGACACCCAGCGGGAGGAGAAGGGGCTGGCCGGACACACAGCGGGAGGAGAAGGGGCTGGCCGGACACACAGCAGGAGGAGAAGGGGCTGGCCGGACACGCAGCGGGAGGAGAAGGGGCTGGCCGGACACACCGCCGGAAGAGGGGGTGGCCGAACACATAGCAGGGAGCGGGGGGTGGCCGGACATAGCAGGAGGAGGGGGAGGGAACACAGTGGGAGGAGGGGGGGCGGACACACAGCGGGAGGGGAGAGGAGGGAGGGTGGCCGGACACACAGTGGCAGGGGTGTGTGGACAGACACACAACGGGAGAGGAGGGGAGGGTGACCGGACACACAGCGGGAGGTGGCCGGACACACAACGGGAGGAGGGGGGATGGCCAGATACACAGCTGGAGCAGGGGGGCTGGCCGGACACACAGCGGGAGGATGGGGGATGGCCAGACACAGCGGGAGGAGGGGAGCTGGCCGGACACAGCAGGAGAGGAGGAGAGGGGTGGCTGGACACAGCGGGAGGGGGGGTGGCTGAACACTGCGGAAGGAGGGGGGGTGGCCGGACACACAGCGAGAGGAGGGAGGAGTGGCTGGACACACCGCGGCAGGGTGGGGTGGGGGGTGGCCGGACACACAACGGGAGAGGAGGGGAGGGTGGCCGGACACACAGCGGCACGGGGTGGTGGCCGGACACACAATGGGAGAGAAGATGAGGGAGGGGGGGGGTGGCGGACACACAGCGGCAGGGGTGTGTGGTCGGCCACCCAATGGTAGAGGAGGGGAGGCCGGACACACAGCAGGGGGGGGGGGTGGGGGGTGACCGGACACACAGCGGTAGGAGGGAGGAGTGGTCGGACACACAGCGGCAGGGGTGTGTGGCCGGACACACAACGGGAGAGGTAGGGAGGAGGGGGAGGGTGACCATACACACAGCGGGAGGAGAAGGGGCTGGCCGGACACCCAGCGGGAGGAGAAGGGGCTGGCCGGATACCCAGCGGGAGGAGAAGGGGCTGGCCGGACACACAGCGGGAGGATGGGGGATGGCCAGACACAGCAGGAGGAGGGGGTTGGCCAGACACAGCGGGAGGAGGGGGCTGGCCAGACACAGTGGGAGAGGAGGAGAGGGGTGGCCAGACACAGCGGGAGGGGGGTGGCTGAACACTGCGGGAGAAGGGGGGGTGGCCGGACACACAGTGGGAGGAGGGAGGAGTGGCTGGAGGGGGGGAGGCTGGCCGGACACACAGCGGGAGGAAAAGGGGCTGGCCGGACACACAGCGGGAGGATGGGGGATGGCCAAACACAGCGGGAGGAGGGGGCTGTCCGGACACAGCGGGAGAGGAGGAGAGGGGTGGCCAGACACAGCGGGAGGGGGGGGTGGCTGAACACTGTGGGAGAAAGGGGGTGTGGCCAGACACACAGCAGGAGAAGGGAGGAGTGGCTAAACACACTGTGGCAGGGGGGGGTGGCCGGACACACAACGGGAGAGGAGGGGAGGGTGGCCGGACACACAGCGGCACGGGGTGGTGGCCAGACACACAATGGGAGAGAAGATGAGGGAGGGTGTGTGGCCGGACACAAAGCGGCAGGGGTGTGTGGCCGGCCACCCAATGGTAGAGGAGGGGAGGGTGGCGGGACACACAGCAGGGGGGGACGGACACACAGCGGGAGGAGGGAGGAGTGGTCGGACACACATCGGCAGGGGTGTGTGGCCGGACACACAACGGGAGAGGTAGGGAGGGGGGGGAGGGTGACCTCACACACAGCAGGAGGAGAAGGGGCTGGCCGGACACCCAGCGGGAGGAGAAGGGGCTGGCCGGATACCAAGCGGGAGGAGAAGGGGCTGGCCGGATACCCAGCGGGATGAGAAGAGGCTGGCCGGACACACAGCGGGAGGAGAAGGGGCTGGCCGGACACACAGCGGGAGGAGAAGGGGCTGGCCGGACACACAGCGGGAGGATGGGGGATGGCCAGACACAGCGGGAGGACGGGGGCTGGCCGGACTCAGCGGGAGAGGAGGAGAGGGGTGGCCGGACACAGCGGGAGGGGGGGTGGCTGAACACTGTGGGAGAAGGGAGTGGATGGCCGAACACACAGCGGGAGGAGGGAGGAGTGGCTGGACACACCGCGGCGGGGGGGTGGGGACTGGCCAGACACACAACGGGAGAGGAGGGGAGGGGGGGGGGTGGCCGGACACACAGCGGCACGGGGTGGTGGCCGGACACACAATGGGAGAGAAGATGAGGGAGGGGGGTGGCCGGACACACAGCGGCAGGGGTGTGTGGCCGGCCACCCAATGGTAGAGTAGGGGAGGGTGGCCGGACACACAGCAGGGGTAGGGGGGGCGGACACACAGCGGGAGGAGGGAGAAGTGGTCGGACACACAGCGGCAGGGGTGTGTGGCCGGACACACAACGGGAGAGGTAGGGAGGGGGGGGGGGGAGGCTGACCGTACACACAGCGGGAGGAGAAGGGGCTGGCCGGACACCCAGCGGGAGGAGAAGGGGCTGGCCGGACACCCAGCGGGAGGAGAAGGGGCTGGCCGGACATCCAGCGGGAGAAGGGGCTGGCCGGATACCCAGCGGGATGAGAAGGGGCTGGCCGGACACCCAGCGGGAGGAGAAGGGGCTGGCCGGACACCCAGCGGGAGGAGAAGGGGCCGTCCGGACACACAGCGGGAGGAGAAGGGGCTGGCCAGATACCCAGCGGGAGGAGAAGGGGCTGGCCGGACACACAGCAGGAGGATGGGGGATGGCCAGACACAGCGGGAGGACGGGGGCTGGCCGGACACTGCGGGAGAGGAGGAGAGGGGTGGCCGGACACAGCAGGAGGGGGTGGTGGCTGAACACTGTGGGAGAAGGGGGTGGATGGCCGAACACACAGCGGGAGGAGTGGCTGGACACACTGCGGAGGGGGGGTGGGGGGTGGCCAGACACACAACGGGAGAGGAGGGGAGGGGGGGGGTGGCCGGACACACAGCGGCAGCGGTGTGTGGCCGGCCACCCAATGGTAGAGGAGGGGAGGGTGGCCGGACACACAGCAGGGGTAGGGGGGGGGGGGGGCGGACACACAACGGGAGGAGTGGTCGGACACACAGCGGCAGGGGTGTGTGGCCAGACACACAACGGGAGAGGTAGGGAGGGGGGGGGGGGAGGGTGGCCGGACACACAGCGGCACGGGGTGGTGGCCGGACACACAATGGGAGAGAAGATGAGGGAGGGGGGGTGGCCGGACACACAGCGGCAGGGGTGTGTGGCCGGCCACCCAATGGTAGAGGAGGGGAGGGTGGCCGGACACACAGCAGGGGTAGGGGGGGGGGGGGGCGGACACACAACGGGAGGAGTGGTCGGACACACAGCGGCAGGGGTGTGTGGTCGGACACACAGCGGCAGGGGTGTGTGGCCGGACACACAACGGGAGAGGTAGGGAGGGGGGGAGGGTGACCGTACACACAGCGGGAAGAGAAGGGGCTGGCCGGACACCCAGCGGGAGGAGAAGGGGCTGGCCGGATACCCAGCGGGAGGAGAAGGGGCTGGCCGGACACCCAGCGGGAGGAGAAGGGGCTGGCCGGACACACAGCGGGAGGAGAAGGGGCTGGCCGGACACACAGCAGGAGGAGAAGGGGCTGGCCGGACACGCAGCGGGAGGAGAAGGGGCTGGCCGGACACACCGCCGGAAGAGGGGGTGGCCGAACACATAGCAGGGAGCGGGGGGTGGCCGGACATAGCAGGAGGAGGGGGAGGGAACACAGTGGGAGGAGGGGGGGCGGACACACAGCGGGAGGGGAGAGGAGGGAGGGTGGCCGGACACACAGTGGCAGGGGTGTGTGGACAGACACACAACGGGAGAGGAGGGGAGGGTGACCGGACACACAGCGGGAGGTGGCCGGACACACAACGGGAGGAGGGGGGATGGCCAGATACACAGCAGGAGCAGGGGGGCTGGCCGGACACACAGCGGGAGGATGGGGGATGGCCAGACACAGCGGGAGGAGGGGGGCTGGCCGGACACAGCAGGAGAGGAGGAGAGGGGTGGCCGGACACAGCGGGAGGGGGGGTGGCTGAACACTGCGGAAGGAGGGGGGGTGGCCGGACACACAGCGAGAGGAGGGAGGAGTGGCTGGACACACCGCGGCAGGGTGGGGTGGGGGGTGGCCGGACACACAACGGGAGAGGAGGGGAGGGTGGCCGGACACACAGCGGCACGGGGTGGTGGCCGGACACACAATGAGAGAGAAGATGAGGGAGGGGGGGGGGTGGCGGACACACAGCGGCAGGGGTGTGTGGTCGGCCACCCAATGGTAGAGGAGGGGAGGCCGGACACACAGCAGGGGACGGGGGGTGGGGGGTGACCAGACACACAGCGGTAGGAGGAGGAGTGGTCGGACACACAGCGGCAGGGGTGTGTGGCCGGACACACAACGGGAGAGGTAGGGAGGAGGGGGAGGGTGACCATACACACAGCGGGAGGAGAAGGGGCTGGCCGGACACCCAGCGGGAGGAGAAGGGGCTGGCCGGATACCCAGCGGGAGGAGAAGGGGCTGGCCGGACACACAGCGGGAGGATGGGGGATGGCCAGACACAGCAGGAGGAGGGGGTTGGCCAGACACAGCAGGAGGAGGGGGCTGGCCAGACACAGTGGGAGAGGAGGAGAGGGGTGGCCAGACACAGCGGGAGGGGGGTGGCTGAACACTGCGGGAGAAGGGGGGGTGGCCGGACACACAGTGGGAGGAGGGAGGAGTGGCTGGAGGGGGGGAGGCTGGCCGGACACACAGCGGGAGGAAAAGGGGCTGGCCGGACACACAGCGGGAGGATGGGGGATGGCCAAACACAGCGGGAGGAGGGGGCTGTCCGGACACAGCGGGAGAGGAGGAGAGGGGTGGCCAGACACAGCGGGAGGGGGGGGGGGGTGGCTGAACACTGTGGGAGAAAGGGGGTGTGGCCGGACACACAGCAGGAGAAGGGAGGAGTGGCTAAACACACTGTGGCAGGGGGGGGTGGCCGGACACACAACGGGAGAGGAGGGGAGGGTGGCCGGACACACAGCGGCACGGGGTGGTGGCCAGACACACAATGGGAGAGAAGATGAGGGAGGGTGTGTGGCCGGACACAAAGCGGCAGGGGTGTGTGGCCGGCCACCCAATGGTAGAGGAGGGGAGGGTGGCGGGACACACAGCAGGGGGGGACGGACACACAGCGGGAGGAGGGAGGAGTGGTCGGACACACATCGGCAGGGGTGTGTGGCCGGACACACAACGGGAGAGGTAGGGAGGGGGGGGAGGGTGACCTCACACACAGCGGGAGGAGAAGGGGCTGGCCGGACACCCAGCGGGAGGAGAAGGGGCTGGCCGGATACCAAGCGGGAGGAGAAGGGGCTGGCAGGATACCCAGCGGGATGAGAAGAGGCTGGCCGGACACACAGCGGGAGGAGAAGGGGCTGGCCGGACACACAGCGGGAGGAGAAGGGGCTGGCCGGACACACAGCGGGAGGATGGGGGATGGCCAGACACAGCGGGAGGACGGGGGCTGGCCGGACTCAGCGGGAGAGGAGGAGAGGGGTGGCCGGACACAGCGGGAGGGAGGGTGGCTGAACACTGTGGGAGAAGGGAGTGGATGGCCGAACACACAGCGGGAGGAGGGAGGAGTGGCTGGACACACCGCGGCGGGGGGGGTGGGGACTGGCCAGACACACAACGGGAGAGGAGGGGAGGGGGGGGGAGGGTGGCCGGACACACAGCGGCACGGGGTGGTGGCCGGACACACAATGGGAGAGAAGATGAGGGAGGGGGGTGGCCGGACACACAGCGGCAGGGGTGTGTGGCCGGCCACCCAATGGTAGAGTAGGGGAGGGTGGCCGGACACACAGCAGGGGTAGGGGGGGCGGACACACAGCGGGAGGAGGGAGAAGTGGTCGGACACACAGCGGCAGGGGTGTGTGGCCGGACACACAACGGGAGAGGTAGGGAGGGGGGGGGGGAGGCTGACCGTACACACAGCGGGAGGAGAAGGGGCTGGCCGGACACCCAGCGGGAGGAGAAGGGGCTGGCCGGATACCCAGCGGGAGGAGAAGGGGCTGGCCGGACACCCAGCGGGAGGAGAAGGGGCTGGCCGGACATCCAGCGGGAGAAGGGGCTGGCCGGATACCCAGCGGGATGAGAAGGGGCTGGCCGGACACCCAGCGGGAGGAGAAGGGGCTGGCCGGACACCCAGCGGGAGGAGAAGGGGCCGTCCGGACACACAGCGGGAGGAGAAGGGGCTGGCCAGATACCCAGCGGGAGGAGAAGGGGCTGGCCGGACACACAGCAGGAGGATGGGGGATGGCCAGACACAGCGGGAGGACGGGGGCTGGCCGGACACTGCGGGAGAGGAGGAGAGGGGTGGCCGGACACAGCAGGAGGGGGGGGTGGATGAACACTGTGGGAGAAGGGGGTGGATGGCCGAACACACAGCGGGAGGAGTGGCTGGACACACTGCGGCGGGGGGTGGGGGGTGGCCAGACACACAACGGGAGAGGAGGGGAGGGGGGGGGGTGGCCGGACACACAGCGGCAGCGGTGTGTGGCCGGCCACCCAATGGTAGAGGAGGGGAGGGTGGCCGGACACACAGCAGGGGTAGGGGGGGGGGGGCCGACACACAACGGGAGGAGTGGTCGGACACACAGCGGCAGGGGTGTGTGGCCAGACACACAACGGGAGAGGTAGGGAGGGGGGGGGGAGGGTGGCCGGACACACAGCGGCACGGGGTGGTGGCCGGACACACAATGGGAGAGAAGATGAGGGAGGGGGGGTGGCCGGACACACAGCGGCAGGGGTGTGTGGCCGGCCACCCAATGGTAGAGGAGGGGAGGGTGGCCGGACACACAGCAGGGGTAGGGGGGGGGGGCGGACACACAACGGGAGGAGTGGTCGGACACACAGCGGCAGGGGTGTGTGGTCGGACACACAGCGGCAGGGGTGTGTGGCCGGACACACAACGGGAGAGGTAGGGAGGGGGGGGAGGGTGACCGTACACACAGCGGGAAGAGAAGGGGCTGGCCGGACACCCAGCGGGAGGAGAAGGGGCTGGCCGGATACCCAGCGGGAGGAGAAGGGGCTGGCCGGACACCCAGCGGGAGGAGAAGGGGCTGGCCGGACACACAGCGGGAGGAGAAGGGGCTGGCCGGACACACAGCAGGAGGAGAAGGGGCTGGCCGGACACGCAGCGGGAGGAGAAGGGGCTGGCCGGACACACCGCCGGAAGAGGGGGTGGCCGAACACATAGCAGGGAGCGGGGGGTGGCCGGACATAGCAGGAGGAGGGGGAGGGAACACAGTGGGAGGAGGGGGGGCGGACACACAGCGGGAGGGGAGAGGAGGGAGGGTGGCCGGACACACAGTGGCAGGGGTGTGTGGACAGACACACAACGGGAGAGGAGGGGAGGGTGACCGGACACACAGCGGGAGGTGGCCGGACACACAACGGGAGGAGGGGGGATGGCCAGATACACAGCTGGAGCAGGGGGGCTGGCCGGACACACAGCGGGAGGATGGGGGATGGCCAGACACAGCGGGAGGAGGGGGGGCTGGCCGGACACAGCAGGAGAGGAGGAGAGGGGTGGCCGGACACAGCGGGAGGGGGGGTGGCTGAACACTGCGGAAGGAGGGGGGGTGGCCGGACACACAGCGAGAGGAGGGAGGAGTGGCTGGACACACCGCGGCAGGGTGGGGTGGGGGGTGGCCGGACACACAACGGGAGAGGAGGGGAGGGTGGCCGGACACACAGCGGCACGGGGTGGTGGCCGGACACACAATGGGAGAGAAGATGAGGGAGGGGGGGGGGTGGCGGACACACAGCGGCAGGGGTGTGTGGTCGGCCACCCAATGGTAGAGGAGGGGAGGCCGGACACACAGCAGGGGGGGGTGGGGGGTGACCGGACACACAGCGATAGGAGGGAGGAGTGGTCGGACACACAGCGGCAGGGGTGTGTGGCCGGACACACAACGGGAGAGGTAGGGAGGAGGGGGAGGGTGACCATACACACAGCGGGAGGAGAAGGGGCTGGCCGGACACCCAGCGGGAGGAGAAGGGGCTGGCCGGATACCCAGCGGGAGGAGAAGGGGCTGGCCGGATACCCAGCGGGAGGAGAAGGGGCTGGCCGGACACCCAGCGGGAGGAGAAGGGGCTGGCCGGACACCCAGCGGGATGAGAAGGGGCTGTCCGGACACCCAGCGGGAGGAGAAGGGGCTGGCCGGACACACAGCAGGAGGAGAAGGGGCTGGCCGGACACACAGCGGGAGGAGAAGAAGCTGGCCGGACACACCACCGGAGGAGGGGGTGCCCAAACACATAGCAGGGAGCGGGGGGTGGCCGGACATAGCAGGAGGGGGGGGGGGCGGACACAGTGGGAGGAGGGGGGGGGGGTGGCCGGGCACACAGCGGGAGTGGAGAGGAGGGAGGGTGGCCGGACACACAGCGGGAGGAGGGAGGCTGGCCGGACACACAGCGGGATGGAGGGGGGGTGGCCGGACACACAGCGGGAGGCGAGGTTGGCCGGACACACAACGGGAGAGGAGGGAGGGGGCCGGACACACAGCGGGAGAGGAGGGAGGGTGACCGTACACTCAGTGGGAGGTGGCCGGACACACAGCGGGAGGAGGGGGGCTGTCCAGACACACAGCGGGAGGAGGGGGCTGGCCAGACACACAGCGGGAGGGGGGGGGGTGGCCGGACACACAGCGGAAGGAGAAGGGGCTGGCCGAACACACAGCGGGAGGAGAAGGGGCTGGCCGGACACACCGCTGGAGGAGGGGGGGGGGGGGTTGGACATAGCAGGAGGGGGGGGGGGGACACAGTGGGAGGAGGGGGGGGGGTTGGCGCCGGACACATAGCGGGAGGGGAGAGGAGGGAGGGTGGCCGGACACACAGCGGGAGGAGGGGGGATGGCCAGATACACAGCTGGAGGAGTGGGGCTGGCCGGACACACAGCGGGAGGGAGGGGGGGGTGGCCGGACACACAGCGGGAGGCGAAGTTGGCCGGACACACAACGGGAAGGGGGGGTGGCCGGACACTCAGTGGGAGGTGGCCGGACACACAGCGGGAGGAGGGGGGCTGTCCAGACACACAGCGGGAGGAGGGGGCTGGCCAGACACACAGCGGGAGGGGGGGGGGGTGGCCGGATTCACAGCGGCAGGTGTGTGGGGGGGTCAGACACACAATAGGAGGAGGGGGGCTGGCCAGACACACAGCGGGAGGGGGGGGGGGGGTTCGGACACACAGCGGGAGGGGGGGGAGGTCGGACACACAGCGACAGGTGACCGGACACACAGCGGCCGGGGGGGGTGGCCGGACACACAGCAGGGGGGGATGACTGGACACACAGCAGGGGGGGATGACCGGACACACAGCAATATACTCCGGATAAGACCCACAAAAAACGGTTACTAAAAGCACCAGGAGTCGGGAGACACCAATCATTGGTCCATAAAGGGTCAATTCTGGATCCTTGAAGCAGGTTGTATTCACTTCTAAAAACTGACTCTTTATATAAACCTGACAGTCGAAATTACAGCATGTATTAATCTATTAATATTGCTTTTAAATATCTTCTGCAACTAACTGCCAAGCCTGTCACAGTGGGAACTGCCAATTATTGCCTCACCTGCTGCTACTAATTGAACGGCTTTACTATTACTAATCAACTGCTGCTTTCTTAAAGGGCCCTACACACTTAAAGATTATCTGTCCAATCTGGCTGATTGGAAAGAAAATCTGGCAATGTCTGGGAGCAAATGACAATCAACCATTTACTCCCAAAATCAAGAAAATGGACAAATGGTTGTTCTGATAAATTTGTTTAATGAAACAAACTTAACCAATTTGTCTGTAAGTCCATTTTTGTGTTTTCCAGGGTTTGAGAGCAAATAGTCAATTGTCATTTGCTCCCAGACATTTCCAGATTTTCTTTCCAATCAGGCAGATTGGACAGATAATCTTTAAGTGTGTAGGGCCCTTAGAGACTGCCACGCTAGACAGAGTTTCTATATATTAGATATGCTTGAATTAATTAATGGATTAAACCTTAATATAAAGGTTCAGAATTGCACTATACCAACTGTGCCAATTATGATACGCTTTGCAAGTACAACCGGTATCTAGGATTTAGTCCTTTAAATGTGATTTTTATTATTGTTTTTAATTGTGTTAAATAAAAAGCACGCTTATGTTTTAAATCAGTGCTGTTATTGGTGTGTTTTTATTTTTATGTAACTTTAAAGGGTAGAGTACTCTCCCTTATTTAACAGCTGCGATTGAAACAGAGTGTTCTTTAACTAATTTTATAAATAATTGATGCACACACTTTCTGTTTAGCTGTTAGCGCCAAGCTATTTGTTTGTTTTTAGCATAGCAGGAGTGTGATCACTTGTGCAGCAGAGCACCTGCAAACACATTTTGTGCAAAACAAGACCAGCCCTGTACTTACTTACTCTGTGCGATGATTGCTGCTACGAGTCACGTGGTATTGATGTCAGATACCCACCCTGCAAACGCCTGCGTTTTTCCCTGAAAACGGTCAGTTGACACCCAGAAACACCTACTTCCTGTCAATCACCTTGCGTTCGGCACAGCGACTGAATGCGTCGCTAGATCCTGTGCAAAAGCACGTTGGCCGTTGTACCCGTACGACGTGCGTGCGCATTGCGGTGCATACGCATGCGCAGTTTAGCCCCGTTTTGCCTGAAACGCTGCGCTGCAAAAATCCGTAGCAAGCGATCAACTCGGAATGACCCCCATTAGGATTCAGAGGATGGAGGAGCAGCAAAAGGCCATTCAAGCCTATACATCCACCTGACTCAAGCGCAGTGGAGAATGATTTCAACATTGTGCAAGGTTCTCCAACCCTTTGAACTTGCCACACGTGAAGTCAGTTCAGACACTGCCAGCCTGAGTCAGGTCATTCCCCTCATCAGGCTTTTGCAGAAGAAGCTGGAGACATTGAAGAAGGAGCTAAAACAGAGCGATTCCGCTAGGCATGTGGGACTTGTGGATGGAGCCCTTAATTCGCTTAACAAGGATTCACGGGTGGTCAATCTGTTGAAATCAGAGCACTACATTTTGGCCACCGTGCTCGATCCTAGATTTAAAACCTACCTTGGATCTCTCTTTCCGGCAGACACAAGTCTACAGAGGTGCAAAGACCTGCTGGTGACAAAATTGTCAACTCAAGCGGAACGTGACCCATCAACATCTCCTCCTTCATTTTTTCCTGCAACTGGGGCTGCGAGGAAAAGGATAAGATTTCTGAGCCCACCCGCTGGCGGTGATGCAGGGCAGTCTGGAGCGAGTGTTGACATCTGGTCCGGACTGAAGGACCTGACAACGATTACGGACATGTCGTCTACTGTCACTGCATATGATTCTCTCACCATTGAAAGAATGGTGGAGGATTATATGAGTGACCGCATCCAAGTAGGCACGTCACACAGTCCGTACTTATACTGGCAGGAAAAAGAGGCAATTTGGAGGCCCTTGCACAAACTGGCTTTATTCTACCTAAGTTGCCCTCCCACAAGTGTGTACTCCGAAAGAGTGTTTAGTGCCGCCGCTCACCTTGTCAGCAATCGGCGTACGAGGTTACATCCAGAAAATGTGGAGAAGATGATGTTCATTAAAATGAATTATAATCAATTCCTCCGTGGAGACATTCACCAGCAGCAATTGCCTCCACAAAGTACACAGGGAGCTGAGATGGTGGATTCCAGTGGGGACGAATTGATAATCTGTGAGGAGGGGGATGTACACGGTGATATATCGGAGGATGATGATGAGGTGGACATCTTGCCTCTGTAGAGCCAGTTTGCACAAGGAGAGATTGATTGCTTCTTTTTTGGTGGGGGGATTAATTGCTTCTTTTTTGTGGGGGCCCAAACAAAGCAATCGTTTCAGCCACAGTTGTGTGGCAGACCCTGTCGCTGAAATGATGGGTTTGTTAAAGTGTAGAACAGACAAAATCAGCTGCGTAAAGTATCAGGGAAAGGACAGTACAATTTTAGGAGAGGCGATGTATGTATATAAATTGATTTATTATTGAAGCATAAAATAGCAGTAAAAGATGACATTAATTGTTGGATATAAAAAGCACACCTTGACTCAGTTTATCCGTTTAAACAGACACCAAATTGTGTCGGTTCTCTAGATAAAAGTCCACAAAGGGAATAGAGTCCAGCTGTTTATTGGAAAGCAATAGATGGTAGTAGCCGTAAGGTTAAAGATTGGAAGTGAATGATCAGTGCAGTAGACATCCCATAATTATTGAGGGAGTGATCCAGTGTTGATTACTGTTCAATTACCTCTCCTTAGGTGGGCTGGTCCAAAGCCGAGCGTCCTCGGCGATGTGTCCTGCAGTGCCCACTTTGCGAATGCCGCCGGGGAGAGGGAGCCGTGGCCACGCCTCCTGTCTGCACACCTGCCGAGGTATCCTATTTGAAAGCATCAGCGGGTTTGTTCTCCCCGCAAGCCGTCCTTCATCTTCATAGAGATCCCAGAATAGCCGCGGATCTGAATTTACGAGCTGCTCGTATCAACACACTGCTCCCTGTCAGCCGGATAAACCAGCACACGGCTTATACTTTTTAGTGAATCCACGGCTCCCTCTCCCCGGCGGCATTCGCAAAGTGGGCACTGCAGGACACATCGCCGAGGACGCTCGGCTTTGGACCAGCCCACCTAAGGAGAGGTAATTGAACAGTAATCAACACTGGATCACTCCCTCAATAATTATGGGATGTCTACTGCACTGATCATTCACTTCCAGTATTAACATTACGGCTATTACCATCTATTGCTTTCCAATAAACAGCTGGACTCTATTCCCTTTGTGGACTTTTATCTAGAGAACCGACACAATTTGGTGTCTGTTTAAACGGATAAACTGAGTCAAGGTGTGCTTTTTATATCCAACAATTAATGTCATCTTTTACTGCTATTTTATGCTTCAATAATAAATCAATTTATATACATACATCGCCTCTCCTAAAATTGTACTGTCCTTTCCCTGATACTTTGCGCAGCTGATTTTGTCTGTTCTATATTCTCCAACCAAACACCCACATAGTATTTTTCAGCCGCGCATATATCAGGGTAATTTGATTATTAGCTAGAGATGAGCGCCTGAAATTTTTCGGGTTTTGTGTTTTGGTTTTGGGTTCGGTTCCGCGGCCGTGTTTTGGGTTCGAACGCGTTTTGGCAAAACCTCACCGAATTTTTTTTGTCGGATTCGGGTGTGTTTTGGATTCGGGTGTTTTTTTCAAAAAACACTAAAAAACAGCTTAAATCATAGATGTGTACTCCTGGCTCCTGCTATAACCTATAACTGGCACTGCAGTAGTGCTCCCCAGTCTCCCCCACAATTATAAGCTGTGTGAGCTGAGCAGTCAGACAGATATATAATATATATAGATGATGCAGCACACTGGCCTGAGCCTGAGCAGTGCACACAGATATGGTATGTGACTGAGTCACTGTGTGCTGTGTATCGCTTTTTTCAGGCAGAGAACGGATTATAAATAAAAGTGGTGGTCAGTCACTGGTCACTATCAGCAAAACTCTGCACTGTACACTACTGAGTACTCCTAATGCTCCCCAAAATTAGTAAATCAAGTGTCTAAACGGAGAGGACGCCAGCCACGTCCTCTCCCTATCAATCTCAATGCACGTGTGAAAATGGCGGCGACGCGCGGCTCCTTATATAGAATCCGAGTCTCGCGATAGAATCCGAGCCTCGCGAGAATCCGACAGCGTCATGATGACGTTCGGGCGCGCTCGGGTTAACCGAGCAAGGCGGGAAGATCCGAGTCGCTCGGACCCGTGAAAAAAAACATGAAGTTCTGGCGGGTTCGGATTCAGAGAAACCGAACCCGCTCATCTCTATTATTAGCCTCCTGCAATTGAGGCGCTGTAGAAGCAGTCCTTGGTTTTTTCGTTTGTTAAAGTGTGCATGTCCTGTTTATACAACATAAGGGTGGGTGGGAGGGCCCAAGGACAATTCCATCCTGCATCTCTTTTTTTCTTTGCATCATGTGCTGTTTGGGGACAATTTTTTTGAAGTGCCATTCTGTCTGACACTGCAGTGCCACTCCTAGATGGGCCAGGTGTTTGTGTCGGCCACTTGTGTCGATTAACTTAGTCATACAGCCAGCTCGGTGCAACCTTTTGGCCTAGAAACAATATTGTGAGGTGTGAGGTGTTGAAAATAGACTGCAAATGAGTGGAAATTAATGTTATTGAGGTTAACAATACCGTAGGATCAAAATCACCCGCAAATTCTATGACTTCAGCTGTTTGTATGTTTTTTTCAAAAATCATCCAGATCCAAAACCAAAACCCGAAAGAGTGGTTTTGGCAAAACCAATCCAGATCCAAAACACGAGCGGGGATCCAGAACCAAAACCAAAACACAAAAACACGAAAAGTGTCGCACATCTCTAATATTTAAATATCCTGGAAATCTAGAACCTATTCCTAATTTTTGTGTGATTCTTATGTGTTAAATAACTGTATTGCTATATTTTTTTTCTTTATTGTCTTATTAAAATGCACGACTTATGCTTAATAATATTGGGCTTCTAATGAAAGTTTTCTTTTCATCTTATGAGGAAAGGGAAAGATGATTATTGTATTCATTGCATTTTATCTGGATTTATACATAAATATTTATTTTTAATTGGACCTTATTGCATGAGATGTTTCTATGCTGCCTGTACGTTGGAAAAGTGAAATCATCACCTCTCCCGCTCTCCCTCACCATTGACAATATCACTAATTCCTCTTTTCCCCATTCTTGTCAATTCCATCCAATTTTTTCTAGAGATGAGCGGGTTCGGTTCCTCGGAATCCGAACCCGCCCGAACTTCACCTTTTTTTTTTACACGGGTCCGAGCGACTCGGATCCTCCCGCCTTGCTCGGTTAACACGAGCGCGCCCGAACGTCATCATCCCGCTGTTGGATTCTCGCGAGACTCAGATTCTATATAAGGAGCCGCGCGTCGCCGCCATTTTCACACGTGCATTGAGATTGATAGGGAGAGGACGTGGCTGGCGTCCTCTCCGTTTATATAGTTAGTAGTTAGTTGATCTGATTGCTACTGCTTAGCTTATTGTGGGGAGCAGCTGTTAGGAGGAGTACAGTCAGTGCAGAGTTATGCTAGTTTTTTTTTATCCGTTCTCTGCCTGAAAAAAACGCTCCATACCATATCTGTGCTCAGCCTCAGTGTGCTGCATGATATATCTATGTATATCTGTCTGACTGTGCTGAGTGCTCACTGCTCACACAGCTTAATTGTGGGGGAGACTGGGGAGCAGTTATAGCAGGAGTACAGTGCACACTTTTGCTGCCAGTGACCACCAGTATATTGTCTGCCTGAAAAAGTTAAACACTCCTGTGGTGTTTTTTTTATTTATTCTATAAACGCATTCTGCTGACAGTGTCCAGCAGGTCCGTCATTCATTATATTATATAAATATTTACCTACAGTAGTGTTATATTTTTTTCCCCATCTCTATCATCTTTATCATCTCTATATTAGCAGACGCAGTACGGTAGTCCACGTCTGTAGCTAGTGCTACCTCTGTGTCGTGACTACTAGTGCTCGGCCAAAATTGTAAATAATATACCTCTACCCGTGTGGTGTTTTCTTTTTTCTATCTTCATTCATACTAGTCTAGTACTAGTTAGTTTAGCAGTCTGCTGACAGTGTCCAGCAGGTCCGTCATTATATTATATATACCTACAGTAGTGATATATATATATATTTTTTATATCATTATCATCTCTATACTAGCAGACACAGTACGGTAGTCCACGGCTGTAGCTACCTCTGTGTCGTCAGTGCTCGTCCATAATTGTATACCTACCTGTGGTGGGTTTTTTTTTTCTTTCTTCTTCATACTAGTAGTTTAGCAGTCTGCTGACAGTGTCCACCAGGTCCGTCATTATATTATATACCTACAGTAGTAATATATTTATTATATTATCTATACTAGCAGACGCAGTACGGTAGGCCACGGCTGTAGCTACCTCTGTGTCGTCAGTGCTCGTCCATAATTGTATACCTACCTGTGGTGGTTTTTTTTTCTATCTTCTTCATACTAGTAGTTTAGCAGTCTGCTGACAGTGTCCACCAGGTCCGTCATTATATTATATACCTACAGTAGTAATATATTTATTATATTATCTATACTAGCAGACGCAGTACGGTAGGCCACGGCTGTACCTACCTCTGTGTCATCACTCGTCCATAATTGTATACCTACCTGTGGTGGGTTTTTTTTTCTATCTTCTTCATACTAGTAGTTTAGCAGTCTGCTGACAGTGTCCACCAGGTCCGTCATTATATTATATACCTACAGTAGTAATATATTTATTATATTATCTATACTAGCAGACGCAGTACGGTAGTCCACGGCTGTAGCTACCTCTGTGTCGTCAGTGCTCGTCCATAATTGTATACCTACCTGTGGTGGGTTTTTTTTTTCTATCTTCTTCATACTAGTAGTTTAGCAGTCTGCTGACAGTGTCCACCAGGTCCGTCATTATATTATATACCTACAGTAGTAATATATTTATTATATTATCTATACTAGTAGACGCAGTACGGTAGGCCACGGCTGTACCTACCTCTGTGTCGTCACTCGTCCATAATTGTATACCTACCTGTGGTGGGTTTTTTTTTTCTATCTTCTTCATACTAGTAGTTTAGCAGTCTGCTGACAGTGTCCACCAGGTCCGTCATTATATTATATATACCTACAGTAGTTATATATATATATTTTTTATATCATTAATTATCATCTCTATACTAGCAGATGCAGTACGGTAGTCCACAGCTGTAGCTACCTCTGTGTCGTCAGTCACTCGTCATCCATAAGTATACTAGTATCCATCCATCTCCATTGTTTACCTGAGGTGCCTTTTAGTTGTGCCTATTAAAATATGGGCCCTCATTCCGAGTCGTTCGCTCGTTCTTTTTTTTCGCATCGCAGTGAAAATCAGCTTAGAGCGCATGCGCAATGTTCGCACTGCGACTGCGCTAAGTAATTCTGCTATGAAGAAAGGATTTTTACTCACGGCTTTTTGTTCGCACCGGCGAACGTAGTGTGATTGACAGGAAATGGGTGTTACTGGGCGGAAACACGGCGTTTTATGGGCGTGTGGCTGAAAACGCTACCGTTTCCGGAAAAAACGCAGGAGTGGCCGGAGAAACGGGGGAGTGTCTGGGCGAACGCTGGGAGTGTTTGTGACGTCAAACCAGGAACGACAAGCACTGAACTGATCGCACAGGCAGAGTAAGTCTGGAGCTACTCTAAAACTGCTAAGTTTTTTTTGTTCGCAATATTGCGTAAACTTCGTTCGCACTTTTAAGATGCTAAGATACACTCCCAGTAGGCGTAGACTAAGCGTGTGTAACTCTGCTAAATTCGCCTTGCGACCGATCAACTCGGAATGAGGGCCATGGAGAACAAAAATGTTGAGGTTCCAAAAATAGGGAAAGATCAAGATCCACTTCCACCTCGTGCTGAAGCTGCTGCCACTAGTCATGGCCGAGACGATGAAATTCCATCAACGTCGTCTGCCAAGGCCGATGCCCAATGTCATAGTACAGAGCATGTAAAATCCAAAACACAAAAGATCAGTAAAAAAAGGACTCAAAAATCTAAATTAAAATCGTCGGAGGAGAAGCGTAAACTTGCCAATATGCCATTTACCACACGGAGTGGCAAGGAACGGCTGAGGCCCTGGCCTATGTTCATGGCTAGTGGTTCAGCTTCACATGAGGATGGAAGCACTCAGCCTCTCGCTAGAAAAATGAAAAGACTTAAGCTGGCAAAAGCACAGCAAAGAACTGTGCGTTCTTCGAAATCACAAATCCACAAGGAGAGTCCAATTGTGTCGTTTGCGATGCCTGACCTTCCCAACACTGGACGTAAAGAGCATGCGCCTTCCACCATTTGCACACCCCCTGCAAGTGCTGGAAGGAGCACCCGCAGTCCAGTTCCTGATAGTCAGATTGAAGATGTCAGTGTTGAAGTACACCAGGATGAGGAGGATATGGGTGTTGCTGGCGCTGGGGAGGAAATTGACAAGGAGGATTCTGATGGTGAGGTGGTTTGTTTAAGTCAGGCACCCGGGGAGACACCTGTTGTCCGTGGGAGGAATATGGCCATTGACATGCCTGGTGAAAATACCAAAAAAATCAGCTCTTCGGTGTGGAAGTATTTCAACAGAAATGCGGACAACAGGTGTCAAGTCGTGTGTTGCCTTTGTCAAGCTGTAATAAGTAGGGGTAAGGACGTTAACCACCTCGGAACATCCTCCCTTATACGTCACCTGCAGCGCATTCATCATAAGTCAGTGACAAGTTCAAAAACTTTGGGCGACAGCGGAAGCAGTCCACTGACCAGTAAATCCCTTCCTCTTGTAACCAAGCTCACGCAAACCACCCCACCAACTCCCTCAGTGTCAATTTCCTCCTTCCCCAGGAATGCCAATAGTCCTGCAGGCCATGTCACTGGCAATTCTGACGAGTCCTCTCCTGCCTGGGATTCCTCCGATGCATCCTTGAGTGTAACGCCTACTGCTGCTGGCGCTGCTGTTGTTGCTGCTGGGAGTCGATGGTCATCCCAGAGGGGAGGTCGTAAGACCACTTTTACTACTTCCACCAAGCAATTGACTGTCCAACAGTCCTTTGCGAGGAAGATTAAATATCACAGCAGTCATCCTGCTGCAAAGCGGATAACAGTCCTTGGCATCCTGGGCGGTGAGAAACGTGGTTCCGGTATCCATCGTTACTTCAGAGCCAACTATAGACTTGATTGAGGTACTGTGTCCCCGGTACCAAATACCATCTAGGTTCCATTTCTCTAGGCAGGCGATACCGAAAATGTACACAGACCTCAGAAAAAGACTCACCAGTGTCCTAAAAAATGCAGTTGTACCCAATGTCCACTTAACCACAGACATGTGGACAAGTGGAGCAGGGCAGACTCAGGACTATATGACTGTGACAGCCCACTGGGTAGATGTATTGACTCCCGCCGCAAGAACAGCAGCGGCGGCACCAGTAGCAGCATCTCGCGAACGCCAACTCTTTCCTAGGCAGGCTACGCTTTGTATCACCGCTTTCCAGAATACGCACACAGCTGAAAACCTCTTACGGCAACTGAGGAAGATCATCGCAGAATGGCTTACCCCAATTGGACTCTCCTGTGGATTTGTGGCATCGGACAACTCCAGCAATATTGTGCGTGCATTACATCTGGGCAAATTCCAGCACGTCCCATGTTTTGCACATACCTTGAATTTGGTGGTGCAGAATTATTTAAAAAACGACAGGGGCGTGCAAGAGATGCTGTCGGTGGCCAGAAGAATTGCGGGACACTTTCGGCGTACAGGCACCGCGTACAGAAGACTGGAGCAACACCAAAAACGCCTGAACCTGCCCTGCCATCATCTGAAGCAAGAAGTGGTAACGAGGTGGAATTCAACCCTCTATATGCTTCAGAGGATGGAGGAGCAGCAAAAGGCCATTTAAGCCTATACATCTGCCCACGATATAGGCAAAGGAGTTGGAATGTACCTGTCTCAAGCACAGTGGAGAATGATTTCAACGTTGTGCAAGGTTCTGCAACCTTTTGAACTTGCCACACGTGAAGTCAGTTCAGACACTGCCAGCCTGAGTCAGGTCATTCCCCTCATCAAGCTTTTGCAGAAGAAGCTGGAGACATTGAAGGAGGAGCTAAGACAGAGCGATTCCGCTAGGCATGTGGGACTTGTGGATGGAGCCCTTCATTTGCTTAACCAGGATTCACGGGTGGTCAATCTGTTGAAATCAGAGCACTACATTTTGGCCACCGTGCTCGATCCTAGATTTAAAACCTACGTTGTATCTCTCTTTCCGGCAGACACAAGTCTGCAGGGGTTCAAACACCTGCTGGTGAGAAAATTATCAAGTCAAGTGGAACTTGATCGGTCAACAGCTCCTCCTTCACATTCTCCCGCAATTGGGGGTGCGAGGAAAAGGCTACGAATTCCGAGCCCACCCGCTGGCGGTGATGCAGGGCAGTCTGGAGCGACTGCTGATGCTGACATCTGGTCCTGACTGAAGGACCTGCCAACGATTACTGACATGTCGTCTACTGTCACTACATATGATTCTCTCACCATTGAAAGAATGGTGGAGGATTATATGAGTGACCGAATCCAAGTAGGCACGTCAGACAGTCCGTACGTATACTGGCAGGAAAAAGAGGCAATTTGGAGGCCCTTGCACAAACTGGCTTTATTCTACCTAAGTTGCCCTCCCACAAGTGTGTACTCCGAAAGAGTGTTTAGTGCCGCCGCTCACCTTGTCAGCAATCGGCGTACGAGGTTACTTCCAGAAAATGTGGAGAAGATGATGTTCATTAAAATTAATTATAATCAATTCCTCCGTGGAGACATTCACCAGCAGCAATTGCCTCCAGAAAGTACACAGGGAGCTGAGATGGTGGATTCCAGTGGGGACGAATTGATAATCTGTGAGGAGGGGGATGTACACGGTGATGAATCGGAGGATGATGATGAGGTGGACATCTTTCCTCTGTAGAGCCAGTTTGTGCAAGGAGAGATTAATTGCTTCTTTTTTGGTGGGGGTCCAAACCAACCGTCATTTCAGTCACAGTCGTGTGGCAGACCCTGTCACTGAAATGATGGGTTTGTTAAAGTGTGCATGTCCTGTTTATACAACATAAGGGTGGGTGGGAGGGCCCAAGGACAATTCCATCTTGCACCTCTTTTTTCTTTAATTTTTCTTTGCGTCATGTGCTGTTTGGGGAGTATTTTTTGGAAGGGCCATCCTGCGTGACACTGCAGTGCCACTCCTAGATGGGCCAGGTGTTTGTGTCGGCCACTTGGGTCGCTGAGCTTAGTCACACAGCTACCTCATTGCACCTCTTTTTTTCTTTGCGTCATGTGCTGTTTGGGGAGTGTTTTTTGGAAGGACCATCCTGCGTGACACTGCAGTGCCACTCCTAGATGGGCCAGGTGTTTGTGTCGGCCACTTGGGTCGCTGAGCTTAGTCACACAGCTACCTCATTGCGCCTCTTTTTTTCTTTGCATCATGTGCTGTTTGGGGAGTGTTTTTTGGAAGGGCCATCCTGCGTGACACTGCAGTGCCACTCCTAGATGGGCCAGGTGTTTGTGTCGGCCACTTGGGTCGCTGAGCTTAGTCACACAGCTACCTCATTGCGCCTCTTTTTTTCTTTGCGTCATGTGCTGTTTGGGGAGTGTTTTTTGGAAGGGCCATCCTGCGTGACACTGCAGTGCCACTCCTAGATGGGCCAGGTGTTTGTGTCGGCCACTTGGGTCGCTGAGCTTAGTCACACAGCTACCTCATTGCGCCTCTTTTTTTCTTTGCATCATGTGCTGTTTGGGGAGTGTTTTTTGGAAGGGCCATCCTGCGTGACACTGCAGTGCCACTCCTAGATGGGCCAGGTGTTTGTGTCGGCCACTTGGGTCGCTGAGCTTAGTCACACAGCTACCTCATTGCGCCTCTTTTTTTCTTTGCGTCATGTGCTGTTTGGGGAGTGTTTTTTGGAAGGGCCATCCTGCGTGACACTGCAGTGCCACTCCTAGATGGGCAAGGTGTTTGTGTCGGCCACTTGGGTCGCTGAGCTTAGTCACACAGCTACCTCATTGCGCCTCTTTTTTTCTTTGCGTCATGTGCTGTTTGAGGAGTGTTTTTTGGAAGGGCCATCCTGCGTGACACTGCAGTACCACTCCTAGATGGGCCAGGTGTTTGTGTCCGCCACTTGGGTCGCTGAGCTTAGTCATCCAGCGACCTCGGTGCAAATTTTAGGACTAAAAATAATATTGTGAGGTGTGAGGTGTTCAGAATAGACTGAAAATGAGTGGAAATTATGGTTATTGAGGTTAATAATACTTTGGGATCAAAATGACCCCCAAATTCTATGATTTAAGCTGTTTTTTAGGGTTTATTGAAAAAAACACCCGAATCCAAAACACACCCGAATCCGACAAAAAAAATTCGGTGAGGTTTTGCCAAAACGCATTCGAACCCAAAACACGGCCGCGGAACCGAACCCAAAACCAAAACACAAAACCAAAAAATTTCCGGTGCACATCCAGGATCTGCCGCTTTCTCACCTGGGAAGCCGCTATAACACTTGTCAATGTTTTTATTATTTCTCATCTTGGTTATTGTAATCGACTCCTCATTGACCTTCTGCTCTTCTGTCTTACCCTCTTTCAATCTGTTCTTAATGCCGCTACCGTCCTCAGGTTCCTCTCACATCACTTCTTTGCTGTCCCCATCCACCATTCACTACAGTGGCTCCCTGTCCCTCTCAGAAGGAAATGAAAACACCTATTGCTCACTTCCTGCTGCACCTCTATGCTCTTCCAATGACTGCTGCCTCACTCCACCCTGATCACATCCTCCCACATCCTCCCACTCCTCACTCCAGGACTTCTCCTATGCTGCCTCTGTCCCCTGGAATTCCCTCCCTACTCTGTCAGACACTCACCCAGATTTGCTGGCTTCAAAGTGTCTGGGACTCCAGGTCGACAACAAAAAGGTCGACACACCTTAGGTCGACGCCAATTGGTCGACATACCTTAGGTCGACATGGACAAAAGGTCGACAGGAACAATGTCGACATGGAAAAAGGTCGACATGAGTTTTTTATGGTTTTTTTGGTGTCGTTTTCTTCGTAGAGTGACCGGGAACCCCAATTGGTGCACCGCTTCGCTCGCCATGCTTCGGTCATGGTGCCTTCGCTTCGCTCGGCACAAATTACCGTTCCAATCGTAGTCCACGTGGATCACTAAGTATGAAAAGATTCCAAAAAAGAAAAAAATTGTGAAAAACTCACGTCGACCTTTTTCCATGTCGACCTTGTTCCTGTCGACCTTTTGTCCATGTCGACCTTTTGTCCATGTCGACCTAAGGTGTGTTGACCAATTGGCGTTGACCTAAGGTGTGTCGACCTTTTTGTTGTCGACCTGGAGTCCGGATACCGGCTTCAAATATGCCTTCCAAAATCCTCAGTTTAGCCAAGCCTGCCATTAGTCCTCCTAACTCTCCAGCCTATACAATAATTAGCTTTACTCTCCACTCCCCCTTGTACCCACAAGCCCTCTTGAATGTAGGCTCCTGCAGGCAGGGCCCTTTTTCCTTCTATGTAATTAAGCAACCTGTGGATATAATTATGTATATCTGTAAGTGCTCTTGTACTGTATGTAACAACTTTATCTGTAGACCCTTGTACTTTGCTCTCTGTACAGTAGTAAAATAGTAATAGTGGGATTCATTCTGACTATGTGAGTTACAAGCCCACAACCTAACACACTTTATTTGTGCTATAGGAGGTCATTCCGAGTCGTTCGCTCGGAAAATTTCTTCGCATCGCAGTGATTTTCCGCTTAGTGCGCATGCGTAATGTCCGCACAGCGACTGCGCCAAGTAATTTTGCAATGAAGATAGTATTTTTACTCACGGCTTTTTCTTCGCTCCGGCGATCGTAATGTGATTGACAGGAAATGGGTGTTACTGGGCGGAAACAGGCCGTTTTATGGGCGTGTGGGAAAAAAACGCTACCGTTTCCGGAAAAAACGCGGGAGTGGCTGGAGAAACGGAGGAGTGTCTGGGCGAACGCTGGGAGGGTTTGTGACGTCAACCCAGGAACGACAAGCACTGAACTGATCGCAGATGCCGAGTAAGTCTGAAGCTACTCTGAAACTGCTAAGAAGTTTGTAATCGCAATATTGCGAATACATCGTTCGCAATTTTAAGAAGCTAAGATTCACTCCCAGTAGGCGGCGGCTTAGCGTGTGCAATACTGCTAAAATCGCCTTGCGAGCGAACAACTCGGAATGACCTCCACAGTGTAGCCTTTTTTTAGAAATGATTTAATTTTTTTAAGATGAAAGCCACTCAACATAACGATTTTCTTTTCAGAGCCTTTTTTCAGGATAGAAGACCATTGTGGCTCCCCCAGGCTCTCTGTGGTCTTCACCTTTACCAAACCCTTTCTGATGAAGCTAAGTGTGTGTAGTGGGTTCACCCAGGTGGCCACAGATCTTGTCCATGTGTCTATAGCTGATAATCATTATTCATCAACTTAACCAACATTATGCAAAATTGTTCTCTAAAAAGCCAAGGTGGTCATTCCGAGTTAATCGCTCGCTGGCAGTTTTTAGCAGCCGTGCAAACACTATGCCGCCGCCCACTGGGAGTGTATTTTAGCTTAGCATAAGTGCCAATGGTTATATCGCAGAGCGCCTGCAATTTTTTTTTGTGTAGTTTCAGAGTAGCTCAAAACCTACTCAGCGCTTGCAATCACTTCAGACTATTCAGTTCCAGATTTGACATCACACACCCGCCCAGCGTTCGCCCAGCCACGCCTGCGTTTTCCCTGGCACGCCTGCGTTTTTCCAAACACTCAATGAAAACGGTCAGTTGCCACCCAGAAACGCCCACTTCATGTCAATCACTCTGCGGCAAGCAGTGCGACTGAAATGCATCGCTAAACCCTGTTCAAAACTGCATCATTCGTTGTGCCCGTACGTCACGCGTGCGCATTGCGCCGCATACGCAGGCACAGAATTGCATTTTTTTTTAGCCGGATCCCTGCGCTGTGAACAAATGCAACTAGTGATCAACTCGGAATGACCCCCCAAGTCATAAACCAATAAGTCAGGGTGAGATGGGATCAGCAGGCAGAGGTGAGTCAATGACAACAAAAATCCAGCAGGTAAGTGCACCCATATGGATGATGAACTGCTACATTAAGGACACAGGCCCAAAAAAATTGGAGAAATATGAATCATACAAATGGGAGCACTCACCTACCAAGACACCGACCAGGACAAAGACTTACAGTTTTCTAGGAGAAGTGAGATTCCAACTGCTGTCAACGGTGTGTGTGAACCAAAAATGACACCCGACTGGGCAATTGGACACTTACTACATCAATTTGCTTTGGGTACTTTCTTTAGGCACCCGCCTCCCTCACCCCTCTTGCGTTGTAGGGATCAGACGATAGAGGCTCCTTCTTTTTTCAAGCATTTATTATACTGTAAGGGCAGGGTAGAAGGCAAGCGCCCTACCAGTCTCCTGTTAGGGACAGTGGTAATGTTACGTACATGCGAAAGCAAGAAGCCACCATTATAATTGTGCAGTTATGCTAGCAGAGCCCGTGCAGCGGGTTGTTTGGTGTGAACATTCCTCTGACGTTCTTTTGATGGTAATTCCCCACCTCTGTTACAAGTCAGCAAGCTGTACACGTATCTCTGCCACTGGGAGGACGCATAGTAATAGATAAGAGGATCAAGACAACAACTGATGCTGCTAATACAGACGGACAGGATGTAGGCATAATACAGAGACGGATTAGGTTTCTTAGGAACATGAAGATAATGAACTAAAAAGATGACATTAGTTGGTCCAAAGCAAAGTACAAACACCAAGAGCACAATCACCGTCAGAAACAAAGCGCGAGATCGCTTAAAAGAGTTTTCGAGTTTGGGGGAGCTCAGGTTATGGATGATTCCAATGTAACAGACAACTGTAATGACTAAAGGCAAGAAGAAGAAAGTGGAGATAATAGTGAGGAAATAGTAAATGTAAAAGCTCTGCAGATCTTCAATGTCCAGCACATCGTAACAAGTTGTGGTACCCAATGCAGCAATGTACTGCGTCTGCTCTCTTATGAGAAGTGGTACAGTGCCGGCTATGGATAACATCCATATACAGACACAGACCAGCCAAGCTCGGCCCGTGGTGCGCCAGGAGAGAGACTGCATTGGATACACCAAGGCCAGGAACCTGTCCACACTGATGCTAGTCATGAGTAGGATGGAGCAGTACATGTTGCAGTAGAATGCTGTGATGTAGAAGCGACACATTCCTTCTCCAATCATCCAGTTATTCCCGGAGAATCGATAAGCGATGCTGAAAGGCAGCAGAGTCACAAAGAGCACATCAGCGGCCGCAAGGTTCAGCATGTAGACCACCGCTGGCTTCCTGACCTTCATCTTGAACAGGAACATGATGATGGCCAGAACATTGAGAGGCAGAGACACAATGAGCACCACGGTGGACACTGATGGTACAAATACAGTCAGCAACTGGCCAGTAAGGATGATTTTGGTTTCTTCTCTAATTCTGTGCTCTCGTATTCGTGAATTGGAATCTTTACTTGATGATAAGTTTAGGGCACTGCCATCTTCAGCACTATTGGAGATTTTATTACCTTAACATGAAATAAAAGTAAATGAAAATTATATTAATGTATATATGTCCATATGAAATATCTGCAGAGTAGATACTGTTTATGTAGACTATGCATTGAGATAGGTCCAATAGCTTCAGTACTATTAAAAATTGATCATCCCCATTCCTCATACCCCAGCCACATCCTCTCCTCCATCATCCCCATTCCTCACACCCCAGCCACATCCTCTCCACCATCATCCCCATTCCTCACACCCCAGCCACATCCTCTCCACCATCATCCCCATTCCTCACACCCCAGCCACATCCTCTCCTCCATCATCCTCCTACACTCACACTTCTGCTACATATTTTCCTCTATCAGCCTCCTTCCCTCACACTCCATCCCACCCTCTTCTCCATCACCCTTCTCTTTCCATAATACCCCACATCCTCTCCACCATCATCATCATTACCTCACACCCAGGCTACATCCTCTCTACCATCATCCTCAATACATCACACCCAAGCCACATCCTCTCCACCATTATCGTCATTCCATCATACCTCAGCCCCATCCTCTCCTCCTTCCATCACACCCTGGCCACATCCTCTCCATCATCTAACTTCCTTCTCACCCTGACCCAATTATCTCCTCAGTCACTCATCTTCCTATAGCCCTGGCCACATCCTGTCCTACATCATTCTCCTTCCTTCACTCTCCGGTCACATTCTATCCTTCATCATCCTCCTTCCCTTACAGTCCACCCACATCCCCTCCCCCATAACCCTACATCCCTCACATCCAGTCACATCCTCTACTCCATAAACCTACTTAAATCACACCTCAGCCACATCCTCTATACCACCAGTTCCTGTCACTCCGGTCACATCCTCTCCGCTATTATTCTCCTTATTCCCTCACACTCCAGCTACATCCTCTCCTCCATCATTCTCATTCCATCACACCTCAGCCCCATCCTCTCCTCCTCCATCACACCCTGGCCACATCTTCTCCATCATCTAACTTCCTTCTCACCCTGACCCAATTATCTCCTCAGTCACTCATCTTCCTATCACCCTGGCCACATCCTGTCCTCCATCATTCTCCTTCCTTCACTCTCTAGTCACATTCTATCCTCCATCATCCTCTTTCCCTCAAACTCCACCCATACCCCCTCCTCCATAACCCTACATCCCTCACATCCCAGTCATATACTCTACTCCATAAACCTGCTTCAATCATACCTCATCCATATGTCACGATCCGGGTATCTGGACGCCATTTCTTACCTATCAGATGCCTCCTAAGGCTGGCTCAGCGCTCCAGGACCGGATCCCATCTGTTATCCTGATGTGCACATTCCCGCATCCTCTCCTGTCTCTCTGGACGCAGTCACAGTAACGCCTTATACATCTGGCATGGCGTCTCCTGCGGCCTCCGCCGCCGTCCCTGAGCTTCTGCATTCAGAGTGGCGATTACGTCAGCCGCGGCCTCCGCTGTGTCCGCGTGGTCGGATGTGCATCTGTCAGCCTGGCGTCTCCTGTCTCCGGTGGCCGGCGCCGCCATTACTGTTTTCCAGACCACATGGATTACAATCCAAACTTCCCTCCAAGTGTCTGCATGGGCGCAGCCATCTTGGATTCTGTCAGCTGATCATTCCTACCAATCCGTTGTCAGTATTATTAATTTGCATAATTGCCTAGCCAATGCCTTCCTTGCTGCAGGTATAAATAGGTTGTGCCTGAGCAAGGAAGGCGTCAGTGCTTTGGTTGTCAAACCTAGTTCCAGTTTGTCTCTCTTCTGTGAATGTCTTCCAGGTTCCAGCTCCTGTCTCCAGACTTCTGCTATAGAGACCCGCACCAGCATTCCATCTGCGGTGTAGCCTGACTCTCCGATCCATTCTGGACTCACCTGTTTCCAGCTACAACATCACCTGCTTCCAGCTCAGCTTCCAGCAGTGTATAGCTTCTCTTAAAGGGCCGGTGTCCTTTCTGCAGTTTACCACTCTCCACCGGTATTATTATTTCTCCGCTCTCAAATTCTACATTTCATCTACATTGCATCGCTCTCAAGCTTTATTTATTATTTAACTGGTTCCAGCCAGTATCCACTCCGTGCCAACACCTGTCTGGTTCTAACCAGTACCCACAGCAGCATTTTATCTACAGCAGTCCAGCTTTCCCTGGAACACCAGCTGGTACAACCCTGGGCTTTCCTCATTGCTACAGTTGAGCCTGGTAAGGACTTTCCAACTTGCAGATAATAAGAACTGTCTCATACCACCAGAGCTCTGTGGCCCCTGCCACCCTGTAGTACCCAGGAACTGTATTATTATTTCTCTGCTGATTTTTATGTTACTTTTTACTGCTACTGTGATGCATGGAGTTTGTCATAAATAAATATCATTGACTTTTACTCAAGTTGTCGTGGTCACGCCTTCGGGCGGTTTCTCTTCATGTTACTTACATGTCCAGGGGTCTGATACAACCTCCCAGGTTCCGGTACATCTCAGCCCCTACAACTGAGGCTGCCTTCCGTCAGCTCAGGCCCTCAGTTGTGACAGTAAGCACTGACCTAATGAATCCAGCCGGAGACCAGGATCAAGCGGCCAGGCCGATGCAAGAACTGGCAGCCCGACTAGAACATCAGGAGGCTGCACAGGGCCACATCATCCGCTGTCTCCAGGATCTCTCTACTCGGCTGGATGGGATTCAGACAACTCTCCGTGGATCAGGCGCTTCTGGTGCGTCAACCACAGTGACTCCAGTTATAACCCCACCCACCTTACCCATTTCTGCTCCACGTCTTCATCTTCCAACGCCAGCAAAATTTGACGGATATCCAAGATTCTGCAGGGGATTTCTCAACCAGTGTGAGATTCAGTTTGAGCTACAACCTGGCAATTTTCCCAGTGACCGTACAAAAATTGCCTACATCATCTCACTTCTCAGTGGCTCAGCCCTTGACTGGGCATCACCGTTATGGGAGAGGTCCGACACCCTGCTATCTTCTTACACTGCATTCGTGTCAACATTCAGGCGCATCTTCGACGAGCCAGGCCGGGTAACTTCAGCTTCGTCTGAGATTCTCCGTTTACGCCAGGGATCACATACTGTAGGACAATATCTTATACAGTTCCAGATCCTGGCATCTGAACTGGCATGGAACAACGAGGCCCTGTATGCTGCATTCTGGCATGGTTTATCCGAGCGTATTAAAGATGAGTTAGCTACCAGAGACTTACCCTCCAAGTTAGATGAGCTAATTTCACTTTGTACAAAAGTTGACTTACGTTTCAGAGAGAGAGCAACTGAGCGTGGAAGATCATCTGCTCCAAAATCTTCTGCTCCTCCTCCTCGCCAACTGTCACCAACTAAAGATGAACCCATGCAAATTGGCCGTTCCCGTTTAACTCCTGCTGAGCGCCGAAGACGTCTCTCTGAGTCTCTCTGTCTGTATTGTGCAGCCCCGTCTCACACTATTCATGCCTGTCCCAAACGTCCGGGAAACTTCAAATCCTAGCTCGCCAAGGAGAGGGCCGGCTAGGAGTAATGATCTCCTCTCCATCTCCTCAAGATTGTAATCTCCCAGTCTCGCTTCAAGTTGCTCAACGTTATCAGAACGACATTGCCCTCCTGGATTCCGGAGCAGCTGGGAACTTTATTACCGAAGCCTATGTTAAACGGTGGTCCCTACCCACCGAGAGACTTCCTTCCTCCTTTTCCTTAACTGCCGTGGATGGCAGTAAAATTTTTGATACAGTTATTGCTCTAAGGACTCTACCAGTTCGTCTGAGAGTGGGAGTTCTTCATTCCGAACTTATTTCACTTTTAGTGATTCCAAGAGCCACACATCCTGTGGTCCTGGGCCTTCCATGGCTCCGTCTTCACAATCCTACAATTGATTGGATGACTACGCAAATCCTGGCATGGGGTCCCTCCTGTGCTGAGACATGTTTGTTTAAAGTGTTGCCTGTCTGTTCTTCCTCCCCCAGGTCGTCTGATGTTCCACCTCCTCCATATCAAGATTTCACGGATGTGTTCAGTAAAGCTTCTGCTGATATCCTTCCTCCTCATAGAGAATGGGACTGCCCGATTGATCTCGTTCCAGGGAAGGTTCCACCTCGAGGCCGAACTTATCCGTTGTCTCTGCCCGAGACGCATTCTATGGAGGAATACATTAAAGAGAACCTAGCAAAGGGGTTCATTCGACCTTCTTCTTCTCCAGCCGGCGCAGGCTTCTTTTTTGTAAAAAAGAAAGATGGTGGTCTGCGGCCGTGCATCGACTACAGAGGTTTGAACGACATTACCATCAAGAACCGCTATCCTTTACCCCTGATTACTGAGCTCTTTGACAGAGTTAGCGGAGCTACCATCTTTACAAAGCTGGACTTGAGAGGTGCATACAATCTCATCCGGATCCGTGAGGGTGACGAGTGGAAGACCGCATTTAACACCCGTGACGGACATTATGAGTACCTCGTCATGCCCTTCGGATTGAGCAATGCTCCAGCTGTCTTCCAGCATTTCGTCAATGAGATCTTCAGAGACATTCTATACCGTCATGTCGTGGTCTATCTAGATGATATCCTCATTTTTGCCAACAATTTAGAGGAACATCGTTTTTGGGTAAAGGAGGTTCTGTCCCGTCTCCGTGTCAATCATCTCTATTGCAAATTAGAGAAATGCGTCTTTGAAGTCAAGTCCATTCCGTTTCTAGGGTACATTGTGTCCGGTTCCGGACTAGAGATGGATCCTGAGAAACTACAAGCAATCCAGAATTGGCCGGTACCCTTAACCCTCAAAGGGGTCCAGAGGTTCTTAGGGTTCGCCAATTATTACCGAAAGTTTATACGAGACTTTTCCACCATTGTGGCGCCTATTACTGCTTTCACCAAGAAGGGTGCTAACCCGTCCAAGTGGTCTGAAGAAGCCATGCAAGCTTTTCATCTTTTAAAACAGAGGTTCATCTCTGCGCCTGTCCTGAAACAGCCTGACATCGACTCTCCTTTCATCCTAGAGGTGGATGCCTCCTCCGTTGGAGTAGGAGCGGTGTTATCTCAGAGGGCTAAAGATGGCCATTTACATCCTTGCAGTTTCTTCTCACGGAAGTTCTCCCCAGCGGAGCGCAACTATGCCATTGGCGACCAGGAGTTGCTAGCCATCAAGCTCGCTCTAGAGGAGTGGAGATATCTGTTGAAGGGAGCTTCTCATTCAATCACCATCCTTACAGACCACAAGAACCTTCTATATCTGAAAGGCGCACAATGTCTCAACCCTCGTCAGGCCAGATGGGCACTTTTCTTTTCCAGGTTCGACTTTAAACTCCAGTTCTGTCCGGGCTCTCAGAATCGCAAGGCCGATGCCCTTTCCCGCTCATGGGAGCAAGAAAATGAGTCAGAGTCTTCAGACAAGCATCCTATTATAAGTCCGTTGGCATTCTCCACGGTAGGGATGGACTCTACGCCCCCATCAGGGAAAAGTTTTGTGAAGCCGACACTAAGGAAGAAGCTCATGCATTGGGCCCATGCTTCCCGCTTTGCCGGACATACAGGTATCCAAAAAACCCTGGAGTTTATCTCTAGGTCCTATTGGTGGCCAACTCTGAAAAAGGACGTTTTGGAGTTTATTGCATCTTGCCCAAAGTGTGCTCAACATAAAGTATCCCGCCAGTCGCCTGCGGGGCAACTGGTTCCACTATCTGTTCCCCGTCGACCATGGACCCATTTGTCGATGGATTTTATTACAGATTTGCCCATGTGCAACAAGTTTAATACCATCTGGGTGGTAGTTGACCGGTTCACCAAGATGGCACACTTCATTCCTCTCACCGGTCTTCCGTCAGCTTCCAAGTTGGCTCAAGTATTCATACAAGAGATCTTTCGACTCCACGGTCTTCCAGAAGAAATTATCTCAGATCGAGGAGTTCAATTCACAGCCAAATTCTGGCGAAGTTTATGTCAAGCCCTCCAAGTCAAGCTAAAGTTTTCCACGGCTTACCATCCTCAGACCAATGGTCAAACTGAGAGGGTGAATCAGGACTTGGAGTCCTTCCTCCGCATCTATGTGTCCTCCTCTCAAGATGACTGGGTTCAATTACTTCCCTGGGCCGAGTTCTGTCATAACAACCAGTATCATTCTTCATCTTCTTCAACACCATTCTTCACCAACTTTGGATTCCACCCTAAAGTCCCTGAGTTCCAACCACTTCCAGCAACTTCTGTTCCCGCAGTGGATATCACCTTGCATCAGTTTGCCAATATCTGGAAGAGCGTACGATCAGCTCTGCTCAAGGCATCGTTCAGGTACAAGAAGTTTGCGGATAAGAAGCGTCGAGCAGTTCCTGCTCTCAAGGTGGGTGATCGGGTATGGTTATCCACGAAGAATTTGAGGTTAAGAGTTCCCAGTATGAAGTTTGCACCTCGCTACATCGGTCCTTTTAAAATTGATCAAGTCATCAATCCTGTTGCTTACAGACTCCAGTTGCCTCCCTTCTTAAAGATACCCAGGACATTCCATGTTTCCCTGTTGAAACCGCTAATCTTGAATCGGTTTCATTCCTCACTTCCTCCAACTCCGAAAGTCCAAACTCAACGAGGCGTTGAGTATGAAGTAGCCAAGATCCTGGACTCACGTCACCGTTACGGTCAACTTCAGTATCTTATTGACTGGAAGGGTTATGGCCCTGAGGAACGTTCATGGACCAATGCTTCTGATGTCCATGCTCCTGCCTTGGTCCGGAGATTCCATTCCAAGTTTCCTCAAAAGCCAAAGAAGTGTCCTGGGGCCACTCCTAAAGGGGGGGGGTGCTGTCACGATCCGGGTATCTGGACGCCATTTCTTACCTATCAGATGCCTCCTAAGGCTGGCTCAGCGCTCCAGGACCGGATCCTATCTGTTATCCTGATGTGCACATTCCCGCATCCTCTCCTGTCTCTCTGGACGCAGTCACAGTAACGCCTTATACATCTGGCATGGCGTCTCCCGCGGCCTCCGCCGCCGTCCCTGAGCTTCTGCATTCAGAGTGGCGATTACGTCAGCCGCGGCCTCCGCTGTGTCCGCGTGGTCGGATGTGCATCTGTCAGCCTGGCGTCTCCTGTCTCCGGTGGCCGGCGCCGCCATTACTGTTTTCCAGACCACATGGATTACAATCCAAACTTCCCTCCAAGTGTCTGCATGGGCGCAGCCATCTTGGATTCTGTCAGCTGATCATTCCTACCAATCCGTTGTCAGTATTATTAATTTGCATAATTGCCTAGCCAATGCCTTCCTTGCTGCAGGTATAAATAGGTTGTGCCTGAGCAAGGAAGGCGTCAGTGCTTTGGTTGTCAAACCTAGTTCCAGTTTGTCTCTCTTCTGTGAATGTCTTCCAGGTTCCAGCTCCTGTCTCCAGACTTCTGCTATAGAGACCCGCACCAGCATTCCATCTGCGGTGTAGCCTGACTCTCCGATCCATTCTGGACTCACCTGTTTCCAGCTACAACATCACCTGCTTCCAGCTCAGCTTCCAGTAGTGTACAGCTTCTCTTAAAGGGCCGGTGTCCTTTCTGCAGTTTACCACTCTCCACCGGTATTATTATTTCTCCGCTCTCAAATTCTACATTTCATCTACATTGCATCGCTCTCAAGCTTTATTTATTATTTAACTGGTTCCAGCCAGTATCCACTCCGTGCCAACACCTGTCTGGTTCTAACCAGTACCCACAGCAGCATTTTATCTACAGCAGTCCAGCTTTCCCTGGAACACCAGCTGGTACGACCCTGGGCTTTCCTCATTGCTACAGTTGAGCCTGGTAAGGACTTTCCAACTTGCAGATAATAAGAACTGTCTCATACCACCAGAGCTCTGTGGCCCCTGCCACCCTGTGGTACCCAGGAACTGTATTATTATTTCTCTGCTGATTTTTATGTTACTTTTTACTGCTACTGTGATGCATGGAGTTTGTCATAAATAAATATCATTGACTTTTACTCAAGTTGTCGTGGTCACGCCTTCGGGCGGTTTCTCTTCATGTTACTTACATGTCCAGGGGTCTGATACAACCTCCCAGGTTCCGGTACATCTCAGCCCCTACAACTGAGGCTGCCTTCCGTCAGCTCAGGCCCTCAGTTGTGACACCATAAACTCTATGCCACCAGTTCCTGTCCCTGTCACTCCATTCACATCCTCTCCACTATCATCCTCCTCATTCCCTCACACTGCAGCTACTGTTCATTCTCTCCTCCATAATCCTCATTACATCACACCTCAACCCCATCCTCTCCTCTCTTCTCAGTCACCCACTTTCCTCTGTCCTTCGACATCCTCTATAATTTTCGTTACCTCACTCTTCGGCCACATTCTCTTCTCCATCATCCTCCTTCCTTCTCACCCTGATCACATCCTCCTCATTCCATCACACCTTAACACCATCCTCTCCTCCTTCCATCACACACTGGTCATATCCTCTACTCCATCATCCAACTACCCTCTCACCATGACCGCATTGTCTCCTCAGTTACCCACCTTCCTCTCTCCTTCCACACCCTCTATTATTCTCCCTCACTTACACTTCAGCTACATCCTCACCTCCATCATCCCCCTTCTTCACTCACACTCCAACTACATCTTCTCATCTATCAGCCTCCTTCACTCATACTCCAGCTACATCCTCTACTCCATGACTCTGCTTCCCTCACACCCCAGCCACATCCTCCACCCACCCACCTGTCACTTTGGCCACATCTTCTCCCCCATCATCCTCATTCCATCCATCTCACCCTGACCACATTGTCTCCTCAGTCACCCACCTTCCTTTCTCCTTCCACATCCTCTCCATCATTATCCTTTCTTCACTCTCCAGCCACATCTTCTCTTCCATCATTTCCTTCCCTCTCACTCTGGTCATATCCTCTCCTCCATCATCTTCCTTCCTTCACTTACACTCCAGCTACATCATTCTTATTGCATCACACCTCGGCCCAATCCTATACTCATCTTCCTTTCTTCTCACCCTGGCCGCATTCTCATATGTTTTCACATCCTTCATTGCCCTCTTTCCAACACACCCCAGCCACATCCTCTTCATCATCGTCCTTCTGCTCCTTCCCTCACATCCTCTCTTCCATAATTGGCCTTCCATAAATATCCTTCTTCCTTTCCTTCATCACTATGCTTCCCTCACACTTCAGCACTATCTTCTCCTTCATCATGCTACTTCCCTTACTTACTTACTTACTTACACCCCATCCTCTCCTGCATCACCATCCTTCAACTCATAGGTCGGGACACCAGTTCTTTAGGACACTACAGTGTGAAGTGGCTAGTTATAAAGTGGCAGCATAAAATCAATACCTGAATTTCAATAGTAACATCTTCAACTGATATTGATTGTGAATTGACTCCTCCTCTCTCCTTCTCATTAACAGGTAAACCTATTCAGATCACTACTGCAGCCAATTTCAACTGCTGCTAATGACACATTACTCTAGGTAATTTGATCAACTAGTACTTTCATTGGATTTAAGTGATCTGTGCTTTTATATCACAGCAGTGATTACATGGTAAAGCTGTTATAAGTGGATTTATATTAGAGATGAGCGCCTGAAATTTTTCGGGTTTTGTGCTTTGGTTTTGGGTTCGGTTCCGCGGCCGTGTTTTGGGTTCGAACGCGTTTTGGCAAAACCTCACCGAATTTTTTTTGTCGGATTCGGGTGTGTTTTGGATTCGGGTGTTTTTTTTCAAAAAACACTAAAAAACAGCTTAAATCATAGAATTTGGGGGTCATTTTGATCCCAAAGTATTATTAACCTCAAAAACCATAATTTACACTCATTTTCAGTCTATTCTGAATACCTCACACCTCACAATATTATTTTTAGTCCTAAAATTTGCACCGAGGTCGCTGTGTGAGTAAGATAAGCGACCCTAGTGGCCGACACAAACACCGGGCCCATCTAGGAGTGGCACTGCAGTGTCACGCAGGATGTCCCTTCCAAAAAACCCTCCCCAAACAGCACATGACGCAAAGAAAAAAAGAGGCGCAATGAGGTAGCTGTGTGAGTAAGATTAGCGACCCTAGTGGCCGACACAAACACCGGGCCCATCTAGGAGTGGCACTGCAGTGTCACGCAGGATGTCCCTTCCAAAAAACCCTCCCCAAACAGCACATGACGCAAAGAAAAAAAGAGGCGCAATGAGGTAGCTGTGTGAGTAAGATTAGCGACCCTAGTGGCCGACACAAACACCGGGCCCATCTAGGAGTGGCACTGCAGTGTCACGCAGGATGTCCCTTCCAAAAAACCCTCCCCAAACAGCACATGACGCAAAGAAAAAAAGAGGCGCAATGAGGTAGCTGTGTGAGTAAGATTAGCGACCCTAGTGGCCGACACAAACACCGGGCCCATCTAGGAGTGGCACTGCAGTGTCACGCAGGATGTCCCTTCCAAAAAACCCTCCCCAAACAGCACATGACGCAAAGAAAAAAAGAGGCGCAATGAGGTAGCTGACTGTGTGAGTAAGATTAGCGACCCTAGTGGCCGACACAAACACCGGGCCCATTTAGGAGTGGCACTGCAGTGTCACGCAGGATGTCCCTTCCAAAAAACCCTCCCCAATCAGCACATGATGCAAAGAAAAAGAAAAGAAAAAAGAGGTGCAAGATGGAATTGTCCTTGGGCCCTCCCACCCACCCTTATGTTGTATAAACAAAACAGGACATGCACACTTTAACCAACCCATCATTTCAGTGACAGGGTCTGCCACACGACTGTGACTGATATGACGGGTTGGTTTGGACCCCCCCCAAAAAAGAAGCAATTAATCTCTCCTTGCACAAACTGGCTCTACAGAGGCAAGATGTCCACCTCATCATCACCCTCCGATATATCACCGTGTACATCCCCCTCCTCACAGATTATCAATTCGTCCCCACTGGAATCCACCATCTCAGCTCCCTGTGTACTTTGTGGAGGCAATTGCTGCTGGTCAATGTCTCCGCGGAGGAATTGATTATAATTCATTTTAATGAACATCATCTTCTCCACATTTTCTGGATGTAACCTCGTACGCCGATTGCTGACAAGGTGAGCGGCGGCACTAAACACTCTTTTGGAGTACACACTTGTGGGAGGGCAACTTAGGTAGAATAAAGCCAGTTTGTGCAAGGGCCTCCAAATTGCCTCTTTTTCCTGCCAGTATAAGTACGGACTGTGTGACGTGCCTACTTGGATGCGGTCACTCATATAATCCTCCACCATTCTATCAATGTTGAGAGAATCATATGCAGTGACAGTAGACGACATGTCCGTAATCGTTGTCAGGTCCTTCAGTCCGGACCAGATGTCAGCATCAGCAGTCGCTCCAGACTGCCCTGCATCACCGCCAGCGGGTGGGCTCAGAATTCTGAGCCTTTTCCTCGCACCCCCAGTTGCGGGAGAATGTGAAGGAGGAGATGTTGACAGGTCGCGTTCCGCTTGACTTGACAATTTTGTCACCAGCAGGTCTTTCAACCCCAGCAGACTTGTGTCTGCCGGAAAGAGAGATCCAAGGTAGGCTTTAAATCTAGGATCGAGCACGGTGGCCAAAATGTAGTGCTCTGATTTCAACAGATTGACCACCCGTGAATCCTTGTTAAGCGAATTAAGGGCTCCATCCACAAGTCCCACATGCCTAGCGGAATCGCTCCGTGTTAGCTCCTCCTTCAATGTCTCCAGCTTCTTCTGCAAAAGCCTGATGAGGGGAATGACCTGACTCAGGCTGGCAGTGTCTGAACTGACTTCACGTGTGGCAAGTTCAAAGGGCATCAGAACCTTGCACAACGTTGAAATCATTCTCCACTGCGCTTGAGACAGGTGCATTCCACCTACTATATCGTGCTCAATTGTATAGGCTTGAATGGCCTTTTGCTGCTCCTCCAACCTCTGAAGCATATAGAGGGTTGAATTCCACCTCGTTACCACTTCTTGCTTCAGATGATGGCAGGGTAGGTTCAGTAGTTTTTGGTGGTGCTCCAGTCTTCTGTACGTGGTGCCTGTACGCCGAAAGTGTCCCGCAATTCTTCTGGCCACCGACAGCATCTCTTGCACGCCCCTGTCGTTTTTTAAAAAATTCTGCACCACCAAATTCAAGGTATGTGCAAAACATGGGACGTGCTGGAATTTGCCCATATTTAATGCACACACAATATTGCTGGCGTTGTCCGATGCCACAAATCCACAGGAGAGTCCAATTGGGGTAAGCCATTCCGCGATGATCTTCCTCAGTTGCCGTAAGAGGTTTTCAGCTGTGTGCGTATTCTGGAAACCGGTGATACAAAGCGTAGCCTGCCTAGGAAAGAGTTGGCGTTTGTGAGATGCTGCTACTGGTGCCGCCGCTGCTGTTCTTGCGGCGGGAGTCCATACATCTACCCAGTGGGCTGTCACAGTCATATAGTCCTGACCCTGCCCTGCTCCACTTGTCCACATGTCCGTGGTTAAGTGGACATTGGGTACAGCTGCATTTTTTAGGACACTGGTGACTCTTTTTCTGAGGTCTGTGTACATTTTCGGTATCGCCTGCCTAGAGAAATGGAACCTAGATGGTATTTGGTACCGGGGACACAGTACCTCCAACAAGTCTCTAGTTGGCTCTGCAGTAATGATGGATACCGGAACCACGTTTCTCACCACCCAGGATGCCAAGGCCTCAGTTATCCGCTTTGCAGTAGGATGACTGCTGTGATATTTCATCTTCCTCGCAAAGGACTGTTGAACAGTCAATTGCTTACTGGAAGTAGTACAAGTGGGCTTACGACTTCCCCTCTGGGATGACCATCGACTCCCAGCGGCAACAACAGCAGCGCCAGCAGCAGTAGGCGTTACACGCAAGGATGCATCGGAGGAATCCCAGGCAGGAGAGGACTCGTCAGAATTGCCAGTGACATGGCCTGCAGGACTATTGGCATTCCTGGCGAAGGAGGAAATTGACACTGAGGGAGTTGGTGGGGTGGTTTGCGTGAGCTTGGTTACAAGAGGAAGGGATTTACTGGTCAGTGGACTGCTTCCGCTGTCACCCAAAGTTTTTGAACTTGTCACTGACTTATTATGAATGCGCTGCAGGTGACGTATAAGGGAGGATGTTCCGAGGTGGTTAACGTCCTTACCCCTACTTATTACAGCTTGACAAAGGGAACACACGGCTTGACACCTGTTGTCCGCATTTCTGTTGAAATACCTCCACACCGAAGAGCTGATTTTTTTGGTATTTTCACCTGGCATGTCAACGGCCATATTCCTCCCACGGACAACAGGTGTCTCCCCGGGTGCCTGACTTAATCAAACCACCTCACCATCAGAATCCTCCTGGTCAATTTCCTCCCCAGCGCCAGCAACACCCATATCCTCCTCATCCTGGTGTACTTCAACACTGACATCTTCAATCTGACTATCAGGAACTGGACTGCGGGTGCTCCTTCCAGCACTTGCAGGGGGCGTGCAAATGGTGGAAGGCGCATGCTCTTCACGTCCAGTGTTGGGAAGGTCAGGCATCGCAACCGACACAATTGGACTCTCCTTGTGGATTTGGGATTTCGAAGAATGCACAGTTCTTTGCTGTGCTGCTTTTGCCAGCTTGAGTCTTTTCATTTTTCTAGCGAGAGGCTGAGTGCTTCCATCCTCATGTGAAGCTGAACCACTAGCCATGAACATAGGCCAGGGCCTCAGCCGTTCCTTGCCACTCCGTGTCGTAAATGGCATATTGGCAAGTTTACGCTTCTCCTCCGACAATTTTATTTTAGGTTTTGGAGTCCTTTTTTTTCTGATATTTGGTGTTTTGGATTTGACATGCTCTGTACTATGACATTGGGCATCGGCCTTGGCAGACGACGTTGCTGGCATTTCATCGTCTCGGCCATGACTAGTGGCAGCAGCTTCAGCACGAGGTGGAAGTGGATCTTGATCTTTCCCTAATTTTGGAACCTCAACATTTTTGTTCTCCATATTTTAATAGGCACAACTAAAAGGCACCTCAGGTAAACAATGGAGATGGATACTAGTATACAATTATGGACTGCCTGCCGAGTGCAGACACAGAGGTAGCCACAGCCGTGAACTACCGTACTGTACTGTGTCTGCTGCTAATATAGACTGGTTGATAAAGAGATGTCTATGTAACTATGTATGTATAAAGAAGAAAGAAAAAAAAACCACGGTTAGGTGGTATACAATTATGGACGGACTGCCTGCCGAGTGCCGACACAGAGGTAGCCACAGCCGTGAATTACCGCACTGTACTGTGTCTGCTGCTAATATATAGACTGGTTGATAAAGAGATAGTATACTCGTAACTAGTATGTATGTATAAAGAAAGAAAAAAAAACCACGGTTAGGTGGTATATACAATTATGGACGGGCTGCCGAGTGCCGACACAGAGGTAGCCACAGCCGTGAACTACCGCACTGTACTGTGTCTGCTGCTAATATATAGACTGGTTGATAAAGAGATAGTATACTCGTAACTAGTATGTATGTATAAAGAAAGAAAAAAAAACCACGGTTAGGTGGTATATACAATTATGGACGGGCTGCTGAGTGCCGACACAGAGGTAGCCACAGCCGTGAACTACCGCACTGTACTGTGTCTGCTGCTAATATAGACTGGTTGATAAAGAGATAGTATACTCGTAACTAGTATGTATGTATAAAGAAAGAAAAAAAAAAACACGGTTAGGTGGTATATACAATTATGGACGGGCTGCCGAGTGCCGACACAGAGGTAGCCACAGCCGTGAACTACCGCACTGTACTGTGTCTGCTGCTAATATAGACTGGTTGATAAAGAGATAGTATACTCGTAACTAGTATGACTATAAAGAAAGAAAAAAAACCACGGTTAGGTGGTATATACAATTATGGACGGGCTGCCGAGTGCCGACACAGAGGTAGCCACAGCCGTGAACTACCGCACTGTACTGTGTCTGCTGCTAATATATAGACTGGTTGATAAAGAGATAGTATACTCGTAACTAGTATGTATGTATAAAGAAAGAAAAAAAAACCACGGTTAGGTGGTATATACAATTATGGACGGGCTGCCGAGTGCCGACACAGAGGTAGCCACAGCCGTGAACTACCGCACTGTACTGTGTCTGCTGCTAATATATAGACTGGTTGATAAAGAGATAGTATACTCGTAACTAGTATGTATGTATAAAGAAAGAAAAAAAAACCACGGTTAGGTGGTATATACAATTATGGACGGGCTGCCGAGTGCCGACACAGAGGTAGCCACAGCCGTGAACTACCGCACTGTACTGTGTCTGCTGCTAATATATAGACTGGTTGATAAAGAGATAGTATACTCGTAACTAGTATGTATGTATAAAGAAAGAAAAAAAAACCACGGTTAGGTGGTATATACAATTATGGACGGGCTGCCGAGTGCCGACACAGAGGTAGCCACAGCCGTGAACTACCGCACTGTACTGTGTCTGCTGCTAATATATAGACTGGTTGATAAAGAGATAGTATACTCGTAACTAGTATGTATGTATAAAGAAAGAAAAAAAAACCACGGTTAGGTGGTATATACAATTATGGACGGGCTGCCGAGTGCCGACACAGAGGTAGCCACAGCCGTGAACTACCGCACTGTACTGTGTCTGCTGCTAATATATAGACTGGTTGATAAAGAGATAGTATACTCGTAACTAGTATGTATGTATAAAGAAAGAAAAAAAAACCACGGTTAGGTGGTATATACAATTATGGACGGGCTGCCGAGTGCCGACACAGAGGTAGCCACAGCCGTGAACTACCGCACTGTACTGTGTCTGCTGCTAATATATAGACTGGTTGATAAAGAGATAGTATACTCGTAACTAGTATGTATGTATAAAGAAAGAAAAAAAAACCACGGTTAGGTGGTATATACAATTATGGACGGGCTGCCGAGTGCCGACACAGAGGTAGCCACAGCCGTGAACTACCGCACTGTACTGTGTCTGCTGCTAATATATAGACTGGGTGATAAAGAGATAGTATACTCGTAACTAGTATGTATGTATAAAGAAAGAAAAAAAAACCACGGTTAGGTGGTATATACAATTATGGACGGGCTGCCGAGTGCCGACACAGAGGTAGCCACAGCCGTGAACTACCGCACTGTACTGTGTCTGCTGCTAATATAGACTGGTTGATAAAGAGATAGTATACTACTAATATTATATATACTGGTGGTCAGGTCACTGGTCACTAGTCACACTGGCAGTGGCACTCCTGCAGCAAAAGTGTGCACTGTTTAATTTTAATATAATATTATGTACTCCTGGCTCCTGCTATAACCTATAACTGGCACTGCAGTGCTCCCCAGTCTCCCCCACAATTATAAGCTGTGTGAGCTGAGCACAGTCAGATATATATATACATTGATGCAGCACACTGGGCTGAGCAGTGCACACAGATATGGTATGTGACTGAGTCACTGTGTGTATCGTTTTTTTCAGGCAGAGAACGGATATATTAAATAAAACAAACAACTGCACTGTCTGGTGGTCACTGTGGTCGTCAGTCACTAAACTCTGCACTCTCTTCTACAGTATCACAGCCTCAGGTCAATCTCTCTCTCTCTCTCTCTCTCAACCCTAATCTAAATGGAGAGGACGCCAGCCACGTCCTCTCCCTATCAATCTCAATGCACGTGTGAAAATGGCGGCGACGCGCGGCTCCTTATATAGAATCCGAGTCTCGCGATAGAATCCGAGCCTCGCGAGAATCCGACAGCGTCATGATGACGTTCGGGCGCGCTCGGGTTAACCGAGCAAGGCGGGAAGATCCGAGTCGCTCGGACCCGTGAAAAAAAACATGAAGTTCGGGCGGGTTCGGATTCAGAGAAACCGAACCCGCTCATCTCTAATTTATATCTGTACTATAATAAGAACTTATAGTGATAAAGTGCGGGTTACTGACCCTACATTTGTTAGATTTTTATTAGCACCTTTGCTGGAGGTGGACGGTTTCTGTGTGGGGGTGGGGGATGTAATCAGGATGAACACATGTTTCATAAGGGGGAGAGGTCGACCTACGGCGGCCCCCTTTGTTTCCGCTCACATAAGCTAATAAGCTCCCCTTGAAATAAAGAGTCTGACACGTTTCCTTTGGATCGAATTACTGGCCACAGTTTATTTCCATTACCTTACATGTTACCTTACAAGGTTGCGGGGCACGGATAGAAGTGGTGGGCAAGGCGCCCCTGGGTCCCTGACCCCTCCCGATTTCCTGGGGGCGTGCCCTGCCTACCCTGTAGGCACCGCGGCAACGCCCCTGGGGAACCAGCCCTCCTGGCGCATATCACGCTCACCTGGCGCGCAGCTCCCTGGCCCAACCGTCCAAAGCTGGAGCCGAGCATGCGCCCGTTCACCGAGGGTGAATCTGCCAACCTCGGCTGGCTCCCCCCGTTCGCCATGCCTTGCGCACCGCTTCTTCCCGCCGCCCGCTGACTGTGACATACGTATTCCTTAATTTTCCTTAACACATTAAACATACGACCGTATTATAACTTGCAACGATTTATACGATAAAACTCTGAACTGTAAGTATATGTACCTATATACACCTTTTCTAAATGGGTGGGTGGGTGGGTCACTCTCTGTGCTCCCCTCTCAGTGGCCGCCTCCTCCCCCCCGCCTTCCTATTTAACCCGCCCGCTATCCGGCCGGCCCCCTCGCCTTCTACAGGCTACCAGCGCCTGTAGGTGTGAAAGAGGGGACGGGCACACCTGCCCGCCCCTCCTTTCCATTGTGCCGCTGGCCCGCGGGCCACCTGCCGCCCCTCCCCCTTACCCCTCTCCGGCGCCATCACGGGCTCGGCGCCTTTGTTACCATAAGGGGGAGAGGTCGACCTACGGCGGCCCCCTTTGTTTCCGCTCACATAAGCTAATAAGCTCCCCTTGAAATAAAGAGTCTGACACGTTTCCTTTGGATCGAATTACTGGCCACAGTTTATTTCCATTACCTTACATGTTACCTTACAAGGTTGCGGGGCACGGATAGAAGTGGTGGGCAAGGCGCCCCTGGGTCCCTGACCCCTCCCGATTTCCTGGGGGCGTGCCCTGCCTACCCTGTAGGCACCGCGGCAACGCCCCTGGGGAACCAGCCCTCCTGGCGCATATCACGCTCACCTGGCGCGCAGCTCCCTGGCCCAACCGTCCAAAGCTGGAGCCGAGCATGCGCCCGTTCACCGAGGGTGAATCTGCCAACCTCGGCTGGCTCCCCCCGTTCGCCATGCCTTGCGCACCGCTTCTTCCCGCCACACGAGGATCTCGGCTGCCCCCCTCCCCCGAGACCCGAAGCCCCCACCCTGCAACCAGCTACTGACCCCCGGCCTCCAGTGCTTCCTGAAGCGCGTTATTGAAAAGGTCAATCCCAATGTCCGACAAATGGACCCCGTCGCTCCTATACATGCCCCCGATCTTTTGACTGATGTCCTTATGCCGTATGACCTGTCCCCCTAGTGCGGCCACGCATTTGCCCACGGCCGCGTTGACCCTTTTCCTAGCCCTCTCCACTCCTGCCCCTTTCCGAGCTCCGCGCCAAGCTAGCCTGGGAATGATGTTAGACCATATTAGCTCTACGCCCGGCCATCGCTCGCTTACCCATGCTAGATCGTCCCGTATTGTCCTGATTAAGTCTAGGGATTTCATGTCGCCCAAATCGTTGCCCCCCAGGTGTAATACTATGGTATCGGGGCTGCTTGTCGCCTCTTCCCCGGATAACAGGGTGCCCCTCAAGCCGTGCCACCTCATCCCTCTCTGCCCAAACCAGCATACCTTCCCCTCTTTCTCCGCTAGCCCCAACTGCTTTCCATACGGCCTCCCGGCGGCCCGTGCTGCCGCCCAGTGAACGTATGAGTGACCGACGATCCATATCCGCCTCGCCTCCTTTTTTCTTGCGGATGGGGCTGTGTGGGAGAGGGGGGGACATGATCGTTAGATGTTTTCTGTTTCGTCGTTGAGGGGTCTAATGTAGCGCCTGTAGCTGTTGGACCCCCACCTGCCTAATGCTTTGATCTCTTCGATCGCGCACCCTTCGTTAGCGGCTGACGTGGCCGCCCCTATTCTAAACGAGTGTGTCCCGAATCTCTCTGCCTGCCAGCCAAGTGCTCCTACACATTTCTTCAACACTGCTGCAAACTGGTACCTAGTGAGCGCCGCCCCGTCCTTGTGTACCAGAAAATTCCCTCCTCCTGCCGGCCTTGTTATCCTAAATGCTTCGACCGCCCTTACCGGGCAGACCGCAGCGTCGTCGTGCCTGCGCAGCTGCACCCATTTTCCCTTTCCGTTCTGGTCTGTCTTTGATCTGCGTATTTTACACAGTACTGTGTCCTCCGCTACGGTAACGCTACTGCACTGCAGCCCTGTTTCCCTTGCTGTTTTGGACTGCGCTACCAACTCGCTAACCCTGAATGCCCCCCTAAAAGCCATAATAAAAGCCGTTGTAAACAACCTTGCCTCACTCTGGTCGCGGCAGACGCTTGGGACCGCTTCTATCAGTTTCCTCAGCCTCTCGATTGTGATTGGTTCCCTAGCGTCTGGTTTCTTAACCTCCGCCCTTGCCCAGCCCTTCATTATCGTGCGTACTACGAAACTCTTCGTCTCGTCCCTTTCGCCTGCCAGTTTCTGGAAAAAGGATACCCCTGCTAGTATCGTGTTTGCTCCTGCCCTGGACGTCTGCTCCCTTCTGAGTTTGTCCAAGAACGCCAACACTTGTTGCTGCGGAGGCTTGGCTTCCATCTCCCCCTCCCCCTGGAACTGCCGCCATCTTCTCCATGCGGCCTTGTAGGCCTTCCAGGTTTTTGGCGCCAGGGATCGCTCCACCAATTTATCTAGTTCTGATCGACTATCTGCCAGAGATAGGAGGGGCATGTTAAACCTACTTCGCTTGCTCCTGGCGCTGCGGTCCTAAAAACTTCCCATTTCTGCCTGGACAATGCGTCCGCTATTACGTTCTTCTCCCCTGGCACGTGTCTAGCTCTGAATGTTATGTTGTGGTGCAAACAAACTGCCACCAACCTCCTGAGCAACCTGACCACCGGCGGCGATGATGCCCGCTGGTTGTTCACGGCTTGCACCACCCCCATGTTGTCGCACCAGAATTGGATCTGCCTGTTTGCCAGCACTTTACCCCATATGTCGACTGCCACGACTATCGGGAACAACTCCAATGCCGCTAAGTTCTTGGTGATCCCTGCGGTCTCCCATTCTGGTGGCCATCGCTGGGCGCACCATTCGCCCTGCAAGTATGCCCCAAACCCCGTAGCTCCTGCTGCGTCTGTGAATAACTGCAGCGCCCGGTTTGGTGCTACTTCCTTGGGCCAGATTTGCACCCCGTTAAACTGAAAGAGGAACTCCTCCCACACCCGCAGGTCCTCCCTAAGCTCCCTGGTGATGCGTGTGAAGTGGTGCTTTGATGCCCTGCCTGCTGTGGCTTGTTCCAGCCTCCTCTTGAAGATTCTGCCCATTGGAATCACCCTGCAAGCGAAATTCAGGCTCCCCAGCAAAGACTGCAACTGCCCCAGCGTGACCTTCTTGGCCTTTGCGCAGTCGCTCACTTCCCTGACCAACTTTACCACCTTCTCTGTTGGTAGTCTGCACTCCTGCCTAACCGTGTCAATTTCTATGCCCAAATAGGATATAACCTCCGTCGGGCCTTCGGTCTAAAGCCCTCCCTAAAACCGTCCCGCAGTAATTTGGCTTCCTGCTGCTTCGGATACCTGGCTAGCCACCCCAGGATCCTGCTTAAATTCACTGGGCTAAACGCTTTTCCCAGCCCCTGCTGCCGCGGGTAGTTTTCTTGGGTGATTTGCTCTCTTCTTATAGCAATCCTTTGCTGCATGACTTGCGTTGCAAAAGGAACATGCGTGCCTGAATTTGCACTGCGCGCGGGTGCACTGAGATTCATTAAACGCCCAGCATTTGAGGTCATGTTTCTGCGTGCCAGGCCTCCCTGCCCCGGCTGCTTGTGCCGGTGCCGCCTTCTCCGCTATACCGCTTGCTAATGCCTTGAGCCACGCGTCGAGGTCCCTAACTCCGAAGTCGATGGGCTTACCGCCCTCTGCCTTCGCTCTAAAACTCTCGTCGTACCTCAGCCAGACTGATCCCCCTTGTTCCTTGTACACAGAGTATATAAAATCTGTATATTTCAACATGCTCATCGCTACGTCGGGGTACGCTTCTATGTAACAGCCGGAGTAAGCGAACATTCCACTCAGCCAGTTCTCAATAGTCTTGTAGCTATTGACTTGTGTACCCCCTTTCGGTTTTGCCTTTTCCTTGTCGCTCAAGCCCTTCTCTGTCAATGAACATATATCGACAAAACCCCCTTTTTCTATCTCCTTTCTGATTTGTTTTGGCAAGTGGCCTGCCACTGCGCTAAACTCGCAACCCACACTGGATCCTGTCTGCAAAAATTTCTTAGCCGTTTCCTGCTGCACCTGCCCCATCTGTTCCCTAACCGCATCTGTCCCCGGCGTAAGCCCCTTCCTTTTCTTACATGTCGCTCTAGCTAACTTTAGCTGCTCCCTCAACACTCTACATGATTCGTCCTCGTCTGAATCCGTTGCGCTATCCCCCTGCTCCCTCGCCTGACCTGCTCCGCCCTTACCGACCACCCCCGTGAACTTAACCATCATGTTACCAACATTCTGCGATATATCTGGGGACACCATAACATTACACAAACTGTTCATATCGACATTGGTCTCACCCGTCCCGTGTGAGGATTCCCTCGCTGGACCGTCCGCGCTGGTCGTCGCGCCGGATGCTGTCTTCGGTGTGGTGGCCACTTGGACCGTGTTGACTGCTGGGGCATCGCCGGCCGTAGCGTAGCCCATGACGCCCTCTCCGCGCTGGAATTCCGCGCCTCCTGGCCGCTGCGTGTATGCCCTCTGCCGTTCCTGTGGCGTGATGGTACCGTGGACCGCCGTATTGCTCCCGTGCGTTGATCTTGCTGGCGTGGCGAAGACTTGCAAGTTCCTGTGCACTGCCTCCCTGTCGCCTTGTCTTGTCGGTGTGCTGTGCTGGCTGCTGTGCTGCACTGATCGCAGCCCTCCTCCCGTCGACTGATAACGCTGTTCCTGCCTGTCTTCTCTCCTGCTGCAGCTGCACCCTCGACAGCCGTGCCGTGATGTGATGTATGCCTCCGGCGGTGATGCGTGTCGGCTGTAACCCCTGACCGGTGATGACCTGCGTGTTGTGAAATGCAGGCTGTGCCGATGACGAGGGCTGGGCGGTGGCGAATGGTAACGCGGTGATCTCCGGCCGTAAGATGACTCCCTGCTTCCGTGCCCGTTGTGATGCCTCTCCTTGCTGTGACGGTGTCCGTTGTCATGCCTCCTCCTGTCCGGTTGCCCCGCCGCCGGAAGCTGTGACATCTCCTTGAACAGCTGGGTGGAAGCCTCCTGTACCCACGCATCACGGCCGCTTGATGATGTGCCGCCCTCTCCTTTCTCCCATCTACGGGCTGGGGTTTGCGGTTGTGTGGCGGGTGAAGTGGGATTGGCGCTGCTCAAAACTTTGCCCCAACCCTTCCGCCCCTCCCCCCCGGAGTCAGGTCCGTCTGACTCCGCTGCCGCGGGGATATCTTCGTAAATGGGCGGCAGGTCACTCACCCCGTATTGCTGCTCGCTGGCGATCGCTGCTGCCGGCTGCTTCTTCCTCTTCGCAGCCCTGGCTGCCGGATTGGAGCTGCTCTTCCTTCTCTTCGTCTCCTGCAGCTGTCCTCTTCCTTTCCTGCCGCCAGGGGGAGCTCCTGCATCATTCTCTCTGTGCTGCTGCTGACGTGCTCCTTCCCTCCCTGCAGGGTTAAAGTGCAACCCTGCGCTGTCCTCCGTCTCCTCCCTGAACCTGTGGGGTATGCTCCTTCTTCTGACCCCCCTCTCTGCTGGCCCATCCATGCTGCTTTCCTTTTTCTATTTCTGCAGGGGATGCAATGTGGCTTCTGCAGCTGCCCTGCGGTGCCGATCCTGCTGGTGGCCTTGTCCGCCGAAATGCAACCCTATTCTGGCCCCCACGCGCTGCACCCAGCCTCCGGAGCCGCCGCGCGACCGGAAGTGACCGGAAGTCGCTTCCGCAGCCTGTGCCCGACGTCTCTCCGTCCCCCCGCTGCTGCCTCTTCTCGTACCCGCCGAGCCGCACTCACCCGCGAGTGACCTTCTTCCTCCTGCTCGGCGGATGCTGGTGCCCTCCGTGGATCCTCTCCGCCGCCGTTCGTAGCACCGCCGCTGCTGCCGTCCGCTGGCTCACTCTCCTCACTCTCTGTGCTCCCCTCTCAGTGGCCGCCTCCTCCCCCCCGCCTTCCTATTTAACCCGCCCGCTATCCGGCCGGCCCCCTCGCCTTCTACAGGCTACCAGCGCCTGTAGGTGTGAAAGAGGGGACGGGCACACCTGCCCGCCCCTCCTTTCCATTGTGCCGCTGGCCCGCGGGCCACCTGCCGCCCCTCCCCCTTACCCCTCTCCGGCGCCATCACGGGCTCGGCGCCTTTGTTACCAGTAGTCCTATTTATTCAGTATAGGTCAGGACGTCAGTCCTATAGGACACTACAGTGCCTAGTATATGAAGTGGCTAGTTATAAAGCGGCAGCATAAAATCAGTAGCAGCGTTATACCGAAAGAAAACAGAAGGCAACACACCAACAATATAACAGAAGGACGGCGTTACACCCACAAAGCTCATTATGTGGCCTCTCCTCACCTCTGCAATAAGACCTCCAGGACCAGGATTACCACCCCTCCGGCTGAGAACATCAGGTCTGCCCCAGGTCTAACCCACACCATAAGCAGGGAGCTATGGGGGTGAGCACTGGGAACAGGCTCAGCAGGGACATTCCCATCAGACTTGTGTGTGCTCCCCACATTCCCACACCCACCCGCCCCGCATTCTCACACCCACCCGTCCGGCTCCCCACATTCCTACACCCACCTGCCCCGCATTCTCACACCCACCCGTCCAGCTCCCCACATTCCCACACCCACCCGTCCTGCTTCCCACATTCCCACACCCACCCGTCCTGCTCCCCACATTCCCACACCCACCCGTCCTGCTCCCCACATTCCCACACCCACCCGCCCCGCATTCTCACACCCACCCGTCCTACTCCCCACATTCCCACAACCACCTGCCCCGCATTCTTACACACACCCGTCCCGCTCCCCACATTCCCCCACCCACTCGTCCTGCTTCCTACATTCCCACACCTACCCGTCCTGCTCCCCACATCCCCACACCCACCCGTACTGCTCCCCATATTCCCACACCCACCCGCCCCGCATTCTCACACCCACCCATCCCGCTCCCCACATTCTCACACCCACCTGTCCCGCTCCCCGCATTCCCACACCCACCTGCCCCGCATTCTCACACCCACCCGTCCTGCTCCTCACATTCCTACACCCACTCGTCCTGCATCCCACATTCCCACACCTACCCATCCTGCTCCCCACATTCCCACACCCACCTGCCCCGCATTCTCACACCCACCCGTCCTGCTCCTCACATTCCCACACACACTCGTCCTGCTTCCCACACCCACCCGTCCTGCTTCCCACATTCCCACACCTACCCGTCCTGCTCCCCACATTCCCACACCCACCCGTCCTGCTCCTCACATTCCCACACACACTCGTCCTGCTCCCCACATTCCCACACCCACCCGTCCTGCTCCCCACATTCCCACACCCACCCGTCCTGCTCCCCACATTCCCACACCCACCCGTCCTGCTCCCCACATTCCCACACCCACCTGCCCCGCATTCTCACACCCACCCGTCCTGCTCCTCACATTCCCACACCCACCCGTCCTGCTCCCCACATTCCCACACCCACCCGTCCTGCTCCCCACATTCCCACACCCACCTGCCCCGCATTCTCACACCCACTCGTCCTGCTTCCCACATTCCCACACCCACCCGTCCTGCTTCCCACATTCCCACACTTACCCGTCCTGCTTCCCACATTCCCACACCTACCCGTCCTGCTCCCCACATTCCCACACCCACCCGTCCTGCTCCTCACATTCCCACACACACTCGTCCTGCTTCCCACATTCCCACACCCACCCGTCCTGCTTCCCATATTCCCACACCTACCCGTCCTGCTCCCCACATTCCCACACCCACCCGTCCTGCTCCCCACATTCCCACACCCACCCGCCCCGCATTCCCACACCCACCCGTCCCGCTCCCTACATTCTCACACCCACCCGTCCCACTCCCCACATTCTCACACCCACCCGTCCCGCTCCCCACATTCTCACACCCACCCGCACTACTCCTCACATTCCCACACCCACCAGTCCCGCTCCCCACATTCCCACACCCACCAGTCCCGCTCCCCACATTCCCACACCCACCCGTCCAGCTCCCCACATTCTCACACCCACCCGCACGACTCTTCACATTCCCACACCCACCAGTCCCGCTCCCCACATTCCCACACCCACAAGTCCCGCTCCCCACATACCCACACCCACCCGTCCCGCTCCCCGCATTCCCACACCCACCCGTCCCGCTCCCCGCATTCCCACACCCACCCGTCCCGCTCCCCGCATTCTCACACCCACCCGCACTACTCCCCACATTCTCACACCCACCCATCCCGCTCCCCGCATTCTCACACCCACCCGTCCCGCTCCCCGCATTCCCACACCCACCCGTCCAGCTCCCCGCATTCTCACACCCACCTGCACTACTCCCCATTCTCACACCCACCCATCTCGCTCCCCGCATTCTCACACCCACCCATCTCGCTCCCCGCATTCTCACACCCACCCGTCCTGCTCCCCACATTCTCACACCCACCCGTCCCGCTCCCCACATTCTCACACCCACCCGCACTACTCCCCGCATTCTCACACCCACCCATCTCGCTCCCCGCATTCTCACACCCACCCGTCCCGCTCCCCACATTCTCACACCCACCCGTCCCACTCCCCACATTCTCACACCCACCCGCACTACTCCCCGCATTCTCACACCCACCCATTTCGCTCCACGCATTCTCACACCCACCCGTCCTGCTTCCACATTCCCACACCCACCCGTCCTGCTCCCCACATTCCCACACCCACCCGTCCTGCTCCCCACATTCCCACACCCACCCGTCCCGCTCCCCGCATTCACACACCCACCCGTCCCGCTCCCCGCATTCTCACACCCACCTGCACTACTCCCCACATTCTCACACCCACCCATCCTGCTCCCCGCATTCTCACACCCACACGTCCCGCTCCCCGCATTCCCACACCCACCCGTCCTGCTCCCCGCATTCTCACACCCACCTGCACTACTCCCCATTCTCACACCCACCCATCTCGCTCCCCGCATTCTCACACCCACCCGTCCTGCTCCCCACATTCTCACACCCACCCGTCCCGCTCCCCACATTCTCACACCCACCCGCACTACTCCCCGCATTCTCACACCCACCCATCTCGCTCCCCGCATTCTCACACCCACCCGTCCCGCTCCCCACATTCTCACACCCACCCGTCCCACTCCCCACATTCTCACACCCACCCGCACTACTCCCCGCATTCTCACACCCACCCGCCCTGCCCCTTACATTCTCACACCCACTCGTCCTGCTCCCCACATTCTCACACCCACCCGTCCCGCTCCCCACATTCTCACACACACCCGCACTGCTCCCCACATTCTCACACCCACCTGCCCGTCCCGCTCCCCGAATTCTCATACCCACCCGTCCCGCTCCCCACATTCTCACACCCACCCGCACTACTCCCCGCATTCTCATACCCACCCGTCCTGCTCCCCACATTCTCACACCCACCCGTCCCACTCCCCACGTTCTCACACACACCCGCACTGCTCCCCGCATTCTCACACCCACCCGCCCGTCCCGCTCCCCTCATTCTCACACCCGCCCCTCCCCGCGTTCCCACACCCGCCTGTCCCGCTCCCCGCATTCCAACACCCACCCGTCCTGCTCCCGGCATTCTCACACCCACCCATCCCGCCTCCCACATTCTCACGCCCGCCCGTCCCGCTCCCCACATTCTCACATCCGCCCGTCCCGCTCCCCACATTCTCACACCCGCCCGTCCTGCTCCTCACATTCCCACACCCACCCGTCCCACTCCCAGCATTCTCACACCCACCCACCCGTCCCGCTCCCCACATTCTCACGCCCACCCATCCCGCTCCCCACATTCTCACGCCCACCCGTCCCGCTCCCCACATTCTCACACCCACCCGTCCCGTTCCCCGCATTCTCACACCCACCTGCACTACTCCCCACATTCTCACACCCACCTGTTCTGCTCTCATGAGACCAGGACATTTACAGTTGTATCAAATAATGTTATCCTAATTTCCTCCTTCCGTTGGTTACCTGCAAATGTTTTCTCACCATGTGTTTTTTTCTACCTTCCACCCCACTGTATGCTATTCCTGCAATGTGTTCCTCCACAGTTTGCACTTTGCACACCCTGCCAGTGTGACCTACGCAGTGCACCCCAGATGGTGGCCCTAGATGGTTCCTCCTCAGGCAGGATGTTCTTTATTTAATCATATATAGGGGGTCATTCCGAGTTGATCACTAGATAAAAATGTTCACAGCGATTAAGTGAAAAAGCGGCACTTCTGGAGCTACTCAGAAACTGCACAATTTTTTTTTTTAGCCGCTCTGCGATCCTTTCGTTTGCACTTCTGCTAAGCTAAAATACACTCCCAGAGGGTGGCGGCATAGCGTTTGCATGGCTGCTAAAACGGCTAGCGAGCGATCAACTCGGAATGACCCCCATTGTCCTGCTAATGACCACAATAGTATGTGATACACAGCTCTAATGAGCATGCAGGCAGCGGGCTGTATAGGGTAACACTCAGTTACATCCTGCACTTACACACTGTATGCACAAACAGGCTGGTAAAAAGTACACTTCATGAGCCGGCTGGGCACTGGGGCCATGGCAACATCCCATCCCCATACTGTCCTCCATTACCCCCCTTCTTTCTCATCCTAGACACTCTCCACCATCTGCCTTCCCTAACACTCCTCCTTTCTCTTCTTCATTACACTCCTTCCCTCACTATACAGCCCCATCCTCTCTATCATCCTCCTTCCCTCACTATACAGCCTCATCCTTTCTATCATCCTCCTTTCCTCACACCCAGACACTTTCTCTCTCCATCATTCTGCTCCTTCCATCACAACATAACCACATCCTCTCCGTCGTCATCATCCTCCTTACCTCACACCCTGCACCCATCTTCCTCTTCATCATCTTCCTTTCCTCAGTCCCCAGCCCCATGATCTCCCCTCAACATATTCCTTCCCTCACACCCCAGCCCCATCCTCTCTTCCATCATCCTCGGTCCATTATACCCCAGCCCCATTCTGAAATGCATCATACCCCTCCTTTATTGCCCTTCTTCCCTCACACCATGGCCCTATCCTCTCCTCCATCATCTTCCATCCCTCATACCCCAGCCCTTTCGTCTACTTCATCATCTCCCTTGCAATACTCACACCCTAGCCTCATCCTCTCTTCCATCCTCCTCCTTTCCTTGCACCCCATTCACATTCTCTCTATCAATCACCCTGGTCCTTTCCTCACATAATCTCCACATTCTCTTCTACAACACTCTCCATCCCTCTTATCCTCTCCATCATTGACCTTCCCTCAAACCCTAACCACATCCTCTGATCCTTCATCCCTCTTCCTGTACACCCCAGCCACATCCTCTACTCCACACTGGTGCTCCTTCCCTCATACCCCAGCTCCATATTCTCTTCCATTAGCCTCCTTCCCTCTCATCCAGGCAAAGCTCAATTATCTGCATTCCCTTACACTCCCCCTTCCTCTAATTCATTACTCTCCTTTCCTCACAATACTGCCCTATCCACTTCATTATCTTCCTTTCCTCACACCCCAGCCAGTTCCTCTAGTTTATCACCCTTTCTTTCCTCACAGCCTGATCCCATCCTCTCCTTCATCATCCTCTATCCCTCAGACTCCAGCCGCATCTTCTCCTCCATTTTCTGCCTACTAATACACCCCTTCCTCTAATTCTTCCTCCTTCTACCCTCACACTCTGGTCCCATACTCTCCTCCATCTTCCTTCTTCACCCGCGACAAACCACATATTCTCCTCCATCACTCTCTACCTTCCCTCTCTCCCTTGCCACATACTCATCTTCATTCCTCTCTTTCCCTTTTACTCTGGTCAGATGTTCTCCCCCATCACCAACTTCCTTCCCTCACACCCCAGCCACATCCTCTCATTCCCCACCCTCTCTGCAAATTCCCGCTTTCTGAGCATCCAGAAAAACGACAAAACTACATAAAAAAACATTAAAAATCACTCTGTCCAACAGTATGGACGGAATAGGCCTGAGCGGATTCAGCTCCACTTCCAGACTAGCATTTGTAATCGTCTCAGTAATGACCCCACACACCGTACACTGAGGTCTTCCTGCAGTTGATGAAAAGGTTCTAACATGGCAAGAGACTTGATACTTGGTCACCACCAGTATCTGCACCCTTTTCTGTATCCTCTGATAACTGAGTTCCCAATTGGGCTGGTTTTTATTTACCTCCTGGGGTCTAGTTTGTATTACTACCGTCTGCCCATGGTTGGTGGATCTCTCACAGGATAGCCTTCGTTTCTCCAACTCCTACTGCATGTAGGTTGAACTTTTCTCTGCCATACTAATCTGCAGTTCTTAGCTGTAGAATACCGTATTTTTATTACGCCTTGTGACTGCATTCCTGGCAATATTGTGCTGCTTTATCTCGCAGGTTCTGTGGTGCCATACTGATATAAAGACTTCATTGCATTTTTGGACATAGGTTTTCATTGTGTTTCCTGACGTCATTTGTTCCTATGTCACTTCCACTGCGCGTTAGGGCGGTTTTGGCTCAGTTTGGTGGTCATGACTCTCTGATTTGTCTTTTACATTCAGGGCACACATCTTCCTTTTATTAAATTCCAGAGAGTATTGATTCAGCTAGTTTAGGTGAATACTGCTACTACAGGTGTAGAATGGGATTCATTATGGTGAGGTTACACATGCAGTGGATTGTTTCAGTCTTTAGAAACATCACTAAGGGATTAAAATACATTGACAGCGATTGCAAATCAGCCATGCAGTAGAAGCTTTGATTTCTGCCGCTAGAGGTGAACTATAGATGTGGGAGGGGAATAGAATGTCGGCAAATGAGATCCCTGTGAGAGATCATCATATACACTATATGTGATTCAAGTCGCTGCCTCCGGGGGGAAACATTGTCACACACAGTTTGTTGGCTTCTGCACTTTTCTGCTATTGCAAGTTTGTTTTATGGCCCTCATTCCGAGTTGTTCGCTCGGTAAATTTCATCGCATCGCAGCGATTTTCCGCTTCGTGCGCATGCGCAATGTCCGCACTGCGACTGCGCCAAGTAAATTTGCTATGAAGATAGGATTTTTACTCACGGCTTTTTCTTCGCTCCGGCGATCGTAGTGTGATTGACAGGAAATGGGTGTTACTGGGCGGAAACACGGCGTTTTATGGGCGTGTGGATAAAAACGCTACCGTTTCCGGAAAAAATGCGGGAGTGGCTGGAGAAACGGAGGAGTGTCTGGGCGAACGCTGGGTGTGTTTGTGACGTCAAACCAGGAACGACAAGCACTGAACTGATCGCAGATGCCGAGTAAGTCTGGAGCTACTCAGAAACTGCTACGAGGTGTGTAATCGCAATATTGTGAATACATCGTTCGCAATTTTAAGAAGCTAAGATTCACTCCCAGTAGGCGGCGGCTTAGCGTGTGCAATACTGCTAAAATCGCCTTGCGAGCGAACAACTCGGAATGAGGGCCTATGTACAGTATTTTTAATAACTGTAATACACTAGGGTAGTATGTGTTCTTTTCTCCTTTTCCTATGGTGGGAAAAATAATTAAGAGAAACCCCACGTAGATCATCACTGTCCTCTTCTAGGGTTACGGCTCCCGGTACTTGGGGTGATATTCATCTTCTAGGGTTATGGCTGCTGGTACTTGGGGTGATATTCATCTTCTAGGGTTACAGCAGCTGGTACTTGGGGTGATATTCATCTTCTAGGGTTATGGCTGAGGGTACTTGGGGTGATATTCATCTTCTAGGGTTACGGCTGCTGGTACTTGGGGTGATATTCATCTTCTAGGGTTACAGCAGCTGGTACTTGGGGTGATATTCATCTTCTAGGGTTACGGCTGCTGGTACTTGGGGTGATATTCATCTTCTAGGGTTACGGCTGCTGGTACTTGGGGTGATATTCATCTTCTAGGGTTACGGCTGCTGGTACTTGGGGTGATATTCATCTTCTAGGGTTACGGCGGCTGGTACTTGGGGTGATATTCATCTTCTAGGGTTACGGCTGCTGGTACTTGGGGTGATATTCATCTTCTAGGGTTACAGCAGCTGGTACTTGGGGTGATATTCATCTTCTAGGGTTACAGCAGCTGGTACTTGGGGTGATATTCATCTTCTAGGGTTACGGCTGCTGGTACTTGGGGTGATATTCATCTTCTAGGGTTATGGCTGCTGGTACCTGGGGTGATATTCATCTTCTAGGGTCACGGCGGCTGGTACTTGCGGTGATATTCATCTTCTAGTGTTACGGTGGCTGGTACTTGGGGTGATATTCATCTTCTAGGGTTATGGCTGCTGGTACTTGGGGTGATATTCATCCTCTAGGGTTATGGCGGCTGGTACCTGAAATGGCGTTCCTCTTCTAAGGTTACGGCTGCTTGTAGCTGGAGTGGCATTCCTCTTCAAGGGTTACAGCTGCTGGTAGTCGGAGTTGAGTTCTTCTTCTAGGGTTACGGCTGCTGGTACCTGCAGTGGCGTTGCTCTTCTAGGGTTATGGCTGCTGGTACTTGGGGTGATATTCATCTTCTAGGGTTATGGCTGCTGGTACTTGGGGTGATATTCATCTTCTAGGGTTACAGCAGCTGGTACTTGGGGTGATATTCATCTTCTAGGGTTATGGCTGAGGGTACTTGGGGTAATATTCATCTTCTAGGGTTACGGCTGCTGGTACTTGGGGTGATATTCATCTTCTAGGGTTACAGCAGCTGGTACTTGGGGTGATATTCATCTTCTAGGGTTACGGCTGCTGGTACTTGGGGTGATATTCATCTTCTAGGGTTACGGCTGCTGGTACTTGGGGTGATATTCATCTTCTAGGGTTACGGCTGCTGGTACTTGGGGTGATATTCATCTTCTAGGGTTACGGCGGCTGGTACTTGCGGTGATATTCATCTTCTAGGGTTACGGCTGCTGGTACTTGGGGTGATATTCATCTACTAGGGTTACAGCAGCTGGTACTTGGGGTGATATTCATCTTCTAGGGTTATGGCTGCTGGTACTTGGGGTGATATTCATCTTCTAGGGTTACAGCAGCTGGTACTTGGGGTGATATTCATCTTCTAGGGTTACGGCTGCTGGTACTTGGGGTGATATTCATCTTCTAGGGTTATGGCTGCTGGTATTTGGGGTGATATTCATCTTCTAGGGTCACGGCGGCTGGTACTTGCGGTGATATTCATCTTCTAGTGTTACGGTGGCTGGTACTTGGGGTGATATTCATCTTCTAGGGTTATGGCTGCTGGTACTTGGGGTGATATTCATCCTCTAGGGTTATGGCGGCTGGTACCTGAAATGGCGTTCCTCTTCTAGGGTTACGGCTGCTTGTAGCTGGAGTGGCATTCCTCTTCAAGGGTTACAGCTGCTGGTAGTCGGAGTTGAGTTCTTCTTCTAGGGTTACGGCTGCTGGTACCTGCAGTGGCGTTGCTCTTCTAGGGTTATGGCTGCTGGTACCTGCCGTGGCGTTCCTCTTCTAGGGTTACGACTGCTGGTACCTGCAGTGGTGTTCCTCCTCTAGGGTTACGGCTGCTGGTACCTGCAGTGGCGTTGCTCTTCTAGGGTTACGACTGCTGGTACCTGCAGTGGCGTTCCTCTTCTAGGGTTACGGCTGCTGGTACCTGCAGTGGCGTTCCTCTTCTAGGGTTACGGCTGCTGGTACCTGCAGTGGCGTTGCTCTTCTAGGGTTACGGCTGCTGGTACCTGCAGTGGTGTTCCTCCTCTAGGTTTATGGCTGCTGGTACCTGCAGTGGCGTTCCTCTTCTAGGTTACGGCTGCTGGTACCTGCAGTGGCAATCATCTTCTAGGGTTATGACTGCTGGTACTCAAAGTGTTGGGCACCAGGATCTTATTGGCTTATATTGGTGTCTGGGATGTGGCCATAAGTAGGTACAAGTGATGTTGGCGGACTGCCTGGAACCGCTGGCAGTGCTACTGTCTACATGGGTGAGGAAAGTGGGCATCTCAGTGCTTGCATTCTCTGGCAGTTGCTGCTGTACAAGGGGAAACGAACATTTGCATATAATCGCACCTTATCAAGGACTTACAATAATAGAGCCCATTCTACTATATAAACAGCAATGCAGGAACCTGTGTTGGTTAAAAACACCTAAGGGCAGATGGGAGGGGTGCTAGTACCGAACTGAAGGAGTCTCAACCTTAGGGGGTAATTCAGACTGCAGCGGCAGCAATTGCAGTCTGAATTTTATTGTGGGGTGACAGGCAGAGATGGTCGTGGGGCGGGAGGAGGCGTGCCAATGGCGTTAAAACACAGGAGTGTCCGGACCGTTGGGTGGGCGGGTCGCGGCAGCTGCGTGACGTCACACGCAGCTGTTGCGACCCGGGATGTGGCGGGTAGCGCCCTGCTAGAGCGCAAGAGGTGCTTAGACATGGAGCTACTCGCTGGGTGCAAAAGCATTGCCGCCGTGCGATGCCTTTTAGTGCGGGGGATCAGAGCCACATATCTCACCGATTTTAATCACGTATGCTCTAACATATGTGATTAGTACTGTAAAGGACAGCTGTCCCGATAAGAGCTGTCCTCTGCGATGCTTTATAGGGTGTTGCCAGCTATAGCTTGCATTACCATCCGCATCAGTGTCCCGGCGTCAGGGCTTTAGTACATTTGTAAGTGCGGTAAAGACCCCAAAAATGGGGTTTTTACTGCATTTCTGCTTTAGCACATCCCGCCCAATAAGAGGTGCTACCATGCTGAGGCTTCAAATACCATACAGGAAAAAAAGAAAATGCAGGTGCACACTCTAAGCACTGAGAATACTGCTAGCCAAACATTTATGATGCAGTACAAGCCCTAACAGTAGAAGACTCGGTCCCTGGCCTGCTGTCCCACCGACAGAAGAGTAAGCAGCATTGCTTAAAGACCGGGCCAGCACTCCAAGGAATACATAGTTATTTATACCCCTTGCAGACCGCCAGCTTTTTAACACGGATTATTGCACATTAGTGCTCATAAACCATGTTGCTGTGTGGTCTGAAAGGGCCCAGTTGGAATAATCTGGGTTGTGCGACCCGGTATTCAAACTCAGGTAGCGAGCAGGGTTGAACGCGTGTTCAACCCGTCTTGCTGTGCTGTGTGAACGGGAAAGCCGTGTTGATGCGAGCCGTTTCCCGTTCACAGTGTATGGACGGGCGGTGCTTGGAGATCATCTGATCTCCAAGCGCCACCCCCGCACCCGTCACCGCTGACATCAACAACGTGGAAGTATGCCGGGTTGGGGACAGCAGAGCTCAGGAGCTTGAGGTTGAGGCGGGTTGCACCGCATGACTTGCCATACGCAGTCGGAAAGGGCTGTTATTAATTGTATTACCAATATGCTGTGCATTTAATAAGGAAGATAATGCATACTTGTACTTGTCCAATGGTTTGTGCTAAGTGAACCTGAATCCATTGATCCCACCTGATCCCTCGTGTTGTACTGATCACCCGTTTGCAATAAATCTCTTCACTTAATCACAAATTTTACCTCCTAGAGATCAGAGGAGATGAAGAGAGCGGCCGGACTGAAGGTGTAGATACAGGTTCATGTGTTCTCCAAGTGTTACATAACCATAAAATAATGTGCCCAAGTCTATAACCGCAGCAGTCTGTCGTGCTGTTGTGTAATACAGTGTTTGGTGGTTAGTCCCTTATTGACGCAGTTAGCATCGTGTCACACCTCTCTGTGTCAGCGCGCGATCTCTCTTACCTGCGATTTTCACAACACCTCCAAAGTGCAGAGGTCCGGCGTAAACACGTACTGAGTCAAATGAGTTATAAGTGTGATGTTCTGTGAATGAAAACAAATACATCATCTTAGATATCCACATGTAATAAGAGGAGATCAGAGAAGATGGTGCAGCCATTACCGGCTAATGACAGACGTGTCCCTGTACAGTAATGTGCTATATAACAGTGACCCCAGCCAGGGTGTCACCGAGCTGAGGTGGGTGTGTGAGACGGGGAGAGGCTGCATGGTATTACTTCTATCTAAACCTTATGTTAGTTGAAGACAAAATGATTTACTAAAATGGACCATTGTCAGTTATTGCGATGGTTCCTGCGTTATGACCTGCGGCCGGACGCAATTATGTCAGAATTGCAGATGTATTTTATGTAACGTGGGCCTAATTTATATTTGTATGATTTCCCAAACCAAGATGGCTGCCTTCTGTACTTTTGCGCTATCTTGCCACTGTGTTAGAGTGACACGGTGGTATATCGCTTCCATCCTGCAACGCTACTTACATACATCTGTATGCTACACTCAAGCTCTGCTACATGCACAACTGAGAATATGTGTATACATCCACACTAAATCTAAATAAACCACCCCTCTGCTGAACTACTGGGCTGTCCGGTGACTTCACACGCACACGCACACACACACACACACATTCTGACAAGATGATGACATACTGCATGCTTTCCTCTTGAGCTGGGTGACTGCAAATAACTGTCACAGTTTCCAGACCACTAAGCAGGTCACATGTTGCAGGTCACTCAGCAGGTGCACAGGAAGAGTTCACCAACTGTCACATGTTCCAGAGCACAATGGTGATGCATTGTAAAATGGGAGGCGGATATTTTGCTACATAACTCAGAATCAAAGCAACCGATAACAATGGCATAATTTTCTGCAAATCTGTGGACCAAGAGTAATATAAAAACAGTTACTGCTCCTACTTACAGACAGGTAGTTTCTTGGGAACCTCAGATTCTGACACAGGAAACATGGTGGTGCCATTAGCTGGAACCTGATCTATGAAAGCCCTCATGGTCCATGTACACTCCTCCCTAATCACATTCTGATGAAGCTGCTGACTGGATGTGGAGGTGGAGAAATATATTATTGCTACTAGTGAGCAGCAGCTGCTTATTGCACGTTTCAGGGAAGTATCTGCAGTGTTGGAAAGCTTTACCTGCCAGAGATGGCTGCATACTGGGACCACACCGGCAGCCGGGAGACACATCGCTGGGAGGAAGGAAAGCTTTACCTGCCAGAGATGGCTGCATACTGGAACACACCGGCAGCCGGGAGACACATTGCTGGGAGGAAGGAAAGCTTTACCTGCCAGAGATGGCTGCATACTGGAACACACCGGCAGCCGGGAGACACATCGCTGGGAGGAAGGAAAGCTTTACCGGTACAGAGATGGCTGCATACTGGGACCACACCGGCAGCCGGGAGACACATCGCTGGGAGGAAGGAAAGCTTTACCTGCCAGAGATGGCTGCATACTGGAACACACCGGCAGCCGGGAGACACATCGCTGGGAGGAAGGAAAGCTTTACCTGCCAGAGATGGCTGCATACTGGAACACACCGGCAGCCGGGAGACACATTGCTGGGAGGAAGGAAAGCTTTACCTGCCAGAGATGGCTGCATACTGGAACACACCGGCAGCCGGGAGACACATCGCTGGGAGGAAGGAAAGCTTTACCGGTACAGAGATGGCTGCATACTGGGACCACACCGGCAGCCGGGAGACACATCGCTGGGAGGAAGGAAAGCTTTACCTGCCAGAGATGGCTGCATACTGGAACACACCGGCAGCCGGGAGACACATCGCTGGGAGGAAGGAAAGCTTTACCTGCCAGAGATGGCTGCATACTGAGACCACACCGGCAGCCGGGAGACACATTGCTGGGAGGAAGGAAAGCTTTACCTGCCAGAGATGGCTGCATACTGGAACACACCGGCAGCCGGGAGACACATCGCTGGGAGGAAGGAAAGCTTTACCGGTACAGAGATGGCTGCATACTGGGACCACACCGGCAGCCGGGAGACACATCGCTGGGAGGAAGGAAAGATTTACCTGCCAGAGATGGCTGCATACTGAGACCACACCGGCAGCCGGGAGACACATCGCTGGGAGGAAGGAAAGCTTTACCTGCCAGAGATGGCTGCATACTGGAACACACCGGCAGCCGGGAGACACATCGCTGGGAGGAAGGAAAGCTTTACCGGTACAGAGATGGCTGCATACTGGGACCACACCGGCAGCCGGGAGACACATCGCTGGGAGGAAGGAAAGCTTTACCGGTACAGAGATGGCTGCATACTGGGACCACACCGGCAGCCGGGAGACACATCGCTGGGAGGAAGGAAAGATTTACCTGCCAGAGATGGCTGCATACTGGGACCACACCGGCAGCCGGGAGACACATCGCTGGGAGGAAGGAAAGATTTACCTGCCAGAGATGGCTGCATACTGGGACTACACCGGCAGCCGGGAGGCACATTGCTGGGAGGAAGGAAAGCTTTACCTGCCAGAGATGGCTGCATACTGGAACACACCGGCAGCCGGGAGACACATCGCTGGGAGGAAGGAAAGCTTTACCGGTACAGAGATGGCTGCATACTGGGACCACACCGGCAGCCGGGAGACACATCGCTGGGAGGAAGGAAAGCTTTACCGGTACAGAGATGGCTGCATACTGGGACCACACCGGCAGCCGGGAGACACATCGCTGGGAGGAAGGAAAGATTTACCTGCCAGAGATGGCTGCATACTGGGACCACACCGGCAGCCGGGAGACACATCGCTGGGAGGAAGGAAAGATTTACCTGCCAGAGATGGCTGCATACTGGGACTACACCGGCAGCCGGGAGGCACATTGCTGGGAGGAAGGAAAGCTTTACCTGCCAGAGATGACTGCATACTGGAACACACCGGCAGCCGGGAGACACATCGCTGGGAGGAAGGAAAGCTTTACCGGTACAGAGATGGCTGCATACTGGGACCACACCGGCAGCCGGGAGACACATCGCTGGGAGGAAGGAAAGATTTACCTGCCAGAGATGGCTGCATACTGGGACTACACCGGCAGCCGGGAGGCACATTGCTGGGAGGAAGGAAAGCTTTACCAGCCAGAGATGGCTGCATACTGAGACCACACCGGCAGCCGGGAGGCACATTGCTGGGAGGAAGGAAAGCTTTACCAGCCCAGAGATGGCTGCATACTGGGACCACACCAGCAGCCGGGAGACAGATCGCTGGGAGGAAGGAAAGCTTTACTTGCCAGAGATGTCTGCATACTGGGACCACACCAGCAGCCGGGAGACACATCGCTGGGAGGAAGGAAAGCTTTACCTGCCAGAGATGGCTGCAAACTGAGAACACACCAGCAGCCGGGAGACACATCGCTGGGAGGAAGGAAAGCTTTGCCGGTACAGAGATGACTGCATACTGAGACCACACCGGCATCCGGGAGACACATTGCTGGGAGGAAGAAAAGCTTTACCAGCCCAGAGATGGCTGCATACTGGGACCACACCAGCAGCCGGGAGACACATTGCTGGGAGGAAAGAAAGCTTTACCAGCCCAGAGATGGCTGCATACTGGGACCACACCAGCACCCGGGAGACACATTGCTGGGAGGAAGGAAAGCTTTACCTGCCAGAGATGGCTGCATACTGAGACCACACCGGCAGCCGGGAGACACATCGCTGGGAGGAAGGAAAGCTTTGCCGGTACAGAGATGGCTGCATACTGGGACCACACCGGCAGCCGGGAGACACATCGCTGGGAGGAAGGAAAGCTTTACCGGCCCAGAGGTGACTGCATATTGAGATCACACCAGCAGCTGGGAGACACATCACTGGGAGGAAGGAAAGCTTTACCTGCCAGAGATGACTGCATACTGAGACCACACCGGCAGCCGGGAGACACATCGCTGGGAGGAAGGAAAGCTTTACCAGTCCAGAGATGGCTACATACTGGACCACACCAGCAGCCGGGAGACACATCGCTGGGAGGAAGGAAAGCTTTGCTGGCCAGAGATGGCTGCATACTGGGACCACACCAGCAGCCGGGAGACACATTGCTGGGAGGAAGGAAAGCTTTACCGGCCCAAAGATGTCTGCATACTGGGACCACACCAGCAGCCGGGAGACACATTGCTGGGAGGAAGGAAAGCTTTGCCGGCCCAGAGATGGCTGCATACTGGGACCACACCAGCAGCCGGGAGACACATCACTGGGAGGAAGTAAAGCTTTACCTGCCAGAGATGGCTGCATACTGAGACCACACCGGCAGCCGGGATACACATCGCTGGGAGGAAGGAAAGCTTTGCCGGCCCAGAGATGGCTGCATACTGAGACCACACCAGCAGCCGGGAGACACATCGCTGGGAGGAAGGAAAGCTTTACCTGCCAGAGATGGCTGCATACTGGGACCACACCGGCAGCCGGGAGACACATCGCTGGGAGGAAGGAAAGCTTTGCCGGTACAGAGATGGCTGCATACTGGGACCACACCGGCAGCCGGGAGACACATTGCTGGGAGGAAGGAAAGATTTGCCGGCCCAGAGATGGCTGCATACTGGGACCACACCGGCAGCCGGGAGACACTTCGCTGGGAGGAAGGAAAGCTTTGCCGGCCCAGAGATGGCTGCATACTGGGACCACACCGGCAGCCGGTACACACTTCGCTGGGAGGAAGGAAAGCTTTACCAGCCCAGAGATGGCTGCATACTGAGACCACACCGGCAGCCGGGAGACACATCGCTGGGAGGAAGGAAAGCTTTGCCGGCCAGAGATGGCTGCATACTGGGACCACACCGGCAGCCGGGAGACACATCGCTGGGAGGAAGGAAAGCTTTACCGGCCAAGAGATGACTGCATACTGGGACTACACCGGCAACCGGGAGACACATCACTGGGAGGAAGGAAAGCTTTGCCGGCCCAGAGATGGCTGCATCCTGGGACCACACCGGCAGCCGGGAGACACATCACTGGGAGGAAGGAAAGCTTTGCCGGCCCAGAGATGGCTGCATCCTGGGACCACACCGGCAGCCGGGAGACACATCGCTGGGAGGAAGGAAAGCTTTACCGGCCCAGAGATGGCTGCATACTGAGACCACACCGGCAGCCGGGAGACACATCGCTGGGAGGAAGGAAAGCTTTACCGGCCCAGAGATGTCTGCATACTAAGACCACACCGGCAGCCAGGAGACACATCGCTGGGAGGAAGGAAAGCTTTGCCGGCCCAGAGATGTCTGCATACTGGGACCACACCGGCAGCCGGGAGACACATCGCTGGGAGGAAGGAAAGCTTTACCAACCCAGAGATGGCTGCATACTGGGACCACACCGGCAGCCGGGAGACACATCGCTGGGAGGAAGGAAAGCTTTGCCGGCCAGAGATGGCTGCATACTGGGACCACGCCAGCAGCCGGGAGACACATCGCTGGGAGGAAGTAAAGCTTTACCGGCCCAGAGATGACTGCATACTGAGACCACACCGGCAGCCGGTAGACACATCGCTGGGAGGAAGTAAAGCTTTACCAGCCCAGAGATGACTGCATACTGAGACCACACCGGCAGCCGGGAGACACATCGCTGGGAGGAAGTAAAGCTTTACCGGCCCAGAGATGTCTGCATACTGGGACCACACCGGCAGCCGGGAGACACATCGCTGGGAGGAAGGAAAGCTTTACCGACCAGAGATGGCTGCATACTGGGACCACACCAGCAGCCGGGAGACACATCGCTGGGAGGAAGGAAAGCTTTACCTGCCAGAGATGGCTGCATACTGGGACCACACCGGCAGCCGGGAGACACATCGCTGGGAGGAAGGAAAGCTTTACCTGCCAGAGATGGCTGCATAGTGGGACCACACCGGCAGCCGGGAGACACATCGCTGGGAGGAAGGAAAGCTTTACCGGCCCAGAGATGACTGCATACTGAGACCACACCAGCAGCCGGTAGACACATCGCTGGGAGGAAGTAAAGCTTTACCTGCCAGAGATGGCTGCATACTGAGACCACACCGGCAGCCGGGAGACACATCGCTGGGAGGAAGTAAAGCTTTACCTGCCAGAGATGGCTGCATACTGGGACCACACCAGCAGCCGGGAGTCACATTGCTGGGGGGAAGGAAAGCTTTACCTGCCAGAGACGGCTGCATACTGGGACCACACCAGCAGCCGGGAGACACATCGCTGGGAGGAAGGAAAGCTTTAGCTGCCAGAGATGGCTGCAAACTGGGACCATATCGGCAGCCGGGAGACACATCGCTGGGAGGAAGTAAAGCTTTACCTGCCAGAGATGGCTGCATACTGGGACCACACCAGCAGCCGGGAGACACATTGCTGGGAGGAAGTAAAGCTTTACCGGCCCAGAGATGGCTGCATACTGGGACCACACCGGCAGCCGGGAGACACATTGCTGGGAGGAAGGAAAGCTTTACCGGCCCAGAGATGGCTGCATACTGAGACCACACCAGCAGCCGGGAGACACATCGCTGGGAGGAATGAAAGCTTTACCGGCCCAGATATGACTGCATACTGGGACCACACCGGCAGCAGGTAGACACATCGCTGGGAGGAATGAAAGCTTTGCCGGCCCAGAGATGACTGCATACTGGGACTACGCCGGGAGACACATTGCTGGGAGGAAGGAAAGCTTTGCCGGTACAGAAATAGCTGCATACTGGGACCACACCGGCAGCCGGGAGACACATCGCTGGGGGGAAGGAAAGCTTTGCCGACACAGATATGGCTGCATACTGGGTCCACACCAGCAGCCGGGAGTCACATCACTGGGGGGAAGGAAAGCTTTGCCGACAGAGAAATCTTCTGTCTACCTAGAAGAATTGATGCTTTATTGATTTCTTTTCTGTTCATTCACTTTCTGAAAGGCTGGGAAGTGGGTATTGGTGGTGTTTTGGGGCAGTAGGCTGAAGATTTGCCTAAGGTGCTGAGAAAGCTTGCACTGGCCATGGCCAAGTGGTGCATGTTGGCATTATACACAGGTGCAGCATTATATACTGCTGGAAAATTGGTGAGTATTGACCAGAGATGTGTAGATAAGGGGTGTCTGTGTGGGGTTGGGGGGAAGGGGACACTGCCTCACCTGCCATAGGACTTTTACTCCAAAGTTTTGACTATAAAATGATTAGAATAATACAAATAATATATTTATAATATATACTTGGTACTTTTTATATGTTGTAGTCATTGTATAGGTTTGTATGACAGGAAAGTCTCTGCCTCACCGCACATCACTGCAGTTGGGGTCCTTCTTTTCTTCCAGAGGTTGAAGTTCCAGAAGCCACCTTGAGCCAAACTCAAGAGTACTCGAGTCATGGGGCGGGATGAATGCTGCCTGAGATCAACTCAGCATGACCACCAAGGTTCCCGACTGCACTGAAAACTCTCTCTGAATAAACCTAGGATCAAGTTCTGTAATCAAAATATAATGACCCAATTTCAAGATATGGATGACCCATGGATCCTGGTGAAGTGAGTAAAGGGCTTGATCTACAAGTCCGACTTACCTAGCAGAGTCAATGAGTTTCATCTCCTCATTCAGTTTCTCAAGCTGTTCTTCTAAAAGTCTAATTAGAGGAATTTCCTGACTCAAGCTGGCAGTGTCAGGTGACAACTTTGAAGGGTTTGATCATCTTGCACAACACAGAAATTATTCTCCACTGTACTTGAATAAAGTACATTCTCCCTCCTCTCCCTATATCAGAGGTCGCTGTGTAGCCTTGGATGGCCTTTTGCTGTTCCTCCATCCGCTGAAGCATATAAAGTGTGGAATTCCACCTTGTTACTACCTCTTGATTCAGTTGGTGGCAGGGCAAATTCAACAGTTCCTGCTGGTGCTGAAATCTTATACATGCACTTGCTGAGTGGGAAAAATGTCCCCAAAAAATCAGGCCACATACAGCATCTTCTACACACCCCTGTCTTTTTTTTCCACCACCAAGTTGATTGTGTGAACAAAACATGGGACATGTTGGAATTCACCCAGCTGTAATGCCTTCAAAATATTGGTGACATTGTCAGAAATCACAAAATCCCTTGGAAAGTCCTAGCGGACTAAGCCATTTTGCAATGATATCTCTGAGTTTTTCTAAGTTGTCAGCAGTTTGCCTCTAGGTGAAACTGGAGATACACAGAGTAGCCTGCCTCTGAATTAGCTGCCGTTTCTTAGATGCTGCTGCTGTTGGTGCTACTTAAGGAAATATACCCAACCAGTGAGCTGTCACAGTCATGTAATATTTAGTGTGACTAGTTTTGCTTGTCCACATATCTGTGGTTAAATGGGCAGTGGGTATAATGGTATTTTGGAGGACATTAATTATGCTTTTTTTTAAATCCCTGTACAGGCTGGGAATTGATTTTCTAGTGAAGTGGAATCTAGATGGGATTTGGTAGCGGGGACACAACCTCAATTAACTGTCTAAAACCCATTGCACTAATGGCAGATACTGGATGCACATCTAATACCAGTATAGCTGTTATGATGGTCTCAGTTATCCACTGTGCAACTGGGTGACTGCTGACATACTTGCTTCCCCTTGCAAAGGATTGTTCAAACAGTCAATTATTTTGTTAAACTACTACCAAAAGTCTTCTTGGTTCTCTTCTGGAATGAAGATCCACTCCCAGCAGCAGCATGCATAGTGCTCATGGATCCTTCTGAGAAATCCTGTATAGGGGAAGAGTCACTTAGCCGTATCCTGGATGCAGGACTACCTCCAATTGAAGAAATTGATGATGAAGGTGTTGGTTGTTGAGACTGCAGGTTCCTCAGATCTAGCAAGAGAGAAGGGAGCTAGCTAACACTATACTGATTGTTGTTCCTGTTTAAGCCAATGTTTCTGAATCTGGAAAAAAACAAAGGAGTGGTTTTGTTTTTAAGTCCTTTGCCCAGGCAAGGCAATGGGCATTTTCATATCATGGGCAACAACTGTTTCCACTGGTGCCTGATTTATGCAAACAATCAACATACTCATCATCAACATCCTTATTAGCGCCGGCATCACAAATATCTTCCTCATCTTGGTGCACTTCCATGGAAGCATCCTCAATTTCTATGTCAGCATGCTGACTTGTGCATCTCATCCCCATATTTGCAGAGGGTACACAAATGGTGGGAGGAGGCTCCTCTTTGAGTAAAGTATTGGAAAGGTCAGGCTCATGCATTGCACCCGCAGATATGATTAGACTCTCCTTTCGGCATCAGCTTTAGTAGATGATGTTGAGGGACTAGTATTGTCACGAATAGTGGCAGCAACTGCAGCAAAAGTATTTGGTTGTTCCTCCTGCTCTTCTTTAAACTGATCATTATCCATTTTTCAATTTGCAGATCACTGTGCCCTAGGGTAGAGCGCACCAAACAGTGCAAAAATTAGAATTACATTTTTTATTTTTTTTGCACGCAGGAGCAATTGGTAAGCTTCCTCAAGTTCAAAAATGAGTAATCTACCCCTGGTCAGTTAAAAAAAAAAAAGTCTGTCGGTGATGACTCAGAGGCATATCTCCTTATTTTGCACAACGTTTAAAGTGGCCGCGGAGTGGCATGGGGAGTCACAGAAAGCATATGCAGACGTGCCAGTTAATGAAGCTGCTAACTATAAGAAATTCAGAATGGCCATTCTGGCCTGCAGCGGTCTTACGGCAGCGGGTAAAGCACAGCACTTCAGGAGCTGGGCCCTGTGTCCTGGGGTATCAGTGCGGAAGCAGCTGGCTGAGCTCTCCCACTATGGTAGAAGCTGAATGCAGCCAGAAGCTCATACTGCTATGCAGGTGGTAGACATTGTAGCCATAGATCAATGTGTACGTTCACTGGGACGAGAAATGCAGCACTGGGTACGTCACCAGGATCCACATTTGCTGGATGCATTAGCCCTCTCTATAGAACGGTATGAAGCTGCGGTCAATATGGCTAGAACCCTTAAAAAGGAGCTTAGGGGCCCACTGATGGTGAAGCTGGCACCTCGCTGGCGCTAGCCTCCTCTTGAAGGGCCCAGCTGTGTAGAGGGGTATAAAGAAAGCCACATAAATTGTTATGAATGTGGCGAACCGGGGCATGTGAGATGAGATTGTCCCAAAAATGCTGAGCCAATGGACCATAGCTCTGCCAATTTGGTGCCAGCTAACCCGTATTTTTGTACCATGGATCCACTGACTAAGCAGCCTCCCCTGTTGTGGGAACTAGTTGTATAAGGGGGTCGAAAATTTCCTGTCCTAGTAGATACAGGCAGTGACTTGACACTCGTGGCTGAGGCTGCGTTACCCAGGGTAACAGAGAGAGTTCCAAGCTCTGAAGAAATATTGTGCATCCATGGTTCCACTGAGAGGTTTACAAGAGTTCGAATCAGGATTGGCTTAAGGGGGAGCTGTCATGAAGTAATAGCAGTCATTGGCCCGAAGCTTCCATACCCCTTAATTTTGGGGCACAATTTCCCAGGCTTCGGGGATTTGTTGAAACTGCTATCTGAAGGTTCGGCCCTCCCGCCAGCTAAAGCTACAGTTCTTGTGGGGAGTCCTTCTAATGGGCATTGCCCTGAGCCTGAGAGTGCTCCTGACTGGGACTGGGAGGATTTGACGTTTGACAGCGATTTGCAAAACTTTGCCAGGATCAATTAAATGACGCTGCCATTGTCAACATATGATCACAGGTTGTTGAGGTGAACGGGGTCGCTAAAGCCACTGATCCTCCGGATGAGACTCCTTTTTTCATTAAAAAAAACAAGCTAATGTATACGGTGATGGAAATAGATGGGCCTAGGCTGTTAGTGCCTCGAGTACATGTACCATTGGTCCTGCCCATACTTATCCTTCGGTGCCCACCTCAAAGAAGAGAAAACCCATGAGAGTCATTTCTTTTGGCCGGGGGTAACCGCTGAAGTAAAAAAGTTCTGTCAATGTTGCTCCATTTGCCAGAGAACCTGTCCTAAGCTTCACCTCAGGGTGCAGTAAAATGGCGCAGAGTCCCAGCCGCAATGCCTTATATAGAATACAAAACCCATGAGAATCCCACGATGGGACTGATGGAGTTTTGCCCTGTTTTGGGAACTCAGGTGGGAAACCCTGAGAGGAACTCGGACCCCCCTCTGATCTGTGATGCTCTCTGAGAGCCAGACCCACTCATCCATAGAGTTTAGCAGCCTGCTGTAAACTGGGCAAATTAAATCCTGATTCCTTCCTGCCAGCAAGGAAAACAGTGGAGTGTGGTTGAAGCCAGTTTAAGGAGAAGAGCTTGGAGAACCCTACTCTTATTCCTGCATCCACGTACTTATGTTGGCCAGTTGGGATGTAAAATACAGCAAAAAATGTGGGAGCACTAACCCCAGATGTTTTGTGTCTAGTCATAGTGGTTTTCTCTAAAACAAGGACTCTGGTCCACCCAGATCAGAGAGGAAAGGTACAGTAGCTGGTGATTTATGTAGAGGATCCACAGTGAAATACTCCAGGACTGCGAAAGACACCCACAGGAGTTTGGACTGAGCAGTCATCTTCACATGGGTAATCGCACTTGACAACTTTTTCTATACATGCATTTTAATATTAGGGCCATAAAAATGTTCAGCACAATGAAGTCAGACGTGATATAGAGTAATGCTACAGGACAGCAAGTGAAGGGGGAGCTGTCGGGCACCCACCCTACAGAGAAAGGATATGAGAGTTACATCAGTTAGGATGAAGGTCTGGGAAGGGACCACATTATCCAGTACCCCATACCTGCCAACACTGGTGAGGAGGGGAGGAGGACATTGTGCATGTGCATTAAAGAGTGGTGTGACCTCATGATATGGGGGCATGACCTTGTGATATGGGTCATGGCCTCTTGGTTCAGTCCATGCGTCATGCTAGGGCATGTCCAGCACTTCCCGAGTTGCCTGGCTGCCCCCATTTGCTCTCCCTTGTGTATGGATGCCAAAATTAGGAAGGTTGGCTAATCCGCGCTTCCGAATGGGTCCCAAATGAGACAGAAACAGGAGCATATTGTGATACACCTAAGTAGCGTTGAGGCACACCGGTGTAGAGAGTAATGCCGTCTGGATTACGTCAGCGTGAGTGGTTGCATCCCTTAATTGGCTCTTCACCTGACATGTTGAACCTGTAGAGACACACCTCGCGGTAGAGAAACAAGCACCCCCTCAAACAATGGACTAACATCAAAGGCGGGATGCAGGAAGCTTAAAAATGTGTCCAAACCTCAAAAAAAATTGTTCCCGGAGGTTTGGCTACATACCGCATATGCACCAAGCCCAGGAATGCGATAGACTTGGGACCTGGTTGCGGTGGGCAAAGCCATCTTTAAATGGCATTGACCCACGGAAGCCTATGGGCTTCCCTTTGCAAATCCCCCTGAGAGGGATCCAATCACGGTGCATGTGTCACTAGACACGTGTGCAGAGTGACAGACTCCCGGGTCATAAATCCGGAAGTCCTACAGTATCACCACAAAGGACGGTTCTTCCAGCAAGAGCTATCCTTCTTCAAGCATACGGCATTACTTATTTTGTGTTATAGAGAACATAGCTGAAAAGACCATTACCTATCTGATAAGTTTCCTTATATATATATCCATGTACACCGTCATCATCATCCTCATCATCATCATCAATATCCACATCTGGCACACACGCTAAAAAAAGAGAAATATATTAATACACGAGGCCACCGTACAATGAGTATCACAGTTCCTGCAGCGGGTACTCACTCTGCTACGGCTACAGGAACAGGATGTATATAACTATAACGCCATATACTCGCTGAGAGCGCCCTGCTGTGATTGGCCTGGTCATTAGGGTGAATGACTCACCAGCCACAGGAGTAATGTTCCCCGTGCAGATCACATGATGTCCTTGCAGATGTGTAGTCGGGGAGTATCAGGGAATATTTTACGTCTTGAGGGACAGAACCTAATCAGAAAATTCTTGGACTTTTTGGAAAGAAAAATTGCATAAAAATACAGTAAATGAAAATAAATTCCTATATTCACCCGTATATGTTGACTCGTCTGCACTTCTGTGGTTGGGCCGCCATTTTCCTTACATCTAGTTCAGGCCTGACCAACTTGTGGCTCTCTCACTGTTGTGTAACTACAAGTCCCAGCAATACCTGGCTTAGGGCCTAGGCTAATTCAGACCTGATCGCTGTCGTGCGAATTCGCAAGGCGGATGATTATTGAACGACTACGCACGTGTACCGATTATAGTGCACAGGAGCGAGGCCAAACTGCGAAAGAATCCAGTGATTTTTTGATCGCTAGGCGTACGCAGGCTGAATGACAGGAAGCGGACGTTTGTGGGTGGTAACTGCCCCTTTTCTGGTAGCGTCAGGGTGACCATACTAGTGGACCGTGTGGCACTACTATCCAGGACATTTGGACGGTGGACCTTCTTTAGAACAAGCCTGGGACTCTCTCTGACGACCCTTCCATTGCTAAACGGAGAACCTATTTCCCCCAACCGGTGTGTTGAAATCTCTTCATGCTGAGACATCACCAGGGAATGTGACATTTGGTTCCACCAGGATCGGTAACTATTAATGGAGAGACTTACCACTCATGCCCAGGAAATATAGGTCCACCAACCACTGGTTATTTATTAGTGCCCTGCACACGATCACCCAGCTTGCTTCAAGTCAGTCATGTTTTAACTTGTTCACATAAATGCCCTTATATGTGTAACAAAGTATTTTAAACCGACCATATAGAAATTGAATAAATATTGATTGATCCTTTCCACCTGTCTGCATACATCTGTTTTACTTTTATTTTTTATTATTTTTTAATTTGTGTATTACTAAGCGCTGTCTTTGGTACCTAGAGTACAATTGCATATTGTGTTCAGTTTGGAGTGACGTTCCAATTTTTTTTTCAGCTGCTATAGGAGAATCAACTCCGTCAAGCGCGTGGCATACCCACTCTTGTGAGTGAGGTTAAGTTTTTATTGTCTGTTGCAAGCGTCAGGGTGGGTGTGTGACGTCAGCGACGGTCCCAATCAGCCCGTTCTCATCGCACTGTAGGAGTAAGTCCTGGGCTGCGCACTCACTGGGAGAACCATTCCAGTGTGAGTGAGTTGTGAACGGATTTGCAGCTGAGCGGCAGTCGCACGATTTTCACAGACTTGCACGGGGCGGACTTTCACACAATCTGGGCGGTGACTATCTGATCGCAGACCTCTGCAAATTCACACAGGAGCGATCAGGTCTATCAGGCCCTTGGTTTAACTATTAGGGAATACTACAACTTTGTCTTGGCATGCTGGGATGTGTAGTTTTTTAACAGCTGGAGAGCCACAGTTTGGCCAGACATGACCTACAAAGCCTCCATCTTTGTCTTTGCGCACTTGAAGGGTCATTCAGACATGGACACATTAGCAGCCCGCAGCGCAGTATTGCACAGCGCTTCTCCGGTGGATGCGACCATAATGTGATTGACAGCAGAGGGCGTTGTGGGGGCAGAGTTACGGTGTTGCAGGGCGGCACTGGGAAAACGGGTGCAGCTGCTCCAATTAAAAAAAATGTCAGCTGACCACCTGACAGCGCAACCAGGCTGTGGTGACAGGGCAAACCTTAGTTACGATGTATCCGCAATTACGTTGCAGATGCATTGGGAGGCGGCCTCACATGCGGGGCGGCCTTGCCCTGTGCATCAGGCTGTGTATGCAGCGATCTGCGTTCATCTCTGAATAACCCCCTTAGAGCCTAATTCAGCATCATTACCTGAAGTGATAAAATGACTATTGCTGATTTTAGTGCATGCATGATGCCGCTGCGAGTATGCGCGAGGTCTTACATTGTGATCGCATGCTATTGCAGTACAAGTCCCGGCAGGGAGCAGGAACGGGGCGTCAATGCAGCATTTTGTAAGCATCTGCACGCCGGTCAGTAGGGCGTGGTCCAGAAAATGGAGATGCGGCCAAAATGTTTGTGTGGCTGTCCGCGACGGATGCGTGACATCACACGCAGCCACTATGACCCAAGTGATGGCTGCCCGGCGACTGCCTCCACTGCTAGACTGCGTAGGCAGGGTTCAATCCTGAAGATGTGAGCGCATTGCTTTATAGCGATGCGCTTGCATTTTAGCAGGGGGCAGGACCCGGCATGTGAGGCGGACTTTCCCTGTGCTGGGCGCCCCCCCATATGGTAGTGAAACGAGTTGTAGTTGTGCGATTTTTCTCACAACTATAACTCATGCTGAATTATCCCCTCAGACCTGATTGTAGAAAACAACACACATCTCCGATCAGAATCTTAGACATGCAGGGGGACGCCCAGCATAGGGTAAGTGCGCCCCCTGCAGACATGTGAAAGCATCGCATGGTGGCAAAGCTTTTGCACCTGCCGAGTACCTCTCTGCCTACGCAGCCTAGCTGCGGAGGCAGGCGGCTACCCGCCATGTTTTGGCTCACAGTAGCCTTATGTGATGTCACGCAGCCGCAGCGACCCACCACAGAAACGGTCCAGACACACCTCCGTTGTTCAGACCGCGACCCCCAATGCTGCTGCAATGCCGTACCAACGTTGCAGCCACGCCCTGACTGCCCCGCTACCACCTCTGCCTGTCAATCAAGCAGAAGCAATCGCACAAGTCAGATACCATCGCATATCAATGTGTGCGCAGGCGCAGTGCGGCTTCTGAGTGTGCGCACACTGCACTGGCTTCAGCCTGCATACGCTGCAGCGACCAGGGCTGAATTAGGCCCTGTGGCCGGAGACCCTTGTGGCACCATGGACATCGGAGGCCGTGGCACTGAAGGGGTTAATCTCAGTGCCTGGCGCCATTACAGCAGACAATGGGCGCTTGGCGCTATTTTTAAATATGCACTGGCACTAGGCGCCATCTCTAAATGTATTGGGCACTATGCGCCGTATGTTTTAAAATTGTTTTAAACTGTGGTTTATGCATGCCGCGGTCCCGGACATATCCGGTGACAGCAGCAGTAAAGGAAGCCCCGGTGCACCGGGAGAGAGGAGAGCCGCTGCACTGCATGCCAGGGGGACCAGCTTGTCCGTTGCCCTGTGCGGTGGGTGAGGGAGGTTGCTGGCCACCCAGCGCAGCAGTCCAGGACCTTCGGCTCCTGTGTGCTGCGCCGGCGGCAAAGAAGGGCTCTGGAGTTTGTCGGCTGGGGACCGGGAGCTCCGCTCCCAGCATCAGCGCTGCCCAGAGTCAGGAAGCCGCGGCAGCCAGGGCGGGTGTCCCGAGCAGCTGGGCTTTAGGTGGTGGGGGGTGTGCGCCGCAGCCCAGATCACCGCCGTATGCTGTGACGAGGCCACCGAGTTAAGCACCGCACACAGGGGCTAGCCGGCCCCCTGTGCAGCTGTGTACCCAGAGTATGCAGCTCCCAGGATCTCAGCACTGCAGGAAGGCACAGAGCCGCCGCGGCCGGGATGAGCATCCCGAGCCGCCGGGCTTCAGAAGGGGGGTGCACTGCATCCACGGGTCCAGAGGCTGCAGTGAGGCAACTGAATTCCGCTATGCTGAGGGGCAGGGGGGTGGCAGTGGGGCATGTAAATGTCAGCCCCTGCTGCAGCCAGCTCCCCCAGCCCTCAGCAGCATCGCTAGCCCCTCAGTGTGCCCTGCTGCCCCTGGGGAGAGCCCTAGCAGTCAGGCTGCATGGCTAGGGAGCGCTGGGCACAGTAAAAACAGCAATGTATTTAAATGTATATTAATATATTTTGTATGATGAGGCTGTGCAGTGCCTGGGTATGTGGACGCTGTGCAGTGCCTGGGTATGTGGAGCCTGTGCAGTGCCTGGGTATGTGGAGGCTGTGCAGTGCCTGGGTATGTGGACGCTGTGCAGTGCCTGGGTATGTGGAGGCTGTGCAGTGCCTGGGTATGTGGAGGCTGTGCAGTGCCTGGGTATGTGGAGGCTGTGCAGTGCCTGGGTATGTGGAGGCTGTGCAGTGCCTGGGTATGTGGAGCCTGTGCAGTGCCTGGGTATGTGGAGGCTGTGCAGTGCCTGGGTATGTGGAGGCTGTGCAGTGCCTGGGTATGTGGAGGCTGTGCAGTGCCTGGGTATGTGGAGCCTGTGCAGTGCCTGGGTATGTGGAGGCTGTGCAGTGCCTGGGTATGTGGACGCTGTGCAGTGCCTGGGTATGTAGAGGCTGTGCAGTGCCTGGGTATGTGGAGGCTGTGCAGTGCCTGGGTATGTGGAGGCTGTGCAGTGCCTGGGTATGTGGAGCCTGTGCAGTGCCTGGGTATGTGGAGGCTGTGCAGTGCCGGGGTATGTGGAGGCTGTGCAGTGCCTGGGTATGTGGAGGCTGTGCAGTGCCTGGGTATGTGGAGGCTGTGCAGTGCCTGGGTATGTGGAGGCTGTGCAGTGCCTGGGTATGTGGAGCCTGTGCAGTGCCTGGGTATGTGGAGCCTGTGCAGTGCCTGGGTATGTGGAGGCTGTGCAGTGCCTGGGTATGTGGACGCTGTGCAGTGCCTGGGTATGTGGAGGCTGTGCAGTGCCTGGGTATGTGGAGGCTGTGCAGTGCCTGGGTATGTGGAGCCTGTGCAGTGCCTGGGTATGTGGAGCCTGTGCAGTGCCTGGGTATGTGGAGGCTGTGCAGTGCCTGGGTATGTGGAGGCTGTGCAGTGCCTGGGTATGTGGAGCCTGTGCAGTGCCTGGGTATGTGGAGCCTGTGCAGTGCCTGGGTATGTGGAGGCTGTGCAGTGCCTGGGTATGTGGAGGCTGTGCAGTGCCTGGGTATGTGGACGCTGTGCAGTGCCTGGGTATGTGGACGCTGTGCAGTGCCTGGGTATGTGGAGCCTGTGCAGTGCCTGGGTATGTGGAGCCTGTGCAGTGCCTGGGTATGTGGACGCTGTGCAGTGCCTGGGTATGTGGAGGCTGTGCAGTGCCTGGGTATGTGGAGGCTGTGCAGTGCCTGGGTATGTGGAGCCTGTGCAGTGCCTGGGTATGTGGAGGCTGTGCAGTGCCTGGGTATGTGGAGGCTGTGCAGTGCCTGGGTATGTGGAGGCTGTGCAGTGCCTGGGTATGTGGAGCCTGTGCAGTGCCTGGGTATGTGGAGCCTGTGCAGTGCCTGGGTATGTGGAGGCTGTGCAGTGCCTGGGTATGTGGAGCCTGTGCAGTGCCTGGGTATGTGGAGGCTGTGCAGTGCCTGGGTATGTGGAGGCTGTGCAGTGCCTGGGTATGTGGAGCCTGTGCAGTGCCTGGGTATGTGGAGGCTGTGCAGTGCCTGGGTATGTGGAGGCTGTGCAGTGCCTAGCTATGTGGAGCCTGTGCAGTGCCTGGGTATGTGGAGCCTGTGCAGTGCCTGGGTATGTGGAGGCTGTGCAGTGCCTGGGTATGTGGAGCCTGTGCAGTGCCTGGGTATGTGGACGCTGTGCAGTGCCTGGGTATGTGGACGCTGTGCAGTGCCTGGGTATGTGGAGCCTGTGCAGTGCCTGGGTATGTGGACGCTGTGCAGTGCCTGGGTATGTGGAGCCTGTGCAGTGCCTGGGTATGTGGAGCCTGTGCAGTGCCTGGGTATGTGGAGCCTGTGCAGTGCCTGGGTATGTGGAGCCTGTGCAGTGCCTGGGTATGTGGAGCCTGTGCAGTGCCTGGGTATGTGGAGCCTGTGCAGTGCCTGGGTATGTGGAGCCTGTGCAGTGCCTGGGTATGTGGAGCCTGTGCAGTGCCTGGGTATGTGGATCCTGTGCAGTGCCTGGGTATGTGGAGCCTGTGCAGTGCCTGGGTATGTGGAGGCTGTGCAGTGCCTGGGTATGTGGAGGCTGTGCAGTGCCTGGGTATGTGGAGCCTGTGCAGTGCCTGGGTATGTGGAGGCTGTGCAGTGCCTGGGTATGTGGAGGCTGTGCAGTGCCTGGGTATGTGGAGGCTGTGCAGTGCCTGGGTATGTGGAGGCTGTGCAGTGCCTGGGTATGTGGAGCCTGTGCAGTGCCTGGGTATGTGGAGGCTGTGCAGTGCCTGGGTATGTGGAGCCTGTGCAGTGCCTGGGTATGTGGAGGCTGTGCAGTGCCTGGGTATGTGGAGGCTGTGCAGTGCCTGGGTATGTGGAGGCTGTGCAGTGCCTGGGTATGTGGAGGCTGTGCAGTGCCTGGGTATGTGGAGGCTGTGCAGTGCCTGGGTATGTGGAGCCTGTGCAGTGCCTGGGTATGTGGAGCCTGTGCAGTGCCTGGGTATGTGGAGGCTGTGCAGTGCCTGGGTATGTGGAGCCTGTGCAGTGCCTGGGTATGTGGAGGCTGTGCAGTGCCTGGGTATGTGGAGGCTGTGCAGTGCCTGGGTATGTGGAGGCTGTGCAGTGCCTGGGTATGTGGAGCCTGTGCAGTGCCTGGGTATGTGGAGGCTGTGCAGTGCCTGGGTATGTGGAGGCTGTGCAGTGCCTGGGTATGTGGAGGCTGTGCAGTGCCTGGGTATGTGGAGCCTGTGCAGTGCCTGGGTATGTGGAGGCTGTGCAGTGCCTGGGTATGTGGAGGCTGTGCAGTGCCTGGGTATGTGGACGCTGTGCAGTGCCTGGGTATGTGGAGGCTGTGCAGTGCCTGGGTATGTGGAGGCTGTGCAGTGCCTGGGTATGTGGAGGCTGTGCAGTGCCTGGGTATGTGGAGGCTGTGCAGTGCCTGGGTATGTGGAGGCTGTGCAGTGCCTGGGTATGTGGAGCCTGTGCAGTGCCTGGGTATGTGGAGGCTGTGCAGTGCCTGGGTATGTGGAGCCTGTGCAGTGCCTGGGTATGTGGAGGCTGTGCAGTGCCTGGGTATGTGGAGGCTGTGCATGTGGAGGCTGTGCAGTGCCTGGGTATGTGGAGCCTGTGCAGTGCCTGGGTATGTGGAGCCTGTGCAGTGCCTGGGTATGTGGAGCCTGTGCAGTGCCTGGGTATGTGGAGCCTGTGCAGTGCCTGGGTATGTGGAGGCTGTGCAGTGCCTGGGTATGTGGAGCCTGTGCAGTGCCTGGGTATGTGGAGGCTGTGCAGTGCCTGGGTATTTGGAGCCTGTGCAGTGCCTGGGTATGTGGAGCCTGTGCAGTGCCTGGGTATGTGGAGGCTGTGCAGTGCCTGGGTATGTGGAGCCTGTGCAGTGCCTGGGTATGTGGAGCCTGTGCAGTGCCTGGGTATGTGGAGCCTGTGCAGTGCCTGGGTATGTGGAGCCTGTGCAGTGCCTGGGTATGTGGAGGCTGTGCAGTGCCTGGGTATGTGGAGGCTGTGCAGTGCCTGGGTATGTGGAGGCTGTGCAGTGCCTGGGTATGTGGAGCCTGTGCAGTGCCTGGGTATGTGGACGCTGTGCAGTGCCTGGGTATGTGGAGCCTGTGCAGTGCCTGGGTATGTGGACGCTGTGCAGTGCCTGGGTATGTGGATCCTGTGCAGTGCCTGGGTATGTGGATCCTGTGCAGTGCCTGGGTATGTGGAGCCTGTGCAGTGCCTGGGTATGTGGAGGCTGTGCAGTGCCTGGGTATGTGGAGGCTGTGCAGTGCCTGGGTATGTGGAGGCTGTGCAGTGCCTGGGTATGTGGAGGCTGTGCAGTGCCTGGGAATGTGGAGCCTGTGCAGTGCCTGGGAATGTGGAGCCTGTGCAGTGCCTGGGAATGTGGAGCCTGTGCAGTGCCTGGGTATGTGGAGCCTGTGCAGTGCCTGGGTATGTGGAGCCTGTGCAGTGCCTGGGTATGTGGAGCCTGTGCAGTGCCTGGGTATGTGGAGCCTGTGCAGTGCCTGGGTATGTGGAGCCTGTGCAGTGCCTGGGTATGTGGAGCCTGTGCAGTGCCTGGGTATGTGGACGCTGTGCAGTGCCTGGGTATGTGGAGCCTGTGCAGTGCCTGGGTATGTGGAGCCTGTGCAGTGCCTGGGTATGTGGAGCCTGTGCAGTGCCTGGGTATGTGGAGCCTGTGCAGTGCCTGGGTATGTGGAGGCTGTGCAGTGCCTGGGTATGTGCAGTGCCTGGGTATGTGGAGGCTGTGCAGTGCCTGGGTATGTGGAGGCTGTGCAGTGCCTGGGTATGTGGAGCCTGTGCAGTGCCTGGGAATGTGGAGCCTGTGCAGTGCCTGGGTATGTGGAGCCTGTGCAGTGCCTGGGTATGTGGACGCTGTGCAGTGCCTGGGTATGTGGATCCTGTGCAGTGCCTGGGTATGTGGATCCTGTGCAGTGCCTGGGTATGTGGAGCCTGTGCAGTGCCTGGGTATGTGGAGCCTGTGCAGTGCCTGGGTATGTGGAGGCTGTGCAGTGCCTGGGTATGTGGAGGCTGTGCAGTGCCTGGGTATGTGGAGGCTGTGCAGTGCCTGGGTTTGTGGAGGCTGTGCAGTGCCTGGGTATGTGGAGGCTGTGCAGTGCCTGGGTATGTGGAGGCTGTGCAGTGCCTGGGTATGTGGAGGCTGTGCAGTGCCTGGGTATGTGGAGGCTGTGCAGTGCCTGGGTATGTGGAGCCTGTGCAGTGCCTGGGTATGTGGAGCCTGTGCAGTGCCTGGGAATGTGGAGCCTGTGCAGTGCCTGGGTATGTGGACGCTGTGCAGTGCCTGGGTATGTGGAGGCTGTGCAGTGCCTGGGAATGTGGAGCCTGTGCAGGGCACAAGCTCAGTGTATTTAAACAGAAATGTATGTGAAGTGTATTTAATTCATTTAAAGGTAAAATGCAATTACTTAGTTGTGTGTCCCAGGAGTGGGGAATCCATGGCTGTGCAGGCTGATGGATTCCCCCAGACCATTTTCCCCAAAAACGGAATGCCTTCTCCTCCAGCCTCAAACTTAAAAGTGGCATGGAGAGAGAGAGGAGAAGCTCAGTTTTCCAACAAGCTGAGTGGTTTCTGGAGCTCCATAGAGATCACCCATGGTGGACGGGAAACCCTGACCGGGATCTAGGCTGCCCTGCTCTGGAGCCCGAATCCAGGCTGCAGACAGTGGGCTAGGTCCCGGGCAGGTTTCTGGAAGTCAGTTTAGGCGGGAAAACTTCCCCCAGCCTAGACTGAACGGCACCGGGGCGTATCCTGATCCTCCAGGATGGGACGGTCAAAGGAGAGTGACCACTCCCCACTGTCCATAGAGGACAAGGCTAGCTGTGCATGTGACCAGGGCAAGCACAGCCCATGGGTAAACACTGATTGGTTGTAAACCACAGGGCGGACTTACCCCCTTTGGTATTGTGTATTAGAGTAGGATAAAAGGAGGGCAGTTGCCCCATGAAAAGGATATTATACCAGTTTCATTCTGCTGTAACATCTTGCTGTATTGCTGTTGCCCCTAGCAATAGGGAAGTCTTTTTGAAGACCGAGCAAATAAACATCATCTGCCTCAAGATGACCGCTTCATCTTGTGCCGTGCAGGGCTAGGTGAAACCTAGCTCCGTTTTCCGGCTGGCCAGGGTGTAACCAGCATTTCCAAGTTCCGCCTTCCGCCAGCTACCGGCTAGAGGCCTAGTCAAGCGGCTAGTGGGGATTCGTCAGCACCACACAGGTGTGGTAAGGCGGTGTGTTGACGCATACAGAGCAGAACCATGGTTCCAGAAGCCACGGCAGGTTAGGAGTTTGGTGGTGACAGCGCAAAACCAGCGCACTGTGCAGTGGGTGGAGTCAGTAACAGGCGGTTACTGACGGTAAGCGGGAATCCCCTATGTGGCCAGGTCCCGTGTGACCTATAACTCCATTCTGTGTACTGGGGACGGGATGCGAAAGCGATGAGGGATTTCGTACGGGACCGTCTGGTCACAGGCCCAATGAGGGTTAAAAGAATTACTAGCAAAGAGGCCGAGATGTTATCAGGTTTGGAAGTGATGAGATGATGAGGTTATTCAGAAGAAATGATGCAAGTAGCTGGAAGAAAAGTCAATCACAGTCATGTGATCATTACCCCCAATCAGCAGTAAGCCATGGGTATAAATCCTGAATTCCAGCTCAGGCAAATCGCCAGTGTTTTGTTGTCTATCAACCTATTGTGAGCTCCTGACTTTCTTGCTGAGTTCCAGACAAATGCGGTTTCCATCTCTAGCACTCCCTGGCTTCCTGAGCCAACTGTATAGCTGCTCAGCTTCATCATCACAGCATATCCAGATTCATCTATACAGCCAATCCCAGTGATGCTGAAGGGCTACTCAGTTCATCATCGCAGCAAATCCATATTCACTGCAACAGCCAATCCCAGTAATCCTGAAGGGCTGCTCAGTTCATCATCGCAGCAAATCCATATTCACTGGAACAGCCAATTCCAGTAATCCTGAAGGGCTGCTCAGTTCATCATCGCAGCAAATCCAGATTCACTGGAACAGCCAATCCCAGTAATCCTGAAGGGCTGCTCGGTTCATAATTGCAGCAAATCCAGATTTACTGGCACAGCCAATTCCAATAATCCTGGAGGGCTGCTCAGTTCATCATCGCAGCATATCCCAATTCGCTGGCACAGCCAATCCCAGTGATTCTGATGGGCTGCTCAGTTCCTTATTGCAGCATTTCCAGATTTACCAGCTCAGCCAAACCCAGTGATTCTGGAGGGCTGCTTCTGCAATACCATTGCAGCATTTCCAATTCGCTGGTACAGCCTATGCCAGTGTTCTTGAAGAGCTGCTCCTGCAACTCCATTGCAGCATTTCCAATTTGCTGGTACAGCCTATCCTGCGTTCCTGTGAAGCTACTCCTGGAAATCAGTTGCAGCATTTCCAGATTCACTGGTTAATATCATCTCAGTGATAGTGATAGTGAACTCTAAGTGCAGATGCAACATGTGCAGAGAGAGTTAGATTTGGGTGGGTTATATTGTTTCTGTGCAGGGTAAAAACTGGCTCCTTTATTTTTACACTGCAATTTAGATTTCAGATTGAACACCCCCCACCCAAATCTAATTCCCACCCAAAAGGCTGAAGGCCGTCATTGCCTAGCGATCGCCACTTCCTGATTGACAGGCAGAAGCGGTCGCTGGGCGGGAAGGGGCTGGATGGCGGTGTTAAGCCGCCATTTAGGGGGCGCGGTCCGGCCAATGCAGGTGTGGCCGGACCGTTGGGGGTCGGGCCGTGGTGGCTGCGTGACATCACATGCAGCCGCTGCGACCCGGGCAGCGAAGAGGTTCTCTCGGCCAGCTGCTGGAGCTGCGCCGGGCGGGAGGTACTCCTGAAATGCAAAAGCATCGCCACTGTGCGATCATTTTGCACTTCTGCAGGGGGGTGGTGGCACTGACTTGTGGGGTGGACTAGCCCTGTGCTGGTCCCCCCCCCGCATGTCTGAGTGCCTGATCGTAGCTGTGCTAAATTTAGCACAGCTACGATCAACTCGGAATGACCCCCTGTCCTAAGATCCCAAGCCTGAACCCTGCAGCTCAACCTAGTCCGGATTCACAAACAACCCTAGCCATGATAAAGAATTTCCTTTTGTCAGCTGACCGCGGCATCCAATCAGTCTACACTCTGTGCTATAAAGGGGATTTCCTGTGAGTAACAATTCGCCAGTATAACAGTCTCTTCTCAGGAAGTAACAGCCCTGTGCTAAGCTCCTATGTTCCAGTTACTTTGCTCTGATCCAGTTCCAGTCTGGTGTATACTAAGTACTCTGCATTATATCTCAAGGACTCTCATATGTCAAGTTGTTACGTGGACTACAGTGTTCTAAGGGCTACCAGGTGGTTCTTGGAGATGCTCACGCAATTACCCTTGCCCAGCAGTCTTTTAGCCTCCTGCAATGCTAGGCTTCACCTTTAGCAGCTGCCTTTCCAAGGTGAATTAGATTCACCCCATACTCAGATGCCCCCAGGTCTTATGTAAGGACAAGGTGACTAATAAAGGCTGGGCAAGAGTAAACGCAGTACGCTGAGACATTCACTGAACACAATCTTGATAACACTGTTCAATGCACAGACAGAGATTATAAACAAATGCACATGCACAGGTTGGAATAATTAACACAGACTGTATGTAAATGCAACAATGCACAGGGTGATTTAATCAACCAACCTGTATATAAATGCAACAATGCACAAGGTGGAAACAATAATGAAATAAGTGCGAAAGGCAACAGTCTGTGAGGAAGTTCCACGCAAAACCTGAATTCTATGCAAGCTGTATCCAAACAGGGAAACGATCTATACGGGGTATTCGAATCTCAGGAGTTTACAGGGCTGAAAGGTTCTCCCACGTAGCAGTAAATGTCACCAGCAGATTGGGAGTGACCAGGAAGGGAATTTATATGTGGCTGCTCCAATCAACCCCAGGAATCTATAGAGGTAATCAATAAAGTAAAGGACGTGTGTGTCAGGAATCGGCATTCAGTGGGATCTCACTTACTGGCACGCAGGCCTCCGGAGGTCATGGCCCCAGTTTGCAGCTGCATGAATGCTCTGTCCGCGGGCGTGGTGCCCATTGTCACTGTGTACCCCTGATGTCCATCTTGTGTGTACCCACCATCTGTGCAGCATGGGCGCTGCCATGACACTTGCGGTCAGCTGACCTGTAACACAAAATCCTGCGCTGTTTCTGCACACATGATTCAAGCATCCAACACCTGCTGACCAAGGGGTATAAATCCAGAACATCATATCACTCTCCTCGCCTTGAACAATGCATCACATCCAGTGTACAGCGTCCCCTGGCTCCAGTCTCCTGTCTCCGGTGATTTCCTTGCTCCAGTGTCTCGTGGAACTTCAGGCTTCGGCCATCCAGCTCTGCTACAACTCCTTCCACAGTCTGCTACCACTTCTACATGCAGTACGAGACTCTCCCCAGGTGCTACTTACCATTCTCACCTGTGTGTTGTTTATCTGCGTTCAGCACTGTGCTGTTCCATCCGGCACTTAAAACCACCAGCTTGCAATTTACAAACTGTCTCCTGCTTTGGCCTTGCTTGGCTTTGAGGACTTGTGATTATATACAGACTATGTGAATTCATTGCTGTTGGTTTCCAGACCAATCTCCGGAGTTACTATTACCTGTGTTCACTGTCATCAATTGCATTACCATCAACTGCATATTTGATCCAGTTACCATTGAATTCCAAGTCGACCATTGATGTTTGCCATCGGCTTCCAGGCCGGTCATCATGTTGTTTATCTCACTGGTTTACAGATCATCACCTGTGACTGTTGTTATACCTCTATCAGCTTCATTGCTCAAATCATCAGTATTGTTATGGTGCTTCAGGGACTGTCATACATCTGTGTGCTAATAAATATCATTGCGCACATGCACAAGAATCTTCTACAGCCTCCTCGTTTTCTCCACCGCACCACCACTGACCCACTAGAGCCCCCTCCAGGTACAGACACAGTTACAGACCTGACAACGTGCAGCTGGACAGATAGACACAAGATACAGTAGATAGAGGCAATCAACTAATTATGCAGCAGCTGAGGCTGAACACAGGGATAAATGCAGGAATCTAGCTGCTGGAGTGTAGTAACACAGACGCACCACTAGTGGCTTCCAGATCCAGCCCTGGTCAGCACTCCCGTTCTATCCAGTTCCATTCTGGTTTCCATTGCTAAAAGAACTATTGCTTCTCTTCAGGAATTCCAGTGTCATCATTCAGGATCCAGCCCGGTCAGCACTTCAGTATATTCCGGTTCCAGTCCGGTCAGCATTCCATTTCAATTCCAGTCACTACTCCAGTCCGGCCAGCATTCCGGTTCCATTCCAGTCCCCATTCCGGTCACTGTTCTGGTTTCATTCTGGTCATCATTCCAGTTGCTTATCTGTTATCATGTCTTCTTCATACAGAATCTGCAGTGATCCACAGACTCTATTCATTTAATAAAGTATTGCTCATGTCCTATCTGCCTTCAGGCTTATCACTGCTGAAACACCAACGATTCTTCTAAGTACACGTTCCAAGTTCCGCGCACAATACCTGGTTAAAGCCTCCTCGCTTCATTCACACTCCCTCTGTGCTAGCTCCACCCACAGACAGGTGCCCAAGCCAAATCCAACCCTCAGATGTGACACCTTCATTATCTCATTACTACATTGACCTATCCTGACAAAGCCGTCACCTTCTATAACCATGGGGGTAATTCAGACCTAATCGCTAGCGGGTGATTTTTGCACTACTGCGATCAGATAGTCGCCACCTACAGGGGGAGTGTATTTTAGCTGTGCAAGTGTGCGAGCGCATGTGTAGCCGAGCTGTACAAATAGATTTTGTGCAGTCTCTGCGCAGCCCAGGACTTACTCAGCCGCTGCGATCACTTGAGCCTGTCCGGGACCGGAAATTGACGTCAGACACCCGTCCTGAAAACGCCTGCATTTTTCCAAACACTCTCTGAAAATGGTCAGTTGCCACCCACAAATGCCTTCTTCCTGTCAATCTTATTGCGAACACCCGTGCAAATGGATTCTTCACACAAACCCATTGCTGAGCGGCAATCTGCTTTGTACCCGTGCGACACGCCTTTGCATTGCGGTGCATGCGCAGTTTAGGCCTGATCACCTGCTGTACAAAAACGCAGCCTAGTGATCAGGTCTGAATTACCCCCCATATCCTCTCTAATATCCTTGACACGGGTGCTCTAATTCAACCTTCAAAAATCCTCACCCCAATCCTTGTACTCTTCCCTTACTTTTTCAAAAAGTGTTCTTCCTCCAGGGCTGGACTGGCCCACGGGCACATGGGACACCCAGGGGTGGGGTGGTGGTGCCACCTTTCCTCTTGTGACGAGGTTCCACACTGTGCACTTGAATTACACATTATACATATGTTATATTATACTACACAAGACTATGGTGTATTTTCTACAGTGAATTGCTGCATGCTCTTATACAGGGTGATTGAAAAGTTGCAGTACACCCTTTTGTTTCAAAAACTATGCAGGAAATGAAAAACTGAATTCTCCAGTAAGGTATGGGTTAGGTGGGGTGCCTTCTAGAGTATGTACCGAACATGGGCCCCAGCTTGAAATCGGCCATCTTGTATCTGTCAGTTTTTATCAAATGGAAAGGGGGTCATGTCAAACAACATCAAAATTTGCTGGAAAGTTTATTGCTGCAAACAGATGTGAAATAGCGGTAATGGTTCAAATGTTACAGCACTTTTTTGTTGTTGCAGACATCAAAATTACCTCAATTCTCTCCTCTTTTGTCAAAGCCATCTTCAGTTACCTGCAACAAAAACAGTGTTGTACCTGGACTGTTAGGAAGCCGTGGGAGTGGAGTTTTGGAATCACTGCCATATGGGACTGCCAGCCATGTCCTCCTTCATACCATCTCCAGATCTGAAATTCATCCATCCTCTTTACTCTCCATCTGCCTTCTCTGGCCTCCTCTTGGACCTACCTGTACCATTGGGGGAGGCTGCAGTGGGGAGATTTGTAAGATCTTTAACTTCCCACACAGCGCAGCACTCGTCGGTCGCCAGCTGCATTCTTCTGCCACTGTCCCACCCTGGCTAGTGGCGTTGCCTTTTCTACTTCAAGCTGGCGCCTTTTGTCTTCCCTCTTGAACCGAGGGTCTTCTGGCCTTTTCTGCGGCCACTGGTCCTCTCCAGCTCCTTCCACCGCGCTTCTTTCTTCACTTTCTACAAGCAATGTCTGATATCAGATGCCGGGGTCTGATATGGCAAGCCCTGATTGGCTCGCCACGGCCACTTCCCATTGGCTGCCGGTCTGTCACCACTTTTGAAATGATGCTTCCGCACTGCTGCATGAAGCCATTTCAAGTCCGGTGCTAGGAGCCAGTAGGTGGCCCCAACACCAAACATCCACCGCAGCTTTTTACCCCCAGCACTGCGGTCGGACACTTGATCCCAGAGATGTCCCACTGGGAACACAGCTCCTTTTCAGCCAGCTGCTCATCCGGTGCTGGGAGCAGAGACACTGTCCCAGCTCTGGGAAACATTTCCACAGGAGCACCAGACAGTAAGTCAGAACTGGTGCCCCCAAGCAACCACGGGGTCTGCAGGGGCTATAGCTATGCCACTAGCTGCCCCTAACTTCTGCAACATGCGTAGGAGAGCACATCCATGTCCAGACCTCATCTCCTCTCTCTTCTCTGTGAGCGCTACTATCTGACCCTACCCATCAAATAGCAGCATATATTATGGAGCAGATGATTGATAAGGAAAAAGCATTACCCTCACTGATAATATCCAGGAAATAGTCATCAGTATACTCCTCTGTGATGTGCACTAAAAAGGGAAAATAATAAGAACATATCAGGTCACCACACAGTAAATACAGTAACATTGCTGTAGCAATACTTACACTGCTATGACTATAAGACCAGGGGGGATTAAGCAGTATGAATCACATTAGCGATTCTCAGCGCAGTGTCCCGGCAGCTTTACAAAGGCGATCCATACTGAACGAGGGCCAGAGTATTTATAAATACAATAACTATACCCACACACACATGCACACACGCACACATACACATACATACATACATACACATATCTATGTGTATATGTGTTCACACCACATACAGCATACAGTCTACAAAACAATGAATCCAGCAGTGTAAAGCTTTTTGCCAACAGCACTACAAATAAACATACACAACATAATGTCCTGGGTTATAGTCACCAGTGCGTGCAGCGTCCCGCTACCGTGGAAATGCATCCTGACAGGAACCACTGGTGCTGAAGTCCATTCAGACGTACACAGTCTTCCAGACCCCTGACACTAGCCCCCCTTACAGGCCCTAGCTTCTGGCTGCTAGTCAGCATCAGAGGCCCTCACCTGTGATATCTTCAGCCCTTTCTAGGTATTCTACAGGTGCACAATTACTCAGCCATCCTGGCTGCAGAACCCACAAGACCTGGACTGACCTTTGTGAATGGGGCCCGCCCTCTTCTCCCATCCACCCCCAGGGACCCTTACTGGTTTTCTACAAAACCAAACTACAGGACCTAAAATAGTTCCTTCTGTCTCCTTGGGTTTTTTCTAAAGTCTGCTGTAGGCATTTTCCAGGTTGTTGCAAAATGTGGAACGTATTCCATTTCCTTTTTGCGAGGTTCCTTTCGGCTGGTCTGGTACTCCACTTCAGACCGTCTGGTTTCTCTCTCATCACATACCCTCCCCCTATGCTTTTCCTTACTAGTGAAAGCAACTTTTGCTTCCAGGGGCTTTACGGTCTCGTAGCGCCTGGACAAAGCGTCAGCATTTTTGTGATGGGTTCCAGGTCTATGTTCTACCTTGAACTTGAACTGTTGAAGTGCTAAGAACCAACATGTTACTTTAGCATTGACTTCCTTATTCAACTGCATCCAACGAAGCGGAGCATGGTCTGTTACCAGGACGAATTCTCGGCCCAGAAGGTAATACTTAAGAGACTCAACTGCCCACTTAATGGCGAGACACTCCAACTCGACAATGGCATATCTTGTTTCCCTGGGTACTAACTTTCTGCTTAAGTAAAAGAACCGGTTTCTCTTCTCCTTTTATTTCCTGTGACAGGACCGCTCCTAGACCATGATGTTGATGCGTCTGTCTGTAATATTAACGTCTTCTTGAAGTCAGGAGCTACCAGAACTGGGGAAGAACACAATGCTGTTCTAAGATCTTCCCAGGCTCCTTCCCCAGCTTTTGTCCACGCCACTTTCTCAGATTGACTCTTCTTTAAGAGTTCCGTAAGGGGTAAGGCTCAGGCAGCAAAGTTTTCTATGAAGCGCCTATAGTACCCGACCAGTCCCAGAAATGTTCGCACTTTCTTTTTGGTGGTAGGTTTAGGCCACATTGTCACGGCTTCCACTTTCCTTCCTTGGGGTCTGACTTCTCCTTGACCTGTCACATACCCAAGGTAATTGGCCTCAGTCAGTGCCTGACTTTAGCTGGGTTGGCGGTTAAACCATGTTCCCTTAGAGAAGTTAGGACTGCCTGCACTTTTTCCAGGTGAGTATCCCACGTATTTGTAAAGATGACTATGTCATCGAGATATGCCTCCGCATACCTCCGGTGTTGTTTCAATAATCAGTCCATGGCTTGTTGGAACATGGCAGGTGCTCCATGGAGCCCAAACGGAAGCATCTTATACTGGAACAGACCATCTGGAGTGGTAAAAGCAGTTTTCTCTTACTCAGCTTTGGCTAAGGAAATTTGCCAATAGCCTTTTGTTAGGTCTAGCGTAGTAAGGTACCGACTTCCTTCAAAGTTCTCCACTAACTCGTCGACTCGTGGCATAGGATATGCGTCAAAATGTAATACTTAAGTTTTTGAAAATCATTGCAAAACCGAATTGTCCCATTTGGTTTTGGTACCAATACTATGGGAGTGGACCAATTACTTTGTGATTCCTCAATCACACCCAGGTCCAGCATTTCTCGGACCTCTGTGGCGACAGCTTCCCATCTTGCCTCAGGTATCTGATATGGTTTTTGTCTTGCGATGACTCTCGGTGGTATAAAAATTGAATGCTCAGTCAGAGTTGTTCTTCCAGGCTTGGATGAGAAAACATTCCGATTCCTAGCAACCAGAGCTCTCGCCTCCGCTACCTGTTGTTGAGTTAGAATTTCTCCTATTGGCACTTCGGCCACCTTTGGTCGGAAAGCAGCCACAACCAAAGTGGATTCCTCTTCTAACCAGGGTTTAAGTAAGTTGATGTGATAGATCTGTTCTGGGTGTCTTCTCCCCGGTTGTTTGACCTTGTAATTAATTGGACCCACAGTCTCTATGATTTCATAGGGTCCATGCCAATGAGCATACAACTTACTCTCCAGAGTTGGAACCAGGACTAGCACCTTTTCCCCCGGGTGGAACTGCCTAACTTTGGTCGTAGCATCATAATATCACCTTTGGCGGGTTTGGGCTTCAACAAGGTTTTCCTGGACAATAGGAGTAATCATGTGAAGTTTATTGTAGAGCCGGGTTACAAATTTTATCACACTGGGTTCTTCTGGGTGTTGTCTTTCCCAACTATCCTTTATCATATCCAGTATGCCTCTAGGCTGTCTCCCGAAGAGTAGCTCAAACGGGCTGAACCCCATGGAGGCCTGCGGGACTTCCCTGATGGCAAACATTAGAAACGGCAGTACTTCATCCCATTCTTGGCCATTCTCACTAACAGCTCGTTTTATCATAGTCTTCATGGTTCTATTGAACCGTTCCACCAGACCATCCATTTGCGGGTGGTAGACTGAGGTATGTAGCCTTTTGATTTATAATTTCTTGCATAATTCTTTGAGAATTTGGGACATAAATGGGGTGCCCTGGTTATTAAGGATCTCTTTAGGGAAGCCAACCCTGGTAAATAGCAACAGTAGTTCCTTAGCAATGGTTGCAGTTCTTGTTTTACGAAGAGGTATGGCTTCAGGGTACCGCGTTGCATAATCAAGAATTACCAAGACATGCTGGTTTCCTTTTTCATTTTTTCCAGTGGACCCACTAAGTCTATTGCTATCCTCTTAAAGGGTACCTGTACAATAGGTATAGGTATCAATGGAGCCCGGAAGTTGGGTTTTCGACTGGTCCGTTGGCATGTGGGACATAGCTGGCAGTACGCCTTTAAATTTGCATGGATGCCTGGCCAATAAAAGCCAGAGTAATATTCTCTCTCTTGTTTTCTCTTCGCATAGATGTCCACCCCAAAGATGCATGTGCGCAGCGGTCAGCATTAGCGGTACATGTTTTCGGGGTACTAATAGCTGCTCTAATTTTCTCCTTTTGGTAACTATTACCTGATATAATAAGTCATTCTTCAAAATTAAATAAGGCGTCCCGTCAGGCGGATACGGTATTTTAATCCTCCCATTGACCTCGACCACCTTGTCCTTTACATTATCAATAGCGGGATCATTCTGTTGATTCCTTGCAAAGTTTTCCAGGTCCACTTGCTGTAAGTTTTGGGCACACTCTGGAAAAGCAACTGGGTGCTCTGGCACATCCTTTGGGGAAGTCTGCTCATTACCACCTTCGCCCACAGCAACCACCTCCGATGATGCAGTATGAGAGTGCTCTGGAGGGTCATTAGATTTGTCCTCTGTCAGAGCAAGAAGCTTACTGAAGCCTGGGAAATCCCATCCCAGGATTAATGGGTAGGGCAGTTTAGGTCCAACTGCCACTGCAATGTAGTAAGTCTGGCCTTGTACAGTGATAGGCAATATGACACAGGGATACTTCTCCATAGTCCCATGCACACACAGGACGTTGGTCGATACCAGCAGTTGTTCCACGTTCTTTGGCACAATGGCCACTGAGACCAATGCTAATTCACTGCCGGAGTCCACCAAGGCTGTCAATTTCCGACCTCCAATTTGCACTGGCTCCCATATCAGAGGAGCTCGCCCTTGTGAAGGCAACATAGAGCAGAACACCATGTTTTCTTTTGTGGCTTTTGCAACACTACAATCCATGGGCTCTCTTCTTCTGGGACACATGCGTCTTTAGTGGCCAGTTTCACCACACTCATAGCATAATGGGGAGGGGCTCTCCTCAGGAGAGAATCCATTATTTCTAGATGTAGGGACAGTAGAGGAAGACCCCCGTGGCTGCGGTCCTGTCCCCAGTCCGGGAGAACGAGTCGTAGGTATTGCCTTCACTGGCCGCCCAGCCAGTGACTTCCGGTCAGGGCCTTTAGCCTTTCGGCCAGCTGTCTCATATCTCTCCAGGGTAATTGCCAATGCTTCCAGATTTTGAGGGGCGGCATGGATTACCCATCTTTAGGTGTTGTGATCAAGGGTGCGGATGCCATGGTCCACAATTACCGTCTCTACTATCTGGTGAGAACTGTTCTCTTCAGGCTGTAGCCAACTGCGGCCATAATTGGCTAACTCTGCCAATTGTATCCTGACAGCGGATCCAGACTGAAGAGTCCAGTCCTGAAAGCACTGTGCTTTACTCGCGGCGGTTAGGCCCAGCCGAGCTAAGATAGCAGCCTTTACTATTTCATAGTGTTTAGTTTGTTCCACAGACAAGTTGGCATATGCCCGTTGCGATACTCTGGTCAGATATGGTGCTAACTGGTCCGCCCACATATCTTCCGCCCATTTTAACCGCTGAGCGTTTTTTTCCGAATATCAGAAGGTAGGCTTCCGGATCATCTGAGGCGGCCATTATATTTAATATGACCGGCTTACTTTAGATCACAGTGAAGGGCTGTGATGTGCTGCAGTGAGATCACAGAGAAGGGATGTGATGTACCGCAGTGAGATCACAGAGAAGGGCTGTAATGTTCCGCAGTGAGATCACAGAGAAGGGCTGTGATGTGCCGCAGTGAGATCACAGAGAAGAGCTGTGATGTGCCGTAGTTAGCTCACAGAGAAGGGCTGTGATGTGCCGCAGTGAGATCACAGAGAAGGGCTGTGATGTGCTGCAGTGAGATCACAGAGAAGGGCTGTGATGTGCCGCAGTGAGATCACAGAGAATGGCTGTGATGTGCCGCAGTGAGATCACAGAGAAGGGCTGTTATGTGCTGCAGTGAGATCACAGAGAAGGGCTGTGATGTGCAGCAGTGAGATCACAGAGAAGGGCTGTGATTTGCCGCAGTGAGATCACAGAGAAGGGCTGTGATGTGCCGCAGTGAGATCACAGAGAAGGGGTGTGAGGTGCCGCAGTGACATCACAGAGAAGGGCTGTGATGTGCTGCAGTGAGATCACAGAGAAGGGCTGTGATGTGCTGCAGTGACATCACAGAGAAGGGCTGTGATGTGTCGCAGTGAGATCACAGAGAAGGGCTGTGATGTGCTGCAGTGAGATCACAGAGAAGGGCTGTGATGTGTCGCAGTGAGATCACAGAGAAGGGCTGTGTTGTGCTGCAGTGAGATCACAGAGAAGGGCTGTGATGTGCCGTAGTGATGTCACAGAGAAGGGCTGTGATGTGCCGCAGTGAGATCACAGAGAAAGGCTGTGATGTGCTGCAGTGAGATCACAGAGAAGGGCTGTGATGTGCCACAGTGAGATCACAGAGAAGGGCTGTGATGTGCTGCAGTGAGATCACAGGGAAGGGCTGTGATGTGCTGCAGTGAGACCACAGAGAAGGACTGTGATGTGCTGCAGTGAGATCACATAGAAGGGCTGTGATGTGCTGCAGTGAGATCACAGAGAAGGGCTGTGATGTGCCGCAGTGACATCACAGAGAAGGGCTGGGATGTGCTGCAGTGAGATCACAGAGAAGGGCTGTAATGTGTTGCAGTGAGATCACATAGAAGGGTTGTGATGTGCCGCAGTGAGATCACAGAGAAGGGCTGTGAGGTGTCGCAGTGAGATCACATAGAAGGGCTGTGATGTGCTGCAGTGAGATCACAGAGAAGGGCTGTGATGTGTCGCAGTGAGATCACAGAGAAGGGCTGTGTTGTGCTGCAGTGAGATCACAGAGAAGGGCTGTGATGTGCCGCAGTGACATCACAGAGAAGGGCTGGTATGTGCTGCAGTGAGATCACAGAGAAGGGCTGTGATGTGCCGTAGTGATGTCACAGAGAAGGGCTGTGATGTGCCGCAGTGAGATCACAGAGAAAGGCTGTGATGTGCTGCAGTGAGATCACAGAGAAGGGCTGTGATGTGCCACAGTGAGATCACAGAGAAGGGCTGTGATGTGCTGCAGTGAGATCACAGGGAAGGGCTGTGATGTGCTGCAGTGAGACCACAGAGAAGGGCTGTGATGTGCTGCAGTGAGATCACAGAGAAGGGGTGTGATGTGCTGCAGTGAGATCACAGAGAAGGGCTGTGATGTGCTGCAGTGAGATCACAGAGAGGGGCTGTGATGTGCTGCAGTGAGATCACAGAGAAGGGCTGTGATGTGCTGCTGTGAGATCACAGAGAAGGGCTGTGATGTGCCGCAGTGAGTTTCCCACAAGATCAGCACACTTATTTGATGAAAAACTCTGTGCTGCTGTGAGCATTCTGATACTCTGTTTAGCTAAATCCTGTATCCACCACTACAGCATGGAGAACATACAGAGAAGCAGAAGCTGATGATTGATCAGTAATTGGAGTTCTGAACATCGTCTAAGTCAGGATTATAGAAAATATAACAGAAGTGTCTCTTACCTGGGCGATTCTTCATGGGTGTTTCTCTCATATTTCCATGTACTATATCAATGCTGATATCCAGGTAATAATCATCCATATTCCCATCTGGTTCATGCACCAAAGAAAGGAAAATATATTAACCTGTGAGGTCACCACACACTGAGCAGAATATCATTATTACAGCAAATACAGATACAGCTATAAGACTATGGTATCTATAATGTAACAATAGAATACAGTACAGCTATAAGACTATAGTATATATAATGTAACAATAGAATACAGTACAGCTATAAGACTATGGTATCTATAATGTAACAATAGAATACAGTACAGCTATAAGACTATGGTATCTATAATGTAACAATAGAATACAGTACAGCTATAAGACTATGGTATATATAATGTAACAATAGAATACAGTACAGCTATAAGACTATGGTATCTATAATGTAACAATAGAATACAGTACAGCTATAAGACTATGGTATCTATAATGTAACAATAGAATACAGTACAGCTATAAGACTATGGTATATATAATGTAACAATAGAATACAGTACAGCTATAAGACTATGGTATCTATAATGTAACAATAGAATACAGTACAGCTATAAGACTATGGTATCTATAATGTAACAATAGAATACAGTACAGCTATAAGACTATGGTATCTATAATGTAACAATAGAATACAGTACAGCTATAAGACTATGGTATCTATAATGTAACAACAGAATACAGTACAGCTATAAGACTATGGTATCTATAATGTAACAATAGAATACAGTACAGCTATAAGACTATGGTATCTATAATGTAACAATAGAGTACAGTACAGCTATAAGACTATGGTATCAATAATGTAACAATAGAATACAGTACTGCTCTAAGACTATGGTATCTATAATGTAACAATATAATACAGTACAGCTATAAGACTATGGTATCTATAATGTAACAATAGAATACAGTACAGCTATAAGACTATGGTATCTATAATGTAACAATAGAATACAGTACAGCTATAAGACTATGGTATCTATAATGTAACAATAGAATACAGTACAGCTATAAGACTATGGTATCTATAATGTAACAATAGAATACAGTACAGCTATAAGACTATGGTATCTATAATGTAACAATAGAGTACAGTACAGCTATAAGACTATGTTATCTATAATGTAACAATAGAGTACAGTACAGCTATAAGACTATGGTATCTATAATGTAACAATATAATACAGTACAGCTATAAGACTATGGTATCTATAATGTAACAATAGAATACAGTACAGCTATAAGACTATGGTATCTATAATGTAACAATAGAATACAGTACAGCTATAAGACTATGGTATCTATAATGTAACAATAGAATACAGTACAGCTATAAGACTATGGTATCTATAATGTAACAATAGAATACAGTACAGTTATAAGACTATGGTATCTATAATGTAACAATAGAATACAGTACAGCTATAAGACTATGGTATCTATAATGTAACAATAGAATACAGTACAGCTATAAGACTATGGTATCTATAATGTAACAATAGAATACAGTACAGCTATAAGACTATGGTATCTATAATGTAACAATAGAATACAGTACAGCTATAAGACTATGGTATCTATAATGTAACAATAGAATACAGTACAGCTATAAGACTATGGTATCTATAATGTAACAATAGAATACAGTACAGCTATAAGACTATGGTATCTATAATGTAACAATAGAATACAGTACAGCTATAAGACTATGGTATCTATAATGTTACAACAGAATACAGTACAGCTATAAGACTATGGTATCTATAATGTAACAATAGAATACAGTACAGCTATAAGACTATGGTATCTATAATGTAACAATAGAATACAGTACAGCTATAAGACTATGGTATATATAATGTAACAATAGAATACAGTACAACTATAAGACTATGGTATCTATAATGTAACAATACAATACAGTACAGCTATAAGACTATGGTATCTATAATGTAACAATAGAATACAGTACAGCTATAAGACTATGGTATCTATAATGTAACAATAGAATACAGTACAGCTATAAGACTATGGTATCTATAATGTAACAATAGAATACAGTACAGCTATAAGACTATGGTATCTATAATGTAACAATAGAATACAGTACAGCTATAAGACTATGGTATCTATAATGTAACAATAGAATACAGTACAGCTATAAGACTATGGTATATATAATGTAACAATATAATACAGTACAGCTATAAGACTATGGTATCTATAATGTAACAATAGAGTACAGTACAGCTATAAGACTATGGTATCTATAATGTAACAATAGAATACAGTACAGCTATAAGACTATGGTATATATAATGTAACAATAGAATACAGTACAGCTATAAGACTATGGTATCTATAATGTAACAATAGAATACAGTACAGCTATAAGACTATGGTATCTCTAATGTAACAATAGAATACAGTACAGCTATAAGACTATGGTATCTATAATGTAACAATAGAATACAGATACAGCTATAAGACTATGGTATCTATAATGTAACAATAGAATACAGTACAGCTATAAGACTATGGTATCTATAATGTAACAATAGAATACAGATACAGCTATAAGACTATGGTATCTATAATGTAACAATAGAATACAGTACAGCTATAAGACTATGGTATATATAATGTAACAATAGAATACAGTACAGCTATAAGACTATGGTATCTATAATGTAACAATAGAATACAGTACAGCTATAAGACTATGGTATCTATAATGTAACAATAGAATACAGTACAGCTATAAGACTATGGTATCTATAATGTAACAATAGAATACAGTACTGCTATAAGACTATGGTATATATAATGTAACAATAGAATACAGTACAGCTATAAGACTATGGTATCTATAATGTAACAATAGAATACAGTACAGCTATAAGACTATGGTATCTATAATGTAACAATAGAATACAGTACAGCTATAAGACTATGGTATCTATAATGTAACAATAGAATACAGTACAGATATAAGACTATGGTATCTATAATGTAACAATAGAATACAGTACAGATATAAGACTATGGTATCTATAATGTAACAATAGAATACAGTACAGCTATAAGACTATGGTATCTATAATGTAACAATAGAATACAGATACAGCTATAAGACTATGGTATCTATAATGTAACAATAGAATACAGTACAGCTATAAGACTATGGTATCTATAATGTAACAATAGAATACAGTACAGCTATAAGACTATGGTATCTATAATGTAACAATAGAATACAGTACAGCTATAAGACTATGGTATCTATAATGTAACAATAGAATACAGTACAGCTATAAGACTATGGTATCTATAATGTAACAATAGAATACAGTACAGCTATAAGACTATGGTATCTATAATGTAACAATAGAATACAGTACAGCTATAAGACTATGGTATCTATAATGTAACAATAGAATACAGTACAGCTATAAGACTATGGTATCTATAATGTAACAATAGAATACAGTACAGCTATAAGACTATGGTATCTATAATGTAACAATAGAATACAGTACAGCTATAAGACTATGGTATATATAATGTAACAATAGAATACAGTACAGCTATAAGACTATGGTATCTATAATGTAACAATAGAATACAGTACAGCTATAAAACTATGGTATCTATAATGTAACAATAGAATACAGTACAGCTATAAGACTTTGGTATCTATAATGTAACAATAGAATACAGTACAGCTATAAGACTATGGTATCTATAATGTAACAATAGAATACAGTACAGTACAGCTATAAGACTATGGTATCTATAATGTAACAATAGAATACAGTACAGCTATAAGACTATGGTATCTATAATGTAACAAAAGAATACAGTACAGCTATAAGACTATGGTATCTATAATGTAACAATATAATACAGTACAGCTATAAGACTATGGTATACATAATGTAACAATAGAATACAGTACAGCTATAAGACTATGGTATCTATAATGTAACAATACAGTACAGTTATAAGACTATGGTATCTATAATGTAACAATAGAATACAGTACAGCTATAAAACTATGGTATCTATAATGTAACAATAGAATACAGTACAGCTATAAGACTATGGTATCTATAATGTAACAATATAATACAGTACAGCTATAAGACTATGGTATCTATAATGTAACAATAGAATACAGTACAGCTATAAGACTATGGTATCTATAATGTAACAAAAGAATACAGTACAGCTATAAGACTATGGTATCTATAATGTAACAATATAATACAGTACAGCTATAAGACTATGGTATACATAATGTAACAATAGAATACAGTACAGCTATAAGACTATGGTATCTATAATGTAACAATACAGTACAGTTATAAGACTATGGTATCTATAATGTAACAATAGAATACAGTACAGCTATAAAACTATGGTATCTATAATGTAACAATAGAATACAGTACAGCTATAAGACTATGGTATCTATAATATTTCAATAGAATACAGTACAGCTATAAGACTATGGTATCTATAATGTAACAATAGAATACAGTACAGCTATAAGACTATGGTATCTATTGTGTAACAATAGAATACAGTACAGCTATAAGACTATGGTATCTATAATGTAACAATAGAATACAGTACAGCTATAAGACTATGGTATCTATAATGTAACAATAGAATACAGTACAGCTATAAGACTATGGTATCTATAATGCAACAGTAGAATACAGTACAGCTATAAGACTATGGTATCTATAATGTAACAATAGAATACAGTACAGCTATAAGAATATGGTATCTATAATGTAACAATATAATACAGTACATTTATAAGACTATGGTATATATAATGTAACAATAGAATGCAGTACAGCTATAAGACTATGGTATCTATAATGTAACAATAGAATACAGTACAGCTATAAGACTATGGTATATATAATGTAACAATAGAATACAGTACAGCTATAAGACTTTGGTATCTATAATGTAACAATAGAATACAGTACAGCTATAAGACTATGGTATCTATAATGTAACAATAGATACAGTACAGCTATAAGACTATGGTATCTATAATGTAACAATAGAGTACAGTACAGCTATAAGACTATGGTATCTATAATGTAACAATAGAATACAGTACAGCTATAAGACTATGGTATCTATAATGTAACAATAGAATACAGTACTGCTATAAGACTATGGTATATATAATGTAACAATAGAATACAGTACAGCTATAAGACTATGGTATCTATAATGTAACAATAGAATACAGTACAGCTATAAGACTATGGTATATATAATGTAACAATAGTATACAGTACAGCTATAAGACTATGGTATCTATAATGTAACAATAGAATACAGTACAGCTATAAGACTATGGTATATATAATGTAACAATAGAATACAGTACAGCTATAAGACTATGGTATCTATAATGTAACAATAAAATACAGTACAGCTATAAGACTATGGTATCTATAATGTAACAATAGAATACAGTACAGCTATAAGACTATGGTATCTATAATGTAACAATAGAATACAGTACAGCTATAAGACTATGGTATCTATAATGTAACAATAGAATACAGTACAGCTATAAGACTATGGTATCTATAATGTAACAATAGAATACAGTACAGCTATAAGACTATGGTATCTATAATGTAACAATAGAATACAGTACAGCTATAAGACTATGGTATCTATAATGTAACAATAGAATACAGTACAGCTATAAAACTATGGTATCTATAATGTAACAATAGAATACAGTACAGCTATAAGACTATGGTATCTATAATGTAACAATAGAATACAGTACAGCTATAAGACTATGGTATCTATAATGTAACAATAGAATACAGTACAGCTATAAAACTATGGTATCTATAATGTAACAATAGAATACAGTACAGCTATAAGACTATGGTATCTATAATGTAACAATAGAATACAGTACAGCTATAAGACTATGGTATCTATAATGTAACAATAGAATACAGTACAGCTATAAGACTATGGTATCTATAATGTAACAATAGAATACAGTACAGCTATAAGACTATGGTATCTATAATGTAACAATAGAATACAGTACAGCTATAAGACTATGGTATCTATAATGTAACAATAGAATACAGTACAGCTATAAGACTATGGTATCTATAATGTAACAATAGAATACAGTACAGCTATAAGACTATGGTATCTATAATGTAACAATAGAATACAGTACAGCTATAAAACTATGGTATCTATAATGTAACAATAGAATACAGTACAGCTATAAGACTATGGTATCTATAATGTAACAATAGAATACAGTACAGCTATAAGACTATGGTATCTATAATGTTACAATAGAATACAGTACAGCTATAAGACTATGGTATATATAATGTAACAATAGAATACAGTACAGCTATAAGACTATGGTATCTATAATGTAACAATACAATACAGTACAGCTATAAGACTATGGTATCTATAATGTAACAATAGAATACAGTACAGCTATAAGACTATGGTATCTATAATGTAACAATAGAATGCAGTAACAGCTATAAGACTATGGTATCTATAATGTAACAATAGAATACAGTACAGCTATAAGACTATGGTATCTATAATGTAACAATATAATACAGTACAGCTATAAGACTATGGTATCTATAATGTAACAATATAATACAGTACAGCTATAAGACTATGGTATCTATAATGTAACAATAGAATACAGTACAGCTATAAGACTATGGTATATATAATGTAACAATAGAATGCAGTACAGCTATAAGACTATGGTATCTATAATGTAACAATAGAATACAGTACAGCTATAAGACTATGGTATCTATAATGTAACAATAGAATACAGTACAGCTATAAGACTATGGTATCTATAATGTAACAATAGAATACAGTACAGCTATAAGACTATGGTATCTATAATGTAACAATAGAATACAGTACAGCTATAAGACTATGGTATCTATAATGTAACAATAGAATACAGTACAGCTATAAGACTATGGTATCTATAATGTAACAATAGAATACAGTACAGCTATAAGACTATGGTATCTATAATGTAACAATAGAATACAGTACAGCTATAAGACTATGGTATCTATAATGTAACAATAGAATACAGTACAGCTATAAGACTATGGTATATATAATGTAACAATAGAATACAGTACAGCTATAAGACTATGGTATCTATAATGTAACAATAGAATACAGTACAGCTATAAGACTATGGTATCTATAATGTAACAATAGAGTACAGTACAGCTATAAGACTATGGTATCTATAATGTAACAATAGAATACAGTACAGCATAAGACTATGGTATCTATAATGTAACAATAGAATACAGTACTGCTATAAGACTATGGTATATATAATGTAACAATAGAATACTGTACAGCTATAAGACTATGGTATCTATAATGTAACAATAGAATACAGTACAGCTATAAGACTATGGTATCTATAATGTAACAATAGAGTACAGTACAGCTATAAGACTATGGTATATATAATGTAACAATAGAATACAGTACAGCTATAAGACTATGGTATCTATAATGTAACAATAGAATACAGTACTGCTATAAGACTATGGTATCTATAATGTAACAATAGAATACAGTACAGCTATAAGACTATGGTATATATAATGTAACAATAGAATACAGTACAGCTATAAGACTATGGTATCTATTGTGTAACAATAGAATACAGTACAGCTATAAGACTATGGTATCTATATGTAACAATAGAATACAGTACAGCTATAAGACTATGGTATCTATAATGTAACAATAGAATACAGTACAGCTCTAAGACTATGGTATCTATAATGTAACAATAGAATACAGTACAGCTATAAGACTATGGTATATATAATGTAACAATAGAATACAGTACAGCTATAAGACTATGGTATCTATAATGTAACAATAGAATACAGTACAGCTATAAGACTATGGTATCTATAATGTAACAATAGAATACAGTACAGCTATAAGACTATAGTATATATAATGTAACAATAGAATACAGTACAGCTATAAGACTATGGTATCTATAATGTAACAATAGAATACAGTACAGCTATAAGACTATGGTATCTATAATGTAACAATAGAATACAGTACAGCTATAAGACTATGGTATCTATAATGTAACAACAGAATACAGTACAGCTATAAGACTATGGTATCTATAATGTAACAATAGAATACAGTACTGCTCTAAGACTATGGATCTATAATGTAACAATATAATATACTGTACAGCTATAAGACTATGGTATCTATAATGTAACAATAGAATACAGTACAGCTATAAGACTATGGTATCTATAATGTAACAATAGAATACAGTACAGCTATAAGACTATGGTATCTATAATGTAACAATAGAATACAGTACAGCTATAAGACTATGGTATCTATAATGTAACAATAGAATACAGTACAGCTATAAGACTATGGTATCTATAATGTAACAATAGAATACAGTACAGCTATAAGACTATGGTATCTATAATGTAACAATAGAATACAGTACAGCTATAAGACTATGGTATCTATAATGTAACAATAAATACAGTACAGCTATAAGACTATGGTATCTATAATGTAACAATAGAATAAAGTACAGCTATAAGACTATGGTATCTATAATGTAACAATAGAATACAGTACAGCTATAAGACTATGGTATCTATAATGTAACAATAGAATACAGTACAGCTATAAGACTATGGTATCTATAATGTAACAATAGAATACAGTACAGCTATAAGACTATGGTATCTATAATGTAACAATAGAATACAGTACAGCTATAAGACTATGGTATCTATAATGTAACAATAGAATACAGTACAGCTATAAGACTATGGTATCTATAATGTAACAATAGAATACAGTACAGCTATAAGACTATGGTATCTATAATGTAACAATAGAATACAGTACAGCTATAAGACTATGGTATCTATAATGTAACAATAGAATACAGTTAGCTATAAGACTATGGTATCTATATGTAACAATAGAATACAGTTCAGCTATAAGACTATGGTATCTATAATGTAACAATAGAATACAGTACAGCTATAAGACTATGGTATCTATAATGTAACAATAGAATACAGTACAGCTATAAGACTATGGTATCTATAATGTAACAATAGAATACAGTACAGCTATAAGACTATGGTATCTATAATGTAACAATAGAATACAGTACAGCTATAAGACTATGGTATCTATAATGTAACAATAGAATACAGTACAGCTATAAGACTATGGTATCTATAATGTAACAATAGAATACAGTACAGCTATAAGACTATGGTATCTATAATGTAACAATAGAATACAGTACAGCTATAAGACTATGGTATCTATAATGTAACAATAGAATACAGTACAGCTATAAGACTATGGTATCTATAATGTAACAATAGAATACAGTACAGCTATAAGACTATGGTATCTATAATGTAACAATAGAATACAGTACAGCTATAAGACTATGGTATCTATAATGTAACAATAGAATACAGTACAGCTATAAGACTATGGTATCTATAATGTAACAATAGAATACAGTACAGCTATAAGACTATGGTATCTATAATGTAACAATAGAATACAGTACAGCTATAAGACTATGGTATCTATAATGTAACAATAGAATACAGTACAGCTATAAGACTATGGTATCTATAATGTAACAATAGAATACAGTACAGCTATAAGACTATGGTATCTATAATGTAACAATAGAATACAGTACAGCTATAAGACTATGGTATCTATAATGTAACAATAGAATACAGTACAGCTATAAGACTATGGTATCTATAATGTAACAATAGAATACAGTACAGCTATAAGACTATGGTATCTATAATGTAACAATAGAATACAGTACAGCTATAAGACTATGGTATCTATAATGTAACAATAGAATACAGTACAGCTATAAGACTATGGTATCTATAATGTAACAATAGAATACAGTACAGCTATAAGACTATGGTATCTATAATGTAACAATAGAATACAGTACAGCTATAAGACTATGGTATATATAATGTAACAATAGAATACAGTACAGCTATAAGACTATGGTATCTATAATGTAACAATAGAATACAGTACAGCTATAAGACTATGGTATCTATAATGTAACAATAGAATACAGTACAGCTATAAGACTATGGTATCTATAATGTAACAATAGAATAGCAGTACAGCTATAAGACTAT